>NC_065890.1:5000000-6250000 GCF_905147045.1 Nymphalis io | reverse complement strand
TAATTATAAAACAAATTTAAAAAAAATACAGTGTATATGTCTAAGTAACAATTTGCATAATAAGTTAATAATATTAACAATTGCATAAACTTTAGTCTAAACTTTAGGCTTTACTTTTCATGTTATGTAAAATAAAAGGTTCACAAAAAGTCGTCGGTCGTCGGCGGTTTGCTCTAGCAAAACTTTGTTACTCCCAGTAAAGTTTTCTTTATTCTTTATTTATTCTTGTAGTATTAAACCATCTAATTTCCCATAAGCAGTTAACCAATGTGTTAACTATTTATTTAATATCAAGGTTAAGCATTAATTGTTAAATAGTATTTATATACTCGTATTGCTTTCCTCTTAAGAAGGAACATTTAAAGTTTATTCCATCACACCACACATAGATCTAATATAGTAGAATAACTATTGTCCGACGTCATATCATATAATCTATCTAATTTTTATTCTTGTAAAACTTTTTTTTTCACCTATGCTAACAATAAAAAGCCGAGATGGCCCAGTGGTAAGAACGCGTGAATCTTAACCGATGATCGTGGGTTCAAACCCGGGCAAGCACCACTGAATTTTCATGTGCTTAATTTGTGATTATAATTTATCTCGTGCTTTACGGTGAAGGAAAACATCGTGAGGAAACCTGCATGTGTCCAATTTCACTGAAATTCTGCCACATGTGTATTCCACCAACCCGCATTGGAGCAGCGTGGTGGAATAAGCTCCAAACCTTCTCCTCAAAATGAGGAGAGGAGGCCTTTAGCCCAGCAGTGGGACATTCACAGGCTGTTTCGGTTCGGTAACAATATCAATGCATGTATTTTGTCATGTAGGTACAATTAGTGGATAAACCTGCCACGATTTAGTTTCGTAAATTGTGGATATTTTAAAGAATTGTTTAGTTTAGCAAGTTTGTTTTGAAACTGCTTTGAATAATATTTATAGGGCTTTACAGCACTGCATCTCAACCAAAAGCCTCACTTCCAAATAATACCTTATGTTGGAAACTTTATTCAAAGTTAAGATCTTAAGTCACATCTATTTTGCATAAGCATTGTAACTTTCTGAACTGTATTCATTTCATATCGTATTCTAAACTTCATTTTAAATACAATTCTCGTAATTATTTACAAAAAGTTTTAAAATTTTGTAATTAAAGCCGAGATGGCCCAGTGGTAAGAACGCGTGAATCTTAACCGATGATAGTGGGTTCAAACCCGGGCAAGCACCACTGAATTTTCATGTGCTTAATTTGTGATTATAATTCATCTCGTGCTTTACGGTGAAGGAAAACATCGTGAGGAAACCTGCATGTGTCTAATTTCACTGAAATCTGCCACATGTGTATTCCACCAACCCACATTGGAGCAGCGTGGTGGAATTAGCTCCAGTACCTTCTCCTCAAAAAGAGGAGAGGAGGCCTTTAGCCCAGCAGTGGGACATTCACAGGCTGTTACGGTTACGGACTTTAATAAAAAGATCGTGACAGATTTGGTGTAGCTTCAAAAGAGAAGGAACAGTCTAAAAAGAAAATATCTCCTAGCAATGAGATAGGCCAATCAGAAGCCGTCCTATAAACTTCTCTTAAGAAGAACGTTTGGAGCTGAAAACTCAGTGGTGCTTGCCCGGATTCATACGCATATATATGTATAATCAGATTTATGATTTTTTTTAAGAATCATTTGTATCATGTCAGTGATAAAAGAAAAAAAATAAAGTCATCATAGACTATTAGAAAAAAGGAAATAGAACGCGGCTACGGGCACGCACGGAAATGAAACAGTCCACAAACACTTCCTTCTTTGGACGCACTCACTTATCCGCAAACACTAAAATATACGTTGGCGGACCACAAATGTATTATCTTATATTTAATTTTTTTAACTGCTACTATTACGAAGCTTCAGATTAACGGTTAAAATATATCTTAATAATTATTAAATTAGGAAGCAATTCAAACTTAAAATATTCTTACAGTCCCATAAGAAATTCCAGCGAAATGCTTCGTCATCACGGAGACAAGTTGGAGTGACAGAGCCACTGCGTCACCTACCGTTCATTACCTTACCGTCTTGCGAAATGTACCTTTTAGAAGAGAAACAATTTAAAAGTAATCGGACATCTATATTCTATATAGCAATCAAAATTTAAATGTATAATAAAATTACTAACAAAATGCTTGTTCTATTTTTTAATAAGTTTTTTTAATTTATCTAGTATCTGAGATGGTCGGTTATTTAATTGGAATATTTTCCTTTCCAATGAACATAAAAACATTTTTATTTAAATTGAAAATACTTGCTCGATTTGGATTTAAACGTTGTTAACAACCGGAACCTGGGAAGGAAATAGTCTAATGCTATGACAGCGTAGGCTTGTAGCTAAAGGAAATGTAAGTCATTCAATAATGTCTAGAATAAAAATATATTTATATGAATAACTATAAAATAAAAGCGAAACATCGTTCTATATGCTTATAAGCATTGTCAAAATAACATTTTTTTTATATAGAATAGGAAGGCGGACGAGCATATGGGCTACCTGATAGTAAATGGTCACCAACGCCCATAGATATTGGTATTGTAAGAAATGTTAACCATCGCTTACATCACCAATGCACCACCAACCTTAGGAACTAAGTTGTTATGTCCCTTGTGCCTGTGTTAAGACACTGGCTCACTCACCCTTCAAACCGGAACACAACAATACTAAGTACTGCTGCTATGCGGTAGAATATCTGATGAGTGGATGGCACCTACCCAGACGAGCTTGCACAAAGCTATCATCAGTAATTACATTCCATTTTAGAAGAACATTTTTCTCAAAAATGGAGCATAATCATTTTATATTGAACAAAATAAAAATAATTTACATTACAGTAAAAAAAGAAAAGCTTTCCAAGCAGCCTTCCATTTACCTTGACTCTCATTTTTCGCATCATTGCTTAACGATTCCGTAAACAAATCTCCCTCTGGAGATTTGATTATTTGATATTTTTCGTGGCAGGTTGAATTCACTTATCTTGAAAAATATACTTAAATGGGTCATTAGAATATAATTATATGTTAATAATTATAATAATATCCTGGAACATTTTTCACACACGGCTATCTGATCCCAAATTAAGCTTGTACAGAGCTTGTACTATGGAAACCAGACAACTGACATACTACATATACTATTTTTCTTTTGTAAATACATACTTATATAGATAATTATACTAAGACTCAGGACAAACTGACATAGCTATGCACATACATATCTATCCTGGGTGGGAATCGAATCCACAACCTTCGGCGTGAAAGGCAAGCATCCACCAACCACGCCAACCGGCTCGTCGTTATACATTCAAATCTACTAAAAAAATATTGTATAAACATAAGGTCTGGGTAAAAATCTGGGTTTCGTTAAATTTAAATATTTTATACATAAATTATATTTATTTCTTGTGCGAGGAAAACTAGCGAAGTAGATACCGGAGCGCGCGCGGACCTGCAATACAGTCCGTGACCACGACAGATGCAGCAAGACAGCAAGTGTGGTTTCGGGCAAAATCCAAATATAAATATATAAATTGGATGGCATTTGGTTTGCCCATACTTTATTTTATTATAATTTGCTACAATTAGACACAAATAATATCATTTAGTTTTTCTTCAGTTATTTTATTAAAATTATAAAGATAAAAATGCTAATTCATAAAATAGCTACATACTTCATAAAAACATAAGATATGCGATGTGCGAAGAAATGAAACATGTAAATGTATATCTCTACATACGCATCCCTCTTTTTAAAGACAGAAAAAAGCCTTCAAAATATGCTTTTCGATCTCAAGTAAATGCAAAATAGGACATTAACAAGAAACATACACTATCTTGACTTACAAAGGTTACATGAAGGCAATTTGGAAACATGTCGAAAATGCACGGTTACTAGGGCAACATCTAACTTTGTGCCTACACCATTTCACCCTGCAAATGGAAAGCTTTTAGCTTGTAAACGAATTTCTATACCAACGATTCCGAGAGGGTTCACTCGGTGGCATAACAAGTCGTAAGATGTGAAAAATGCTTATATTAGAAAATAACCTTATAGTTATTTGCCTTTTATTCATATCAATAACCAAAAGTAGACTTACTTAGTTGTTAAAAAGAAACAATGTACGCTACATAAATTCAAGTAGGTACAATTCAAGTTAATCACGTAATATAAGAACTATTTTTAGTAACGCGATTGTTAGGCCTATGAGATTTGCTATGAGAACAATTAAAACAAAATAAGTTAAATAACTTCAAAATTATTTTGATTTGTGTGTGGTGTATTTTTATCCTTGTATAATTTGCAGTATTTGCGGTATTGATATCAATTATTTCGCTAATAATAAATTGTTTTTAATATATAATGTATGTCAAAAATAATATTAGAATGTTAAGAATTGCTTGACATAATGGTACAAGTGGACATGAATTGCAACTAGGTATGATGTGATAGTTTTAAACAAGTAAAAATATGCAATAATTCATCATTTTTCGTAAAATAGTTGTAACAATAAATTGAAACGTAACAATTTTAATTCAAATCTTAATTTTAAGAAGATTTATTAATGCATCTTAAAAAATCATATAGTCATTTTCTTTATCTTAAAAAATTGTTGATGTAAATTGTAAGGTTTGAAGATCCTTCGCTGAAAACCAGAGAGACGTCTTAGTGCTTAATTCAATAACAGTTTCAATAAGATTGAAGTTTTGATAATTAGTAGGAGAAAATATTTCATGCATTTATAACAATTTATTTTTTATTTAAAAAATGATGTTTAATTTTAAAACAATTTCTTTTAAAAATGTTTACTTTGTAAACTGCCTAGTTCGACTGAATAGCAAAAAACTAAGTCTCATTTTGCTCAAAGTAGGTACTCGCTTCACTTTCAACTTTCGTAACTTTAAAAATCATAGCTGCTGTCCATAAAAAACGTCAATTTACTGCAGCATCATACCTAACTACAAGTAAATGTAACTTATAGGTTTACTTTTTACATCAAAGTATTCAAATCGTTAGCATAAACCAATTAATAGTTAACCTTTGGCATACTTTGGTAACTTTTTCCAATTACCTGAATAATTTTAAATTAAAGTATTTTATATTTCTTCTTCTTTCTGTCATTATATTAATAAATAAATCAAACAACCGTAATCATTTTTTATTTTTTTTTATACCATATAAGTATTTACACTGGCTTATAAATCACTAAAAACGTTTAATGATTTTGTCAATTTATTATTACAAAATAATAAAACCATTAAATATTGCAATAAGCGCAATCTAAGTTGGCCGACCTGGCGTTACTTTTGCGAGATTTTCATAAATGTATAAGAAACAATAAACGACATTGAATCACTTCTACTTTTGTTATTAAAAACTGCCACTCAATATTTTCAGATGTAACTTAGATCGCACTTATTGTGATAACTCTTAAAAAGTATTATTCACATATATATAAATAAAACTGTATATATATAACAGTCTTATACTAACATTATATAACTTTTGAACTTGACAGGATTAAATTTTTTGACACAAGGTCAATCAATAAACAGTCTGCTTCATCGATAACAACTAACGGACAAAAATGTGAACTAATTTTGTCGCTTCGAACGTGTAGACAGTGTTGCCAACGTAGGCGATTTTTGGCCATTTAGGCTACTCAGAACAAGAATCGGCGATGAAAAAGTTTAAAAGGCGACTGGTCGCCAATTAGGCTACTTCAGGTTAGGTTTTTAAATAATCCGAATGACAAATAACGTTAGAAAGCTTTAAAAGTTTATTAAAAAAATCAATGTTCACGCGAATATTAATGTGTTTATGTGTAATTTAGGTACTATTTGAGATGGTCACCCTATTTGTTTATGATTTGTTTGTTTCGGGGAATACCCTGAATTTGTCGTAGCTATCATGTAACCAAATTTAGAACGCAAAAAAGTGATATGTATTCTGACTGTAAATAATGACTACCGCAATTATCTATATTATACTGACCAAATAATTCATGGAAATTCAAGTTACATTTTGTCACTTGCACTTCTCCTATGCAGTTATCGTGTAGTTTCAAAACTATTTTACTGTAATTAATGTAAAGGCATAGTTTCTGTGATAAATGGGTAAACACGGTAACTATATCAAGCATTGACTGACTGGGAAAAATTACTAGCGCTTAAAAGCAAGTCGTCGTTGAGTTAATAATATTTTGATGGCATTTAATTTTGAATCTATCATATTTTCTAAATTATTTATTTGATTCATATAGAGTAAAGGACAATTTAATCTGCTTTTAATGCCAAAGCTAACAAACGAACTATTAATGTAGATAAGGATTAATACTGAACAGAAAACAGCTTCAAAAGTAACGTAATGTTTTGAACATAAAAGTAGTTATTTTATGTCAATCGTACGAGACACGCTATCGGAGACTTTTTTGTAGCATTATTGTAGATCTACAATTCTTTAGTACATTATTTTAATGTTTCTCTGCTTTACTCGCGTACGCTGTGTAATGGAGAAAAATTCAATGATTTACTTGGTAAAAATACTTACTATTTCTGTCAACAAAGCCAAAGAAGTTAAACAACGATGCAGTACATACCAATTAACGTGCAGTGGTGGAAAAAATTCAACACTTGGCACCAAACCACATATGACTCTCAACCAGCAAACCCAACATTGAGGATTTTCCCTGTCAGTTAGGGAAAAACCCATTATTGACCAAAAAGCTATTATGAATCAATGGCGCGTATTAAGCACGTTGCGCATTGAGGAGATAATCGGAACAGCTGCATGTCCTAATGACATTGTAAATTTGAGGATACAAGTGCTAAAAATGAAGAATGCTGGTGGAAAAACATTGACTAATGCTGTTGTTGAAAAAAAAATTCATTACGCTGAAAATTTTTGCTGATTTTTTTTCTGAAATTAAAACAAAACGTTAACTACCACTGAGGACGGCGAAAGTTTTATTGGTGCCATATTATAGCTAGCAGAAAACGAATCAGGTTAATCTTAATTTTTGTTTAATTTTTTCTTTAATTTGATCATATCAATCATGATGATGATGATGATGATTTTTCTTTAATTTAGTTTTTAAAATGCACTTTACTTTGTTTTAACGTACATTATAGTGTTAGTGTGTCTATTTATAAATATACTATAAATAAATTGATAAAACTACATTTATGCAAAGATATTCATATTGTTGGCAACACTGCGTGTAGACAGCAGTTAGCACTAGAAATTGCCGATTATCAACCGTGAGATGGCTTTTGAGCAGCTTTATAATTTATTTTAAATCAATTTTAAGTACCATAAGTCCGTAAAAGAAGCATCAAATGATCTAGGAGTGTTAATTACCTACCTGTTTAGAATTTATTTGAAATGTACTGCCTTCCCGTACATTCCAAATAAAAAAAAACGATTCTAAACAAAAACTATTCTCGCGATATTAAGCACTGTAAAAATAATATCCTAAGTTATTTTCAAGTTTACATTATATGAGACAGACGAAAATTATAATTGATACAAATTTACAGGATGAACATAATTTAAAATAATTATGTATATTATATAAATATTTCGGAGCGAGTACGTCTGTAAATTTATGGAACTACTATAACGATTTATAACATGAATCAATCTTATTATATTATTTGTTTCATTACGTTAACAATTTACGTTACGTTAGCAATTCTATATTCACTTTAGCACAATTCATACAATTCACACCAAAAAGTACACGTCAAAATATAATATCGAATCATTTAATTAAATTTAACGAGACATAATAGGAAGAGCACTCTCATAACAACGTAGTCGCTAAATGTAACTTAATATTATTTTATCACGTCAGTGTCACCGGTTCGATCGACAGCGGCGGGCGAACTCCGGGGCCACCTGTTGCAGCCAATGGGGCTGCACCGCGGAGACGGTCACGAGGTAGGACCGTTTGGTGTGCAGCAGCTCCGTGTAGAGCACGGCGGCGGGCGGCGGTCGCGCGCAGTGCAGCACGCCCGCCGGGTGCAGCGCCGCCGCCGCGCCCGCGCTCGTCACGTAGCGCGCGCCGCCCGCGCCGCCCGCGCCGCTGCGAGCCCACGCGCAGTTCGTGAACAGCCCGCTTAAGAGGCACTTTAACAACTGAAACAATATCGACGGCATTCAATATTTTTCCGAGTGAGTTACAAACAAAAACGCTTAAATCATTTTGATTTAAAACTTATCATAAAAACGAATTAGAAAAAAAATCACCTGATCGAGAACTGTTCCACAGCTTGTGACAGGTAAATTTAATCGGTGGCACACTGAGAGGAGTTGCGATCGCACTTCATAAGCATATGACAAATTTTTGTGATTTAGATAATTTTCTTTACACCATTGCTGCAAATTATAAAATAATAAATATTACATTGAAATAAATTCGATGTCATACGTTTCATATCTTTTGTTACATACTTTTTTTAGCGGAGCTTTGCAAAACGCTTTATATACGTTCAGAAGCGTGATATGATCTCCTAGAGGCGATATAAATTTTTGTTTTACTTTCAAAGCTTCTTCCCTTTTGTGTAATGGCGTGTGAAACACATTTTCGCTGGACATTACCGCTACCAGGCTCAGTGCCTGGAACATTTAAACGATTGAACATTCATATTTAAACTTTAATATATTTTATTTAAATATTTAGATCAATTTTAAATTGTTACCTCTTCTAAACAATTGTACTCTGGAGCGCATAAAAGTACTTTTGAATATTTGGGATCTATTGGAAATGCAGTCATTTTCTTTCCTAGAATTGTCAATTTAGGATCGTTCTCATTGTCTATAGCACCTGAAATTTTGTGAAGTATTATAATTTTTATACTAAGGATATAAAAAAAGATTAATATTAATAAAAATATTAAATCTTTTAATAAGTGATCAGCTCAAGCTCGGCTTAGAAATCGATACTATCTACTAAATATACTCATGGACAATTTCAGAGAAAAGTAAAAATTAATAATATTATCGAACATGTTCTTATCATTACTATTATTTTCCAATGCGGATTCTTTCAATGCTATAAAAGAACAAAAATGATAATTATCCGTACAAAGATTAAAAATCTCTTAATTATTTTGGTTGTTTAACAGTGTTGGCTTTAATCATTATAAATTTCTCCAAACGCATTTTTTTACGCTTTTATACAACTTTTTTTGCGTTCCTCTAAATGTTAAGTCCTTTATATAAGGTTTATACTTGCTTACCTAATTCTTTTAAGAGAAGTAATGAAGCTTGTATGGAATCCCTCGGTGGCGAGTCTATTAATGGAAACGTACTAGGATCCATTCCAGTTGCAATTAACATCAACATCGATGACGTCAAAGGACATCTACATTAAAGAAAAACTTTTGTTATTTCCAATTCGACTTTCTAATAACTAATTATTTAATATTATAGATAAAGGAAACGTTTTAAAACTTTGAATACGACACGGCGATAAAAGTAATATCTTCTTGCAAAAACTCTTATCAAGAGACATGTCAATGGTTTCTCGAAGCCACATCGGGAGTACCAGTTTTTACTGTAATGCCCACTTCCTTACTTCCTGACTTATATACGTGACGCGAGTGCGTCTGTAACGTAATAGGAAATCGACGTAGCTTAACGTGGCTAAAACGTGGCATCCATACTTTTAATAAGTCCCCAATTTAGTATCATCGTAATTGGGGACCAAGAAAGTACTTAGTAACTTTTGGACATCTTATTATATACGAAGAGAATATGTTATTATGTTATTATTTAGGATTTTTCAAAGATAAGAACCAGTACTTGTTTACTTAATTTACGCAAAACGACAAATACAGATAACATAAATAGAACTTACAGATACCTATGAATATATAAATTGAAAACATAAAAGACGAAACCGCTATTGCATCTAATGCAAATAAAGTTTTTTTTTTCAACGGCGTAAATTTTAATAGATTGCGCGCAGACGAGTTTTAGAATACGTATTAAATAACGAGAGTTTTCATACCTAACAATCTCAGGCGCGTTGTGCGCAAGTCGCGCCGCGAAGTCCCGCGCGGTGTACAGTCGGTAGGCGGCGCCCGCGGCCGTGCGGCCCGCCCGGCCCGCGCGCTGCCAGCCCGCCGCCTGCGAACACGCGCGCACCGCCAGCCGCTCCGCGCCCGTGCTCGTACACCACGTCCTGATGCGAACCATACCAAATCCACTTTCAATTGTTCAGAAGACAAATTTTATTATTTCTGTTACCGGCAAACTTATCAGATGTCTAGAATATTTGTGATATCCTTATTAAAATAGTAACTCAACATTATAAAGTTGATAAGGACTTGATTTCAGAGAACTACATAAATAAAAAAAAATATATAATTAGTTTTCACCAAGTGGTCGTAACTTGACCATAATTATAATTAAAAATTGATTTTTATTTATATTTATTCTTACTTACAATTTTTTAATTGATAACACTAATGCTATTCAATAGTTATCTAACAAAAAGAAATTATTCGCTTGACAAAGGATAAAAAGGTAACTTTTTGTATTTGCCATATATTATTACTTACATATAATATATAGAAGTATTTTACTATTATAGAATGTACTATGGTGACAGCGACAAATACCTAACTGAAAAAAGACTTTTAAGACAGGGAGAAATGATATTTCAAAATTGTTCATTGGGAGATTTTTTTAAGCTTCTAGACTGAAATGGATTTGGCATCAATATCAATGGGGAGTATGAATAATTACAAATTATACTATTTATAATAAATTAATATTACAACAACACACCTTTCTTTAACAACACCAGTATCTATAACAAATTTTATCTGTGGAATAGTAACAGATGCCTCTGCTATATTAGTTGCTAAGACTATTTTTCTCATGCCAGGAGGAGTTTTCTTCCAAACTTGCAATTGCTTTGATGCAGGTAAACCAGCATATAGTGGACAAACTTTTATTGGAGGACCTGTGGACTCCTGAAATTATTAAGCTGTATGACATACACAAATATGTGTGTTTCAACATTAAAATTATTAATTTCATTATAATCACAATTACTTCTAACTTACTTTTGCAATTTGTTTTATATTAGTCAGTACTGTTTCTATTTCTTCTTGACCCGTCAAAAATACCAAGAAGTCATGACTGAAACAATATTTTATATGAAATGCAATGAAACATGTGTTTCACATATAATATGATAAAATAAAAATAAACATACTTAGCTGGTGTAGTTGCATGCAGCTGGAATATTGTACAAACAGCAGCATACTGGTAATCTTCATGTCTTATCTTAGAATGGTAAATAGTAACTGGATAGGTCCGCCCTTCCAAATATATGACTGGACAGTTATCATAAAAGTTTCTAAAAGCATCAACATCCATAGTCGCTGACATAATTATCACCTGCCAAGAGTTTTTTAAACTAAATTTTCTGAAAAATTTTTGTTTATTTACAACTAAATAAACTTATTTTATTAACTTTAAACTCTAACTGACTCTCTTATTCTACCAGAATCTCTTATTTGAAAATCAGCATAATAATTACTATTTATTACTTAGAAATAAAATTCAGTCATTTTTTTTAATAAAAAAAAAATTACCTTTAAAGGATTTAGTTTCTGTTCTCTTCTATTTTTCTGAGCTAGTTTAACAATACCAAAAAGCATATCAGTATTAACAGTACGCTCATGTGCTTCATCTAAAATAATAGTAGAATATCTTTTTAACAAAGGGTCAGCCACAGCCTCCCTGAGTAGCATACCATCTGTTAAATATTTCACCTTTGTTCTAGGACTTGTAACATCTTCAAACCTAACAGAATATCTAAAAAGACAAATGTACTGTGATTTCTATATTATTGTATATTGAATATACCTATTTAAGCTATTTGTTAGTGAAACATGATTCACCTTTTTAATTTTTTTTGAGATTTTTTTTATGCAAAATACAATTATTCAGTTTTGCTTTATCTTTGTACAATTTTTCTATCTACCAATTTGATTTTTTCTCCTCTCAGGACCTCAAAGGTTGGCTAGAGAGATCTTTAAAAATGTTTAAGTTTCTCGATTTAGATGCAAAAAACAAATTTAATACATACCCAACAATAGATCCAATTTCTGTCTTCATTTCAGCTGCTACTCGCAAGGCCAAAGTAATAGCAGCAACCCTACGAGGTTGAGTAACAGCTATAATAGATTTACTCTCTACTTGATGTTCATAAATAAGTTGAGGTATTTGCGTTGTTTTGCCACTGCCAGTTTCACCAATGATTATCATTGTATTATGTTTCTTAATTTCTTCTAAAAGTCTACAAATAACATTATTACCATTTTATTACAACAAATAAAAAAAAAGTAGTAGAGAATATATTTTTTAAAATATTTAATAAATTAGTATTACTGCTACCTTCCTTTAACAACGTAAACAGGCAACGATTTTCTTACTTCTTGAATGTCTTCAAGAATATCATTCGAATTATTATTCACTATATTATTCTGATTCACACCATTTTCTTCAGTTAGATTTTGATTCTCCTTAGTTGCTTTAATATTATTTTCAAAACACAATTTAATTTTCTTAACCTTATGAAGGTTATTATTTTCATTAGATTTTTTATTTTCTTTTTCCTTGCCAACTGAAGCGTATTTGGAATCCATGATAATTGAATAACTTAAGCTAATTAAAATAATAATATCGTCCCTAATTCTAATCACTAGAGTAACATGCCAAAATCACATTGTTTTCCACAACGTAAATAAAAACCTAACCTTATGGCCTGTGATGCCAGTAAAAAAGTCGTCAAGCGTAAAGTTAGTCAAGCGAGTACTTATTCCATTCCATTATCGATGGATGCCATCGATCACTATAATATAAAAATGGTAGCCAAGCGTTCAAATGAATTCCAATAAAAATAAAAAATAGTTTAAAAAACTAAAAAATACACTTTTGTCTCTAGCCGAACTAAAAACTAGAAAATAATTTTCTTTAAGTTAAAAAAAATTAAAGAGATTAAACATTCTTAACAATCTTCGACAAATACTTATTTATGTATTCTTTTTAAAAGTAATTTTCACTTCTGCTTTGTAAGAACATTTTATCGTGAAAATGTTTGGGGTCTAGTCTAGTGCTAGATGTCAAATATCGTAAATAATTTATTGACAAATATTTTTAAAAATAAACTCATTTTATAATATTTTAAAAAGTACACACACTTAATTACTGTCAAATATCAATGTCAAAATTGTCAAACGATGTGATGACATTACATTACACAGTCAATTTCAGTTAGCTATCTAATAAGAGTATGTAGTACCTAACAACCTAACTAATATATAGACAACTCACACCCGTGATAGAGAATAGCAATCATATAGCGATTATGAAATGAACAGATGTAAAGAAAGAGAAAAATCGTATATAATTACTGCTTCGGTATGTAATTGATTAGTCGATTGACGTAAATTAAAAGAAAAAGTACCTATAATAAGCATAAGATTATCTTCGTGTTGAAGTTCTATCCTAGTGTTGAAATATAAACTTATAGATTTAATTAAGCTTTTAAATTAAACAAAAAGATATGCTATTTATGAAGTATAAAGGACAATTCTAAGAATAACCATGAATTTTTCGAGAACTTTATTTAAACGTATTCAAAAGAATATTGTTCATTCCAATCGGAATTATGCTAAGTCTGTTAATCCATTTACAAGAACGTGGGGTATGATAAATGATGAAATAAAATCAGGCTTTAAACAAAAGTCTGATTATCCTGAACATGCAGATGTTGTTATAATAGGAGGTGGTTTTATAGGATCTTCTGTAGCATATTGGCTTAAAAGTAGAGCAGGTGAGGGATTATCTGTCGCTGTCATAGAAAAAAACACTACAGTAAGTATATCATCTATTTACATGAATAGTAAATTAAATATGCAGGTTCATGTAATTATTATTATTACTTTTCCAGTATGAAATGTGTCAGAATATGCATTCCCATGGAATTCTCACTCAACATTATTCTCTACCTGAGAATATTTATTTATCACAATATAGTGCAGATTTTTTGAGAAATATAAAAAATAACTTGAAAGAAGATGTGGATCTACAATTCAAACCACATGGTACTTTAACCCTTGCGAGTGAAAAGTATGCTTCCAATTTGGAGGAAAATGTTTCACTGCTAAAAGAATATGGTATAAGTAACAAATTACTCACAGCTGAAGAAATACAGAGAATGTATCCTTGGATTAACACATCAGACATTAAATTAGGTAAAATTTTAACTATACTTTTGAAATTATTTATATATAATTAGATTATGATTTACTATTATTTAAAATATTTAACAGGTTGTATTAGTAAAGAATCCGAAGGTGTGTTCAACTCACAAAATTTGTTAAAAGGATTAATACAAAAATCACAAGAACTAGGTGCTACTTATTTAAAATCTGAAATAATTGATTTTGAAATGAATCCTCAACAAGACGTTTTAATGGAAGGTGTCGCACCAGGGTCATTTAAAAAAATTAATAGACTATTGTACAGAACTGAGGATAATCAAGAAATCTTTCTAAAGTTTGCAGTTTGTGTCATAGCTGCTGGTTCTGATTCAGAAACTATAGCAAAATTAGCAAATATTGGGACAGGTGGTGGTCTATTATCTGTGCCTTTGCCAATTGAAAAGCGGTAAGATAATATACATAAATAATTTGCCATCCATCCTGTAAAAACAAGTATTTGAAAAACAAACTGTTGTTATGTTTACATATTGCACAATTTTTTATATAATTATGTTTGGGCATTGGTTTTACTGCTATTAAACAAGCTTAATATCTTGTAATTTATTTATATTTATTTGTCATGTCTTTAACCTAAGAGTTAGTTGATATATAAATATATATTGTTGCTTAAATATAAGCCTTGGCTCATATATATAAGTCGAGATGGCCTAATGGTTAGAACGTGTGAATCTTAACTGATGTGACTGTATTCTACCAACCCGCATTGGAGCAGCGTGGTGGAATAAGCTCCAAGCCTTCTCCTCAAAAGGGAGAGGCGGCCTTAGCCCAGCATTGGGACATTAACAGGCTGTTACTGCTTAAATATTCATAAATAACATAATTTTTCCAGGACTTATAATGTATACTCAATAGAAAATGAAGGTAACGAAATGTCATTTGGCTTAAATATGCCTTACATAATGGATACAAGTGGTTTATGGATGAAAAGAGATGGACTTCGAAAAAAATTAATATGTGGGCAAATACCTCCTATAAAACATGACACTAGTATATCTGACAGTGATGTTTTTTACTCTTCATTGCACAATAGATACCCAGACTGTGTTAATTCTAAGGTAAAGTTAATTTTTTATGGCTATAAAGTGTGATTTTGGTTACATATTTATAATATCATTTAATTCATATGTATGCTTAATAAATTTGGTTATTAAAAAGAATTTTTATATAAACTTAATATTTTTAGGTAAAAACTATTTCAACTGATTTTATTGATTGCAATACCTATGATGATACTGGAATTTTGGGCCCCCATCCATACCACACAAATCTATTTTTTGCAACAGGATTTAGCAGACAAGGTATTAAATAATTTCTTTTAATTAAATATTATGCATAGTATAAAATTATATATTTTTTTAAATATATTTTTTAAAGTTATATAATTTCTGAAATTTTATAAATGTAACCCTGGTTTATTTTCAGGAGTTCAACATTCTCCAGGAATTGGTAGAGCTGTTGCAGAATTAATTATAGATTGTCAGTTCACAACAATTGATCTATCAAGATTTGGGTTTGATAGAATATTAATAGATGAACCTTTAATAGAGTCTAATGTGTATTAAAATATTACATTAATAATAAAATAAAACATTACAATTAACATACTTTATTTCTAAAAACAAACAATAAATTAAATATGTCAATTGAACTATAAGAAAAACAAGTAGTCATTTTGTTTAATGACCATTACTTATTTTAAATATGACATAAAACAAACTCTTATATCTTAAACATTCATTATACATATATTAATTAATATTATTATATTGTTCCAATTATTAATTTATGACTGAATTTTTTCTATTTAAATTGGGCTGGTGGAGTTGCAAATAAAGCACCTCCTTGCTTAGAAGCTGCACGTGATGGAGCAAAACCTAATAGCTTTTGAATATTTTGCCTGTAAATAAAATATGGTTTAAAAAATACATATTCCAACAATTCCTAAATTAAAAATTTATCAGTAAGTTATTATTAAATATCAACTCTTACCTTATGCTCATAGTGCATAAAATGTAAAGAAATATAAATGAACAATCAGTGTAGTCATCTCCTGGTAAGTTTCTGTGACTCAGTCCCTGAATCCAGGAAATAGGGTAGAAAGGGAGCTTAGCAACAACTCTTCCGTCAAATCTAAACAAATAATATTGTAGAGATTAATATTTAATAAAAAATATGTTTCTGTTTCTGATTTAAAATATTAAATAGTGTCAATTTTACTCACATGCTATTGAACATGCTAAGTAATGCTGTAAATGCAAAACCAATTGCAAACATAGACTTCATCTTAACCATAGAGAGATCTCGATTGTTGTTTTTAAGTCTTTCTTCTTCACGTTCAATTTTTTTCTTGTGTTGCTTATCTAACGAATCCCCGTGTGCTTCCTTACGCTTTTCCACTAAATATAATAAATAACTACATTATTCATGAAATAATAAAAACCTTAATATAATGGTCATCTCATAGCCACAGTTGCAAAACAACAACATTTACTAACAAATCATTTTTTTAATGCTGGAATAACACATTTCTCGTTCCCCCACACGAACAGTGGGGGAACAGTGTGTGTCCTGAACATCGAATATGCACTAAAAAACCACCGTAACCCTTCCCGTCTTAACGAGGAGCACCACGGGATGGCTTGCACAGGCTACTGTGATGCTATCAAATCCTAGCTGAACTCATACAACAGAATGTTAAAAATCTAGTAAAGCTAGAAATTAAAGACTAGTTATTGAATAAGTTACAAGTTATTATGGGCAGAGGTTTTTCATATATTGATCTAATTTCCTAATTAAAAAGCTTAATATATAATTACGTTTTTTGCTTTGACGCTCAACTTCAACTTTTAGTTTCTGATATTTTTCGGTCCGATACACTAAAATCCACGTCAATCCTGAAAATAAATATAAAAAAAATTTTTGTATTTCAGTAATGTGTTATTCAGCTATTGACTAGTATGTTTAAATATATTGGGATGTTTTAATACCTTCTCCCAAAAATGCAGTGCATATTGAAATAAAGACAATTAACAAAGAATCACCCCACATAATGCTTATGTTTATAATAAATATATTTCCGACGCCACGTAGGTATAATATTATTTATAAGTATATATGGTATAAATTCAAAATGTATTGGTACCGATAACTTTCATAGAAGCATGATTTTTTTTATCAATTCTAGTATTTCTAGTGTCAACGTCAAATGTACATATACACTGTTGCCTGTGCAATAATTTGAGTTTTTAATTTTTTGTAAGCCGTACACATGACAGAAATAGACAGTTCAATTTTGCCAACTTACCAAGTTAGCACAGATAAAATAATACTTAAAATTTTCGTTACATTACGCTCAAATTAAACTGTAATATGAATTTTTTAACTATTACAAATATGCTCTATCGAATTTTTAAATGTGAGTGGAAATTAACTTTTAATCTTGGTAAGATTTTAAACTAGGATAACAATACAGCTTAATATAAAATAATACACAGGAATTTTTAAATTGATTTAAAAATATGAATCAACCAACATACCGTACCATTACTTCAATTTTAAAAATCAATTAGCAATTAAAAAATCGACTACTTTCAATTTACACAAGTGCGCTTATAATTTTTAATCTGTTTGTTTGTTGGGTTGATAGTCTGTTGTCTATTGTTAATTCGTAATCGTAATGAACGGATTTCCGCCCTTCCTTCATTCTTTAGTATTGCAGTTTCCATTTTGTTGAAGTCAATTTAATTCAACTTTTCTCTTGCTTGCGCCTAGCCGTGGTTTTGGAACAGCGACTGCCTTTGGCCGGAAATAATAAAGGTCTTCTGTCGCTGGCTTAGATTTAGGACTCTTAACGTGTTGAAGTCGTATATGTACAATTAATATTAATAAAATATAAAAATCTAGAATATTGTTAATAGGCTATATAAATCGAAAATCACTTAAGAATTACATAAGAAATAACATTGAACATACACGTTGGTGATAGCATTTTAATTTAAATTAGTGTAAGAACTTTTAAGAACTAATATGCAATGTGCCTTCATAGCTTTGTGAGGAATCTACAATAATTATCGATCGTTTTAAAATGAATCGCCATTTTGTATTACTACAAGCAAGGCGTGGCACATAACTGCAACGCGTCATCCCAGTTTTGAAATATAACACGCAATAAGTAAAGCATGGTAAGTTTTTCTATACAATATATAAAGAAACATGATATTATTAATTTATTATGAATATTATAATAATATTCGTTGATTAAAATTGGTTTTTATTACAGCCTTTTTTTTAAATTGTAACTTTACAATGTTCTTAAGCTATTTAGAATTTAGTGCAAATTACTTAAATGCGTCAATCCAATTAAGTAGGTCGAGAGTCGAAAAATTCAAGGTTTCAACTTTCACTAGTTGCACGCTACACGTACGCACATTCATAAAATAAGTCATAAGCCTTAAAAGTGGCTGAAAAAAATCATTTGAAATACTAAATTAATTAAAAGCAATGCAAGTTTAATATAAAAAAAAGCAATTATTCGAAAATAAAGTCAAAATATTATGCTCCGTCACAGGAATGCCATCAATGCATTACAGATACAAGTTGGTTACAAAATGGACTTTGAACTATTGTGACTCATTGATTTCGACATACCATAACTAAATTCTTTCTATATACTGTTTGCCACTTTTTTTAATATCATTATTTTTTTAGTAATAAAATTTGTCATGGCTACTTCAACTTGTTCAGTTAAAAGTAGATAATTAAATAAAAAGTCTTGCCTTTTATGTCCAATTTACTATGTAAATTGTTGTTATTTAGTTGTAAATTGAAAAATTTGTTTTAATTAAAAAATATTCCAAATGATTTTTCATTGATATTAAATATTTTATTTTGCTTTTATTAAAGATGTAATGATGTATAATAAATACAAAGTTATTTTTTTTTAATTATAAAGAACACCTGAATGTACCTACTTAATATAATGCTTACTGGTATTTTCATTACAGCCCCGAATTGATCCAATTCAACTCTTGAACTGTCTCAGTGTACTGCTGTCACCTACTGGGGGCATCAAAAGCAGGGATGAAGTGCATAGACTAGCTAAGTAAGTCAAAAATATACTTATTTGATTGTTAACAATGTAACAAGATTATATCAACATTTAGTGTATTTATTTAATAAGGATTTAATTTAAATAATTTAGAGTACATCTTATATCACATTATCATTTTTAAAATTTTTATTTTCAGCTTAATGACCAAATTTTCGAAGAAACTTGTGTCTAAATGTATATACATTCAAATACTAAAATGTACTGAAACTGATTTATTAGGCTTATTTATGGGATCAGGTGGCTGGAGGCTGGTGCATATGTGGCTGACAGAAAATATTGTGTCTAAAAATTGGCCACTTGTCAGAGAATTATTAGAATTATTGTTATTATGTCCAGTTGATGTAGAAAGGCTTAAGACTAATAATTGCCCTAAACTTGTAAAAGAATTGTCTAAAGATGGAAATCATTGTGGTAAGTAGTTTTTGATAGTATTCATATTCATATATATAAATATATTTAAACATTTGGATTATATTATTATATGTGACATACTACATTATTTTACATTCACCCTAGTAATCAGTAAAGTAATATTTAAGCTTTTAAAAATGTTATTAAAATCTTTAAATGAAATGAAGAAATATTAGTATTTTCTTATCATAATTTTAATAATTTTCTTCAATTTTAGCCATTCGAGCTTTAGCCTCGAAATTAGTGGAACAATGGCTTAAAGCTGTTAAAGGAGAGCATGTAACACCAATAGTAATAGCAGATATATCACAAATTGTATCTGATTTTCAATCTGAAATTAAAACTGAAAGTTTAAAAAATGATGTAGTATTTGATCATGAGGATGAAAAGAGTTCTAATAATTTAGAAAATTCTAGCTTAATTGAAAATGAAAGCCAAGACGAAAAAATAGAAAATGAAGAAAATAGTTCTGAAACTAAACAGAATGATATTCTCGAAAAAGAGGATATTAGTAATGAAAGCGATACCTTACCCGTATTGAAAATAACATTTAAAAATGGTAAACAAATTTTATCGCAGGTCGAAGAGGAAAATAAGGAACCAGAAGAAAGTGAAAGGGAAAAAAATAGAGAAAAACGTAAAAGTAGGGACAAGTCAAGTGATAAGAGCAGCAATAGTAGTAATAGCAGTTCATCAAAATCGTCAAGTTCATCTAAACATTCAAGCAAGTCTTCAAGTGATAAAACAAAAAGTAGTAGTAGTCATAAAGATAGTAAGCATAGTAGTAAAGATAAATCTAAGGATCGTCATACATCTCATAGTTCGAAATCTAGAAATAGCAGTAGCAATTCTAGTAGCAGCAGAAAATCCTCCAGCTCATCTAGTCGTAGTAAGTCAAGAGACAATAAAAACGATCAAAAACATAGCTCTGATAGAGACAAAAATAGAGAAAGAGATAAAGATACAAAAACTTCATCAGATAGATCAGATGACAAAACACAAACACCCTCTATTCAAAAACTTGGCAAAATACCAAAATTAAGTGATTTAAAGAAAGAAAAGCCTTCAATATCCATAGAAGTAAGAAAGCCTGATGAACCAAAGCCGAAAACAGTTAAAACATTTAATTCCAAATTTAGGAAACATGGTTTAGAAGAAGAAATAAAACCACCACCATCAAGAGCTACTCTTTTGAGCAATAAAAAACCTCCACCAGTTCTTCCACCAACTGTTTCAATACCAAAACGACCATCACCTGTTCACAATGAGACTCCTCCGGAGAAGAAGGCTAAAACCCTAGCTGATATTGAAAAACCTGGATCTATAAAATTAATACCTCCTAAGCCTAAACGTAAGTATTGTTTTAATTATTTGTTTTCAAAAATATTATTAATATATTTTATTTTTACAGGAAATGGTGATTGCACGCAAATGCTGCAAGCCTCAGCATGTTTACCAAAATATAATAATTGCTATTTCGGGTGTGGTAAGTCTAAAATGCATAACTTGACGGGTTTCATATTTTTTGTTCAGAACTTAACTGTAAAGAATTTATTTCAAATAAAGGTTAAATTTGATAAAAAATCTTTCGCTGAAATTATCCTGTGTTCAAGATAATTTAATCAAGAAAACCAGGAGAGACTCCCAGTACACGCGGACAATTGGGAACATCGCCTGTTTACGATCTGCACCTGACATGAACTTACGCCAATCCATATTAAGGAAAATAGAAGTAACAACACACTTGGAAAATATAAAAACTCCATTAAAACTTATTGGTACTAATCTATCTGGTAACTTTAAAAGGTTAATAAATATTAAGCAATTAACCTGCCAGAATTAGTTTCAATATTAGTTATAGACATATACAGTGAATTAGCTGAAAATATGTGGATGTTTTATAAATATGATAAGCATATTTTTTTTTAAAAATACATCCAACCACGACCTAAAAAGATCCAAGAGATTAATAAGCTATTATTTTTTACAATTTATTAGCTATCCAATTAATAATACACTTGTACTACGCGTAGCGCGTAACGTACTCGGAAGAATTTAAACCTTATTATTTTATATATTTGGTTACATTTACTGTTCATATTAATTTGACAGTACGCTGATCATTGATATCGTAACATTTGCTATTATATGAATGCGAATGCATTACAATAAAATCTAGATATGTCTATTTATTTTATCATTAACATCAATTGACGGATTATTTATTATCTGTGATGGCTACAGTTAACCGCGCGATTACTATATTTTGTTCCTCGTTGACGAAGTTATTTTTACGAAATTATATTAACTACTGGTTTTAGCATTATTATTTAATTAATACGCGTTATAATCATAGTGGAAATTTAAAATATCAGTAGGTATTTATGAAAACTTAAGATTATTTATATTTGTGTTTTGACCGCTATGATACAATTTTTTTGAGTCTACGAGTCATGACCATGTCAAAACTGAGGTATGATCGCAGTCAAAATACAAATATAATGTATAAATGTTATATGGTACATCACAAATATTTAATATATATTATAACAGTTAATTACTAACAGTTTCGTTATAATCGTATAATATATTACCTATACAATTTTCTGTATATATCATGCATTTGACCGTCGTCATGATTTAATAATCTAAATTAAGAACAGAACTGCCACTTGAAAACTTGCCAAATATTAATACAACAATAGCATTTCTAACTTAATTGATAGTCTATGCTTAAAATCTTATCAAATTTAATTTGATGGTATTACTAATCGGCAATAATGATCGAAATCTGCATCAGATGAATGCCTATCTACTTGGAGTAAGAAACTCACTTGAATAAAATGTGTACAATTTACGAAGGTCGTGAAATGTACACATTTCATTGATTCAAAATTAATTGTTGTTTAAAACAGTACTTACGTGTTTTCCTTTTTATTAAAAAATAGCTTATAAAGATCAGCTAAATAATAATAATATATCAAATGTTTTTGAACAGCGAATGGCAACAGCAATAATGATTAAACAATGTTAAAAAATAATACAATAAAACTTAATGGAACAACCTAAACGATTTTACTGTATAGTATTATAATGACCGTGAAAATCACATGTTAGTCAGTAACATTACATTAATGCCGAAACTGATTGAATATAATCAAATAAAACTAGTAATTACTCCGATCACAATTATCACGTAGTTGCGTGTATTTATTTTAAGATGCGTCCTTACGCATCAGTTTTTATTTTATTTTTTAAATAAAAATGCAGTATTCTTTCTGTAACTTATCGAAGTATTGTTTTCACCTTGAAATAAATTTATGAACGGTATTTCTAGTTACATCTTATTAAATTTCAGGCATGTCGATAGCATAACTGACGAAAAACCAACTTGAATTAATTTAAAAAAATGACTATTACCGGCGATGTATTTTGATAATGTATATATTTTATTACAGCTATTACATTTATATTAATTGACGATTGTTACAATGAATAGTAATATATAAAATATACCTATTCAGAGTTGGCAGAGTACCTGAAAGGCTAGACTGAGAAAGTTTGAAAAACGTTCACGCCATATAGCAAAATATTTGTGTTTATTAAAATAAATGGTGAAATAAAGCTTATAATGTTTTGAATTTGACTTCGGTGGAAAAATCATTATACAATTAATAAAGTTGTTTTAAAAATATGTTAGTGATATCTGACATTTTTTTTAAATAACTTTATTTTTTACCACACTAGAATAGGAATTCCCGATTATCTGAGTAAAGAAATAGCCAAACACTATCTTCTTTCAAATTGTTCTCACTATGAAAATAACCAAAGTTAGAGTAAATTTGGACATATACATATAAAACATTGTCTATATTTATAAATATGTAGTGTTTGGTATTTTTAGATACAGTTAGATAATCTTTTTGGTATTTATAAAATAAAACTAACATTTTAAGGCATTTCTTATGAAATCTTCACCGAGCCCAATATGTAATGTGCTTTTTTAAACATAGTGTACTTACGAATACGCACGAATAAGTTTCATACATTACGTTATACTATAATTTATAGTTACATTCCTCCAGTCTGGTTGTTAGTTTGTTCAATATATATATAAACTAATTTAATGTATGTTTTTGATTTACGTATTATGTTTTATACCGACGAAAATTTCATCAGTCAGTTCCCTAAAATATACATCTTCGGAATCGGGACTGATATTTTTGTACAATTTGTTTTAATTGTCTCCTTTCGGTAGTTAGTCTTATTATCTTAAAATTATTCTACTTTAAAGTATTATACTTTGCAATATTTACATATCTACGAATACAGTACTTAATATTCTTAGCAAAATGTAAATATACTTTTTTAAATTGCATAACATATTAGTTGTTGTTAATATGTAACAAATGGTTGTATATTTTTATTAAATTTGGTTTTTATATGTTTTTACATAATTTCTCGGAAAATACCTTTTTTAGTTACGTAGTTTTAAAATACATTAATTTCCCAATTTATTATTACCCTGTTTTCGAATCTTAGCACCCATTTTATTTGCGCAGCGTCTTTATTGATTTAAATTTTATTATTTTTAGTAAATGTGGAAATGAATTTTTTTAATATCAAAAATTTTCTTACTGCCCTCTGGGAAGCCTGTTCCTTATATGTTGACCTAAAGTTATCGAACAACCGACTACCTGATTTATTAAAGCCAGCATTGGTCCGCGTAATGTATAAATATAGGGACACGAAAACCGCAACCATTTTTTTATAATAATATTGTGTTTTGAAGTTTTTGATTTACGTTGACTTACTCGTTTAGAATTTTCAACTAATTTATACGACTGGTCTCCTTAGTTGTAAAAGATTTACAGTTATTAACTTGATATAAGTTGAAGTGTTTTAATTAATTTAATTAAGGGGTGTAAAATAATGTTTTAATATGGAATAGGATAGTGAGAAACTATTAATTAAATATCAGATATTTTATTTAAAAAATTATTGTTCGTACAGGACTCAAAACATGAATGTATATGAACCCGGTGTTATGCATTTTAGATTATCCTAATCCTCTAAATGTAACAATGTGAACGTTACAATTAAGTAAAATATATAAATAATTATACATTTTTGTTACAGCTATGGTTCTGCAGGAGAGTGACATGTTTATGGATGCGTTAAATGCATCTGCAACTAATAAAAAGGAACCGAAAAAAAGAAAACGTCGTACTAGTGGATCAAAAGATGGTAATGCTCAAAGTGATGGATCACCTCCGCAAACTCCGACAAATCTATCAAGTCCAAACAGTGAAAATAAATCTGTACCACCTCGTTTTTATCAAGACACACTAGATGAAGAAGAAAACAAAGATAAAATCACTGAAAAACACATAGAATCTAAAGCTAATAATACTGAAGAAGCTGTTTCTCATGAAAAAGATGAGATTGAAAGTATAGATACATCAGAACCTCATACATTGACAATAAATGGCTTAAAAGGTGTACTTTGTTATCATAAAAGAAAAGGTCCTAAGAAAAGTATAAGATGGAAACCAGAATCAGAGTTAGAAGAAATTCAATACTTTGAACTTGATGAAACTGAAAGAGTTAATGTGACGAAAACATTCACGGACATGAAATATTTAGAAAGAATACACGAAAGAGAAGCTTTCGAAAAAGCAAGAAATCTTAGTAACGATGATATAATGGAAGAGAGAACGAGTTGGAAACCTTTAATACCCATTGACATTGAAGGACAAATTCAAATAGAATATGGTAAAAATAGCAAGGAAAAAGACATACAAGCCATTCGTCAAAAAGGCACATTACAACCTTTATATTTCCATAAATCTATGATTCCTGACTCACCTCATGAACCTGACATCGAGGCCCATACTTACAATGAACCAATAGTTATACCTTTAGAAGATGTAACAGGAAACCAAGACAATATTAGTGACTTTAGAAATATGCCATGGCCAGAACCCAAGGGTAATGCGCCTCCTACAACTAATAATAGTATGAATGTGCCAACAATGTTTCCATCAAATATATCTCAATTTCCCAATAATTTCCCTCCAACACAATTTCCAGGAGTTCCAAACTTTCAAGGGCCACCTATTATGCCCGGAGATTGGCAAAATGGCGTAGTACCGCCAATTATGACAAACGGGATTCCTGGTCCAATGGCTCCTTCAGGTATGGCCCCAGGGCCGATGCCACCACCAAACATGCCACCTGGAATGATGGTTCCCCCCGAAAACATGATGATGGGTCCAGAAATGTTTGGAGGAGGACCTAATCCTATGTTTCCTGTTCCCCCTGATGGGTTTAACATGCAACCAAATATGTTTCCTGTCGACTATAATATGTCTGGGCCGCCTGGTCCGGATGGATTTCCTGGGCCTGGTAATTTCAGAGGAGCTATGCGAGGTCGTGGTATTGGTGGTCATTGGAGAGGCAAAGCAAATGGTGCTTGGGATGGACCACAAAGAGGTCGTGGAGGCCGAGGAGGAGTTCGTAAAACTGTTTGCATATATTTCCAGAGAAAAGGCTCATGTCGACAGGGCGATAATTGTTCCTTTTTACACCCAGGTGTCAATTGTCCTTTCTAAAAGCTAAGTTTCTATATGTACATATTAATATAATGAATAGAATATTTACTAGGTGATAAGAAAATATTATTTGCCTGGTCCAATAAGACTGTTTAATGTAAATAGTTAATATTTTGTAAATAATGTAAATCTGTTACTAGGCTTTATACAAATTTAGTGCAAATAAACAAAGTACTTTTTTATATATAATTCTATATTTTTTATTTACTCATTTGATAATTTTTACCTTTTTTTCCACATGCCAAACAACTATTTTCAATATAAAGGGATTGCTTAAAAAATTACAATTTCATACAAAGTAAAAAAAATACCAAACATTCGATGAAGATTTTCCACAAAATTTAACAATTCGATACAGTTAAAAGTTATATTACTATTACATCTTAAAACATAAAATATTGTTTCCGTGATATCAAAATTGTACTCATTTTGAAAATGGCATCTAATTGCGTTTTGTCTCTTTCACTTAAGAGTATTATTTATTGCCTATTCATCTATCCATTATTAAAATATACATTTATGATTTATAATAATATCCTGGGACATTTTTCAAACACAGCCATTTGATCCCAAATTAAGCTTGTACAAAGCTTGTGCTATGGAAACCAGACAACTGATATGCTACATATACTACTTTTCTTTTGTAAATAGATACTTATATAGATAATTACACCCAGACTCAGGACTAACAGACATGTTCATGCACACAAATGTCTGTCCTGGGTGGGGATAGAACCCACAATCTTCGGCGTGAAAGGCAAGTATCTACCAACCACGCCAACCGGCTCGTCAAATTAAAGTCATATTTAACTAGAATATGTTTATTACAATTCAGTTACATATATTTCAAAACTTTTATAAAGTTTGACTGTCAAGCTTATTTACTAAAACGAACCCCAAACGCCTAAAATACACATACATTTTACTCGCTAATCGAGTCCATAGACGTGATGATCATGTAACGGTTGCCCGATCTCACTGCAACCGTGAGCCGGGTTCACGCGCCAGGAAGGAAAGTTGTGAAAATTACTTACAAAATGTTATTTTGTTAATTAAAAATTATTGATAACATAGTAAGTATTGTTCTTTGTTATTTATTTCCCAAAGATGAATAGAATAAATTAATATTGAATGTTGAGTATTTTGATTCGTTAAAACAAACATTTAAGTGATATTAATTATTCAAAATAAAAATTATACTAATAATTTAATATTTTCAATCAAAGAATAAGGGCAAGGAGATGGCCAATGAAACAAAATGAGATGGAATGGATGGAACTGTGTAAGGTAATGCTAAAATTAACAATTTCAAAAGTTTACGTCAAATTAAAAAAATCTAAAACGGGTATTATACTACACTGAATGTCGTTCCCTAAACCCTTAATAAGATAAGAGTAAGGCAGTTAGGTTCTCTAAGTAGGATGTTAGAGTGGACCCTGTCGGTCTTACTCCATTAGTGGCTTTACCACCGTGCAGTGTAATAATAGTTAAGGCACTTATTCAATCCGCGAAGAGCGCCGAAAGCGGTCGTGTTTTTTGTTTTCGCGCGTTTTTTAGCCATGTCCGACAAAGAACTAAAAGGGTTGTTATCTAAAATAAACTTGTACAAAGATAGATTATCGATATAAGGAGTCACCTAATTTAACAGCTCCTCGAACTGCTCTTCACACATTCTCAGGTAGTTTCCGAATTCATTTTTCTTCAGATCTCCGAGAATCTGCATAATTGGTTTTAATCTAATTTTAAGATAAGCGCCCCAAGATTCGCTCTCTAGCTGCGTAAGGGATTAAAATTTGTGTATTGTAATAATGAACGCCTCTAATTAGAGGCTGCGCCCACTCTCAATTCAGTGTAGTGTAATACCCGTTTTATGCAAATCTTGTTGTCCCAAAGCGACGCGAAACTAAGTTTTATATTCAAATTAAAGTTTTTTTATTGAGAAACTATATTATACATGTTACCTATTATTCCTTTGTACATTAGAAATTATATTCCTCGGTCTTCTGTATTATTTGCCTTACTGTGTGTGTATGTGGTCTACTGTACTGAAGCCTTTTCGAAACCCAGCCTGTTCCATGGGTTGAAAGTCATCGAATTTTCGGGCAAGACGATTCGAAGAATACGTTTAGGCTGGGCGGCATTCGGGAGATTACGTCTTATTTTTGAATCGTCGATCCCACAGTCGCTTAAGACCAAGGTCTTCAATCAGTGCGTCCTACCTGTAATGACTTACTGCTTGGGATTTCTCTGGCAGATAGAATCCGAAATGAGGACATTCGCCAGAGAACTAAAGTCACCGACATCGCGCGTAGAATTAGCACGCTGAAGTGGAAGTGGGCTGGTCATGTCTCCAGGCGCATTGATGGCCGATGGAGCCGACACGTGTTAGAGTAGAGACCACGCTTAGGCAAACCTAGTGTAGGACGCCCTGTGACAAGATGGACCGACGATTTAAAAAAGGTGGCAGGTTCGGAATGGATGCTGACTGCCCAAGATCGGGATGGTTGGCGTTCTATGGGGGAGGCTTTCGTCCAGCAGTGGACGGCAAAAGGCTGAAAAAAAAAACATTAGAAATGTATAACATATGCATGCCAATACATCGTACTATGTACTTACTATGTGTAAATATATAGTAACTTTATCATTTAGATTATATAATCATTCTGTAAAAACATAAAAACTAAGTAATACAATCACAATAAATTAATCATTGCATTGCTATTAGCTTGTTTTGATTGGAACTCGGAGCCGAGTCGACGGCATCATGACAAAATACATTTCGACACTAAAATCGAACACATGGCATTCAGTGTTAATTGATTATTTCATGGCGCAATGGTAAGTAAAGCAGTAAAGGTAAGGTATGTTTTTAAAATTATAGGTTGCTGATTAACTATATTGAAAACCAATAATATAAGACACATTTATTGTCCGAAAATACCATATAAGTGAAGTTTTACTAGTAGTATAGGGCTTGTGCAAACTTGTCTGGGTAGGTACCACACACTCATCAGATATTCTACCGCAAAACAATAGTTGGTATTTACCATTTACCAGTAGTTGGTAAAGTACGGGCCTTGATGCCTGAAAAATAAAGGTGTTATTATTATTGTGTTCCAGTTTGAAGGGTGAGTGAGCCAATGTAGTCACAGGCACAAGGGACATAACATCTCAGATCCAAAGTTAGGTGGCGATGTGAGCGATTCTTAATATTCTTTACAATGCCAATGTCTATGGGCGTTGGTGACCACTTACCATCAGGTGACCCATATGCTAGTCAGCCTACCTATACTATATATAAAAAAAATACATATAAACTTTTTAATTATGCATGTCACATTTTGCTATTGATATAAATAATTTTTTGTTTGCGTTACGCATGTATTGATATAGTGTTGTCAGCTTTTAACATAAACAAGTTTCAGTTACTTGTACGCATTTATTACATTATAAATGATAAATTGGTAGTAGATAACTTTTTTTTTTTTTATAGAATAGGAAGGTGGACGAGCATATGGGCCACCTGATGGTAAGTGGTTACCAAACGCCCTTAGACATTGGCATTGTAAGAAATGTCAACCATCGCTTATAGCCAATGCGCCACCAACCTTGGGAACTAAGATTTTATGTCCCTTGTGCCTGTAATTACACTGGCTCACTCACCCTTCAAACCGGAACACAACAATATCAAGTATTGCTGTTTTGCGGTAGAATATCTGATGAGTGGGTGGTACCTACCCAGACGAGCTTGCACAAAGCCCTACCACCAGTATAACTATTAGTGATACGTGGACGATGTTCAAAATATTTAAAAAATATACAATGACGCCTTTCATTTTTGATATATGATGATGATGTCCTCCTTGACGTGTCCGTCAATGGCGAATTTACCTAGTGTGTTGCGAGCTAAGAGGCTTTAAAAGCCACATTTGGTTTTAAACGTCCTGTTGCAGGGATGATAACACAACTGACGTTTACTATTGTACGTGTAGCAATAAGTGGGTTTGGGACGGGTGTTTTTAATTAGGCATTTGGCATCGAGCATCTTCTAAGCGGTTTCGCTAGAAGATGGTAGCTTTATTAATAATATTACGCCCCACAGGTCTCTGTTAAGCGTGCAATTTTATAATAGCAATTTTGATACATACACATGACGTGGCAGTTTTTTAAGCCTAAGACCGAATTAAGCATATGAAAATTCAGTGCTGCCGAGTTGAACCAATGCCGTGGGCATCAGCGCTGGCGGAAGGCCGAGACGACGCCGACGTCGTCTCTGTCGAGCAAGATCGACCCTTTTCCGTTTCCGCTCTGCTGTCTCCTTCTGGACCGTAACGGTCTCACAGAAGGAGGCTACGGTCCTCCATTCCAATTCCTTGCGAAGAATCACCAACATGATTGTTCGCAAGGAGAGGTTCGGTCCGACCTCGCAGACCAGGATCTCTATCTTCACATTTCATGTGGGGCACGCCTCCAGCGGGCGGTAACGGTTATGGGCGGTAACCCGGTCCGCACCACAGATGTCAGATGGCAGATTGTCGTCGTATTGCGTCCAATCTTACACAGGTATTCTCCAAAACAATCATGACCTGCGTAAGTCGGAAGGTGAATCGTCGCTTTCGTCTCATACAGGTTTCCAATGCCGGCAGGATCACTCCGACGAAGAGTTTGCACGCATAACATTCTTTGCGAAGGCGGTCACACCACGTGTCAAGAGCCCTTCAGTGTTCCCGCCACTTCAACGTCTCAAAAGGGGCGCACTTTCGTTGTTCTGACGGAGGACGTGGGCTGCTGACAGACCCTCGCGTCCATATATCCACCAGAATGTCCAAGTGCGGAAAGCGCACCGCCGACGGTTGCCGCCTCGTACTATGCGGATGGCCACCCACATGGTGGTGGGAAAAACGGAGGTCGGCAGGGCATTCCAGACCTTGGCGCTGCATATCTGAAACGAGGAAGCAAATTGTTTCGTACGTGTCTTAAATACGTCAACTACGTACGGGTGCAGATCTTTTCGATGCCTCGCAGTTCTGTGGTAAAAAGGTATAGAATTATACCCTGTGATTTACTTATTATATCTTGTGATAGATAACATTGTTGCCGGGAGGTGGGTACAATGGAGTGCACTTGCACTTCTCTGCCATGAAAGAAAATACTAAGAAAGTAATTAAGAAACACTTTTTTTATTATTAAAATCATGTATGTTATTAAAAACTTAAGGAGACTATTTTGATTCCCTTTGTTATTGTTGGTCTTTAGTATTAGTTTATGCACCTATATACTCTTAAGGTATTACTTGTCCCTGATTTGACTGACATAGACCTTACCTTGAGGCCGTAGACAGAGAAACAAATAGACCAAAGGACCGTGAAACAGCAATTGAGACAGAGATAGTTTGTTAACGTATAATGTTGCCATAGTAATTGCATTTCCTGTTTTGTGGGATAATTTATTTCCAGGATTTAAAACAAAACCAGATTTTATTTAGGGTTGACAGTAACAATTTCATAATTATATCCATTAAAGTCTTATGTAAATACAAATAAAAATTCAGTATAGTTATAGTACAAATCATGACCGTGAAGAATGTTGGAAAGAATGCTAGCAGTATTTCCCCTTTGAACGTTTTCTGGGTGAAAAATGAACCAGTCCTCCTGTCACCAATAGAGGCAATAAGATGGGGTGTAATATTTTCGATGAAAGTTTTTGCACTATTACTACAAGGTTGTAACTGCAAACGGAATAAAAATATAATTTAGAAAAAAGGGACGAATAGTAGTAAACGTTTGTTCGCTAATGACGCTGGCCATAATTCGCCTTAATAGGGCCCTGTCAGCGTCACTCGCTGAGGCACTCACGAGATATTTAAGATGTTGTGTTGTAAAACCGTCAGTGGTACCAACCTAGCTGCTTGGGAATGAATTAATGGAAGCATAGCTGTCTTCATCTTTTAACCTGTAAAAAAGTATTCTGAGTAGGTGGAATTGGAAGTACAGATGCTGGATTTGGTAAAGTAAATGCTTTTTCCGTAAGGATTCTAGCGTTTTATCATTAAAAGGTGCGAGTATATCGCTAGAAAAAAGAAAGCGAGCTGCGTTCTTAAGATCTCCCTCTATTGCTTTATTTTCATACATTGTTTTAATTTGGTCGATAAAGAGCCATCTTTGGTTTTATCAAGATGAAAAAATTTAAATGAAAATGTGAAAAGATGTTGCCATGCCGAATTACAATTTGAGAGACATTTTTTAATTTCATTGGATAAAGATCTAGCTAGAGATATTACTTCATACTTCAATCACAAATATTATTATATAATTCTTCGACCACAAATAGGCGAATGAATATATTAAAATAATATATTAATTGTTGGAATATACAAAAATTCAAGCCTCCATAGATAATAGATTTCTCTTTCATTATATTATTCAATCTTTCACTCATTCACATTCGCTCACCACTCATTCAATCAACGAACATCTTTACTTTGATTATTTAATATTCATTATTAAAATCATTGTCAAGTCAGTGCCGTGTCAGTGCAGACGTGTCTTATTATACCTACCCCATTTCCCTTCATTAATAAATAAAGAAGCATTATTAGACGTATTTATTTGCACAACATAACCTTCCGCCATGCTATGGCATAAATAATGATCACCGAGAAATTATATTTAGGAAATAAACCTTCGTACTTACGCGTGCCGTTGTATCTACCGGCAATTTTCTTCTCACTATCGCTTTCACGTGAAATAACACGACAACCCATTATTGTATAATTTTCGATGTGATATACAGATAATTTCTCCGTCTACTGCATTAGAATCGTTTTCTAACATAAAAATAAGCAAAAATTGAACAATAAATAACTGTAAAAAATATTTGTTCGACTTTCATAGCTTATGCGGTATAAAGCTTAATTAAGCTTTATTAATTAAGATTTATTAATTAATTAAGCTTAATTAAGCTTTATACCGCATAAACACATTAAATTTAATGTGTCTAGGTTTTCGTGTTTAAGGATCTACCAAAAGAACGTACTGGTACTTACTTCTAACAGAATATACCGGTCTACCTATTAGTATAGGTATGGCTAGTGGCCAATACATAAGTACCAGTTAACAGCACGAAATCACAATAAGTAAACATGTACTGTGTTTGTTTCGGCAAAACAACATATCGGTAGAGGTTAACTTTTCCAATCAAAGGAAATGCTTGATAACATGAACAGTAAAACTCTATATCGAAATACGGATTATATACTCTTCTTTATGTGTTTTTTGGTTCTTTACCGAGAAAATTTTTATAAATCAATTAAAATAAAGATGTAGAAATTTAGTATTTTTTTCTTAATAAAGTTTTTAGGGTATACGACTTTTTTTTAATTTATTGGCCGTTATGACATTTAATTTATTTGTATCTTTCACCTGACCTGATTAGCTTGCAGTTTCAGTAAAGTTAATTAATTATTTATCTATGTTAATATATATATTGAATAAATATGATATTGTGTCTTAGGATATTTGCGGGTTTTTAACAGCACTTTTAGTAGTAGAAAAAAAATAATTATGTAGGTATTGGCAATAATGGCATAATAACCTCGTTTTATTTTAATTAAATCCTGAAATTATCTGAATTATTACTGAATGCTGAATTATTTATCTCCCAAAACAGGGAATGCAGTTACTATGGCAACAGTATACGCACACATCCTAGACAGAGAAACTAATAGACGCAATGACGATTTCCTTCTCACTTACACAAGAAAGAGAACGAAAATCACGTTACAAATAGTTTAGACAGAGATAGAATTATCAAATCTTTTGTCCTTTATCGCGTAACCAGTTTTGGTGTTCGTTTCGCTACTCAAGTAGCGAAACAAACTTGACAGTTGGTGCGTTCATTGTATTTTTTGTACAATTTTCGCTTACTTTTATGTTAGAAAACGTCTAATCCAGTGAAAAGGCCGAGAATCAATCCTTATATGATATCGAAGTTTATACAATGGTGCATTGTCGTATTATTTCATGATAAAGTGATAACAAGAAGAAAATTGCCGGCGTGTGTTTTTTCGCATAAGTACGCCTATTTTTCCCTACATATAGTTTCTCAGTGCTGTTTATTTATGCCATAGCATGACGGAACCTTATATTGCATTAAAATCCAGAAGATAATAGGATTTTCCAGTTTTTATCATTCATAACCTATAATTATTTATCGTGTAAGTGCTGCCAGCGTAAGCTAAGAAAAATGTCCCGATTTTCTATAAAAATATCGACTCGTCGACAATGTAAACAAATAAATATGGAGTCCAATAATAGAGTAAATAACCTAAAGTGCTTCGTTATATGTAAATATGTTATTTTAATTTATTCGTTCTCCTTTTTATAATTTCCTAACGACAACATTATTTAACATTCTTCATGAATTTATAATATTATTAGATTCCGAGTCAAGAGGTTAACTATTCTTTACTAATAATTTAATTGAGTGTTTTAGATTTCGACTTTTGAGGAGAATACTAATCCAGTACCATATAAAGATGCCGAAATACTATTAATAACGGAAACAAAAACAAACAATGTAACAGTATTTGGGTGTATTTGGAAAACAAAAAAAATATTTTAATTAAAAAAAAAGTATAATAAAAATTAAAAAGTAAAATTTATTAAACTAAATAATTGTTTTAATTAAATCCTGAAAATTATTTATCTCCCAAAACAGGGAATGCAGTTCCTATAGCAACATTATACGCAACATTAAAAAACTATCTCTGTCTCAATCGCGGTTTCACGGCCCCTTGTTCTATTTGTTTCTCTGTCTACGGCACACATTGATAAACTATCTCTGTCTCAATCGCGGTTTCACGGCCCCTTGGTTTTTTAGTTTCTCTGTCTATGGGAGTAAGTCAGATGAAATGGTGTATTTGTGGGAGAAACACTTTTTAGGGAGTTTTTTGAGAGGGAAAATTTTTTAAAGGAATCCTCTCTTAATTTCAAATTTACTGCTGCTCTCAGTACTTGCTTTGCTTTATTTAACATAATATTCTAAATGTATTTTCAATCTATTTCAATTCATGACAATGTATACTTCTCAGAGACTTGCAACACTAAGTAATTACTGCATCGTAAATTTTTATTATACAAAAGACAAAAGAGAATGTGTATCATATACATATTGATAACGATTTAAGCGAAATACTGGTAGTTTAGTGATTGGCTTCTGTTCTAATTTTAAATTCTAATACGAAGTAACAATTTAACCAGTGAGCTGACTTTGGGATCCTACAATACCTACCTACATAACAATGTCTGTTAATATTTTTTTGTATTTTCTCTTTTATAATGTAATTTTTATATTTTCGCTAAAAAATTATTTGTTTTGAATACCGTACAAAAAGTTTATTATGCAACGTTGGTTTTTTTTAGAAGACCGTAAGAAGAAAAAAATTAAATTGTTACGAAAAATGTCTGAAAAACTCAACCCCGAAAAGTCCGAAATATTATCTCAAGAATGGACATTTACTGTATCTGTATCCAATATAGGACCTAAGGAGAAGGTGGTTATGGCAGGAAATATTGCTGAACTCGGAGAATGGGATTATAAAAAAGTTGTTCTGCTTCACCAAGTTGAAGATACAGATATATGGACTATTACTATAATTATACCTAATACTTGTGATGTATTCTACCGCTATGCCATATGTCTTTTTAATGAAGAAACCAAAGACATAATTGTACGGCGATGGGAAACTAACATTCAACCTAGAGTAATTAAAGAAAATATGCTACATCCAGTTACAGATACATTTGGTGAATATGGTGGAAAGCAAAACATTTGTAGGGGATGGCTGACCTCCCAAAGCTTAGTTCAGTTCAAATTTAATAACAATCCTTTAAAACTAAAAAGTCGTTTTGTTGGTAGACTAATAAATATAAAGATAACTCCTGTTAAGTTATCTTTTGGCGCTGAGCCTCAAATAGAAGATTCATCTCTTAGTACAGATACAGCAGATGTTGAAATTCCCGTTGGTGTTTTTGTTGAAATAGCAACCCTTGATAATGACCCATCTATTTGTAACCTTCAACCTCAAGAACAATTTGGTCGAGAATATAAGCCAAATGATATCATGTTAGTCAATGTCTTAGCACCAAACCCTAAAAGTCTTGCTTATCTCATAGATTTCTATTCATATAGCACTCGTGCTTCGGTTGAAGAACCTCCATGTCATATAGGGTATACATATGTTTTGCCAAACATGTTTAAGCCTTCAGAAGGCTCATTGGAGTTGCCGGTTACCTGTAATGTTAAGCATCGACCCCTTGGTACAATACATTTTGAATATCTTATTGTATCTCCTATGGAGGATAGCCTCTGCAATTTGGAAACAACTTATGCTAAGCACTGGGATCCATCTTGGACTGGACTAGAAGTTGGCCACAGGGGATTAGGTGCAAGCTTCAAAACTAAGGAGTAAGTAAATCAGTTTATTTCATATATTATCAAAATTAATTAACCTTTTTTCTTTAAACATAAACAGTAATGTTGTAATAAAGAAGCAGATTTTTTTTGTTTTCTTTAGATTCAAATAAAATTTAATGATGCATTTGATATAAAAGCATTCACATTTTAAGAGGCTCTCATTTCTGACAAATAGTATATTAATATTATGTATTTTATATGTAACATGAACAGAGATAAATAATCAGTATGGATATCAACAAACAGTAGCTAAACTTTACTTGAAAAAAAAGGGTGTATATCTATCTGTACACATAACCTTTCTTCTTTTGCCTTAAAACTAATTCGAGTGTAAAATATTCTGTCAGTGTCATTTATTATGGAGAATAGAGAATAGTGTACACTTTTTTACATTGTACACTTTTAGCTTTCACTCATTTTTATATAAAATGTCATGTACATCAAATTAGAAAGAAAGACATAATACTGATTTTGTTATATTGTTCCATGATCTCAACTTCCTTCCTGTATATATGTTATATTAAACATATGTCTTATACTTTGCAATTAGGCCCCGTACTGGAGAATTCACGATGCTTAGTGATAGGGCCTACTTGTTTCGTTCTCCAAAATGTTTAAACATTTCAGGGGAAATGCCATTCGTGAAAACACAATAGCTTCCCTTAAAAAGGCAGCTGCCAGCGGGGCAGACATGCTGGAATTTGATGTGCAACTCAGTAAAGACATGATACCAGTAATTTATCATGATTATCATGTGTGTATTTCAATGAAAAGAAAAAAAGAAGTTGACTTCACAGAAATGCTAGAATTGCCTGTCAAAGATTTGACCTTGGAGCACCTACAGAAACTTAAGGTATCGCGACAAAACTATTCATCCAGTCTTCATTTTATTAAATCGCCATAAAGTTTCTTCATGATTTTTACAAATGATTGTACCAAGGTCTTTTCTTTTTTTTTTATCATTAAAACATGTTATATTCAAACTCTTTATTCGTGAAATTAGAAATTTTCTCTTCATAATTTGTAAAGATTGATTATTTATCATTGTATTTTTTTACACATTATATTAATCGTACTTTGTCATAAATTCCACCAACTTAAATCCGTAATTTTCAAATATTAGTTTTTAATATAATTGTAAATTTGCTATTCTTAATTAAATGACCAACTTAGGTAAATAGTTCTTTATTAAATAACATTTTTATTAAGTTCATTTTATCAAAAAATTATAATAATAATTATTAATATATCGTTAATTTATTTAAGCGAAAGTGTACTTTACGGATCACGTCTGCCATTTACGATAAAGGATAGTGACCCAGTAAGAGTATATGTAGCCTAAGTCTAACTTTAACTAAACACAAGTCTTCCATTGACGAAGAATTCAATTCTTGCAGTTTTCATTTTAGTTTATTTGTTTAATTTGTTCATAAAGACATCAAATATATATTTAATATTTTTTACATTTATTGAATATACTTTTCAAATGTTAAATTTGGTTTTACAAATAAGATGTCCAATTATACGAGTGTACTTTATTAATGTAATGTTTTCTTTTTTTTATATTAATAATAAAAAAATATATATATTAATAAAAAAAGAAAACTGTGTCTAAAAATATTATTTCTGCTTATAGTAAAACTGCTTGTTTTTTTATTAAAATCATATATTTTTCTAATGTAAACATACACACATAACATAAAAAAATTATTCTATGTATACATTAAATAGATGTAAAACTTGTATATTTTTAATTGGGTTTTGTTTTCTTTCTAGGTGTACCATTTAGTAGAAGGTCGTAACCATGAAATTTTGTTTTTTGATGAAGATTTAGAAGAACATCAACCTTTTCCAACACTTGAAGATGCTCTCAAAAAGATAGATGTACATGTCGGTTTCAACATTGAGCTTAAGTGGACTATGGAATTGAATGATGGCACCTTTGAACTAAATAATCCATTTGACATGAATACATATGTTGACAAGGTATTCTATAAGACATATATACGATATCATGCACTTTTTTATAAAAAGAAAAAAAAATTATTTAATGTGAATATATTTTTCTAAACAGGTCTTAGAAGTTGTTTTGAAACATGCCGGAGAGCGTCGTATTGTTCTTTCTTGTTTCAACCCCGATATATGCACTATGGTTCGAAACAAACAGAATAAATATCCAGTCATGTTTTTAACAGTGGTACGTGTTTCGCTCTAATTGATTCGTTTCTTCTTCAGCTAAAGAGTATTACTAAACACAATTGTTCATTTTCAGGGAGTTTCTGAAAAGTATCAGCCATACCGTGATCCGAGGTGCTTGACTATACCAGCGGCTGTCCAAAACGCTATTAGCTCCGATATTTTGGGCATTGTCGTGCACACTGAGGATTTACTCCGAGATCCTACTCAGGTATACTTTAGTATTTTTTTTAACTTTAGTTTATGTTTTACTGGGTATGTAATTCAGCTTGTGGTATGGGTATATGAATTCATACGTAATTAGGCGCACGGCCTTAATATTATAATATAATTTATATAACATATGATAATATTACTTAGCTTTGGTATCACGAACAATATCACCCATAATGGCATGTTTTATATGAAACATCCAAAATTTGTTCATTTTTTTCTATTCTGATTACAAAAAATAAAGTATAATATGCTAATGCCACCTCTCCGTTGAGAGAAGGCTTGGAACTTATTCTACCACGCTGCTCCAATGCGGGTTTGTGGATACACAAGTCACATCAGATTTTCATTCGTGTCTTTACGATGTTCTTTTACTTCACCGCCGAACAGGAAATTTTAAGTAGGATTTTTTGAATTGTAACCATTTGTCCTTTTTCTATCAGGCTAATGAATTTTTAGTGTCGATTACAATGCCTTATTAACTTACTTAAATTCATTATGTTATGTATACTTAGTGTGTCGCTATCATTTCGACATAAAATATTATATCATTTTCGACTGTTACAAGTTTAGTACAACAAGCATTAAACTGATAAAACATGTCGTTAATTCGTTATCATTAGTTGAATAATAATCTAACGTAATTGAGGTAAAAAAAACCACTATTATATTACATAAAACATACATAATTAAGGTGATTACTTTTACAACTATGCAGGAAACAGTAATTATTATCTTCCTAACGTTTTCTAATCGGTAATGAATATTCAATTTATTATATCATATTGTTGTCACATTGAATGCTACAAAAGCAAGGGTTACTTATGTGAGATAAGTAGAACTTTTTTGAAATCACAGCCTGAAAATGTCTACTCCAAATGATAGGACGCCTCCTCTCATTTTGAGGACAAGGTTTGGTTATTCCACGGTGCTGCTCCTTTGCGGGTTCCACATCACCACATGTGACAACCAACAAAATAATTTTTATATGAGATATGCCGGTTTCCTAACGATGTCTTCCTTTACCGTCGTTAATTCAGATGAATAATAAACACAAATTAAGTACATGAAAATGTGGTGGTTCTCGCTTGAAATTAACGCGCAATAATCGGCTAAATATTTTCATATCAATAAACAATCTGTAATTTTTTTAAGACTATTATTATAATTTTTGTTACACAAAATAAATAAACGAACAATACAATCTTCATGCAAATTCTTAGACAGACTTTTGCATTGATTAAAAGAGTTTAGAAAATTGGACTTGTAAATATGTAATACCTAATAACTTTGACAAAAAATGTAATAGATTTTAGTTATCTCATGTTATGTTATATGATATCTATCACATTGAATAGGATAAAGATAATACATACGCTGTTTAATAAAGGCTATCAGAAATAGTCGTTAGTAATATTGACATGATAACGAATATTGAAAAAAGACTGCTTTTAGTAAAACATTATTAATTTATTCCATCTAGTATTCGTATTATTAAAAATTTTAGCAAAACATATAACGAGTTTTCATGATTCGATAAAAAATTCTTATTTCAAAAATGTTGATCACTTTAATTCTTTTTTCCGTTTTTAAAAGTCGTTAATGATATGTATATAAGATTCGTCGTTATAGGCATTTACTTAGTGTATTAATTGAAAATAAAAGCAAAGAATATATGAAATGTTTCGAACATTTTTTTTTTAGTTTCCCAAATATAACGCTCCTTAATCTATCTATCAAACAAAAAAAAACTGTTGAAAAACAGATTAGAAAAAGTGTACTGAACATTTTCGACTATATCCATTTATATGTAGATATTTTATACATTTTTAAAGCTATGTCCAGAGAAATTATTTCAGCAACTTTCTTTACTCAAAAACATTTTTTCTCATTTCAGGTGAAACTAGTGACAGACGTCGGTTTGGTCATATTTTGCTGGGGAGATGACAATAACGATAAGAATACTATAAAAAAGCTCAAGGAAATGGGCTTGCATGCTGTGATATATGATAAACTCGACAAGTATACCACTAAAGAAGTTAAGGTAATTTTGTATTTAGCTTAACATGTCAAGTGTATACATAATTAGTCGTAGAATTTAGCTTTATTTTTTTCATTCTGCTGCACAAGAGCATTTTGTTTTATTTTTAGTTATACTATTTATATTTTATTTAAATAAGTAAGATTTATCCAACTATTGCACATAATAACAACTGAGGCGTGTAACGAAAGGTCATCTTCACGATACCTCGAAGACAAAATCCCTTTACATCTGCCCGTATTTGTCGTGACTGAACGCGTGCGCGTCCCCGCACAGGAGAGCATATTCTTGGTGGAGGCTCGCGAGTCGCAGCGGGAGCTCATTGGGCTGGCCGCACTGGAGGCGTCGCCGCGCAGCGGGAGCTCCGTGTCCGCGCCCAGCGCCGGCGACTCCGGCGCTCGGCCCTTCCTCGACCTGTCCCAGCGCCGGGAGATAGGGGCGCGCTCGACCGTCACCTCTCTGGAATCGCTCGCCTCCTCTATTGAAATACGAGACGATCCGACCGACAAAAACTTAAAACGCAACCGAGATCTCATTAGGAGTATCGATAAAGAGTCCCAAGTAAAAGAGCAGCGAAACTCGTTTAAAGGTCTCTTTGCAACTTGCGACGTCGATAAATCCAAAGGTTCCCCGAAAAAATCCCGTAAAGACGAGTAGATACGATTGCACAATTTCATTTCGATATAACTACTGAATAATTTGCACAATGCATTAGTTATTAATTTCCTTAGTGAGGCTTGCCACATTACATAAAACATTCACTAAATTTTATTATTTTTAATAGAATGTATATTATAACAATCAAAAATATTTTAAAGTGGATGTCCTTAGGCCAATTTTTAAGTATTAAAACATAATCAATATATTATACATATTTTATTTTTATAAATAAATAGTGTCTATGAGGACTATGCATGTTTCGTTATGTCTAATGACGTTAATGTTTTTTTCAAATCAGTAATAAAAATAATAATATCATTTCAATCGATTATATTGGTATATTATGTATATGGCAACACACAAAGCTCTACCAGCTTATTATTCTATTATAAAAAGTTCTCTTAGCATATTTTTTTTTCTTAATTTTGTATAAACTGATTAGTAGAATTTATTAGTTTTTAAATAATTTTAGTTATTATTACATGTATAAAGTTACAGCATCTTCTGTTTATGCGCTTTGTAAGTTTATTTTCCACATTTTAGAACAAACCATAGTTTTCTAATAATATTTATAGTAACCTTATGTTTTGTACGATTTTAGTCTGTGATACAATAAATGATAAATTAATGTTATATACATCATATATTTTTTACATCTGTATTATAAAATTTATACATCTATAAATAAATATTTAATCATAATGTGACTGTATCTCTTTATTTTAACTGAACATGTCTGTGCTAAAGGATATGGCTGGTCCAACTGTAGCAGAGTAAAGGTACCACACACAGGTGTCTCAAAAACCAAACAAATACAAACCTGTTAAAACTTTGAATGTGTTCTATGGTGTGTTTGGTTTTGGGTCATTTGGTTTTTGTAATTAATAGGTAGACAGCGTGCTAAACAATTTTGATTTTTTTGTTTCTAAACATTGGTCCCCATCAAGCCTATTTACAGAATCTATTTATCATATTTTTTATTAAATTTGCCTGCAAAAGTTAAAGGAATAAGCTAAGATAAGGATGAGATACGTCGAAATAGAAGACGTGTTTAAATGCCTTTAACCTTTTCAGGATATATCAAACTGCATTGAGGTTTATTAGCATCCTTTATCATAATAAAAAAAGTGTTGTATCCAGGACGTAGCGCAGATAATTTTTAAACTGAAATCATGGAGAGTATTTTTTATTGCGGAATAGTGCCTCTGATAAATCAGTTACGAAGTAAACTTCATTTTTAGACTGTGTGTCTAGCAATAAATTATTGTTACATTTACAATCGCTTTTACTTTTCAATTTTACTCATAAGTAAATTAAATAACAATTAGGAGTAGATTTAATATATTTATTGAATAACAAAAATGTGTATAAAGAATATATTATTAATGACTAAATATTATATGAATAAATAAATTTTGTAAAGGACGGAATGTTATTTTTTAATCACAACAACTAGCTACCTTTTATAAAATTACTTGAGTTTCTAAAACTGCTATAAATATATTTGGAATACTATGTCGATTCCATTGCAATAAGTATAACAAAAAAATAAATGAATTTATTATTATAATACAAATGTGTTAAATCTTTAAAATTGATTGTGCGCAAAATTATTGCTACTCATTTTATTTCAGTTTCAAATATTCACAAACTTGAATAAAATTGAGCTTTGGCTTAAAGTTAAAATTCCTACCTATATTAAAATTCCAATTCTATCTATACATATATTTATGTTAATTGTAAGCTGAATTACATAGTAAACAATAATAATTTAATGATAGCATGTAATTAAAATACACAATTTCTGAAAAGACATAATCAAACTTGATGTATGTGTATATACACTTTTTGTGCTCATGGCGACTAGTATGATTTTAAATACTTAGTTTGTAATTATTTGTCACTTTTAAGATATATATATATATATATAAGAAAAAGCAAGAGCAATAATAATTTTAAGTACAAATAATACATATTGCATACGACATATGCTACAGGATGATAATCTGTTTTTTTGTAACAATATATAAGTTAAACAAAATATACATAATAAAACAATTAATTAGCATGTCGTTTTATTTTTGTACCTGGTACATTCGATTTTATGTTTCGAGCCTTCTTTTACGTGGATATTGTACCGATCAACTCGCACGATATGTACAATGGCAAATATAATGCGAAAAGTCCCCAACTGATTTAAATAATAGAATAGCCCAGGAATAATGAAACAAAACAATACATTTTTCAGATCAAAGGCTGGATGTTGGCACACAATAGTCCATTTGAAACAAAAAGATATATTTTAATTATATGTGCAGACCATAATTCCCATATTTTACTCAGCTCTTCTTTTTACATATAGCCAATTTCCATATTATATTTTTAAGCTATTTGTCTAAATGAATATTTGGCTTATCTTTATCAGGTCCAAAATATTCAGAAAATAAGAATTAAGTGCATATCATCAATGTATTTACCATGATGATTATTTTTCTAAACCTTGTAAGTAAAAACTATGTTCATTAAAATTCATTATTTTATGTTGTTTACTTGTTTTCATTGGTAAAATTCCTTTTAATATAAATATTTCACTTAAAATTAAATCTGTGATATTAAGCATTGAATTCAATAATTGCCTACTAATTTAATTTTATCTATTTTAAATAATAGCAAAGAAATTATTTTGAAATAATCAAATCTTTTGTGGATCAATGTATATCTAACATGGCGCATATTTTCAATTCCTTTTTGATTAAAAATGATGAAAGCCGCTCAATTTTTTTTACTGTAAACCATAGCATTTATAATATAAACAAAAGAGCCTTAAAGTTATCCATTAAGTACAGTAACATCCACTAATACACGTTAGTCTTAATATAAAAAAAATGTCTAGTCAGCTAAAAAAAAAACAAGTAACAAATATATAATAAGTAATAAAAAATGTATAGTAACATTTTAAGATTGACTAAAACCATTTTTTATGATTTAGTACAAAAATACTGTTTTTGTTTTATGGCTTTTTTTACAAAAATATCTACCAATTACAATATTCAAACTTGCTATTTTGCTCAAATAATAATACTGAAATATTTATCCACGGTTTTTTACCAACATTATAATTTTTAAAATTAATCTAATTTTTAAATAACAGAAATATGCTTGAGTTGAAAATTTTTTAAATTCGAAAATGTTTAACGGATTTCAAATTAGGAGCACAATTTCATTTTATATGCAAAACTGAAGAAACTTTTTAGGTAGGTAAATATCTTTGTAAATAAAATTTATATCTAGGTAAAAATGGACGATATAAATAATAATGTTATATAATATAAATAATAATGTATAACATTTTTTATACATTAAAAAATGTTAAGAATAATTTAAATACTTAGTTTAATATTATACAATTTTATGTATAGTACTATAAATTCAAAATGGACGGACACGTTACTATTTTTATAATAACTAACTCAGTATAACTGAATACTTTGAGTAGGTAAAGTGAAAAACTTAGCTAATCCTCCAGGTGGCTTCGTTTTCAAGTGTTCTTCTATGAACTGACAAGGACAGATGAATTTTTCGCCATGGCGTCCGGGTTGAGCACTGCTGAGATTCAATCTGTTTTTAACTGCATGTGATCCCCAACGACCGGCATATCGTAAATATAGAAGCGCACCTCTCTCCTACATAGACATTTTTTATAAATTAAAATTTATTATTTGAGCTTCTCTTACTACGACAAATTTAAAAATATTGACTTGCCAAACTTAAGCGGTTTGGTCAATCAAGACCGCGGCGCCTGAGCCAGTTGTTGCACGGTGGACAACAGGCACGATTATCTTTGGGTTCTTTGTTCCGCAATATCTCCTCTATATACTGACAAGGGCACAACGCATTAGCTAAGTGCCTTGGCGAAGCGGGATTTCCGCCATCCTCGTCTAGTGTCCAATCGAGTCGTCGTCTTAAGAAGTCTTTGCCCCACCGCTGAAGATACCGGAGGAACACTTGCTCCGCCATATCCTGCACATTTATATGCCTTGCTTACCCATTACGTAAACCTTACACCGCTACTATTAAATACCAAACACTAATACATATTATTAGATATTAAGTATGGGTTAATATACAATAAGGGTTACATAAAATACGTTTTTAGAATAGTTGACATTGCATTTTGTTATATTTCCCATTCAACCTATTAGTGAATTTTATAGAGTAAGAACTACTGTCAGGGCTTGGCACTTTGAATTACTTGTGATTGAAATATAAAAACGTATTTAGTACTTCAATTACTTTCTAAAAAAATTATTATATTGTGTTTCAAATGCAAATACTTATGGCTTAAAAATACATTTTCACAAAAATATATTTACAACCAAACTTCAATATAACAAAATTGAACAATAATCCAGAGAAAATATGTCAATTTTTGATATACCCTATATAAAGTTTACATGAGCAATATAAGCGTCTAAGTTAAAGTCTTTCTTAGAGAAGTGCATTTACGATAATTTATTGCAATCAAATGTCTGAATGTACTAATGTTTAATAAAAAAAACTTTATGGCCTTACAACTTTCGAGAATTAGTGTGCCCCGAAAAAAGAAGTGACAAAAAAGGCCTGTTTAATACTATATATTTTAATAAAAGTAAAAAATATAAGCGATAAAACACTAGAAGCACTTTCTGGTGTCTATAATATATATGTATAATAAATAGAGCTTAAGGAGGTAGAATCATATGTAATGTTATTAATACATGTTGAATGCATTAACAATTATGTCCTTATTTATTTGTCACAATTTAATAACATAAACTTGTTAACAATAATTAATAACTGATAGCAGTCTACTATACAGATACTGAACCAGAATGCTCTTTGCATTCAGGTTCAGTAAACAACAAAAAAACAACAAAATTTTTGCATATCAACTATGGGAAAATAACTTGACCGTATTTACGTAAAAATAAATTGAAGCATTATATAAGCTGAAGTTTTAGTTTAATATTGGAAAGAAATTATTATATAGTTAAAAATATTTAGTATTTTTAATTATAAGATAGATAAAAGATACGAATTGCTAAAATATATTAGTAAATTTAATTGAAAAGCATAAGCACTGCAATGTTAGGGATATGGCATTTAAACAAAGTGATAAAGCAGACGAATTTCATACGCACTAAAGTTATGAAGAGTGTAGTTTATTGAACACCTGTTTCATATAAATACAGATATTTTTGCCTGTGAACACTGTGCCACAACTGGTTTTTGTTTATATAAATTATTGATGAATTACTAAATTCGGGTATTTTTTCAACAAATAGACATCACCTGTTTCACACCTGCTATACTAGCTTTGTGGTCAAGTTATTTCAAATTTGTAAGCTAAAACTCCAAAAAACAAAAACAAGTGTTAGCTTAATTCTAAGCTAAAACATGTTTTTTTTTGTTCACTTTTTCTTACAAAATTAAATAAAAAGTGATATAAAATTAAATAATTGAGTTGAAAAATTATATTTATATTTAACATATAAAAATTTTTAGTTCAGAATTTATTTCCATAACTAAAAGCAAAATAAAAGAGAAGTTTACAAAAATATATTCATAAATTACCTGTTTTCGGGATAATCTTGTAGATTGGCTGCCTTGTATGACAATATCATTGGTTGACACATCTAATCGTCGTTCCCAACCTTGCATTATTGTTTTACCTTCCTCGCTATCAATAAACTGCTGTAAATGTGCTATGCATGGCCCCGAATCAAAATACATATAGCAAAGGTTTACTTTGTGACATGATATTCTTCCTCTGTCATCTAATGCTAGCAAAAGTTTGTGTTTATTCAATAATTTATTAACACTTGCTAAACATTGCTCTAATCCTTTGGATAGTTTTAACTTTATCCACATGCAAAGAAAAATGGCCATTGCATTAAGAACAAGCCACATAACTCCAAGTGCAAATAATGTCAGACCAGTCAAGCCCGAAAATAGTAAGGTTAGGAGCACAAGAAATGCTATAGTAATCCAACAAACTAGAACTCTCTTGTAGCAAATATTATACATTGTAAAACGGGCATCATTTACAAGAAGTTCCATTGCATGAACATATTCCTCAACAGTCAGCTGTAAAAAGAGAATAAGCCATTTATTGAATGGAAACTACATTTTTAGAGAAAATTAAAAAAAAAAAAATTGGTACACAAACAATACAACTGGAATAATTGACTGTAACATGATTATGTATCTTAGATATTTTATTATTTTTTGACAAACATATATTTAAAGTGTGTTTGTGTTTATTCAATAATTTATTAACACTTGCTAAACATTGATCTAATCCTTTGGATAGTTTTAACTTTATCCACATTTAACTTTATCCACCATACAAAGAAATATGGCCATTGCATTAATTTTGCTATTTTGATAAAACTTTACTAATTTTAACAATTCTTATTTATAGAGCAAAAGTAAGGCCAGTAAAGTTAAATTCAATACAAATTAATCAAATATAAATACAAAACTAAATACATAAAATTAAATGGCAAGTTAAATTCCTGATATATTAAATTTAATATAATATTAATTTAATGAGTCAATATTTTATGTAGCAATGAAAAAAGGGATAAGCAGTCAATCAAAATTTAATGTATAAGCAAATGTCTATAATTGTTTTATATGAATTAGTCAAGAAATATTTATACTTACAGTTAAGCCCTGAGCCATTAGCTCCTCGGGGACAAGTTCTGGACGAAATCTTGCAGTGGTAATCCATGGCCATTTCGTATTAGTAGGCAACAAGGTCACAATAACGTCGCCATTAGCTGCACATACAAGACAGTTACATAGAACATGAAAGAAAATTAAACATTTAATCATTACAATATTTTGTTTGTTAGAACTTACTAAAACCATGACGGGTATTGATATATTCAACATTTTTCATAACAGCACTTTGCGACAGTGGTTCGATATTATTTTCGCTGCGATCTAAGTTTACATGCACTGTTTCAGTTTTTAGTACAGCAGGTATAGCAGAATTTGAAGCCGTTGAATGCCTTATAGTACTAGCAGCTGATTCATCCACCACTTCTGATTTTAGATTAAAATCACTTTGTTGTGGAGATTCATCATCAAATTTAACCCAATTTTTTCTATCTTCATCTTTGTTTAAATTACCATTTGTTTCAATAGCTTCAAATGACTTTTCTTCTGCATTGCTCATTATAACTAAATTTTAATAAAATGTCTGTGGATAAAAAATTATCAAAACAAAAAATGGGTAACAAAACGTAGTATCAATTATCAGCTTGTGTATTTTTTAGTTATTATCACGTCAGATCACAGATGTCAGTCACGAGTCTGCCATTCGGCATTAGACAGTAGACACTAATATTGTTAAAATAATGTTACATAGGGACATTATTTTCGTTCATTACAAATGTATAATGTAATTAAAGCAAATGTGCAATTAAGACTATTCACAGAAAAAGTATTTTTCAATCATAATTATAATGACTAATAATGATCTCATTTATTATTACCTTTTAATTACATGGCAATACCTATGTTAATTTTAATTACAATTATTATTATATAAATCCGTAGACAGAGAAACTAATATAAACCGCAACACTACCTACCAAAAATAAGGGAAATATCAACCCACGTTTTATTACCTTAGGGAAGCTAGATTGTGTTTTTTTTTTTACGAAAATGACATTTTAAAATATTCTATAGCTCGTTCTCAGTTTGTATTTATTTGTAATGTGTTTTAATTTTATTTTCGCATTAAATTAATTGTAAAAAAGATTACCTATCTTTTGTTTTAATTCCGAACGTATTATTCATTCAATGTTGGCTTTTGCAACTGGATATCAGATTTCCTGAGTGGACGATCATTTCGAGTTGTCCATCTAGGCTTCTCGTCTGATCTAATGGCGATTAATGCCGGTGTTCCTCAGGGATCAATTTTCTCCGCTACACGCTTCCTGCTGTATATAAACGATCTGCTAAAACCCGGTATCTTTGGGTACGCAGACGACAGCACTGTAACTGAGAGATACATATCCGGTCCCCGAGCTAGTGCAACAGAAACTCGTGAGCGTGAGGCCTTGGTAGAATGCATCAAATTGACAATGGAAGAGGTATCGAGTTGGGGCGATGATAACCAAGTCAAATTTAATCCTACTAAGACTCAAGCGTGTTTGTTCACCGCCAAGAGGAGTCCATTCCACCTGACTCCGACTTTCCGAAATGTATCTGTATCCATAACCGACAGTATTGAGCTTCTAGGAGTTACTTTAACATCCAATCTCAACTTTGGACAATACATTGAGTCCAAAGCTAAAACTGCTGGCAAAAAACTTGGCATCCTCTTCCATTATTATACAGCTTAATTAATATGTTTGTCCTATTTTAAAGGAATTAATAAAACTAATTAAATTGTTGAATTATCCAAATGCAACACTGATAAACGAACATCACAATGCTATATGATGATTATGATATAATAAAAAGTAATTTAAAAAATTTAACCGATTTCAAATAGCTATAAAAACATTAAAAGAGAAAATAACTCAAATTATTCTTAGAAAAAAAAATACGAAACGCGAGTCGGTAATACTCTGTTCGGAGCAGTAATGTCTTATTATTGTAAATTTAAAATGGCGTAAGCAAAATTTTGTGTCTGTAATTATCTTATTATTCTTTATTGGTTACGAAATAAGGTTGAATTTGAAACAAAAATTATTATACATTTCTTATCTCTTTCTGTTATTGTAACTCTGTCTGTTATTCTATTATGGCGTAAGGTCGAAAGCTAATTTTAATACAATCTAAACCGCGCTTTATGGCTTTAACTGATATACTACATATACTACTTTTCTTTTGTAAATGCATACTTATATAGATAATTACACCCAGACTCAGGACAAACAGACATGTTCATACAAATCATGTACACACAAATATCTGTCCTGGGTGGGAATTGAACCCACAAACTTCGGCGTAAAAGACAAGTATCTACTAACCACGCTAACCGGCCCGTCAATGAAATATTTAATCAATTGCCTACTAGATAACTCTATATGAAGTTGAGTTTATACGGTACGGTGATGCTTTCGATTTACTATCTTAGGCAATTATTATCACAGTGTGACTGCGACACAACAACAACTACACGAAAATGCCAACTGCATCCTTTTTTTTAACTTTAATTATTCAAAATTCGAATGGCTCGATGAGGTGGCCGACTGAACTTAAAGTTACTTGACAATTCTTCTAACTCACTTAAATGAAAGTATAATCCAGAATCCCGACATTTTTTTCTCATCGCATTTTTTTATATTTCGATGCATGTATTTATTACCTACAAAGTACAATATTATTACCCAATTTTATTGTTTAATAAACTGTTGGTGTTACAGTGTAATATCTTTATAATATTTAGGTAATTTTGGCATTTAAATATAAATAAAATCCTATCAATTACTTCGAAAACCTGGAGCAGCAACTTGTCTATCTATGGCCTCTACCTGCCCGAAATGTTGTTTAACCGGTTTCGTTGTTCTCTTGGCCTGCATAGTCCGCAAAATCACTCCCACTAGCCGGTTCGCTCGGCCATCGCACAATGTTTCTACCGTTCATTAAACGGACTGTTTTTTATTATAATTTATTGTTATAAAGTAAATTTTAGAAAAGTCACCCGGAGCTGTTAAAATCTTTAGTTGCACTATTTTAAAAGTTGTTAAAAATTTAACATATGTGTTTTTGTGGTTCGTTTCACCGTAGGTATAAGTTAAAGTGAAAACTGAAACCTGTGCTTATTAGAGCTGATGAACAAAATTCATACACGACATAGCAAACTATTATGAAAAATTTAGGTCATACAGACATGGAATCTTTACCTAAGCAGTTTGTTTTAGCAATGAGAACACTATTCGATATAATGGATGATAAACACACAGGGTATGTAAAGTTAACAGATATCGAAAATCGATGGCGCGATGACCGTACTAAAGGCCTACCCCGTGGTGTTATTGAAAGTCTTCAAAAGGTTGCTTCGCATGATGGTCTATTAACATTTGAAAGTTTTTGTACTGGCCTCAAAATTTGTCTGCTACGGAACCAAGTCCAAAATGCGTCTAGTAAAATAAATACAATAAATGAAGGTATTGATAATACTGGTATTAATTCTCAAATAAGTACGAATATACATCGGCCTCCATCAGCCCCAATAATTGATCTAGACAATTCACATAGTACCAGAAATTGGAATTTAATGAGAAACGCTGGAAATTCAACTCATCGAACTACTAGCATGCCTCAACTAGTTGAAGATAAAAACAATGCTCTACCTGAGCTATTGCAAACTGGGAAAGTAACTTCAGTATCTAAGCATGACACATCTCAATCTCTTAAGATTTATGGTCCTCCAAAGCCTCCAAGACTAGAGAAAAATGCAATGGAAAGAAAAGAAACTTCTAGAAGTATTTACAAATCGGAAGAGGCGGCTTTAGAGAGTGATGATATAGAAGAACCTAAATTGGATTTTGAAGAAATAACAAGATCAATAGAAGGACAAGACCGTGGCCTCGGTGATGGGCGATCTGCTAATGGAACACAACCAAATCTACGAAAGACATCGCGACGACGAGAGCCTCGTCGGCACACCCTACATAACGGTGTAGATTATAACTTATTAAAAAAAATGAAGCAAATTGAACAAGAAAAAGACGTGTTATTACAAGGATTAACAGCTGTAGAGGAAGCACGAGAATGGTATTTAAAACAATTAACTGAAGTGCAAGATAAAATGCGATACGCAGGAAGAATGGGCGCATATGTGGTAATTTATAAATTGATACTATATTTTTTATAATAGTCAATATAAATAATAATAAAATTTAAAAAGGAAGTACTTTGTAATTTAAACATTTTGTACGTGTGATCATCCGGTTATCTTGTGATCCGATGATAGGTTGTGATATGAAGTAAATCTCACGGCTATAAACTACTATAATATAATGTTTAGTTATATAAACAATTAAAAATAATAAAATAAAAAAATAAAAGCGTTAAAAATAATAAAATAAATAAAACACTATGTAAACTATATCTTTTTTTTCAATTCTTTTTTAAAATCAATTACTACTAATCAACACGAATGAATTAATATTCATCGTTAAATTATAATATAACATAAGTATTACGGTTAAACGCTAATATGTAGACCCTACATGGAATTAGTTGCCTATTTTACCACCGTATTTTTGCGTTACTTTATTTAAAATTTAATTCGTATTTTTCGAAGATTCTAAATTCCACTTTTTCCTGTACTATAGTCCAAATGCCAACCAGCCTCTAAATGTAGCACTGCTAGGCTAATGCCTTCTATTGCGAATATTTAAGAGCTTATTCCAATAAATATATTATAATCATTTGGGTAGGTCTCCTGAGCTCAACTACCCTCTTCATTTTCGTATGAAATATTATGTGTTGATACTATAAATATATATTTTAGATTAATTTATATTAGTATGAAATATATAACTTTAACAGCATTGTATAAAAAAAATACTAATAAAATTGTCTTGTTTAAGGAACCATGGAATGAAGCACATCAAGAGCGCTTAGAATTACTACGTGCAAGAATCTTGGAACTAAATCGACAACTTGGGGCACTGGCTACTGGGTGGCGCCACGGACCGCTGTCTTTACACATGAATCTTGCTTTGCCAACAACGTTGAATACTTTGCCAACACCTAATAATGCAACTGTTCTCCGGTCTCAAAATCGAATGCTAGCAGAGGTCTGATTAGTTTTAGGACACTTAAACTTAATCAACAGAAATAATGGTCATTCCACCAATTTCAATCATTTAAAAATAAACATTTTATTCCTTATGGTTTTTAGGTTTTAAATTTTTAAACGTTAAGCAGAGTCTTGGCTATATGTTTTGTTTATATTGTTTGATTCTAAATTAAAATAAATAACTTTGATTGCAGGAAGTTAATCGCAAGAACGAAAGAATATCAGTCCTAGAAAGAGAAAAATCAGCACTCATCAGAGAACTTTTACTACAAAGAAATAGAACAAAGTTATTAGACAATTTTACATAACTATGTTTTCAATATTATTAATTTGCGATGTTAAGACTTAGTGCCATGCATAAAATATATAACTAAATAAAAATAATCAAACTCAGTGTATTACTTTATTTAACTACTAATTTGTTACAAATAATATCTAATTTATATTTTTATTGTACAAAGAATAATCATATTCCCTAAATGGTACATCATATGTTAAATATCCTTGATCCCAAGCTTTTTCAATAGCTACTAATAGCTCTTTATGTTTCTTTTGACAAAGTCCAGTTTTAAAGGCATCCAATATCTGCAACAATTTGCAATCTTTTAATCAAGTACTCAGTTCTAGTATAGTATATTTTTATTGAACCAGAATTTTAATAAGATCTCAGTTTCATGTTTTCTACTTTATTAATTCATCTGTTTACTAAAATAACCTTACTGTTTAATTACAATAACAATAAACTCAAATACATAAAAAATATGAACACAACTCAAATCTACGGATATATCAATGTTGCGAATGTAGAATATATATATCTATCTATATAATAATTTCTGGCCGAACCTTTGACCAAAAACTCATTTTGGCCAAAATGGGACAAAATTTTTGTCGAAGGTTTCTAAAAAGTGTCTAATTTTATCTAACTGATACAATTGTGCGAGAGTGCAATAGAAGAGATAGGGCGGGGAAGACAGGGGTCTTACAGTGTTGGCATTCCCACTATGCCTAAATCAATGAAGCTTTAATTAAAAAGTTCTTAAAGACGCCTAAGTAGAAATATTCTCGAGCAAATTTCACTAAATGTGATCTAATGAGTTAAATGATTATACCTTGTTATTTGGTGAAACACTAATTATTATAATTTTATTGTTATTATTACTTTGACTTGGCAGAGTTTAAAATAATTTATTTGCTAGAACTTGAGGAAAACTGAAACTGATTGTTTAATTACTTTTGAGTAAATGAATATTGTAATAGACATTTTTTCAGTGTTATTATTTTTAACAAGGTAATTTCATAATCTTGATGATACTGTAGACAAACAGTTAAAATAAACTTACAATTACTTGACTAACACTGCCTTCATTTATATTTGGCAAAAACGAAAATAAATAAAATTTAAACAAATATATTGATTCAATTACCTATATATATAAATCTAATCTAATATCATTTACTTACATGTCCTGTGTATTCTGATATAAATTGCTCCAGCAATTTTGTGTTTCTGGGTTCTAGGATTAAATATTCATCTCGACATATTGGACAGGGATTGCCCGTTGATATGACTCCATTGCGTACACAAGACCTTCTCGTATGCTTTGGCGCCACACCACCTTTATGATTTCGTCTATATAAAAACCAGACCGGGTTATCGCCATAGGTTTGCTTGTATGCTTTACTTTGCAGATACCTTATACTAGTTTCAACAGGAACTTTTTTCGTTCGATCTTTTAAAGGATCGATTGGGTTCTGTTGATCATCCGCAGATTCATTGGACTGATCTGAATAAAAGCGTATTATTCTGGTAGTTCTTATGTCAGACAACGTTACCCTTTTAAAAAGCATACGCACATTTGTTACAAGCGACATATTTATGAAAGTATTTATGAGAAAGTTAAATTATATTATAATCGGCATGTGTTATTAAAATTTTCATTTGACAAGCTTTTCGCCTATCAACGTCAAGTTGTACCATAGGTAATACATATAAGCTGAGTTGAACTTAGAAGTAATTTTTTTTTGCTATAAAATAGGTTAACCAGAAGTCCGAGGCGAATCTTCGAAGTTAAGAATAATGTTTATAATAAATGAACAACTAATTGGCTAAAGAAATAAAAATATTATTATGTATTTTCGACACATTAAATAATGAAATTAATATTTCATACATAATAAGTTCAAGTTCCCAGTTTTTCGTAATCTATAATATTTGGAAAAACTTAAGAAATTATTTACTGAATTTTATTCTAACACAAATATTGTTACGTTATTTATTATTACATGCTCTAGTGTCCAGTTACTTAGCGATTTTTTTTTGAATTAAATACCTTAAACCAGGTTCTATTTCAAAATAAAATAGCCTCACAGCTAAGCAAAGGCCTCATCTACTCTCGTTGATGGTATAATTAATTATTATGGGTAATATTTTTTACTACTTTTGTCGTTATGGTTATAAATAATAGAATATTTTTATATAATTGGCTTAAAAAATATTTTCTTTAGAGCAAACTGCGGTCAGTGTTCTTTTAAAAAAATGTCTATTTTTTCATTTAAACATATTTTAATCTGTTTAACAGATTAAAATTCCGTTCTTTCTTGTAAAGAAATGTCTTGTGATATTAATCATCGTTAAATTTAAAAAGATTTGACTTCTTAACGTTAAGTGATAATAATCAAGATACATACTAATATTCTACTTGTAAGTTTACAGCTTAGTCAAAAAACTGTTTAAAATAACTATTATAACATAAATTTCAGTATTAACTGAAATTTATTCAAGTATTGCTTAAGTTAATCTTTTTCAAAGCTTTACCCGTAACATTTACTTAATATTATTTTGGCAACCATATCAAAGCTAAAGAGAAAATTAAGTTGAATGATAATTCTCAGTAAAAACATTTAGGATTCCACTAACCAATTTTTAATGTTAGTGTTAGAGTTGTTTTAATTAATGTTTTTTTTTAGATTTTGTATTGAAGAAAGTTCCCTGATAAAATAAATTACAAAAATACAATCATGTCAGACTCAGCAGCTGATGGTACAATAATGTAAGTATCTGATTAATGAGTAAAGTATATGTGAGCTATATGGCGAATTATTTTTTTATTTAAAATAAGTATTTTTTAAATAGACTTTTTAAGCTTTTAAATAAGCTTGAATACTAAAAAACCTTTAGAGATTTTAAAACATACTTTTTGAATTTTAGTTTTTACTTTTAATGGTTATTGTAATATTTATAACTGTTAATAAATAAACATGTTCGCTTTAATAAATATCTGTTGTGGATGATGTTATTATTTAACATTGATGTTTATAATTGATTCAAATAAAAGATAAAAAAGCTTAAAATATCTAATCTACTCCAGAACAAGTTATTAATCTACCTGTACAGCATTTTTTAATATAATTGTAGTTATAGTCTTATAAAATAGCCGAGATGGCCCAATGGTAAGAATGCATAAATCTTAACTGATGATTGTAGGTTCAAACCCAGGTAAGCACCACTGAATTTTCATGTGCTTAATTTGTGATTATAATTCATCTTGTGCTTTATGGTAAAGGAAAACATTGTGAGGAAACCTGCTGTGTCTAATTTCACAGAAATTCTGCAATGCCATTCTGTGTATTCCACCGATCCACATTGGAGCAGCATGGTGGAATAAGCTCTTTGAGTAGAAGGCTTGGGAAACCTCCTCAAAGAGAGAGAGGAAGCCTTAGTCCAGCAGTGGGACGTTCACAGACTGTTCCCATATACATATATACACAATACAATAATGATCTGTTTCATCTATTTATATAACTATAATTGATAATATTGTTTTCAAATATTTGTAATGGTATAATTTTATATTAGAATACTATAAAAAATTAATATAAGACAATTCTCCTAGCAGATCTTAAATTTGTAAAATTCTTAAAATTGGTTGTGACCACTTTGGGTTTCTTAATTTGGGCCTCCACATAACATAACCCAAACATCCCAAGTAATTTTTTATTCTTTTATATATTTATTTATGCAAATAGGAGTGAAATTACTTATTTAAAATTAAACCTATTAAACTTAGTAATATAATAAGGTTTATTTAGAAGTTAGTTTCTAAACTGACTGATGACAATGATTTATAAAATGGATTGGTTAATTATTAGGCATACAAAATACTGTTTGTTTAAAATTTGAAAGCTGGTAGTAATAAACATACTTAATCATTTATAAGTACACAAAAAAAGGACATATTAGATGGTTTTCAAAAGTAGGTACCATAATCTCTATTAAAACCCAAATAACATATGAATAATTTACATTTAGACATATAAAATAAACCTACAAAAAAACCATTAACCCAAAAATATTTTATACAAAAATATTAACTTCGTAATTTATTTAATTGCTATAAGGAGTAGTAACAATTAAAATAATATTTTATTGATTATTTTTATTAAATACAATAATTAATGACAATTTCCTAAATATGATGCTATATCGTAGGTCAGTTTTGTACTAATACATAAATTTGCTACTGATATACTTTATAAAATTCGGAATAAATCATTGTTTCTATATCCGTAACGAACAGCATCCGACTCCGCCCTTTGTGCGTTCGCTGGTCGGGTCTCTGGTGTGAAATATATTTATCTCTTTTCATCTTATTTGGTAGCAAATAATAAAAATATTTCATCTATACAATACGGAGACGCTCGAATGTTCCCGATTTCATCCCGAAGTATGACTGTCCTAGTTTCTGTTTCCTCATATGTGCAGTCAAAACAACCATGTTCAACGTCGTTTACGAATCTTGTCGCTCGTAATACATGTGTAATGTTGTTGTTGTTGTTATTGTTTCTATCAATTATTATTACAATTGACCTAAGACGTAATTAGTTATCAGTGAGTTATCCCGTTTACAATATTATAGTATAAAAGTTACAGATTTATTAATAGACACCGTGAAGACATATGCAATCAGTCGTGTTCTTTTTCTGATATTGTGATTTTATAATTTAAGATTTTATGACGTGTTTAGTAAAAAGTTAATTAAAATTGTAGTTCAAATGGCAACTTTACCTCGAATGACTGCATCTAAGCATGTTGTTAACAATATATCATCACCATTTAGGTATGTAAATATATCATAAATTGTAATAAGTTATTTTTAAATAATACCATTAATATTTTTCTGTGTAGTAAATAGATGTGTGTTATAGCGAAGCTTATGAGTATTCGAGTTATAACGTATATTATAAGTTGCTTTTACAAAAAAACATGCTTTCCTAATTTTGTAGTTCGATGATACTTGAAAACATCATAATATAATGACAAAATTATATTAAATTAGTTGTCTGCTCCTATTGATAATTAATAATAATATAAAGGGTCTATTTACCTAACATTTTTCCTTGTCGAAAGTTAGTTAATTATTTATTATAAGCGTTTTCTGTAAATACAACTTATCGTAACTACGATAAGACGTTCATATTGCAATGTACATAATAACACAGTACATATAAGTGGAGAAATGGCTATGAAGCTGGTTCGATACTGATTGTATGTATTGTAGTTTTCTTTTAGAAACATGAATAAGTGGCTAAAAAATTATCAAAGGATGAACCTTTCTTACCCATTGCGAATAAATGTCAAATAATAATAGTAATCTTTTTTTTATTAGTAGTTTTTTTTCATTTGTAACGTACATCTAGTAGCATGTATAAAACTTAAAAACATTTTAACGAACATTTACTAACAGAGATTTTGGCATAATCACATATTTTTTACAATAACTGTTAAGTATTACCTTTTTTGTACGTACCAAGCTATATCAAACTGCTCTTATTACTATTCATTCGGACACTTTCTTCAATTTTTCATAATTTAAGCTTATACTACTTGACATATAGTATTATTTCTTATCAAAGATCTAGCATTTAAAATATACTGTAGGTATGGGTACACCTTGAGTGTAAAAACAAAAATAAAGACGTGAGGTGTACAACAGTTTTTTACAGTACGTCATACTAATCCGATTGCATATAAAGTACGTTATCCATATCATTACATAAGTTAGCGATTACAATAATTGTGAATAAAAACAAGAAAGAAAACAATTGTACGTGCACTACGATTTGTTACCACATTACGTAGGAAGACAGACAAGTGGCATCTGATAGTAAATGGATACCACCGCCCGTAGACATTACCACAACCCTTACAACGCCAATAATAATAATAATAATATCCTGGGACATTTTTCACACACGGCCATCTGATCCCAAATTAAGCTTGTACAAAGCTTGTGCTATGGAAACCAGACAACTGATATACTACATATACTACTTTTCTTTTGTAAATACATACTTATATAGAAAATTACACCCAGACTCAGGACAAACATACATGTTCATGCACACAAATGTCTGTCCTGGGTGGAAATCGAACCCACAAAATTCGGCGTGAAAAGGCAAGTATCTACCAATCACGCCAACCGGCTCGTCAAAAATGCGCTATCAACCTTAGAACAAAGATGTTATGTCAATTGTGCTAGTAGTTACACTGGCTCATTCACACTTTAACCAGAACACAACAATAGTAAGTACTGCTGTTTGGCGGTAGAATTGACGATGAGTTGCAATTACGTCTAAAAAATTGAATCGTAACTGATTATAATTATATTAAATTGATAGTTTTCTTATCCCACCACACAACAGCTTACACTAAAAATTATAAGTTGAATAAAAACTTTTAAAAATATACACTAAGCAGTGAAAAATAATTTATTAAAAGTAATACATATAATGTAATAAAGTATGTGTATAAATAAAAGCTTACACTTCAACATTGTTTTTATATTAGTTTGCATGAGAAATAAATCTTTAATAATAAATAATCATACAATTTTACAGTACAAGCCCAAGAAAATTGCAAGAGATGACACTACCAACTCCGGACGGCCATGGTATGGAATTTTATAATTAGTAAAGAATTTTCAAAAGTATATAATTAAAGTAATTGTCTTGAAACTCCTATTTTTCAGATGTCACTACTGCTAGTGGAATAAGCATGAAACAATATGAAGAACAACTAAATGGCTTAAGAAAAGAAAATTTCCACCTTAAACTGCGCATATATTTTCTAGAAGAAAAATTAGGTAGTGGAGCGCCGCCTGCCGTTCAAGTAAGTTATAAGACGAACAAAATATTAAAATTGTAAATTAAATTTGTAAATTAAAAACTATCACATGTGTGACACTCATATTTTTTTTTTTATCGTACATACTGCAATATATATTTTTTCATTTAGGGTTTATTAGAACACAATGTACGCCTTCAAGTAGAAGTAGAGGAACTAAGAAGGCAACTTACTGATAAACAAGAATTATTGGCGGCGGCAGCTGAAGCCATTGATGTCTTAGAGAATCAGGTAATTAAATGTTATGTAGTTTATTTTTTATTTATTTTCTTGTATCCTATCTAGAATTGATTTTTATTGTTTTTTTATATATAGGGGTCGATTTCCACTGAAACTGCAGAGGTGTCAATAAATAATATAAATAATAGTGTTACAATGGCAGCGAAAGATAACAAGGAACCAATAAAGGTATCAATACTTTTATATTTAGTTTAGTAGAATGGTTTAGTTCCTTACAATAATGAACTACTACAATAATAACTTACTGAAACTTTTATTTTTTACTTTAGGAAACGGGAATACACACCGACGTCGTCGACGAAACATATCAGTCGGAATCAGCTGGGTAAGTAAAAGTAATTTATGTATGTTTTGATCGAAAAAAAAACTATTTCGATGGATTGTGAATTTCAGTCCACTAAGTAGGGATTTAGGGGCAAGGGGCAACATACATTAAATAATCATGTTTTTGTAATTCGTAAAATTGTTTGACTGACTCAATGACAATAAAACTGTTAATTATCAACTTGATTATTTTCTTATTTTAGAGATTACCTTGCAGTCACCGTTAATAATGAGGACTTGGTAAGTAAACACAAAACATATCAACCATATGCTATGATTACAGGTATTACAAATGTATGAATATTACATGTTCAGATATGGCTATATAATTAAGTCCATTGTTATCATACAAGTCTGTAGTCTTAGGGGTGAGTGAGCCAGTGTAATTACAGGCACAAGGGACATAAAATCTTAGGTCCTAAGGTTGGTCAAGCATTGGCTATGTAAGCGATGGTTTACATTTCTTACAATGCCAATGTCTATGGGCGTTGGTGACCACTTACCATCAGGTGGCCCATATGCACGTCCGCCTTGCTATTCTATATAAAAAAATATAAACTTATTGAAAGATTGATTAGTTTTAGATAAATATAATATCTCTATTATATGGCTGCCACTGTGTGTACCTATTAGTTCCAATCACATCAATGATTATACTATAGCTATCTATAGTTGCCATAGTTTTCATACGATTTTACTTGTTGCAGGACCAATTGACAAGGCTTAAGAAAGAAAATCACAATGCTCTGGAAATTATCAAAAGATGTATGAAAAAAATTCAACAACAAGACAAGGAAATAAAAAGATTAAAACTGGTATTTAACTTATTAAATTATCGTATTTTATAATTTAATTTTTACTTTATTGCAATAAATACTTATTAAAAAACAGGATAAAGAGTTGACATACGCCCACGTAAGTGACTCACAGCTGGAAAAATATGAAGAAATATTAAAATGTAAAGATGAACATATCAAAGATTTGGAAAATAAGGTCAGGCAGCTGCAGACTAGTTTTGACAATGCACAAAGTGAAGATTCCGCTGGGTATAATTTTATTATAAAAAACCCAAAAAATATATAAAAATGAATAATTTATCAATATTAATTCTAATATTGTTTTTTAGAAACCTTCAACAATTGCTAACAAGACGCTTACAAGGATTGGCATATTTTCTTGATAAATTGCTGTCACATAAGTAAGTAAATTCATAATTTTATATAATCTTAATATATAAATGAATAATAATAATATCCTGGGACATTTTTCACACACGGCCATCTGATCCCAAATTAAGCTTGTACAAAGCTTGTGCTATGCAAACCAGACAACTGATATACTACATATACTACATTTTTTGGAAATACATACTTATATAGATAATTACACCCAGACTCAGGACAAACAGACATGTTCATGCACACAATTTCTGTCCTGGGTGGAATTCGAACCCACAACCTTCGGCGTGAAAGGCAAGTATCCATATCCAGTATACCAACCACGCCAACCGGCTAGTCAAAATGAATGAAATAAGTTTAATAATAATACAAATTAAATTATTAGTAACGTAAGATTGTCAAACATAAAGTTGCATTTAAATATATGTATTGTATTCATATCATATCCGTTTGAATTAGATGCTAATATTTGTAGATTAATTGAATAAAAAAAATTACAGATGTGTATTGGGTGAGGAAAAGAAAAGACTTGCTGAAAGTATACTAGAACAAAGCCTAGCCTTACCAGTAGGTTTACAATTAGACGAATCAATGGCTCCAGAAGATTTCACAATGGATGAAAGTAATCTAGATATTTCACAATCAATGAGGATAGAAGATTTAACTATGATGTTCGGACATCACTTGATGTGTAGTGATGATAACAACCGATATTCTTTAAGAAGAGCTATGCGAAATGTTCCACAAGCTGATGTGATATCGGAATCAGAATGTTGGTCCGAACCAGACAGAAATGTTTCTTTAGCAAGAGTTGGTCTCTGTGATACAGGAGTAGCTGTTAAAGAGTGTATTTCGGATGCAAATCGACATCGGTCAAGAAGGTCCAAAGTGTCTTGTGGGTCTCAATCTGAAGAAAATGCTCTTCTTGAACAAATTCTTGATATATCTAAACGCAATCAACAATTAGAAGAAGAAAAATTAGACTTTAATACAAAATTAGAATCAGCACTGAAACAAATTGATAATCTCACAATTGAAAAGGAAAAAATGAAAGAAGCATTGGAGTTGGAACAACAAAATGCCAAAGATGCTAACAAACATTTAGAAACCATGAAAGATACGTTATTCGCTCTGGAAACAAGAATCAAAGATAATGAACAACAAGTTACTTGCAATATGCAAATAATAGATAAGTTAAGAGCCGAAAAACAAGAATTAGAGGTAACGTTTTTGGAAACGGAACGTTCACTTAGACGTGCAGCAGACGAGGCAACGGTCCAGGCTTCGCAGGCAGCTCTGGAAAGAGCTAGGGCACAACACGACAGGCTACGCATTGAGAGAGAATTAGAAGAAACACGTGAAAAGTTGGCTACAGCATTGGAATCCAATGCACAATTGGAAATAGAAGTTACTCGTAAAATGGCAATGGAAGCTGTAAATAATATTGTTGAAATCCATGAAGGAGTTCAATCCGAGGAAGATAGACCTACATCACCGGATCAAGGAATAGATAGTGATAGACTTTCGAGCCTGGAACAAAATGACGCAGTAAACTTATCTCCTCGTATGTATTGTTTCTTTTACCCTATCAATTCAAAGGCAATTTAAAATAATGCATATTCAAAACGGCTTTTAAAAGGATTTATTAAAAAAAAATTAGTTACCTATAAAAAAATGGGGTTGAGTCACTTGAGTGGGTGGAAATATATCTATATATAAAATATAAATATATCTATATATAAAATATAAATATATCTATATATAAAATATAAATATATCTATATAATTTGGGCTTCTTAAAATATATTAATTTAATACTTAAAAAAAATATTTTAAGCCTTAACTCAAAAATTTAAACAGCAAAAATATTTATATTGTTTTACTTTATAGGTTCTCTATATGAAGAAAATGTTACACTTAAGCAAAAATTAGCAAGAACCAAAGCAACACTAGCAGAAACTCTAACCCAACTGAATGCAGCGAATATGAGAAAAAGAAACGTGCAACGCGCTATTTGTAGAGAAATTCATAAAACACAGGGAGTATTGCGTAAGGCAAGGGATCAATTTGAAAATAATAATTAACTATATCCTTCATGCACTAGACTAAGTCTAGCTTTATTTCCGATTGACAATAATTATGTATTAATAAGTTTTTATATCTACTAGTTTTACACTATTTAGGCCAAGAACTCATGGAGCGGTTTTCACAGCTGAAGTTTGAACAGCTGTTTAATTTATAAACTCACGAGAACGGAGTTCTGTTTGGTTACCGTCGTCGTCGTCGACGTCGCGGTTGCGGTTATCGCCCATTTATCCCTAGACGAGCGGTTGTACAAAATAGCGTCTGATTTTCTGTACGCACGCCGCCCGTAAACTAATCGTAAAGCACTCGGGCGAAGCCGGCAGAATCTGCGGGTGACCGCGACCCACGTTTCTTCTAGTTAGCCCGCTGGTGCAGTGGACCGGCAAACAATCGCACACATTGTGAGCGTAAAACGCGAAGTGAATTGTATTCAGTTTTTTAAATACATATATATCTACATTCTACAGAAGCCTCGATCCGTGAGTTTGTCTTATGCCTTTTTTCACTTGACCTACTTTATTACTTCATATTTATCTAAATTGATTTGTCAGTGACATAACCATGTTTTTTAATGTAAAATAAAGATTGTATATTCAATAAAACTGTTTTATTTTATATATCGTAACCGAGAACTATTGTCTTCACAAGTAATAGTACTAGAAATTAACCAAAGAATAAATAGCAAAAAATCAATATTCGTTTTAAATATATGTCAAGTAATGTAATCAGAACCTTGTAGGGAATGACTGTTTGAATTTAGCGAACTTAGAACCTATTTAGAGAACCTATCAATATTTCATTTGTTAAGAGGGTTGTTATTACATTTCAACCGCCATTAAACGGTTAACTTTGGTGTTCTTATTCTGAGAAACTAAAAGACTGAAATTTTGAAGTTATTGAAAAATGAAGAATAGTTATTAGTATAGATAATAGCGGCCTCAATTTTCTCAATTTCGGCTTAGCTATTCATACAAAGTCAAAAGTCCAAAGCAAGTTTTACGTAAAATACTCGAATGCACTTTTTTGAGTTCGTAGTATACAATATTATATTGTAAGCAGTTATTTAGTCCACAGTGGCCTCAAAATTTTGATATTTGTATGAATTAACTATAAAATAAAACCAGATTAAAAAGCATAAAACTACTAATAACGCTCCGAAATAGTATTGAATTTCTCCTGAATAAATAATTATTATTAAGAAAAAATATACAAAAATTGACTTTACATCAAAAGAAATTTTTTTTGATAATTTTAAAAAATATCTAAAATATTTAAAAAAAAACATAATTACAATGTCCAAAATGCGATGCGTTGGGCGTTCGAATTCAGTACTGCGCGAGCGCTTCTGGAAGGTGTCCTACCTTTGAATCGTATGCCGAATTTTTGAGCGATAGAGTGTAAACTGTATAGTGCGCCTTTCTATTGTAGATACTAGATCTTTTTTTAATTAAGATAAATAATTAAATATAAGCAAGCTCAATCATAAGAATTAATTTTATTTAACTTTCTTAAAGATACAAAAACAAAAATATAAAGGTAACACAAAACCATATATGGAACAATAGCGCTACGGCTTACGAACTGAAGTCCCAGGTTCGAACCTTGGGCTATTCCCAGCACAAGCTTTATGTTTTTTTTTGCTTTATTGGAGGGGTAAATTACGAAAATTCCTAATATTAGTAAATTTCTTAAAATGGGGTTACTATTATTCTAAAAAAAATGTATAATAATGTACACGAGGAAAGCCGCGAGTGGATATCTAGTAGCAGTAACTCTAATGCATTCAAACTCAATCACTGAACACACTCAAATCACACAGTGAAAAACACAGAAATTTCACAAAAAAAAAGTTTTATTGGATTTTGAGATATCTGCCGGCCTTCCCTTATTATTGAATTGCATATTAACAATATTAAAAAAAAAACAATAAATAAAATAATAGAAAAACTATCAATATTGCTTAGTCAAAGCGACAACGCTGTGTCGTAAACTCAAGAAGCCAATCAAACCGTCCTCATGCGTAAATACCTAATTTTGTAAAATGTAATTTTGTGATCACTGGTGGTAGAGGTTTGTGCAAGCTCGTCTGGGTAAATCTGGATTCATCAGATATTCTACCGCAAAACAGCAGTACTTGGTATTGTTGTGTTTCGGTTTGAAGGGTGAGTGAGCCAGTGGAATTACAGGCAGAAGGGACATAACATCTTAGCTCCCAAGGTTAGCGGCGCATTGGTAATGTAAGCGATGGTTAACATTTCTTACAATGCCAATGTCTATGGGCGTTGGTGACCACTTACCATCAAGTGGCCCATATGCTCGTCCGCCTTCCTATTCTATAAAAAAGGCCTTTAGCCAAATACCTAGCTAAATTGAGACTAAGTTAAATGTCAGAAATTCATTTTTGTAATTGGTTGTGGAATACGTCTTAATTATTATAAAAATAAAATATTCTATTATTTTTTAAACACTAGTCTAACAGTGCTAATTAAAAAAAAACGTGTTATAATTGGCGGGAAAATAGATATATCAAAAACTTGTACTTTACTTAACAAACCTTTTTGTTCAAGATGTCGACTTATTATCCATGTAAAATTTTAAATGCAAATTTTAATAACTTATGTTACCTTAAGGCGATAGCGAACGTCAAAGACAAGCACGATCGATCTGCACCATCAAATTACCATTGGAAGATACTCAAATGCAGGTAGGACAAAATAAGCTACCTTAATTAGGTACTCTATCCGGTTGCAATCATTTATTATCAAATGTGTTTTTGCAGGATGATTATATTCTCGGCTTCTTCTATATTGTCTTGTCCTGATAAGAATGATGTTAAGAAAATTCATCTTATTTTTAATAGAATAGGTGATGATTACGACCGTTTAAATTCTCTATTTATAAAATACTCTTTGATTCAAGTGAGTAATTATTATTGTAGTATTGTTATTTAATTTGTTAATTATCAACTGATTTATGACTGAAAATTCAATTTAAGGACGGTGAGATTCATCAAGTAACATCGGATGTTTATTCAATGTGTTTTTTTTATACAATGTCAGCTAAAATTGCACCCTTATGGAATTACGTAGGCCCAAATTATTTTATAAATAACAGAGACTTTTTAAAAGTTCTTGGGCCTCAAGATGGTATAAAATTGAAACTATTTGTAAACGGTAAGTGCTTACAGACTAATTGATTATATTATCCAGTCAAGGAAGCACATTAATAAACTAACATTTTTTTTTTTTATATTCGCCGGGAGGGCAAATGACTCTACTCCACCTGATGGTAAGTGGTAGTAGAGTCCAAACGCGACGACGGCCAGTACAGACGGGAAAAACGTTCTGCACTAGCCGCCATCGCCTTGCCGGCCCGCAAGATGCCTCTTCACGCCTCATGACGCCGATGACGGAATTGTCGGCAAAGAGTTTAGCCAGGAGATCAGCTTGCTCTTGCGGACTGTGAGCTAGCGATCCGTCCGGATTTCTGAGCGGTGGCAGCGAAGGTTGGCAGAAATTGTTTTGCACAGACTTGGTCAGACACTAGAAGCTACGGGAGCCCCTAGGATGCGAAACAAGGTCATGACCAATCTGTACAATGCGCTGTGCATCCGCTCACGTGTATGCCTTTCTACAGGACTTGGAATTTTTATTATAGTTTGCTTTCAGTGAGTCAATGTTAGATGCCCCGCTAATACAGCCGTTGATCCACTTGCGATATGCCGCCTGCTTAGATGATACAGCATCGGCACATTCACGAGTGAACCAACGGTTACGCGTACTCCTACTGACGAGATCTGAGCTAGGAATGTAGTATTCCATTCCCAGCATGATCTCGCCAGCAACAGCAGCGGCACTAGCTGTCGGGTCATTCCCACTGAAGCAACGTTCCTTCCAAGGGACCGACGCATAGTAATCGCGCATACCGTCCCAATCCGCCGACTTATAGTGCCAAACGCGACGTTTGCATACCGCTAGTGGCGGCAGCTTGGCCTGTGGCACTCTGGTAGAAATAAGGCTGTGATCCGAAGAACCAAGAGGAGCCTGAACCACAACCTGATATTCCACCGGGTGAGAAGTCAGCAGAAGGTCCAGTAGAGAAGGTGCTTGCCCATCAATGTCTGGGATCCTGGTGGGCTGATCAACCAGTTGGGTCAAGTCATGTGTGAGAGCAAAAGCATGAGCAGTCCTTCCAGCATGGTCAGTTTTGAGGGATTTCAACCAGGATTCGTGGTGAGCATTAAAATCCCCCAAAAACACCAATTCCGCGTTAGGAAATTGCTCTTGCGCAGCATCTGCCACCCGACTAAGATGGTCAAATAATCGGCTTGTCTCCAAGTCACCATTGTGGGATCTGTAGAGGCACACGTAGACTCGGCTCTGACGAACCAGGTCCACACGTACCACCAACATGGAGAAGGAGGGGTCCTCCAAGCAGCGCAGTCGGTGACAGCAAACATCCGTCCTGACGAACAAGCATACTCCGGCTTTCGCTTTGAAGGATTCTTCAAGCGTGTAGCCGGGATAATTAAGGTAGCTGGTATCGGCAGGACGGAGTATTTGTGTCTCCGTGAGAAACAACTGGCCCGCAAAAATTGCTGGCCGTGCTGTCTCGAGATGGTGGTGGACAGCGTTGAGGTTAGTGTGGAGTCCTCGGATGTTAGAGAACTCGACCTCAAACAGCGAGGGTATGGTGGGGGTGTGCACCGCTGTACGACCGTTATTTCTTTTTTGTTGCGCCATTTGGGAAAAATGAAATGGAAAAGAGACGTGAAGCGAGCGATGTATTGCCACGATAGGGATGGGCAAAGTGTGGAGGCGTGTTTCCCCAAGTGGTTGCCAAAAGGAAAAATACACTGACCCGCCGGACGGAAGGGCCTCCGAACCCCCCCGGAAGTGGCCGCTGGGACCCCACCTACCGGTCACCAATCGGCACGACGGTCCACCCCGAGATTATGCGTGGCCTGGTGGGGCAGCCTCACGAGCTGGTTAGGCACGCTCGGGCCCCTGTACTATGCCACGGGCGGCCAGCGGAACTGCCGTTTCTTCGGGTCTCCCTGACCGGCAGGTCAATACAGTGTCCCCCGGCATTGGTTCAACAGCCGTCTCCAATTGGACCAACACCCATCGTGGCAATACTCGCCCGCCATGCCTACATACCTAATATTATATTCAAGCCATTACAGGTCATAAAAAATAACTGTGTCTGACCGTAGGTCCCATAATACAATTTAAGTGTATATTTTACGGGTTCGGTCTGTTTTTGTAGCGATATTTGAATATTAAGGTTCTATCGCACCAACTTCAATATTTTATGCTTAGTAGTGGTAAATTGGAGTTATTCATTGATGACTGCGAACATAATAAAATTTAAAAGTAGTTCAATATACTTTAAAGTAATATAAACACAATATTTTATTAAATTGGTTCGAATTTACCTTTTCTAAATACTTATATGGCAACACTCAATCAAGATTTAGGTATATCACGCAATATCTCGATGTTTATGTAATAACAATAAGTGTGACTCTATTTTTTTTTAAATTGTATAATGATCACCGTTACAGATGATTACACAATATTGCAATTAAAACCGGTTAAAATACACCTTATGAAATCAAAAGAAAAATTTATTTCAGGGGAAAGTATAACAGTTCTACCGAGGTATTTACTTTAATTTTTAATAATTTTGTATTCGTTATGTACATTTAACATTTTAATAATTATTATTATCTTCTTTTATTTCTTAATTCAAGCTTAAATAAGGCTGTCATTGAAGAATACAGCAAGTCTTTACCAAAAACAGGAGATTTTAAATGTTATAAGGATATACGTCGGCACTGGAAAAATATTGCAAGTTTCAAAATATTTATTGTTATATTAATGACAACAATTTATGTATTTTTATTATATAGTATTTAAAATTGTATAATTATATTATATTTATTATTACAATTGTATAACTGTAATTGTGTGTATATATTATTGTTGTGTCATCGTATATAATACGATGCGAAACGATACAACACAACACAACACGACTCGACACGATATGATAGACCATTAACGTTAACGCAATTTCTCTAATTAAGATTTATAACTTCACACAATTTTATCTATAATACATTAAATAGTTTAATTTTAATTAAAATTGATTAGGACCGCCCACCGATGCTTCCCTTCGTGGGAGCAAATTTTTGGCCCCACTGTGCTTGCCAGCGAGTAAGGAGGTTTTTATGTAAAAATTTCATGTGTGGCTCTGAATAATCTTAAACGGATGGGATGCCTTAGCCAAGTAGTGGAATATTTATAGGCTGTTATTTTTTTTTTACTCTAGAGAATAGTCAACAACTCTATCTTCTAAATATATATAATTTAAAAATTAAAAGTGACAATCATAATTTTTAATCAGCATGGATATCGGTTGCCGGACGAAGAACATTCATACTACACCGTTCGCTTTTGGCGCGGCGGGCCACTGACGTATCCAGAGGTTTGTCTTCTAAGAAGCTATCCTATCATCACGACGTTACCAAAAAATGCTGAAGTAAGTTTATTTTCTATAACTATAATATATAATCGGGATAAGTAATATACTTCTGTTACCGGACATGCACAAGTACGTATTCATGCTTAATTTTTGTTTACCTATACTTTATTTCGTTAAAAGCTAAACTAAAGTTATATGTATACTTAGAAAGCATGCAGGTTCTTACCAATAAGGTCCCCCAGATCGATTTCGGCCACGGCGGCCAATCTCAAGAGAGATTAGCCAACGCAGGACGTATTATAGTGCACGAGTGTGTGCGCAAACACAGATGCACTCTCTATTACCTAACTCTCATAATCCGATGGGACGGCAATCCGACACAACCGGAAAGAGTTAAGACGCATGACCAACAGCTTTACTTGCTTTCCGAGGCACGGGAGTGTATACACTTCCAACTTCCAGACCTCGGGCTGCTACTGAGAATTTTCTGACAGAAAAACCCAATAACTTTTTTATTGGCCCGACCTGGGATTTGAACCCAAAGACAAACGAGGCAATCAATGTATATGTTATGAATGTCTTACTACAATATATCTTGTGAATTGATAAAAAGAATTGAGATCGTAGATATTTTTTACATTTATATAGTTTTTTTTTTTTAAATTATATTACACAAATTTATTCAAAGCCATCCTCCCATACAGTATTAAAATTTTATTTAAATCTATTTTGTTACTTTCCTATCTATCCACAATAATTGGAATTATTATGAATAACATCAATCAATTTATTTTTCAGAATATAATATTATCGAAGTTTATTAGTACAATAAAGCTTAAAATGCCTTATATTCTCGGGGTTCCTGTAACGATAATGAATGACTCGTGTCACCATGAAAACGGCTTTGATAATGTAAGTAGTAATGGATGAAAAAAAATACGTTACTTATTATAAAGAGACCTAGTGAATAAAATTTTATATATGATTTAATGTCATGTGTCAGACATTATTTATAGTGTAGTGTAGTGAGCCAAGATGGCCTAGTGGTTAAAACGCTTGAATCTTAACCGATGATCGTGGGTTTAAGCCCGGGCAAGCATCACTGAATTTCATGTGCTTAATTTGTGTTTATAATTCATCTCGTGCTTGACAGTGAAGGAAAAAATCGTGAGAAAACATGCATGTGTCTAATTTCACTGAAATTCTGCCACATGTGTATTCTACCAACCCGTATTGGAGCAGCGTGATGGAATAAGCTACAAGCCTTCTCCTCGAAAAGGGAGAGGAGGCCTTAGCCCAGCAGTGGGACATTAATAGGCTGTTACTGTTACTACTACTGTCTGAATTGAATTGGTAGTGTAGTATAGAGAATTAAAGGTCTCCCTTTTGGATTTTCTTAGTTTCACATTTAATTATAATTCTATCGTTGTTGGTAAACTCACCTACCTACTTTTTTTTAGGTAATAAATGGTAAATTATCAGAAACTCAACAAATAAGTCTCTGCACACCAACACAACGTTAAGATTTGTTTTATTATTTATAAATACCTTTATATTATATGCAATAAAACAATTTATGGCTTTGAAATATTTATTAATAATGTGATAAGCTATACTGTAAACGCCATTATTATCGGAAATTTCTAAAAAAAATGTTAAATAATTATTTATGAAAGATTTCATTATTAACATATAATTTATAAAATACAGAAATATTACATTACCAAATAAGATAAGAGTCATTTAAATTTTTATAAAAATCTAAAAATGTTTTTGCGTCATTATAAAAAAAATGCATTATAACAATAAATACGTCAGAAATAAAAACAAAATATTTTATCAGAAAAAAATAATGCCTATTAAAACATTTCTCCAATTATGCATAACATTTTATACTTTTAGATTTTTTGTTGTCGCAAATGTTATTCGTACAAAAAAATGTTTGTGTAAGCTCTTTTAATTATATTTTTTTCATACTAATGATAGATATTAATAGTAGATGTTGAACATGTCACTTTATAAAATGTCAAAACATCTAAATTTCAACATAATATGCAGAACATTTACAATTATTGAGCTCTTGAAGGAAATATCGATCCTAAAGGGCTTTGTGGTGGACTTAGAGCTGTCTGGCCGGCCGTTAGATTAAAGAAGCGCGCAACTGAGGGCGACAAATTTCTGTTATTTTGTTGTCGAATTTGTGAATTTCTAACATCCTGAAGAGCAAAAATATCATCATTAGTAATTAAACTACACTTTAGTCGTATTGTTTATAAAGTAATAAAAATATTTATATATTCTTATTAAACAGATTATGATCAAGTCCCACGTGCGGTTATTTACCGATCTAGGCATACGAGGAGGTGATCGATGCGATGACACTCGAAGGATATTTTGAACTACTGGGAAGTTTAAAATGTACTGCATTTTATATCCTTTTGCTAAATCCTCCACTGTTTTGCCTTAAAAAAAAAAGAAAAATAAAAATTGTTAATACTTTAAAAAAAAACTTCAGTCATATATGTGATCGAATAGCACGAATTAAAGACAACAAGATTGTTAAAAATCCTGTGGTTATAACACAAACATATTTTTCGTATGCACACCTAACGAACGATTATAGTATAAAATACCACTTGATTGCAAGAAATCTTATAATCATTATCATATAGGAAAATATTATTTACATATTAAATTAAAATATAAAATTAGCAACCTGTCAAAGTAGTTGGTATATTGGTGTTACATCTTCCAGTACATAGAATTTTCTGTAAAGCTGCTATGTTATTAAAAATGATAGCAACGGCAGCGCCATCGGCCAGCTGAGATGAGTCACAGCATGATAATAAATATGTCCAGTCGTCGGTTTCCCAGTGTAATCCAGAAAAAACTGCAAGTTGCAAAGTTGATGCACCTGTAAAATGAGAATAAAAAGTAATATGTAAAGCAATATATGTGTATTTTATTGATAGTTAGGTATTTAAGTTTATAACTTTGTAAGTTTTATATTTACCAGCTTCATTTAATGAATGTGGATTTGCTCCATATTGAATGAATAATTTAACAATTGAATAAAAACCAAATCGAGCTGCTAGTCTTATAGGCCAACCATTTTCAAAATTAGGATCAAATCCATTTTCTAACAATTCTTTTATTTCACTCTCATTATTACTTAAAATATTACTTTTCAGTTTCTCTTTATTTCTATCCATGAATAATAAGTAATTAAAATATTTTATGAAGTAAATAAAGACGATAGTTTGAATGACCAGTAACTAAATTAACTTCAAAATCATATTTTAAAACTACCTTAAATCTGATTAAAACAGAGTAAAAATGTAACATTTTTTAGAGAGTACTCTATATGAGAAAAAATATATTATTGAGATAGCTTAGACAAAAAGAAGTCAACAAATGTTAGTTTTAGTCGTAGACAGAGAAACTAATAGACACAATGTCGATTTCCTTCTCACGTACACAAGAAAGAGAACAAAAGTTCCGTTACAAATGGTTTAGACAGAGATAGAATTATCAAATCTATGGACCCTTATCGCGTAATCAGTTTTAATGTTTGTTTCGCTACTCAGTAACTCAAGTAGCGAAACAAACTTGACAGTTGGTTGCGTTCATTATGTTTATTGTTTAATTTTTGCTTATTTTTATGCTAGAAAACGATTCTAATCCAGTGAAAAGACAGAGAAACAATTCTTATATTATATCGAAGTCACAATGGTGCATTGTCGTATTATTTCACGATAAAACGATAGCAAAAAGAAAATTGCTGGCATGTGTTTTCACACGTAAGTACGAAGGTTTTGTCCCTAAGTATAGTTTCTCAGTGATAATTATTTATGCCATAGCATAACGTAACCCTTTATCGTATTAAAATCCTGAAGATAATAGAAACTTCCAGTTTTTATCATTCATAATCTATAATTATTTATCATGTAAATGCTACCAGCGTCAGTTAAAAAATGTCCCGATTTTTGATAAAAAATATCGACTTGTGTTGACAATGTTAACAAATAAATAATAATAATAATAATGTCCCCCAGACCGATTTCGGCCACGGCATCCAATCTCAAGAGAGATTAGCCAACTACGCAGGAAATATGCACAAGTGTGTGCGCAAACACAGGTGCACTCTCTATTCCCTAACTCTCATAATCCGATGGGACGGCAATCCGACACGACCGTAAAGAGTTCAGGCGCCATCAATCGCCACCAGGCAGGTCCAACGGCTTTACGTGCTTTCCGAGGCACGGGAGTGTACACACTTCCGACTTCCAGACTCCAAGCTGCTACTGAGAATATTCTGACAGAAAAACTCAATAACTTTTTTACTGGCCCGACCTGGGAAGTGAACCCAGGACCTCCGGGTCTGCGGTCTTACATCAAGCCACTAGACCAACGAGGCAGTCATAAATCAAACAAATAAATACGGAGTCCAATAATAGCCTAGAGTGCTTCGTTATATATAAATATGGTATTTTGATTTATTCTTTCTCCTATTTATATTTTCCTAATGACAACATTATTTAACATTCTTCATGAATTTATAATATTATTAGATTCCAAGTGAAGAAGTTAACATAGAAATATATGTGGCAACCATTTTTTATTAATTAAGAATTTAATTGAGTGTTTTGGATTTCAACATCCGAGGAGAATGCTAATCCAGAACCATATAAAGATGCTGAAGTACTTACTATTGATAACAGAAACAAAAACAAACAATGCAACGGTTTTGGGTGTAGATGGAAAACAAAAAAAAATAATTAAAAAAATGTGTAATAAATATTAAAAAGTAAAAACCACATTTTGTTTTAATTAACCCTGAAAATTATTTATCTCCCAAAACAGGGAATGCAGTTACTATGGCAACATTATACGCAAACATTGACAAACTATCTCTGTCTCAATCGCGCCTTCACGGCCCCTTGGTTTATTAGTTTCTCTGTCTACGGATTTAGTTCATAAAATAACAAAATAAATTTTAACATTAAATGTTCAGTATTTTTTATCTGTTTTAAGTACCATGAAATAGTAGTGGCAAGTGGCAACATTCAATATGATTTGTCAATTTAGATTTACGTTTTGTTTTGAAGTTTGAAGTCACTGAATGATTTAAAAAAGTAATTTTAACTTTATTATAATTTTACGATTTTTACGTTCAAGATTTTCAAAGATATTATATGTTTTCTTTCGTAAAACTAACAGTGATTAAGAAAAAAACCTAATCACTATTTGGTATTGTAATGGGAAGGTAATATTTACTATCTTTAACTTAATATAATATATATTGTCTGTTATATTAAGATACACATTTAGAGATGTTTTCATTTAAATAATTTTTATTTCTTAGGCATACAGAGTGGCGTAATATGGTTAAAAAAGAAAGAAGAAGAAGAATTCGAACTCTAAAAGCCAAACAAATAGGTAAAATTCCATGTAAACATATCAAGCAAACCATTACTTACATTTATTATTAAGTTTTTAACATCAGAATTTAATGATTATATAATTTTAAATATATTTATCAAACAGTGATACTGTATGTTTTAATTTTTTTAGAATCATCACTTGAGTATCAAATGTGGTGTAAAAACCAAGAGGCATTAGAGTTACTTGAGGCTGAACAAATCGAAAAATCAAATAAAATTGAAAATGACAAATGGATACAAGCTGAGCTAGAATCATTACAGCAATGGAAAAAAATACAGATCAAAAATGAATCATTACTCCAAAATAAACTTCAACAACTAGCTAAACTAAAATTAGTTAGTATTTAATTTTATAATATTAATATTCATATTTAATAAGACAACTTGAAGGGTTCAGCGAGGAAACACTCAGTACCATTATAGTTTGGCTAGCTAAGTTCTAATTGTTAAGTTTCTACAGATTTTAAACTGTTTGAGAGTATGAGACTAGATTTTTAGCTTTGTAAAAAATATAAAACTTATAATAATTTAGTAGAAATATTTCTATTAACTTTTGTCAATATGTTTTTAAAATGTTAATATCAAAACTCTTCATTCTTTGAAAAATCTTGCCTTCATCCTTCAATATACTGGCTGACAATAAACTGTTAATTTATGATTTTTAGGGAACAGAAGCCATCCTTCAAGGTGAAATATAATAATTTTCCTACAAAGCCAAAATTAAAATAACTTATTATTTATCTTTTAGGAATGGGAAATGGAAAAACAAAGGAAAGAAAGAGAAGCGGAGCGGTTGAAAGAAATTGAAGACGAAAATAGGAAAAGACAAGATATATTTATGAATAATTTAGAGAAATTTTTAAATGGAGATATAATGGAACCTCCTCAAGAACTATTGATCTTATATGAAAGTAAACCAAATTGTGAACCATGCCCATTCTTTACTAAAACAGCATGTTGTCGTTTTGGCGATGAATGTTCTAGAAATCATAAATATCCTGGCATAAGCAAAGTAAGCTATTTTATTTTACTTATCTGAACTGTCACCATACTTCTATATTTTTTATATTTTATGTAGCTATTAAAGCTTGTTCGTAGAATTCTGTCCAAGTGGTATGGTCATTAGAGTAACAAAAATATAAAGCATGAGAAACATACATTTAAAATTAGTCAACATTATATTTTAATTAAATTGTTGTTTTTTCTTTTTATTTAGATCCTTCTAGCTGCAAATATGTTTGGACATTTTGGTTTAGAAAATGCTAATTACAATGAATATGATACAGACATAATGTTGGAATATGAAGATAGAGATACTTACAAAGATTTCAAAGATTTTTTTTTAGATATATTACCTGAGTTCCAGAAATTTGGAAAGGTTGTGGAATTGAAGGTTAGTTAAAGTATAAATTAAATTAAAAAATCAAGTATCCTTTCAAATAGTTAAGAGCCATATACATCTTTGGTACCTTATAATTTTAATTTAATATTAAGAATATTTACTGTATATATAAACTAAGTTTCATGGTTAACTTAACTCATAAATCATTATATAAAATAGGTGTGAACAAGTTGAAGGTTTTCCAAATCAGATTTTATAACTGAAAGTACAAAAAGAGGTCTACCATCAGGTTTGTATCAATGTCATAATTATTATTGTTTACTTTCAGGTTTTTTTTTATTTTCAGTGAAAAATAAAATAATTCAGATAAGGTGTTTTAAAAACCATTAAATATTAATTATATATATTTTTAATTTTTTCACCTAATGGACTTTTGATTAATATTATTTTTTAGTTTAAGTTCTTTGTTGTAGGTGTGTAATAATTATGAAAGACATCTTCGTGGTAATACATATGTAGAATATGCTGATGTACGTAGTGCTGTTCAAGCTTATCGCGCTTTACATTCACGATGGTATGGGGGCAAACAACTTTCTCTACAATTTTGTCATCTTCTCTCGTGGAATTATGCCATATGTGGTATGTTACTACTATAATTAAAATATATAATTAATGGTAACAGACTTAATAAGTTAATTTATCTTTTCACCTTTTAAAATAAAAATATATGCTTATAGGATTACAATCAAGTAAAAGGTGTCCGAAAGGTAGGGCATGTAATTTTCTACATGTTTTTAAAAATCCTGTGAGATTACAAGAGGAAAATCGACGTTCTGAAAGGTATTATTTTTATTATTCAATATTGTAAAATATCAAATCATTATTAAATATCATTAAAAAAAAAAACAAAAAATATATTAAGTGAAAACTTATTGATATAACGAAAATTCGATTAATGCATAAGAAGATGTTTGCAAAACAAATATATTTAAATATCCAAATATTGATGCATTACTTTGGTGCCTTTCTTTTAGCTTAAAGTGTACCTCAAAGTTACAATTCGTTATGTAATTTTGGCATATGAATATGCATTTTGAAATTTCATTGATCTTTTCAGGCCTCGATGGACACCATCTCGGTCTTGGAGATGGTCAGAATCACCGGAACGATTTGTAATTAAAGATAAGGAAATTAAAAGACATTCTAGTAGCAATTCTGAAAGAAACCATCGTCGACATCGATCTCGTCGGTCAAGCTCTTATCGAAAACGAGATTGATGAAATAAAATATAGAAAAATGAATCTTTTTTTAAATATCCCGTTAGTATATCCCATGTTTACTTTATGCGAGTATATTTAAAGTAAATAATTCTGCCAGAGTAATTGGCCTTTCATGAAAATGGTCTATAAATTATTATAACACTTCTCAGTTGCTTATTGGCAATCGGTTAAACACTGAAAGTGAATCTACCATTCTACCATAATTATCTTGCTGTCAAATTATTACAAAGTGAGTATAAAAAACTATATATATGTGCCAACTTAAATTTATCAAAAGCATAAGAATCATTAAAATCAGTTCAAAAAAAGTCTTACCTGATTATACAAACATATATATTTACAATAATTTGCCGACGATATCGTCATCATAGCAGAGTCGCTGGAACAACTCACCGAAATGCTGCGTAGCCTAGGCGAGTCTTCCCGGTATGTCGGTCTCGGTATGAACTTGGACAAGACCAAGGTCATGTTCAATAGGCATGTCGTGCCGGGACCGATATACGTCGAGGGGAAACCTCTCGAAGTTGTTAGTGAATATACCTACCTAGGACAGATAATACAAGTCGGTAGGAACAACTTCGAGAAGGAAGCCGATCGAAGAATTCGCTTGGGATGGGCAGCATTTGGCAACCTTCGTCAAGTCCTCAAGTCGTCTATACCGCAATGTTTGAAGACGAAAGTCTTCAACCAATGCGTCTTACCTGCCATGACATACGGTGCCGAAACGTGGACACTAACTGCGGGACTAGTCCACAAATTCAAAGTCGCTCAGCGTGCTATGGAGCGAGCTATGCTCGGAGTATCTTTGAAGGATAAGATCAGAAATGAGATTATCCGGAAAAGAACCGGAGTCACCGACATAGCTTGCAAAATTAGCAGGCTGAAGTGGCAGTGGGCTGGTCACGTATGTCGTAGGACCGATGGCCGTTGGAGCAGACGAGTCCTAGAGTGGAGACCGCGAATCGGCAAGCGCAGCGTAGGGCGCCCTCCAGCCAGGTGGACCGACGACCTTAAGAAGGTGGCGGGCACCAACTGGATGCGGAAGGCGGAGGACAGGGAGCTTTGGCGCACCTTGGGAGAGGCCTATGTTCAGCAGTGGACAACGATTGGCTGTTGATTGATATATTTACAGAGACGAATTAATGTTCTTTTTAAGTCGGTTAAAAATATTTCTAATGAAAAGTATTGCAGCACTATACTGTAATATATCAATATCAAAATAATGTAAATAGGAAACTCAAAACACAGTGACTGTCTGTGAAAAAAAATTAAATGAAAATGAAGCACTCGGATTTGAACCCCTTAAATTCGGTTACGATCTTCGTGTTCTATTTTCTAGGCATTTAATTTTATTGTATTTAAGTCAGACTAAAAAAATCTAATAACAGCAATTTCTAATTTTTGTAAGCATATTTATTACACCTGCTACAATGATTTTTAAAGAAAATAGTTATGGGGTTGGCATTTAAAATTTACATCTAGAAATTTGAAGTTGATAAGGGTGGTTTTTTATAGGGGTTGGTTGCCCCTTTCAAACGACACCCAACCGAGACAAGTAATTTTTTTAAAAGAGTTTGAAGTTACGTGCAACGGAACGTTAATTTGCGTTCAAGAGTCCATTTTTAAAGTTCTAGAATAAGATTAATTTGATTAGATAGTTTAGTTAACATTGGCCGATTGAGATCTGATCGGAAAAGTAATCTCCTTCTTGCTTCGCCTATGTCCTAGAATTTAATGTGTAATCATTAACTGCTATAAAAAGTTATCTGATACTCTAACTAATATAAATGAATTGATGAATTTGCTTAATTCCAAAAATTATTGGTCATTTTTATTATAATATATTCTGTAGGACATTTTTAAGTTCTATGTCACTTATCTTGGTTCAAAATAATTACCTATGTCATAACTCATTATAAACGTCAAGATGACAAGTTTGTTAAAGTTAAAGCATATGAGTACAAAAATATAGAGAAATTTATTCGACTATCGTATATATACAAAAAAGCCTAACATCGTATTGCATTAAAAAAATATACAGCCTTTTATATTGACAGTTTTATTAAAAATTTTCCGAGGGTTTTTGAACTTAACTGCTGATTCTATTTGATATGTTAAAAAGAAATATTATTACATTTTAAAAAACAAGATAATGGCTATCAGAAATATAATTTCATCAATATTTTTAAGTAATCGTTATATTTTTGTTCGAACATTATATTCTGTTACTTGCCCTGTTAATAAATTTCAGAAAAGTCATCAATTAGATAGCAAATTTTCTTCTGCATTTCTTATAAATAAAGCAAATAAAAGCTTAGGTGACCACGAATTTAAAACTAAAATAAAAGGTAGTTATCAGTTTTAACAATTGAAAAATTCTATTTAATTTGATTATATTAACTTATTTTTATTTTATATGATAGATATTGATGCATCTAAAGAAAGAATAATCAAGGAATTAAATTTCTTGTCAATAAAAGATGCTACGCCTTTTTTCAAGTTGCCTGTGAAATCATTACTGCAAATTTACAAAACAACTAAAAATGATGAACAAAATGGCTTTTGTAAAAACAGGTTGTATTATATTGCCCACCGAATTAAGGTAAAACTTAAAAATATTTGTATGGAATTGTTTAGAATTATTTAAATTTAAAAAAGTATTTCTTACAGTGTCCACCCTCTAATTTAAGTGAACTAATTATAAAAAGGACTTTTATATACAAATTATCATTTGATTGGTTAGAAAGTTCTTTAAATGTACTATTAGGTAAGAGGTAGGTATATTTGGTATGCAATTTTATTGATGATTGACTGTGGTCTATATTATAAGTTAATATTTATGTTTCAGTTATGAATGTTCCTGGTGATCGCATAAAGCGTGATTTATGGGTCCTCAAGTATCATCATAAAACTATATATGAAAGGCTTCTAAGAGTTAGAAATTTGGGTGTTGAAAATCTGTACCCCTGGATGGTTCGTTGTTCTGAAGATATATTAAGCAGGTCAGAAAATTCTTGTAAATGGAACGAAATGCAAATTTCAGTAGATTCCACTTTCATCATTAATTACAAATAATATAATATTTGTAAAATATAAATTATTTAATAATAAAGAAAACAGTTTATTAAATTTATGAAAGAGGTCAGTTAGTGGTTTAAGTTATACAGTAGTAATTATATTATTTTACTTATAGATCTATAGAAATAAATCAAGAAACTAAGGCAATATTGGGAGAAAATAAAACAACTAAAATGTACCTTGCGAACCGCTTAAATACTACACCAGATGTTATTGAAGACATGTATCTCAAAATACCTGCTCTTAAAACTATCAGAGTCAAAAAGGTAGCTAGACTTACTTTTATAAATATAACATAATATACATATATAGTTTGTTTGCACGCGGTAACGTGTCAAGCCAAGTTCCAGCTAACAGAACTGCTAAGCAGCACCGTGTGTAATATTACATGAACCATTTGGAGCCAAGTTTGACCCCCTCGTAACTCAAAAACTATTATATTATAGCCTTCGCAAGTTATAAAGCTGAAGGTTCTTATTGTATTCTTCCAAAAATTTGGCTTGCTGCTAGAAATTAGCCATCGAACATAGGGCTCTTCCATGACTTTTAGTAGGAACTTAATAATAATTCATATATGAGAACTAGCCAAGTCTAAAAAGTAATGATATTTTAAGTTGCTATAAAACATTTTATATTGTTATAAATAAATTTCAGGACTGACCATTGTACTTGGCACCCTTTTGAGCCGGTTGTCGTGGTTGGTAGATACTTGCCATTCACGCCGAAGGTTGTGGGTTCGATTCCCATCCAGGACAGACATTTGTGTGCATGAACATGTCTGTTTGTCCTGAGTCTGGGTGTAATTATCTATATAAGTATATATTTACAAAAAAAAGTAGTATATGCAGTATATCAGTTGTCTGGTTTCCATAGCACAAGCTTTGTACAAGCTTAATTTGGGATCAGATGGCCATGTGTGAAAAATGTCCCAGGATATTATTATTATTTAGATTTGACTTCTTTTGTTGTTGAAGTCATCAACCAAGGCATATATTATAATATTGAACTTGGCTCTCATTTCACATTAATGGTTTTGATGGCATATTAACTACAATTTGGTATAACTTATCAATATCACTTTCAAAGTGGATTATAATGTCTTTTTTATTTAAAAATGTTTTTCAGATGTTATTCATCAATATTTTATATATATTTATTTTCTTTGCAGGCAAAAAGTTTCTTGGATTTTTTAATTAAAGAAGGTTTTACTGTTGAAGAAATTGTGGACAAGCCTAGAATATTTGCAGCTTCTCAAAAGACAGTAAAATTGAGATTAGAAAAACTTAAAAGTTTAGGTCTCAGTGAAATTAATTTAAACATTCTTTGTAGAAGTAGGAGGGATTTTCAAAGATATTACGAATCCATTGAATCAATTTCTAAAGAGACTGAATGAGAAACAAATACCAAAATTTTTATAAATTACTTAACACTATCAAAAGGTAACTGTAACATATTTAAAATGTAAACTTGTTATGTACTAAGAATGTAAATTACAAATATATATCCTTTCAATACAAATGATATATCCTTTTTCTAATTTTATCTAAACCTTGCTTGAAGGAAAATTGCTCAAAGGTAAAAAGATTGTATGATGTAGCTGTATTGCTTCCAAGTATATATCAGTCAATTCATATTCATTTAAGTCTTATTTTTAATCTGTAAATAGTGACAAGCTATGTCTACTCTAATTTATTAATACATTTAGTTAAAATTGTAGTGTGTAGTATTTAACATTTCAGATACACTTGTTCATTGTTTTATTTTTAAAATGAATATCGAGACTAGCGTACCAGAGGAGAGATAAATGGATTAAGATCTATGGTATAGAAGACATCCTACATTTTTAGAGCCTGTAAAAACATTCTTTAATTTAAATTAACCCTCTAAATTGGACTCGAGATAGGTAGGCATTATAAGTTGTACTGGATCATAATTTCTAGGAAAAAATAAATTTATGTTGCCATTTTATTTTGTTTAATTTTTTTATTTTCTCTTCCAAATAATGACCTTTACAATTTTAATAATTCATAATATTTAGCACCAAACTTAATTTAACCAAATTTAAACAGCCATTTCTTCTCCAAATTAAATTATATAGCTTTTACTATTTGCAAATGTTAAATGATATAGTAACAATAATAAATGCGACTACATCAACCTCGATTATCTACAACCGTTAGAAAGGGTTTACTTAAATAAAATAGGTTTGTCTACTAATTCCCAAATTTCTGTCTCGGTCGTTGAAAAATTGTTGTTAATCTTTAGTAATGACGTTTATGGATAAATCTTTATCCAAGGTAACTGATTGAACTGATGCCAGCTTGTCGTCTAAAATCTACAAGTATGTATTTATTTATAACATGTGATCCGTCTTATCATTGATTCGATTTTAATGACCATTTTTAATACTCCCTGCCTAGCTCATTAACATTGAATAATGATCTAGATTTAACGCCTTCAATACAGGATGTATTAGATAAATTAAGGTTCTCATTTTTTGTTTATGGCTAATAAGCAATAAAAGAGAAGAAAGTAAAGTAGCTTGTAAATGTCGTACTGCTACGCCAAGGTCTAATATGGATACGTAGATTATGAGCATACTGCTCTGTGGGTTGTTAGATAATTAATGTGAGTTTAGATTAACGATTAATTATAAATTTTCAAATAATATAAACTAATAATTTTAAAGCAAAATCAATCAAAAATATCAAAATATAAATAGTCAAAATAAATAGTTTGAAATATTAAAGAGTATTTAAATGATATGCAAAACTAAATAACTGAATTACTGCACATTCAGAAGTTACTAATTCATAACAGCTATTTACTGTTTATTTTTTAATGAAAAGGTTTCTAACATTTTGAACTAGATAGATGACTTATTTTTTGGTTGTTTTATTATAAGTTTCATCTAATCTATATTACAATTACTATTATAAATATGTACAAAGTCAAAATACAAACTATATGTGCTAGTATAGAGTTTTTTTTTTGGTGTATTGTAATACATTTATTTTCTTACTTTCCTACACGATGTGAAACATAAACACAAGACAGAATGTCAAAGACTGTTTTCATTCCGATTCTTTTTTATTTTTATTGATTACTTGTCTAAGTGCATACTACAGAATATGTTACCTTTTATTATCATCTGAAAATTACCTTTTCAAACAAGTTCTATAACTTGGGAGATTTTTAACACATTTCAACAGTCTCTAAAGTTGACAGTTTTTGCTATAATTATCATGTTATATTTTATTAGCAATGACATTTTTAACATTGCAATGAATTATATTTTGTTTACTGGTTATGAATTCTTTGACTTATAAACATGTGCTTTCTTAAATACAATAAAATTTCTTTATTAGCAAATAAAACAATTTATTTTAAAATGATAAATATTAACCAAATCAGATACATGCACCTGTGGTATGGAATGAATCACATTGAATGAAACCATTACTAACAATTTTACCATTTCCTCAACATTAATGTAAAAAAATTTTTTATTATACATAAATAAGGCGGTTTATTGCAATGATGTGAGAATCTTAAGTTTATATTCTGGACTTATCGGAGCTTACAAGTTACACATATATTCAATTAAATGTCTAGCATGCTGCGAATTTTAATGTCACATGGTATTGTAAATATTAACTACCTAAAGGGTTTAAATGAATTTCATAATGTGAGGTCTGAGTACAAATCCATAACTTCGGATTTATTAATTAAGCTACTGGTGAGCACATTGTACTCCAGGCCCTGTATGCATGTTTTCTTCGTCATCACTAGCATATGCCTCTTCACGGCCACGACTCCTCTCACTGGCTGTGTACTCCATCATATTGACTTCCTCAACATCTTCACCTGTTGGCATAACGAAGGCTGGTCTGGGGGGCAATATACTCTCAAGGTTTTGGAGTTGTTCCTCCAAAGCAAAGTTATTTTCAGGAAAAGTAACATCGAACTTAATGTACAGATTTCCCTTTTCAAATGGGTTTTTGTATTGAGGCATTCCCTCTCCCTGTATTCCTTTCAAATCACCTGGTTTAATTACTTCTCCAGGCAAATGTCTCACAAGAAGGTCTCGTCCATCTAAATGTTTCACAACAAATTCAAAGCCACACAATGCTTCTGTCAAGCTAATTTCACGTTCCATCAATAAATCATCACCAGTTCTTTTGAACACATCATGGGATTTTTGCTGCAATACTATGATAACATCACCTGGTTGAGTGTCAGGTTGTTGATCCCCCTCTCCTCTAAAGAATATCTTTTGATTTTCTTTCATTCCTTTCTCAACATGTACTTCAAGTATTTTGATCTCGTTTAGTACTTTTTTTCCCTTACATTTGGAGCACTTATCTTTATCGTTTATTGTTTCACCTTGTCCTTGACAAGTAGGACACCGGGTCTGAAACTGGCGGGTCATACTTGGTCCAATCTGCTGGTAAGAAACTTTAATACCTTGACCATGACAATCGCGACAGCATACAACTGATCCTGGCTTACCACCTACTCCTTTGCATGGGCCACAGATAACATTTTTACTTAATTGTAACTTAGCCGTTTTACCAACGTACATATCTTCCAAAGATACTTTCAATGGATGTATAGTATCTTCCCCGCGAGCCCGACCTCTCCCTCTGCCACCGCCGCCCATACCAAATATGTCACTAAAAAAGTGACCCAAGAAATCTTCAGGCGGAAAGCCTCCACCTAGCCCACCCTCTTGTAATCCTTTCAATCCGAATTTGTCATAAGTTTGTCGTTTTTTCGGATCAGATAAAACTTCATAGGCATAGCTTATTTCTTTAAATCTATCACCAGCTGCCGGATTTTTATCAGGATGATACTCTTTTGCAAGTTTGTGGTAATTCTGAAATAGTAAAAAATAAATTTACATATAGGCAGCATTGATCGTATGATTCAAGCACGCTTGACAAAGGCGACTGAAGTTCATATTGTCAATACAAAATCAGTACCTACGTAACAAGGGAAGTACTTACTCTTTTTATTTCTGATTCGCTCGCTGTTCTTGAAACACCTAATATTTCATACAATTTATTATCAGCCATTTTAATGTAGACTAATTATTACAAAAGGGAGTAACTTCTTCGCAGCTGATGGCTGATGCGAAACGAAAAGAAAGAACAATTTACCACAGACTATGTATTTTTTTAAAGCTGAGCATGCACGTCTTAAATGATGCCAGCTTTGATGACGCAATTAATCTTTGAATAATATCATGTGGCTCATATGTTTTTATTGACTTTAAAAAAATAATGTTATTTTTTAATTAGTTATAAAAAGAGAATTGCTGTTCTCTTTTTATAACTTAAATTATGTAAATAAAAAAAATATCCTTGGTAGCTTTACTGGTAGCCGGTGATCATAAAGTCAGTGCGATTAAGCAAAAGCTATTAAAAATTGAAATTGTTATTATCTAATATAATTTAAAATGGTTATAATACCTTTTACAATCTTAAGTGATTGGACAGTGATTAGATTCCTAGTGGTTAGTCACAATTATTAAACATGGAATCAATATTTATCTTATTTTTGCAGTTAATTAATATAAGACCTGAAATATATACTCAACAAATTTTGGAGTTAAATGTTGAATATTTTCCTTTTCGAAATAAACCTCCTAAAGTCTCTAGACTGAACACACTGGGCCAACGTGTACTATACACGCATATTCAGTCCACGATAGGGCAATGTATTGAGCTGTAATAAGGATGGTGGTCCATAAAGACTGCTTAGTTCAAATATTTTAATTCTGCAATCCGTTTTGACCGTTTAATAAAAATAGTCGTTTTTTATATAAAAGGCAGGTGGACGAGCAAAGACGAATTTGCACAAAGCCTTACCATCAGTAAAAATACATTTCGCTATCGTAACAAGTTTCGATTATAATCGAAATAACTATGCACTAAAGTAAAGATCTTTCTTACATAACAATCATTAGAAAATTCCATCTCTTACTTTAATTATTGGAAATGTCATCTTTTTTTTATTTCGCTGGAAAAACGCATTTACGCGTTTCCCCCACATGAAGTGGGGGAATATGTGGGACTCGCCGGCACCTGATTTTCCAGTGCACCGGAATAACTACTTAAAAAGCATCGGTATCCTCACCGTCTCTTCGGGGGGTGCGTCACGGGATCGCTTCTGCATACTACCATATATATAATAGTTGGGTTCCCGGGATACAGAGAACCCAACTAGCCTCAGCGGCTGACGGCGGGGGTAAAATTTGTGCATAGCACCGATGCCTCCTCCTTGGTCTTCTTCTGCGGATTAGCAGGGGCACTCTCCTCACGACGCCACTTCGCGGCCTCCTTCGATTAACCATCTTCATCCAGCACCTCTCGCTGTCGAGCATAGCGTTGATCACGCTCGACAGGGAGATATCTCCGCCGACTGTCGCCGCCATATATTGCCTCGCTCAACACCCCAGACCCGGATCCTGGTGGAGACCCCAGATCCGCCTCCCATCTGCGAATCAAGGCTTGTTGGGCTAGAGTCCTGATTCGCCCCACCAGCGTTGATCCTGGACGGTCGTCATTCACCCTGGCTTCCACCCGGAATCGTTACACTTCCGCGTGCACATCGACCCGGAGTTCCCAGGGCGGATTGCTTGCAAGAAGTGTCGCCGCCATCAAAGATACAATATGGTAACCAAATATCGCTCTCACCGCTATGAATCGCTGCGGTCTCCGCAGCGATTGATAGCGGTTTATCTCCGTGCAGTGACGGAGAAAGAATACATTTCACTGCCCCTCTCTTTCCCATGGGTGTCGTAAGAGGCGACTAAGGGATATCTGAGCAACCATCTGCTCATCTGGTGGTAGGATGCTAACATCCGCCTGGCTTGTTACCACCGTACGCATGGTGAAAAACTCGTGAAGTGGCTTGCAGCCGCGTTTCGAGGTCAGCCAGCGTACAGCCAGTGCCCGAGCGAGTATTGCCGCGATGGGTGTTGGTCCAGTGGAGACGGCTGTTGAACCAATGCCGGGGGAAACTGTATTGACCTGCCGGACAGGGAGACCCGAAGGAACGGCTGTTCCGCTGGCCGCCCGTGGCATAGTACAGGGGCCCGAGCGTGCCTAACCAGCTCGCGAGGCTGCCCCACCAGGCCACGCATAATCTCGGGGTGGACCGTCGTGCCGATTGGTGACCGGAAGGTGGGGTCCCAGCGGCCACTTCCGGGGGGGTTCGGGGGCCCTTCCGTCCGGCGGATCAGTATATTTTCCTTTTTGGCAAACATTTGGGAAAACACGCCTCCATACTTTGCCCATCCCTATCGTGGCAATACGTCGCTCGCTTCACGTCTCTTTTCCTAATTTTTCCAAATGGTAGCGCAAATAAGAAATAACGGTCGTTCAGCGGTGCACACCCCCACCATACCCACGCTGTTTGAGGTCGAGTTCTCTAACATCCGAGGTCTCCACGCTAACCTCAACGCTGTCCACCACCATCTCGAGACAGCACGGCCAGCAATGTTGTTTCTCACGGAGTCGCAAATACTCCGCCCTGCCGACACCAGCTACCTTAACTATCCCGGCTACATGCTTGAAGAATCTTTTAAAGCGAAAGCCGGAGTATGCTTGTTCGTCAGGGCGGATGTTTGTTGTCACCGATTGCGCTGCTTGGAGGACCCCTCCTTCTCCATGTTGGTGGTACGTGTGGACCTGGTTCGTCAGAGTCGAGTCTACGTGTGCCTCTACAGATCCCACAATGGTGACTTGGAGACAAGCCGATTATTCGACCATCTTAGTCGGGTGGCAGATGCTGCGCAAGAGCAGTTTCCTAACGCGGAATTGGTGTTTTTGGGGGATTTTAATGCTCACCATGAATCATGGTTGAAATCCCTCAAAACTGACCATGCTGGAAGAACTGCTCATGCTTTTGCTCTCACACACGACTTGACCCAACTGGTTGATCAGCCCACCAGGATCCCAGACATTGATGGGCAAGCGCCTTCTCTACTGGATCTTCTGCTGACTTCTCACCCGGTGGAATATCAGGTTGTGGTTCAAGCTCCACTTGGTTCTTCGGATCACGGCCTTATATCTACCAAAGTGCCACAGGCCAAGCTGCCGCCATCAGCGGTATGCAAACGTCGCGTTTGGCACTATAAGTCGGCAGATTGGGACGGTATGCGCGATTACTATGCGTCAGTCCCTTGGAAGGAACGTTGCTTCAGTGGGAATGACCCGACAGCTAGTGCCGCTGCTGTTGCTGATGAGATCATGTTAGGAATGGAATACTACATTCCTAGCTCAGATCTCATCAATAGGGGTACGCGTAACCGTTGGTTCACGCGTGAATGTGCCGACGCTGTATCATCTAAGCAGGCGGCATATCGCGCGTGGATCAACGGCTGCATTAGCGGGGCGTCTAACATTGACTCACTGAAAGCAAACTACAATAAAAATTCCAAGTCCTGTAGGAAGGCATACACGAGAGCGGATGCACAGCGCATTGTACAGATTGGTCATGACCTTATTTCGCATCCTAGGGGCTCCCGTAGCTTCTGGCGTCTGACCAAGTCTGTGCAAAACAATTTCTGCCAACCTTCGCTGCCACCGCTCAGAAATCCGGACGGATCGCTAGCTCACAGTCCGCAGGAGAAAGCCGACTTCCTGGCTAAACTCTTTGCCGACAACTCTGTGATCGATGATTGTAGTGCGCAGCCACCAACAATACCTTCATGTGGCCACACGATGCCTGACATCAAAATCAGGCAACTTGATGTGCGTGCGGAGCTGCAATCACTCGATATACGGAAAGCTAGCGGTCCCGATGGAATACCAGCCATTGTACTGAAGAAGTGCGTGGCGGAGCTGTCTCCTGTGTTAACGCGCCTGTTCCAACTTTCTCTCTCTTCGGGATGTGTGCCGGAGGCTTGGAGAAGAGCTAATGTGCAAGCGGTTCCCAAAAAAGGGGATCGGTCTGACCCGGCAAATTATCGGCCAATAGCTATCACCTCAGTACTTTGTAAGGTGATGGAACGGATTTTAAACAACCAACTGATCCATTACCTAGAAGATCACTGTCTAATTAATGATCGTCAGTACGGGTTTCGACCAAAACGGTCCACAGGTGATCTTCTAGCGTACGTAACGCACCTCTGGGGTGAAGCTATCGACAAGCATGGAGAATCGTTGGCTGTCAGCCTCGATATCTCCAAGGCTTTCGACAGGGTCTGGCACAGAAGTCTTCTCTCCAAGCTACCGGCATATGGTCTGCCTGCTCAGCTATGCACCTGGATTGCCAGCTTCCCACACAAGCGTAGCCTTCGTGTTTTAGTAGATGGTTGCGCTTCACAATTCTATGTAGTGAATGCTGGCGTCCCCCAGGGATCTGTGCTATCTCCCACACTCTTTCTTTTGCATATCAATGATATGCTCTCCCTTGGGAACATACATTGCTATGCAGATGATAGTACAGTGCATGGTGGATACCACGGACGCGCAGTGGCTGGGCGGGCGGAAACTGAGGAGAGGCGGGAGAATCTTGTTATTGAACTCGATAGGACATTAGAGCTCATCGCCAAATGGGGTTCTGATAATCTTGTTGAATTTAATGCCAAGAAAACACAGGTGTGCGCTCTCACAGCGAAAAAGTCACCATTTTACCCTCATCCCTCCCTCTGTGGCACACCGCTGATGATACAAAGCAAAATCGCCATGCTGGGGATGGACGTTCGCTGCGACCTTAGTCCAAGGGATTACATCGAGGCTATTATAAAAACAGCTTCACGAAAACTCGGAGTTCTAAACAAGGTGCGGCGTTTTTTTCACGCCACAACAACTGTGCCTGTTATACAAAACACAGGTACGGTCTTGCGTTGAATATTGCTCGCACCTTTGGGATGGCTCCGCTAAGTACCTAATGGAGGCCTTGGACCGGTTGCAGCGACGTGCAGTACGCATTATTGGCGACGTAAAGGTCACAAACACCCTTGAACCTTTACAATTGCGTCGCGAGATAGCAGCACTGAGCACTTTCTATCGTCTGTATCACGGCGAGTGCTCTGAGGAATTATTCTCTCTAAAAAAAAAGGAAGGGGGAACCTTCCTTCTTAAGTCCACGCGAGCTGGTTCTCGATGTCACCGCCTAACTGTGACATCAATTCCATCGCGCACAAAGAAATTTGGCAACTCCTTTCTTTGTCACACTACCAAAAAATGGAATTCCTTACCAGCTCACGTGTTCCCCTCCTCTTACAACCCGGGTTCCTTCAAACGAGGCGTGAAGAGGCATCTTGCGGGCCGGCAAGGCGGGGACGGCTAGTACAGAACATTCTTCCCGACTGTACTGGCCGTTCTGATACTAGTATAAGTATCAGAAAATTATAATGTATGTATTATAATTTTCTGATACTTATACTAAAATAAAGTTGTTACTTTTTCTCGAGCTTTATCGGATATGAATATATAAATTACGAATAGGGACTAATAACTTCTGCATTACAATCTATAATTGGTGTTATACAATCTGAATTCATTTATATTGTTTTATGTCTGTCTCCAATTTTGACTATTATATAAAAGGGCAACGGTAAGTAAATTGTTTCAAATGGTACTACATACATTTTATATAATCTCTTTCTCGCACGCAGGTTTTTTCGTAATTATCAATCTTTACTCGTACACTGTGTCGGTTTATTTCGCTAGTTTAATAAGTATATGGGTGTGTCATATTCAACAGAATTTTTGTATTAGTATAAATTGAATTAAAAAAATTAAATTAATTGCGATAACTGTTATGATTTTGATAAAAACAAACGATTTTAAATAATAAAAATAGTATCAAGCAGTATTGCAATGCCTTGGCCATGTCATTATTATCCGGCTTAAACAACTGAAAACTATTTAAAAATACATCATAATCAAAATACTCTAAAAATACTTCCTCTCCATTTTAGCAAAAGGCTTTGAGCTTATTCCAACACGCTGTTGTGATGCGGGTTGGTGGACACACATGCGGCAGATTTTTATTTGACACATGCGGCTTTCCTCACGGTTGTTTGTGGTGTTGGTCAACGCCGAGCGCAAAATTCGAATTAAGCACATGAAAATTCAATGATTTCAATTTCAAGGTTTGAACCAGCAATCTTCGTAAAAGAATTTGACCATTTCAATTAATGTATGTAGGTACAGTAACGTATTATAGTTAAAGTTATGCTCTATTATATAACAAAACTGCGAGTGGTGTCACACCTCATACTAAATTTCTACCGTCACCTTCCATGTAAGAAGACTAACATTTGCTTTGTGGTATGGTATGGCGCATTAACGTCCAATGTTACTCCGTGCATATTTATGACATTATGTATGTATATGTGAAAGTTCGCCCCAAGCGTCTCGTGGTCACGTCACATGTAGAGGAAATACCGACAAAGTTTTACTTATGACAATAGATAATTATTGCCTCATCGAACTATTTGCATCGGAAGTTAAATTTTGACTGAAATCTTAGACAAAAATATATTACCAAGGTTCACATATCAACAAACAAAAGCGAGAAAGTGTATATTTACCTATAACACAACTCACCAGTTCAAGAAAATATAAAGTAAATATTTATTTTCGTACTTGTGCAATTAAAAGTTATCTAATATCTACCTACGTAGCAAAACATAAGCAAAACATTAGCAAAACATAAGCAACAAAGTTTACACTAATCAGTAATAATAATAGAAAACAGAAATTAGAGGTTTGGCTTAAATATAAATTCTTAAGGATTGTTTTGTCACCATTACGAAAAATGTGTGCAAAATATCAGCTCAGTCTGTTGGATGGAACTGTTTAAAAATTGCTACAAAATTTTACCCACAGATATTAAAAGGTGAAAGAAAGGAAAGAAAATTAGGGATTTTATGTTAATTTAATCTGTCAAAAATGTCAGAGTCCGGACGGGCAGCTAGAAATAGGCAGACAGACGTTAATTTAAAAATACCTACTAGTGACAAGTGTAGGTAAGCTGGTAATCCTGAGAGCACTTCGTATTCTGAGCCTTTAAGTGGGCTCTGAACATACGGCTGAGAATTTTTAGAATTCGCTACCCTCCCGGTGACGCCGTCCATTTGAAATATGTGTTTATTGATTTAGTTTTATTTAATAAAGGCCTTAAAATAATTGTAAAATGATTCAATCCGATAGAGGTCAGTGTTTATTTACAATTGTAGTGTAAAGAAATACCGATACATGTATATATTTGTGTAGGGATTTATAAATATAGATTTGGAATATTAATGTCCTTTTGATAAAATTATAGGTTTCCTAATGAAAAAACAAATCTGCTGTCGTTCACATTTCTATGTGAACGACAACAGATTTGTTTTTCGAGTTGAGAATTGAAGTTATACAGACATGGACATAATCAATACATTTAATGATTAATTTTTTTCTGCTATAAATTTATATACTTAATGTTTGTATAAGTTAAAAGAGGATATAAAACTAAAAATAACAGTGACATGATGTGAAAGTTCTACGAACACATCATATAAGTAGTTTTTTAGTATATCAATAATATATAAACAAAAAACAACTTTCCACCTTATTGATATTAAATGAATTTAAAACTAAATTAAGTTTTTATGCTGCTGTTTAAAATAATCATGCATAATGGAAGAACATAAAAATGATACATTATTAATTAATGATTACTATTATTGCAATTTTTACTTCTGTAATGCAATAGCATCATTTTGATAATTACATCGTCATCACATTTACGGTAAGGTATTTAAAAAGGTGTTATAGTCTACGTTCGATTAATGAGAGTTTATATTGCAATAGTGTTAATGTTAAAGATATAATAACAGTATTTAAATAAATGAATGAGTTCTGAGATCAATTATAATTAGGCCATTGTACTTTTGCAAATTGCCTAATTTTACTAAGAAATAAAAATTATAAATTCAGGTAGGTTATATATTTTATTAAGGGTGTTAGAAATATTGTTTTATCTTAATTGTCAAAAAACCTATAAATTCCGTTGAAAGAGAGCTTTTCTATTAGGATAGTTTTAATTTTCTAGTATACCTATATATGCAGAATATAATATTTCTTATTACAAATATATTTGACCAGCATCGATCGGTAGACGTCAACCGGCAGTACCTATAATTATCACACGCCTCATTGTTCTTTTTATAAGATCTTTCCAACATATAAGCTAGCTGTGCCTGCAGTTTCACCCGCGTATAACTTGAAGAACTTCAAGTTAGAAGAAACTTCAGTATATACAACATTTTTAGTTTAATTTTCATGGGATATTAGTATTTAGTGGTTTTCGCCGCAGCCTGATCTTGATAGGGCAACATAAAATTAGCCAATAAAAAAAACACCATTCCCGTAAATCTATTCCGGCATACTTGAATGTCTTATGTCTATGTCCTTGTGCTTTATTTATTGTGACGGCAAACGATACGTTTACAGAAAATTGTGTCCTTATAAAAGTGAAAGCTATATCTGTGCATTTTAAAAATAAGAAATTATTATTAACTAACTGACTAAGTAACTTTAACAAAACAATAAGAAAAAAATATATGCGGCGACGAAACGAAATACCTACCTTTTTTTTTTTTTTTTTTTTTCTCGCTGGAAAAACACATTTATGTGTTTCCCCCACATGAGGTGGGGGGGTATGTGGGACTCGCCGGCGCTGAAGGCGCCGGAATACCCACTAAAAACCAGCGGTACCCACTCCATCTTGTCGGGGGACGTCACGGGATCGCTTGCGCATACTACCGTGCCGTCCCGACGGTTGGCCCGCTTCTGCGGGCCTCGTAAATACTAGGGGGTATTCGGGGTACAGAGACCCCCTGGCCCCGGCGACACTCACGGCGGGAGGAGAAGATGCGCATAGCGCCGGCGTCTTCTCCCCGGTCTTCTTCGACGAAGCGGGTCAGCGGAGGCACTCTCCTCGCGTTCCCGCTCCGCGGCCTCCTTCTGCGACATGACATTTTCGCAGAAGGAGACCATCTCCATCCAGCACCTTTCGCTACCAAGCATGGCATTTATCACGCTCGGCAGCAAAAGGTCTCCGCCGATTAAAGTCGCCAGGGAAAGGCGCTGAGGCCCCCAAGCGGCACACTCCATCAGAGTGGCATGCCGTGTCCGTAGGCGCACCACACTCGTGGCAGGAGGGCGTTACCTCCCGCCTGACTATTCCGTGCAGGTACTTACCGAAGCACCCATGTCCAGTAAGCACCTGAGTCAGTCTGAATGTCAGTGTGCCGCCTTTTCTCGTTACCCAGCGACTCAAGTGGGGACGGATCGCCTCCACTGTCGCCAGGCCTGCTGATGGGGACCTCAGATCCTCCTCCCACCTGCGAATCAGGGCTTGCTGGGCGAGAGTCCTGATTCGCAGCACCTCCTCCAACCATGGACGGTCGCCACGCGACCTCACTTCCGCCCGGAACCGGTACACTTCCGCGAGCACCTCCGCCTGGAGCTCCCTAGGCGGATCGCCCGCGAGAAGTGTTGCCGCCGTCCACGACACCGTACGATATCCGCGTATCACCCTCACCGCTATGATTCTCTGCGGCCTTCGCAAGAGAACCTTGTTCCGAGCGGTGAGAGCGTCCACCCAGATGGGAGCACCGTACAGAGCCATGGACCGCACCACACCGGCGTATAATCGCCGGCATGGCGTTTCCGGCCCTCCTACATTTGGTAGGAGCCGGCTTAAGGCAGCAGCAGCGTTGATGAGCTTCGGGCCAAGTTGGACAAAGTGCTGCCCGAAGCTCCATCTTCCGTCCAGGGTCAGGCCCAGATACTTCATGTGGGCCTGCACCTTAATCACCGTCCCCTGGACGGTGATAAACGCCCCTCGAGGGGGGCCTCGACGTGGACCGTGGAATAAGAGGGCCTCCGTTTTTGAGATGGAGACCCTCAAGCCCAACATTCCTATGCGGTCCACTGTGAGCGACGTACCGACTTCGGCCAGGCGAGCCGCCTCCTGATAATTCCGCCGTGTCGTCCGCATAGCACAACACCCCCATTCTGGGAGGGACGGATGTCCGCAGGAGCCAGTCGAAGCCAACGTTCCACAGAATTGGGCCGAGAACTGACCCCTGTGGAACGCCACAGCATACCCGACGCCGGACAAGACGCCCATCGCCCCCCTCCCAGAGGACTACCCGGTCCTGGAGGTATGCCCCCAACAGCCTCCTGAGATAGGAAGGCACCCCGTGGTATCGGAGTGCCTCCCCAATAGTCTCAAAAGGAAGACTATTGAAGGCGTTCGCAACATCTATCGATACCGCCAGAACTACGTCCCCTCGGGCCACCGCATCCGTGGTCCGGGTTTTCAGGGCGTCCAGGGCGTCGATAGTTGATCGACCCGCCCTGAACCCGTACTGAGCCTCTGACAGACCCGGCCCCACCTCGTCGAGGTGCTGAATAAGACGGGCAGCGAGAATTTTTTTGAAGAATTTGCCCGTCTCGTTCAGCAGCACAATCGGCCTGTATGCCGAGGAAGAATCTGGCGGTCGACCTTGCTTTGGTAACAAGACCAACTTTCCCTCTTTCCAAGGCTTCGGAAACTGCCCGCTGCACAGACATTGGTCGAACAGCTCCCGAAGCCTTACGCCTAGGTATTCCAGAGCGTCACATAGAACACGCCCTGGAATCCCGTCTGGGCCCGGCGCAGTGTTTTTGGCCCTCAAGCGGTCGAAGGCCACCTCCATCTCCCGCTCCGTGATCAGTGGTGGAGCCACTGTGTCGTCAATCATAGAGCGAGGGACCATCTGTGGAGGGACATGCTCACCTGGATGGGGGAAAAGTTCCCCGACCAGGCGCAGGAGGAGATCCGATGACATTGTCTCTGTCACGGGGGCACCGTGCGTGCGGAATTTTCCATGCACACCGCGGAACGGACGCCCCCAGGGGTCCCGGTTCAGGCCCGCCAGTAGTTCTTCCCTAGCTTTCTCCTTGGCCTGACTTATCGCCAGCTGTAGGTCTTTTTTCAGCTGACGATAAGCGGCCAATAGCTGTCCCTCCAAGTCCGCATCAAAACCGTTGCGCCTCCTACAACGGACGTAAGCCCTTCGCGCCCGGCTGCACGTCGCCCGAAGCTCTGCTATTTCGGGCGACCACCAATACACCTGCCGGCGCGGAGCTCTATGCCGGAACCTAGGCATGGCAGCATCGCAGACCTCTTTGAGGGCACTGCGCATGTGGCCCGCTAGCTCCTCTGCACTGGCGCCCTCCCATCTTCCTGTGGAACTCCATCGCTGTACGATGGCAGCCTCCCTGGCCAGCTCACGATCTAGCTGGCTAAGAGACCACCTTGGAAGCGTGGTTGGCACCCTAGAGGGCTCCACCGACCTGCGAGATGTAGAGATCTCAAACCGGATGTACCTGTGGTCCGACAGAGTCTCCCCCTCCTCCTCTACTCTCCAATTCAACACTCTGCGTGCTACAACATGGGTGGCGAAAGAGAGATCCACCACGGACCCCCCCCTGTTGCCGCACGCACGTGTAAACCTGCCCCCTGTTGAGTAGGGACAGGCTGGAGAGTAGTGCCCACACCTGAATAGCCCTTCCTCGCGGATTCGTGGCAGGGTTGCCCCAGGCACGTGATTTAGCATTGAAGTCGCCCAAGACCAGTATCGGCCTTGGTGACTGCCTGGTCATCGCAGCTCTGATCGAGCCGAGATAAATCTCGAACTCCGCCAGGCCGCGGTTGGGAGAGAAGTACGTACCCACAACAACGAATTCTCTCCACCCTGCCACTACGTAACCCGAGCCCCTCTCAATGAGTGAGAGAGAACTCGTTTCACTCCGGGTAGTAACCACCACGGTGCCGTCCAAAATAAATCCAAAATAAAACGAAATACCTACCTAACCAAGAAACTTTAACTTACAAAATTATTTACAAACCGAAAACAAATACTAAGTATAAATATTTTTAAACAATCTACTCAACTACCTGTCGAAATATGTCAAAACTATAAAAAGTACTAAATACTGTCGATGATCTTATCTCGATATCTTTCATAACAATTAATGGCATATTTATAAAAACGACTTCGCAAATAATGCATTATTTTAAAACATATAAAATACCATACATAATGTTATAGTGAGTCAACCTTAAAAGATAGATATGATATCACGGACTTTTTTTTTTAACTTTTCAAGAGGAACATTCTGTAGATTGATTGCTTTGATTCACGAGATAATTATTATAAATAAGTTAATGATTTTGACAAAATTATTTGACAAAGCTTTTTTATTATAGAATAAGAAGACGGACGAGCATATGGGCCACCTGATGGTCAGTGGTCACCAAGGCCCATAGACATTGGCATTGTAAGAAATGTTAACCATCGCTTACATCCTGTGTTATGCCCCTTGTGCCTGTTATAATAGAGCTTGATTATTTATAGGTTTTTACCGATTTATACGATGTAAGTACTAAAGGAGGTCATCCAGAGTAGCTGATGTTCTTAATTTATTTTTACAAATGGAACCAATGCAGTATCACTGTTTGTCGTCTATATCTGTTTTATAGAGCTAATATAATTTTTATCCATGATCTTCATTATTTTGCCTTAAATTGTTCACTGTGTAGGTTCCGACGAATTTTATTTTCAAATCCTAGTCCAATAAACTGTCACAAATAATAAATGAAGAAAAGAAATGTAATTATTATTATATCTAATATGACATACCAATATTTGTTACCTATTCATGTAATTCTATTAAAATTAATATTTTATCTTTTTTGTAATGTTTACAAATTGCGATGTGTATGGTAATTATTTAAATTTAACTGTTACCTAATACAGACGAATAAATTTAAATAAAGAAGTGATTAGCAAAAAACTGTTCAAGCCAATACTTTGACTTTCACTCGCAAAGTTCAGATCCGAGATCATCTGTCGCATATACCTTACGCTTTACATTTTACGACTCAAAAAGTGAGCGTTATTGTCTTAAGTCGTTCTCTAAATTCTAAATTATAGTTATATCATTTGATAGCCATATCATAATGCAAAATAATATAAATTAGAGCCGAGATGGCACAGTGGATAGAACACATAATATGTTCCTCTTACTTACATACTTCTGGGCATGAGGATAAATGTAGGCACCTAAGTATCTTAACCGAAGTTCCGGCGTTCAAAACCGAACTACTGAGTTTTAATGTGCTTTATTATTGTATATGATCGTAATAATATTAATCGACTGCCTCATTGGACTTGTGGCTAGATTATAATGCCGTATTTCCCGAGATCCATACGAAAGTAGTGTGTACATATGTTTTCTCACACACTTGTCCAATATGATAATAATAATAATGTCCTCCAGACCGTTTTTGGACACGGCGACCAATCTCAACAGAGATTAGCCAACTACGCAGGAGATAATATAGTGCATAAGTGTGTGCACAAACACAAGTGCACTCTCTATTCCCTAGCTCTCATATTCCGATGGGACGGCAATCCGACACGACTGGAAAGAGTTCAGGACCAACGGCTTTACGTGCTTTCCGAGGCACGGGAGTGTAGTGTACACTCCAACTTCCAACTTCCAGACTCCGGGCTGCTACTGAGAACTTTCTGACAGAAAAACCCAATAACTTTTTATTGGCCCGACCTGGGAATTGAACCCAGGACCTCCGGGTCTGCGGCCTTACATCAAGCCACTAGACCAACGAGGCAGTTGAATAAATTGAACCCAGGACCTCTATAATATAGTGTATGGTATATCACGTACTTAGCTGAAAAGGGCATCACCATCATCATTAAAGCAAAGTTCCATTTGATTTCCAAAGATTTGATATTTCTCGGAGAGCGAATAAAATTTATAAATTAAACCCTGTTTAATGGTTTCCACGTGTATAATAACTTGTATTTACATCAAATTCAAACTATACAAGAAAATATTACACGTGCAAACACTGCCCCGTTACAGTTTTAGTTTCTATATAATAATTTGTAGATTAATCTTGTATAGGTAACTAATTTAAGGAGCGACACGACGTAATCTTCCCAGCATCAACACACTATAATTATTATTAATATAATGCAAGGTTTATAGACTGACTGTACAAGGTTATTTATCAAACTTTAATTATAAATTCTCTGATGATTATATAATATATATTCAGCCATAATATTTTGCAGACACATTTACGGTGCTTTTAATGTTTTCTAGTCAAAATAGGTGTGTTCCATCAGCACACGCAACTTTCCTTTGCTTTAAGCTCATATTGTTTTTTCTGTACTTTAACTCAAAAACTAACACAATTACTTCGATTATGTAACTGATTCTTTGGGAATTTATCATCCACTAGCTGCGCTCGCGGTTTCACCTGCGTATAACTTAAATAAATTACTAAGAGCAGAATTGTATTTCAGTAAGCACAACATTTTTAGTATTATTAGTATTTATAGGTTTTCGCCGCACCCGGATCTAGACAGGGCAACATACAATTGGCAATGAGAAAAACAGCATTCCCTTAAATCTATTCCGACATACTTGAATGTCTTATGTCCACGTATGTCCCTGTGCTTTATTTATTGTGACTGCAAACAATACCTTCACAGGAAATTGCGTCCTTTTAAAACTGAAAGGTAAATCTATGTATCTAATAAATAAGCATTTATTATCAACTAAACGACTATGTATACTTCATAAGAATTATGCATCTTTCATAAGAATTAATGCCGTGTTTATAAAAACTACTTCGCAAATAATGCATTGTTTTAGAACAAATTGACTAAAAATAAATAGACTATCATACAAAATGTTATAGTGAGTTAACCTTAAAAGATATGGTATCGCGGACTTTTTTAGAATTTTTCAAGAGGAACAATTCCGTCATACATGATTGTTGTGAACCGTTTAACCGACGCTTGTCCAGCATAAGCTTATCCCTATTTAATATGATTGATCATATAGACTGTCTATTTTATAACTTTGTTTTGTTCTTATAAACTTTCAATCATCATAATTTTAACCGAATATCATTTATAGGTAATAGCTAAAGTTTAGCCAATCCAAAGTTATTTTATAGCAATTTTATCGAAAAAATGTTCGACGTGATTCTTTAAATTGACATAAGCCGTTTCTAAGATTAGTGTGTATAAACGCATAGACAAACAGATAAACAGGCAAAAATTCTAACAATCATTGTTTAATAATAATGTGTTGTTTTACGCATATATCTTCCATGTACAGACAGCGATCAGTTACAGTTTTTTTATATGTGTAGATTACGATAATAACATGACTAAATCGTTGTAGTAAAAAAAGCAGCTCGCCCCCTTTTAATGCTTTTAGAAATAGGTACGTGCTAATTGCTTTAACTTTACTTAACTGTAGTAAGAAAGATCGGCGAATTTTATATTTTATTTAACCAACATTAATTTGTGTTTATAACAACATGAACACAAGCTAATGTTGGTTGTCTGGATATTCTAAGACCCCACGAGACTAAACCTAGTTAGATAAGACTACCAGATGATATATATATATTATTAGTCACGTCATTAATGGGAGAAAATGAAATGGCGATACTGCAAAGGGAAAAACCTGGTGACACTATTAAAAAATACGATTTCTAGTATGATAACACTCCCAATTTTCCTTTGTAACTCGAAACAGGGGAGGGGTACGACTATACGATAATGCAGAGCTGCAAAAAAACAAAGCTCATCTGAAAAATCATCAATATATGTGTAAGAAAAATCACTGCTGCATTTTCCAAACAGTGGAGAAAGTTGTTGCTGCAGCGATCGAAGGTCGCCCTCCAGCGCAGCTGGATTCGGCATTTCAATACAGTTTTGTCAGAAATCACCCGGTTTCTTTCGATTTGTAATGATTGAATACGCTTGCCACCTTCACGTACGATTAATTTTACGTGTCATTGATTGCTTAAACAAATGAAATCGGCAACTATTGATTGAAGGCCCCATCTCAGCCCAGTGGTATTTAGATTCTAATACAGTATTCTTTAAAACTAATCTTGTTTAATTTTGCAATGACAAAAATGTCCTTTAATTATTATTTACAAAAATTTTGCTGATGAATTTGTAGGTCACAGAAATCACGATTAATAAATTTACTTTGATCATAAGATGGTCGTATCTTTTATGCTAGCCATTGCTAAATAGGTACTTGTTTATATGTTACATATAACCTCGACCGTATGTAATTATATTTTGATATAATTGAAATAATTTTATAATAATATTAATTTTGTACGTCTGATGTACAAGATAAGATAAAGGACTGTAAAATAAAGGTGCCAAAGTAATGTTTTAGGGTTTTAAATATATAGATAATATATAGATTTTACTGGTGGTAGGGCTTTGTGCAAGCTCGTCTGGGTAGGTACCACCCACTCATCAGATATTTTACCGCAAAACAGCAATACTTGATATTGTTGTGTTCCGGTTTGAAGGGTGAGTGAGCCAGTGTAATTACAGGCACAAGGGACATAAAATCTTAGTTCCCAAGGTTGGTGGCGCATTGGATATGTAAGCGATGGTTGACATTTCTTACAATGCCAATGTCTAAGAGCGTTGGTGACCACTTACCATCAGGTGGCCCATATGCTCGTCCGCCTTCCTTTTCTATAAAAAAAAAAAAAAAAAAAAAAAAAAAAAAAAAAAAAAAAAAAAAAAAAAAAAAAAAAAGATAATAACTTGTTCACATTTTATATACAGGGCCGGATTAACCCTATCAGGGCCCCCAGTCAATGCTATTTGGTCAGTCGGCTGAGAGACCCGTTCTTCAAACCCGGAGCACAGTAAAACTTTTTAAATTGAATTCACAATCGCATAACACACAAATCGCAATTACAGATCAAGCATTTTGAAATTATTGTATACCATACATTACGCTAAGGAACGCCTCCAACGAATCGAAGATTGAAGTCGAATAAAGTCTAGTACTCACCAGCCGACGGCGCGCCGGCTGCTTTCTGAATTAACGCTTACCTTACCTATATCGTTAAATACAGCTATTTTCATGGAACTAGTATACACTCGTTAATACGGAGTATACTACTTCCATGGCTATTCTTACTACGTATAAATTCTACTATGTATAAAGAATTTCATGAACTGACAACATGCGTCGAAAATAAGGAACAATATTGAGGAAGTTTACAAATTTAAAAAAAAAAATCGTCAATGAAGCGTTTATTTTTCTTGGTGCATGCACGGGGCCCCTAATCGATGCGGGGCCCTTAGGCAGTTGCCTAATCCGCCTTATGGATAATCCGGCTCTGTTTATATAGTGGCCGTATAAAGTCTTAGAATTATTATTTATCTTGAAAACAACAAATTCTATCTCCACCCTTTTTTATTAGCTTAGATATAAATTGATTATCAATACGGATTAATTAATAAATATTAATAATAATCAATTATTATTAACATGAGGATGAAATTTAATTATTGTTAAAGCTAAAACTATTATAAAAATTTTACAATAGAAACGAATATCTTAGCCAAGGAAGAATGAATTTCTTTTTTAAAATAAAAATATTATTATGGATATAAGTAATATTGTTGTAAATACAGGGGCTGTGATGTTAACATAAATACCTACGTCAAATTCCCGAACACGTTCCGAAGGCAATCTCGATCTCAAATATTGTAAATAAGCAACTCTATTTTGATGAACGTATACATTTTCTTTGTTAGTACTAATCAAGCAGCAGCCAGTAGGTATCTTTCATGTCAATTAACTAACTTTCGTAAACGTGTATGTTGTCGAGCTGAGTCTACTTGCAAGAGATTGCAAATGAGAACCTCTCTGGAATCTGGTCCTGAATCTATTAGTAATCTCAAAAAATCTGTTTTTATCAATTACACTGTGATCCTTTCATATTATCCAATATTCATTTAAATAATAATTATTTTACATGAGGTACGGTAAACACTATATATTTTTGATTTAGATATTAGCGTTCACAAACATTATATTACTTGTTATGAATCAACGTTATACAAGGGAATTTTGTGTTTTACATCGCCAAATCAATATTTTTTCTTTTCTTTTTTTTCTTGATCATAAGCATTATTATTAATCATACAAAAATATTAAAAATTATATCATTCAAAAAGGTATACAAATCTGCGGCAGAAAATAATCGATCGAATTACATCTAAAAGAAATGGGTGCATCTAACACTGCACTAGGAAAGTACATCTTCGTATAATATAATGTCTAATTATATAGTATATGTCAAATGTAAGAATAGTGGCTATATAGTGTGATTGAAACATGTGTGATTTTGCCTGGAGCAAAATCACACATGTCTCAATCACACTATATAGTATACTTTTGTGATACAATAGCTTGCATGCTTTTGTCGCGTTATGTAAATTTATGTTTGTATCCGGCTACGACCTCCAGAAGGTCTTCATGTGTACGTTTGTTACTTGTATGAACGATGGGGCGAGGCGGAGCGGGCGGATCTTCTCTCGTATTGGAAGTGAAAGTGAATGATTGTCGGAGGCTTAATTAGAGAGGCCGCTTGCGCTTGCGCCAGTTCCTCTGAAAGCGTCGCGTTCGACACACACCTCGCGTACATTCAAACGTACGCGCACATCTCTCGCACGCTAGCGCATCAACGTCTTCGTACAACCTGCAGAGGTACGCACGTGCATTATTGTTGTAGTGTTTAAAATTATGATAGAGGTTTTACTTCAAGTATTATCGATGTCTTCAAAGTGCGTGAGTAATGTATGGATCTTATATGTATCGCTGTGAATTAGTTAAAAATGTTCTAATAAACAGTTATAAATATAGATAACTGTGTCAAAAATAATCAAAATTATTATTTCGCAAATATAAGGGACCCAAATTTTAAATGAAAATATTTTAATTCTCAATTTTAACTATGTCATTCTGAAATATGTGCTTCTATATCGAGTTTTATAAATTCTTATGTTATCGATATTGAATAAAAAATAAGCACGTGAATTGACATAATACGAAATTCCGGAGCGACGATGCGCAACGAAGCTTTCCTACCATAAAATGCGTCCCAAATCGTCGATTTCTCGCGCAGAGCACCTTTTCACGCAAACATTTAAACATGCAGCAAGGAGGTCAGCGAATCGGGTTTTGCTTTCACAAATACAACAAAATAAATTCATTTCACGTATCGATTGTCCTCGAACATCGTGGACTGCATAAGTAAATGAAAGCAAACTCATTAACAGAACCGAGAATCTAGTGACAACTTTCGTTGCATGAAAGCTCGATTAAGCAAATGTGTGAATGAATGTACGCAAAATTTGAGCATACCTTCGCTTTCCATCGTAATATGCCATTTATCTTATTAAAATAAACTCGAATTAACTAAATATGACTATAATTATAATTTTTATTGTTAAATACTAATAAGACAATTAATATAATGCGTATGTGCAAATAAAATTATTATAAATAGATTAATAATATTATTAACGCAACTTATTTGCTTTAACATGTAATCATTTTAAGCGACTGCCCAAAAAAGTAGTGTATTTTAGTTTATTTACTCCAAATAACTTTTAAATGCCTAAACAGATTTGGATGTATGTGGTATCGTTATTCCTTACATACCGAGTGCTACTGTTTATAAATCTTATTCAGGGCAGTCGTATTTTTTTATTTTTAAGGTATAAAATTTTTAATAATAGGTCATCTTTATATTTACTGCATGTATACAAAATTACACGACAATTTAGTAATTATCTTATTTATCAATAATAATTGACAGATGAGCCGGCACAATTGCCTGGCAGCCGCCGTGTTATTGGCGGTTCTCTGTCTAGCCGATGCCCAGCGGCGTTTGGCCCTGCCTGACCCCAGAAGTTGCGCTAACAGTACGTATATTACTGTCATTACACATTCACACAATTATTAAGTAACAGTGTCTATTACAATTTAATGATGGGAATGTAATGCGAGTTTAAATTGCTCATCATAAAAATTAATACGTAGGTAATTCATATAATATAATTATAGACCTGCATGTACTTAGACTCGTCGCAAGTTCGGTTGATTTACGATTTAACATTGAATGTTTAAAAAAATAAAACAATGTTCACACAATTTCAAAAATTCGAGAGTAAATCCTGACAAATATTTCACATGGATTTTCTAAGATTTTCTATTGTCTTAAAAGTGCACCCTGTACTCAGAAAATCAGCATTAAGCATTACACTTATTTTTATTCAAGCTAAAATAGAAAAAAAACAAATTCACAACATGTTTGTGAATAACATAAATATTTATTTACAAAAATATTATTTGCATTAAGGCCTTAAATATATGCATATAATAAAAAAACAACTACTGTACAAATCATGATCGCGTTGAATAATATATAAAAAATATAATATACATAAATCATATGTATACCTTAATGTTATAAGAGAAAGGTACCAATTACGTTTATGAAATATTGCGACTATGGTCACTTTAACATGAAACAGAAAATGTTACAGACACTTGCTTTGTTTGCGTTTTAGTAAGCTAGCTTGCACAATTGCATACATGCAACATCAAGAGCGGCTTAGTGACAGGTGGATCACCTTGCATCTTAATTGCTTTGCCTAATTCTGTATGATGATCCTTACAGTTAACTTTCGATTAATCCCGTCTATTCTAACGCCTCTAATACAAAATGCAAAGAGTAAATGTAAATGTAAATGTACCTACCTATTAGTACTAATTGAAATTATAAAATTCATTATTATTAAAAAATTATAAATATAAGTGTATTGAAATCATAGTACACTTGTTTTATTTTATATTCATTCTTAAATTGTAACGAATTTCGGGAATGTTAATACTAAATATATAGTACCTATATAGGTACTCTAAGACGCACATCATAAAAATAACTATAGTTAAGGACTAAAATATAAACGGAATATTTAAAAATAACTTTGTATTCGTATGGAATTTCAATAATTATGGGACTTTTGTATCTCTCATGATCGCAACGTTGATTATGTTGTAAGTCTGAGCGGCTCCCAACATGACGAGTTATGTGGGAGCCGCATAGGATAACAATTGAACACTATAGTGAATACAAAGCTAACAAAGACCCTTTGAAAACTTATACCACATATACAGAATTGAATATAGGTATTTGGGATAGTAGAGTACCTGCTATGTATTATTTACACACATGTATATTACGCAGACTCCTCTTTTCAACACACACATATATACGTTACGCTTGACCTACATAGAGAAGCTTGCAGCTTCTATGCCAAAGAATACTATATATGCATAAATACATAAAAATATTGAATACTTATTTCGCAAATATCTTTATATTTCTTTGAAAGTAAGTAAAATTCGCCATAAGGTCGAGGTATTTACCTTTAACTTTCTCCTTGTATTGAAATGTTATGACGCTTGTCGAATAACGGACATAACTTTTCTCTTTCATAAGTATATTAAATATTAATCTTTCGGAATGCGTATAAACTTTAATTACATAATTCATATGATTTAATGGCAGCTCGTGTTTATGTTACTCGTTATTAAATATTATTGAAAAGTTTAGAAAAATCTAATCAATTGCGTAAAATTGGTTATCGTTATGGCGTTGTTACGTATCCGGTATGTGGGTAATTATTTTCAGTAGAAATATGCAATAAGCAAATGTACCAAAGAATGGGTCACAATAGATACTTTCTAGTTACGAAAGAGCCGCTCCATCGCTCGACCTGTCTATAGGCTTGTTTTGATTGTGCGGCTTTTTACAAACCACCGCGCTTCGCTTTAAAGCGAGAGTTTAATACGCTTTCATTCAATTTATAGGCACAAAATCACAGGCTCAAATTAGTTTGATTAAAAACTTTTTACTTGCACGATTGTTTAACAACAACAACAACAATTATGTAAACATTTTGTAAAGATAAAACATCCGACTTATAAGTTGTAGCGAATGTTTTACCTTATTATAAAATGTAGACACGGAGAGAATCTGCTTGATGTTAATCGTGCACCTTTACTCTTGGACAGTAATAATATAAAAGCAATTAAAAACTATTTACATACTAATGTGCCATATTCACTTTATGCCATTTGAAACAAAACTTTATGTAATTTATCTATTGAAAATTATTTTAAGTTGTTCAATAGGAATATATATTTAACTTCCTTCATTTGGGTATTATCATGTCGACAAAGATATAAAGGGATTTTCGTTTAGAATGCTGGTGACCACGAAATGTCTTAACATTGCGTTATATCCATTTTTAAGCCCGACGATTAGTATGTAAATCGTTTTATAACTACTTTATTGTATCATTGTTATTTTATTAGTGACCGCTTTAACATGAAAACGGCTGCTTTGTTCCTCCTTAATTATAATAAATTTACGACAGATCGGAAATATCAATTGTTCCATAGAAATTGAAATATAAAAAATAACCATCATTTGAATAGACCAATTAAAATTTTCGATTATTTATGTAACATTCAAAAGAGAAATATGTTTATTCTATAGCTAAAGATAGTATTTCCTTTCGTTACACTGGCATTATAAATACGTGTGAACCTGAGTATTGCGTAAATCTTATAGCAAGATGTTCAGATACAAAACAATTATGCAACATGTCTTGCTACACGTCGTTATTATTTGAACGGGTTTACGTTGCACTTAGTGGTCTACACTCGATACTTTAGCATGCTAGCTTTAATGACTTTTGACCTTATTGATGCAGCCACACAAGCGCGGTTCAATAACACAGGTGTTGCGAAAATAATAATATACATTCTATTAAGTGAATTGGCACTACATACTTGTACTTAAAGATGCTCAATATTATTTATGGTACATTAATATTTTAATATTTTAGAGTATGCTTCAACCTCAAACTGAAACAATCCTGCAAGAATAATAAAGTTATAAATATAAAACATTTTTTTTTCACACTTGTTGGATTTGTATGTAGTTTGTATTGCTCTTATTTTACTATTTATATTTGTCTCAGTTACATTAATTTAATTGAATGTTTTCGTATAAAACAACTGTAGTATACAAATGTAGTATACAATAGTATACAAATGTAGTATACATTTAAGATTTAGATAAAAACTTTTTTGAAAATGTAAGTTCTTTTAGTGGATATAAAAATATATATTATACAATTACTACTGTACGGCATGAAAAATCTGGAAACACTACATTAGAATGAAAATTATTATAAATACATTTACTAGATACTACATACTAATCTAGAGTACTAACTGATCTACGATATGAACAAACATTTTTTTTTCCTAAAATTCGATTAAATAGTAGTGTTAGCTTCTATATCGTAATATAATAAGAGTTTAATATCCGTAAACTATTTTAGCAATACAATAGATATTTTACAAAATAGTAGGTACATTTATTTATGTTTTTAAGTCGACGTTAAAAAAACCTCAATTCAGATTATGCTGGTATAGATTACCTATGACATTCGATTAGGTATACGATGATATTGCGTAGTAATCACTGAAAATCCGCATATCTACAAAACACAATTTTTGGCGGATGGAGTCTGTCGTTAATAGGAATAAATTACCAATATCTAAATTCATATTTAATCAAAAAAATAACTTATGTAGGAGTTCGGCACTCTACATATCGTGATGCACGTGGCGTACTGCATTCATACTTCTTCAGCTGGGAACATGCACCAACCCGAAACCTTGAAGTTGACTGGCTTGACGCAAGAAATATCTGTCGAAGACACTGCATGGACGCTGTCTCCATGGAAACTCCTCAGGTAAACTATTTATATGTCATCATTCATTTGTTTGGCGCTTTGAAGAAACAGCACGGAGAATGTGAGTCAGACATCTTAGTTGGAGTCACTTTTACGGGGAAAAGAACAGTAAAAATTTAAAAGAAATATTAGCGATAATTTATCATCAGATAGCTCATTTGTTCGTCTGCCTTTCCATAATAATAATTTTAAAAAAGTTATCCTTAGTTTGTCGGAAATCAGCATTAGTAATAGCGTGAGAAATGTAATCTCAGTAGAAATTATGCAATTGAACAGTACAGATCTACATGGACGGGCTAGGGGCTAGATATCTTCTTACATCACGTAACAGGGTCAATCGTGATGATGCTCTCACTTTCCCATCGCTAAACAAATAAGTAATAGGTATGTTATTTAGAATGAGGCAATTGCAATTTGTTTTTTGCCTTGACGAAACAGATTGACTTAAACACTTGCTAAACAGTAATCACCAGAGATAAATTATGTAGCCTTGACGTCCACTATTGAGAGCATAAACGAACACGATTTAATTTTGTAGATGAGCTAGTCGTTTTTATAACCTGCCTGCTGTCCAAGCTTTAAATGAAGTATATCATAATAATCTATATTATTATTAATATTACCGTGTATATAAAAAACTATTCTTATAAGTCCAACAGTTATACCTACTGCCATATAATGAATGATAAGACTATTTTTCATGAATAATACTTTTTAGTAAAACCCGTATATAGTAAATAATTAACTTTGTTATTTTATATAATAGGTACATAATTTTAAATCTATTGTTCTTATATCGTCCGGGTTTGGTAGAAGCAAAAACAACATTTTGTTCTACAAGTTTTCACTAAGCACTTCCTATTGCGCTATGTAGATGTCAATGAACGCAATACGCTTAGGTATCTATTGTTGCCTTCCGCAATAAAACCTACATACCTAATAGCTTGATTAAATAACATCATCAGAGATATTTTTTTTATATATAAACGTGATAATTGAAACTAGATTGTAGTTAACATAAATATTTATTAGGATGCCTCGATTAGATCGATTAGGTTTGTAGAGCGTGGAAGGCGTCCGTGAAAGGGGTGCAATGGCCGACTGCGTCACTTCTACACAAGGCAACGTACTCATAAGGCGCTCGCAAGATACAAGTGGCACATGACACACATTCTTCTCTAGTTGCCCACTTCATGTACCGGATACTTATGACGGAGGTGCATTTCCTGTCGCAACAAGCACTCCTTAATTGCCACGGCTTATTACAGGCACATAATTCTTACTTTGCATAAACATAATGCCATACATGTATTATATTTAGTTATTTCATTATACATTTTGTTCGCAGGAAAACGAATTTATAAAACAAAAGGTTGCGCGCGGAAATGTCCGTTACATTTGGACGTCGGGTCGCAAGTGCAACTTCGCTGGTTGCGACCGCCCCGACTTACAACCTCCTAATGTGAATGGCTGGTTCTGGTCTGGATCTGGTGCTAAAATCGGGCCAACCACGCAACGGAATACTGGAGATTGGTCATACACTGGAGGTTACGGTCAGGCACAACCTGACAACAGAGAAGCCGCCCAAGTAAGTTTAAAAATTATAATTAAAGTATATTTTAATCTGTCAAATTTAGTAGTAGTGTTGTTGTTATGGAAAATTTTATTAATAAGTATCTCTAATGAGAGAAAGCGAAATATTTGCTGGTCTTCTAATTACATTTCTATGACCTCAAACGATCATTTCTACTTTAAAGCAACACATTGCGCTTTCATTAAAAAAAAATCGTATCACTGGTTGCCAAACCAATTTGTTGAATGTTAAAAACCACAATGTTTTAAATTATTTCTTATTTAAAATAGTTTTTTAGTGGCTAGCTAACAACAAAAACTATAATTTCAATTTACTTATATTTTCAATGTAAATAATTTTGTAAGACTCCATCCATTTTTAGTTAGGTACTTTCTAAATATGGAAATTAAATAGAAATCAACCCGTTACTCATCACGTGTACAATTTGCTCTCGTCCGGTTTGTGGCGAGATTTACCTATTATGTCATCGAGATAGAAGTTAAGGAAGAGTAACAGTCACGTCCCTGAGTTTTAACTTTAACATTTATTTACGCTTACAAAGCTGTTTACATCAATTTGTTAATTATGAGTCTATTAAGCTATTTATTTCTACCATATACAAAAAATACAGTTTTTTAAAATAATTTTACTAATAGTATAGAAAACTAAACATATAAAAACAATTTTAAAGAAACGTAAGTAACATCACAGTAGGTAACTGAAGCAATAAATAACAGTCATTATTTGTAAAATTAGAGGTTTTATTTGAAAAGCAAAAAAACTTATTCACATAAATTATACATAATTAAAAATTAACTATTCTAATTCAAATGTTTATAAATATTTTACTTATACATATTGTGTATTTAATACATCAGTTCAGGTTTTAGTTAGTTATTTAATTAATTTAGTAAGTTTGGTAACGGATTTATTTTACGTAGGTATAATTATTCAAATGGATCTCTACAATCATTATTATTATTTTCAGGGTAACGACGAATCTTGTTTAGCAATCTTAAATAATTTCTACAACGACGGCGTCAAATGGCACGACGTGGCTTGTCACCACGTGAAACCATTTGTATGCGAGGACAGCGACGAGCTGCTCAACTTCGTGCGCTCGCGTAACCCTGGCCTGCGTCTTTGAGACTCACAGCCCCTTCACCTTCGCCTTCTAAGCTTTTAGATGGTTGACATTGTACAAAAACCAAGTGGCTATCTTTATTTAAGTTATTTATTAAATAAATAAAACATTATCGCTCACACGATTACTTCCTCTACGTTCATGCTAAATATTAGTAATTTGGTGATTACGATTTTCTTTACTAAATCGTCTCGGTCATTCAATCTTTCTTGTAAAAAGTTTTTGCACAAAATAGGATTAATGTATACATATTAGAATAAATCATTATAATATTATTATTTATAAGGGCTTTCATTTTTCCTTTTACCTTTCAATACGTAAATATAAAAATATATTAGATCGTTTAGTGTTGTTGTAATAAATTTAAACTTCAATGTATGAAATAATTTTTATTGAAGTAATAGATTAAAAAACTTATTATAAAGGTACAATGTCAAAACACAAAAAAAAACAATACACAATCACATATTACTAGTGCGTTCAGTCTTAAATAATATTTAAACATACCTTTTTATTTTGCTACTTAACATATAATTTTTTTTGATAAAATAGAATAATGAGATATAAATACTATAAATAAATATACATAAATGTCTATAAAGCTAAAAACTTCGATTGAAAGTCATACAATTATTTTATTATTATCTATAACTACTTACATATTAGCTAACTCAACACATATTTACCATACAAGGGTTATGTACTACATTAAACAAATTTATTCGAGTAAAGATTAGAAATAAAAAAGTAAAATAATAAAATAAAGCAAAAGAGGTAAAAAACATTAAAAAAATCAGATATGGTCATCTTATAATACTCAAAGTATAATTTACAATAAAAACGATTTGCTTATAAATTGTACAAATGCTCTTAAAAGGGTCTGCCACCATTCGATAGTCCCTTTTAAATTTCGACTTTATCATCTTATTTATAGCCCGCATTCAACGCCTGTATACTTTCTTCTTATTTATGGAAAAACAGTACCAATCTAATGTACAATATTATTTAATTTACATTAAAATATAGATAAGTAGTTGTCAGTAGTACATACAACAGATATTAAAAATAAAAACAATCAAATCAAATATTATTTTAATTTTTTTTCAATGCTTATAATTAATTAATTTTAAAAATTAACTCCAAAATATGCAAATAAAACTTTTACAGTTACAGCCTGTTAATGTCCCACTGCTGGGCTAAGGCCTCCTCTCCCTTTTTGAGAAGGTTTAGAGCTTATTCCACCACGCTGCTCTAATGCGGCAGAATACACACGTGACATAATTTTAATGAAATTAGACACACATGGTTTCCTCACGATGTTTTCCTTCACCGTCAAGCACAAGATGAATTATAATCACAAATTAAGCACATGAAAATTCAGTGGCGCTTGCCCGGGTTTGAACCCACGATCATCGGTTAAGATTCACGCGTTCTAATCACTAGGCCATCTCGGCGTTTGTTTTTAATAAAACTTTTAATTAGTATGATTTCATTAAAAATCACAATAATTATTCATCATTGCTACTTTGTTCATTTCAAAATAAAAATTTAAAAAGTAACTTTTTTTTCTCACAGGTATATTAAATAACTATTCAAGTAATCTTTTAATTTTTATCTTTTATTACCGATGCCTATTTAATACTAATTCCTGAGGCAGTAACTAGGTTTGTGTTTTGTGCACGGTCCTTAAAATCCTTTAAGTCCCTGATGTCCTACTGACCGTAACACGACGGCCATTCTCGATAGATACTATTCAGAAGATATTTGTACTAGTGCTTGCGCAAAAACTGGTATACTCTATTCCCTTACTCTAAAAAATAATTGAAAATTGATATGATTCTCGAAGCACGGGAGCGTAAATACTACTAACTTCAAAACGACTACCGACTACAACCAAGAATTATTTGAGTCAAAATCCTAATATGAGATATGAGCACAGGACCTCGGGATCTGTAGCCTTATAAGCTAGCCATAAGACGAAAGAGAAAATTAAGGCTTTCCTTAATTTTTTTTTTTACAATATTCCGAAACCAGTATTACACAATGATATTACAAAACTACAATATAACAATAACAATTAGTATTTTAACAACAGTTTTTTTTGTTGTTGATAACAAGACAATATTGATAAATAGAATTGCCAATTATAATTTTATCTCCTGAAGCATAGTGTAAGGTTTGGTAAGAGGTTTATGACATGTTTTTTTTTAATATATATAACTACGTATAAGTAAATTCAGAAGGCACAAGTGGTTAAAAATAAAATTAAGCAAGGAACGCATATACAATATATCGTACTGTGTTCACGAATGTTAAATTTTAGATAAACGAGACAAACCTGAGCTAAAAGATAATATAAATAGAACAACATTATTATTGTTATTAACCACATAGAACAAATAACTTAAGTTCCTTGACTATAAATGCGAAAATCTCAACAGAACTTAACCTTAAGCACTTAAAAGGTTTAAGACCTACATTTATATGTACTTTGATTTGTCCATTGACCTAGTCATACTGCATAATCGTGATTTGTAGAAGTTGTCTATTCCTTATGTGGAAATTGATCCATCTGTTAAATAACTTACCAATAGCGAATAATTTACCACATTCGTTGTTATTATTTCATTACATAACTTAAAAGTATTTTTGGTCATTAGTAAAACTGTCACTGGAGTAAAAATCCTTATACACTAACATAATTGTAACACAAGGCAAAAGGTGCATTTTTCGTACATAATATGCCATCAAACTTAACTTTTTTTACGTTCATTAAATTAAATTACGAAAAATTTAACGTAACGCTTAAAATGTCATTATGGTAATACACAATTGAAATATGATAAAATGCAACGTTACTTTGATGCCTTTCACGAATGAGTCACCGTCGGGAAAAGTGTAAAAAAATGTATAACGATGGCCATATCGTATATTCCACCTCAACGTAATCGTTGAACATGGAACGGTTCCAGCCTACGAGGCCAGACAAGCGGTGTCGGCGAGAATGGCGGCCATCAGGGGTCGGTCCCGCAGCGCGGCGCCCAGCTCGGCCTCGTCCCACAGCAGACGCAGGCGCCGCGCGCGCGCCGCGCCGCCGCCCGCCACGCGCAGCGCGCCGCGCGCCTCCAGCAGCGAGCACGCGCCCGCCATCTCGCCCGCGTCCAGCGCGCCGATGTTGCGCGCCGCCGCCACTCTGGGGACCGGCCATTTTATATGACGAATCTATTTGCTTTCGAATATGAAATTATAGAAGCCCATTTGTCTACAGGTAAATAGCTAAATATTCAACTCATACTATTGTCATATATCATACTACATATTGATGAGGGGGAAATGGGGCGGCGAACTGGTGGGAGATAGCGATGCTGCGTGTTTTGGTATCAATATTTTAAGCCAGTATGCCGTTAGAAACTCAATTCCGAGTCACACCTCCCAGTGGTCCCTCCCGGTAACTGCTCCTCACCAGCTTCTCTCACCGTGAGAGGAGCTGGTGTGGAACAGGCCAACGTGACAAGAAGACTCGCCAAGCCGCCTGGCCAGGGTGGCGTTTTAAGGCTAAAAACCTCTCAAAATGAATAGCGCACCAGAACCACAGCCCTCAGTCCCCGGCAACCCTGCTATTCCTAGTTACGACAGCGGCTACGGTTCAGGAGGAGTGGGAGGACTTTGTGCAAGCTCGTCTGGGTAGGTACCACCCACTCATCAGATATTTTACCGCAAAACAGCAGTACTTGATATTGTTGTTTCCGGTTTAAAGGGTGAGTGTAATTACAGGCATAAGAGACATAAAATCTTAGTTCCCAAGGTTGGTAGCGTATTGGCTATCAATATCAATACAATCTATATATTTAAAAAAAGTATCAAACTTACCTTTTATAAACATCGTGTAGTTTTCCCATGACAATTTCTCTATTTTTGCCTTTGGTCAACATCAACATAAGACTGCATAATATCAATTTTTGTTGCATTGGGAGGCCTTCATCCACGTCCGTTTCGATGTGTCTCGAACCTCCATACACATCGTTCAGAACTTCTAGTACTTGTTTCAATTCTACTGTCACTGATGAGTCCTTCATCATGTTGTCAACAGAGTGATGTTCAGAAAATTTACTACGTCTTGCGACGTCAATAACTCTACGTCCAATATCTAATGCTCTCCTCATATCACCGGATACGGCAGCAATTTTAGCTACAACAGTTTTTATATTTAAAAATACCGAACAGTAAAATATTGCGGTATTAACATTTTAATTCTAACATCAATTTCATTTTGAAAAAGTCATGGCTTAAATTAAAGAAGGGTATACCTGCTAGCATCTGGAGTGCGACAGGCGAGAAAACATTAGTGTTGTCCTCGGCGGCTAGCACGTGCGTGAATATGTCAATAATTTGCTGCTTGGTGTAGGGCGGGAAGTGAAGCGTGGCGGGGCGCATTGCGCAACGAGCTTGCAGCCGCGGCAGCGCGCGCTGCGTGAGGTCCAGCGCGTTGGCCACGCCTACCAACACCAAGCGCGCCGCCGGCAGCGCCGCCCACTCAAACACAGTGTAAAGCACAGATTGCCGCTTACTGTCCAGCTGGTCGATCTCGTCCAGCACTAGTAGACTGTAATTATATTTATAAAATGTTAAATAGATAATGTGACATTAAAGATTATATTCACTTTTGACATGTTCAACTACATACAATATTAATAATAAAACCATTATTATACTTAATATATTAAGGTCCTCCAGACCGATTTGGACCGGAAAGAGTTCAGGCGCAAGACCAACGGCTTTAAGTGCTTTCCGAGACACGGGAGTGTACACACTTCCAACTTCCCAATAAATTTTTATTAGCCCGACCTGGGATTTTAACCCAGGACACCTCCGGATCTGCGGCCTTATATCAAGCCTAACTAGACCAACGAGGCAGTTGCCCTTGTTATTATTAATATATATTACTTGATATTTAAATGAATACTATGAGATCCAAATCTTTTAAAAAGAAGACTACTATTTTATTTTAGCTTTAAACATTTCAGTCTACATTTCATATTATAATAATGAAATTATTATTAAATTTCTAATCATTGAATTAACTTACATCATTTTATGTTTTTTTACTAAATAATTTTCAATAGCATTGTGACAAGCTTTCTCACTTGTGCCTGTCGTTGGCAGCTGTAATTCTTTACATATCCTGCTATAAATACTCGCTGCTGATTTCATCATAGTACAGTTAATATAAACCTGTTTAAAACCATCTCTTATCTGTAACCAAAATATTTAATAATTATATCAACACCTTACAATACACAATGTATTGTATTTTATATAAGTTATTAATATATCACTTAAAACTTTGACTAACTTACCTTTGGAACTTGTAATATATAAGACAAACTCGCAGTTTTGCCTGTACCAGGTTGTCCAGATATATACAAAGATGCGGATTGCTCTTTGTCAAGATGTTCAGTTAGAAAATTCTGCAAGTATTCTATCTCTTTCTCACGACTTACAAGTGGCTCTAAGGGTTTTGTGGAGAAGTAACTATTTCTGAAATAATTAATAAAATTCAATACAAATTATACCACTGCAATAGCTTTTAAGTACTATTTTTCTAACAATCATAATTGTCATTGATTTAAGATATTATAATTAATAACTATTCCCCATGGCACTTTTTTTTTTTTAAATAATAAGATATAATGTTTTTGTCATACAAAATGTTGTTATATAAAATCTGTAATCTGTATCAAGCCAAGTGATCTATTTATCAGGACTAGCACTTTCTTCTTTTCTGTATTGCATTTATTCAAATACCTTGTAATTTTGTTCAAACTTCTAGTAAAATACAAAATGTAAAAGACAGTTTATTATATGTGTAAGATATAATGGTTACTTAATATATTTTACTGCATAAGATATACATATATAAATTGTCTTTTACATTATGCATTTTAAAAGAAGTTTGAACAATATTAAAAGGTATTCCAGAGAAACTATATAGAGACCTTAAAGGTCATTAATTGGCTATTGAAATTGAGATATTAAATATTTTGGCTTTTAAAAATGTTTTCTGATGCATATGATTATAGGACTACTAAATCTATTTCCATTTTTCTTAAACAGTTAAGTAATTTTACTTTTAGCTTCATTTAAAATAAAGAATAGTACTTACTGTTTATTTGAAACGATGGACTTTTCATTAAAAGTTTGAATATTATCTTTATGATTTTTCAGAATCTTCTTCGGAGAACATTTTTCTGTAAAAATAAAAAAAAGGGCATGTGTTTCAGGAGTGTTTCAAAAGTTTATAAAGATGATGCAATTATTCATATAAAAATATAGATGGTTCCACATGTAGCTTTGTTGTAATAAATTTCAGACCTTCAAAAATCACCCTACTATCTTCTTCTAACTGTCTCTTGGGTGTACTTCTTGTTTTTGCAATATTTAAAATATCTTTGTTTTCGTTGTTCGTTTTTTCCTTAGCGTCATTAAAACTAGTTCTCTTGCGAGATTTAAAAGGGATAGTTGCCTGGAGAGTAGCCATCTAAAACAAAATAATAAGACACTTGAAAGTTAAGTAATTAAAAACTTAGCTTAATGAGTACCAAGAAACATTACCTTCAAAATGGTCTAAAGAGTATTTTTGTGTTGAAATTAAAATCGAATATTCAAAATATTATTTTTATTTATATTGATCATCACATTTGTAAATGACAAAAATCATTTCATTACTTTTAATAATAAATTATACACTTAAAAGATATAACACAACTAACACTTAATTAAATGTTATGATTAAGTAATCAAAACATTTTTACACAAATATAAAGTTTAGCCAAGTACTTATAAAATATATTTTTTCACAATAAGTAACCATACACACCAAAATTTCAATGTCACATTATATAAAAATATATCCTACACCTTGTTTAATTTTACTAATTTAGTTATGTACATCTAAAAAAATTCAAGATACAATAGAACAAACGTTAAGATAATAGTTAATGTAGTAATAGCAGTTGATTATTTACAAAATCAAGAAAAAATTTCAGCAAATAATCTAACTCTACAAACAGGAATATCACAAATTAGTTATGTATAATAATATAAAGACGAATTTTAAATAGATTAACTTGAAGGATTCTATATTTTAAGAAAGTTTTGGATAAAATAAGAGACTGTATGGCAGCTAAAAAAATGATTATCTAATCTCTAAGCCTTTTGTTTTAGAGTTAGACTACTAATGCTGATTGTATGTTCTTTTTGTTTCATATGCAATACATGTGAATCAATTGCAACTGAACAATAGATGTGACATTGATAGGTAAATAATAATTATAGATATCTGTATAATCCGAATTATTGCTTGTCTTTATTGTTGAATTCGTTTTGAGTTTGGTGAGCTATATTGGACATATTTTTAAATAAATCATACTGCCTTTGAGCATTGAGCCAAGCATTTTGCATTTCCATTTGATGTCTCAATATTGCTTGATGGGCATGAGAAATTAATTGTGGTTTTGGAAGAAAATCTGCTGGATTGGTTATTGCTGGATTTGAACTAACACTAGGAGTTATTGGTTGTCGAATACCTGTCACTTTACCTGCAGGCATCATAGGTTTTAATGTTTTCATCCCTACTTTGGAAGGACCTGGGGAAGGCTTGGGTGATTCTGTTTTAGCAGGATTAGCATTTGGCAATTGAGTACTTGTAATTTGATTCGATTGGTTTATGTTGTGTTCTGATGCTAAGCTGCTTGCTTGTTTTTCTTCAGCTATTACTAATTTTGGAGATGAGCTAGGTGATCTAGTTTGTGATCTTGGTGATGGTTGAGCATTACTTGTTGAATTGTTAGAGTAACTAGGAGATTGGACTGTTGGATTTGCAGTGGGTGTATGCTTGACCTGGCTTCTTTGACTTGTTTCTTGTCTAGGAGAAGTCATTTGTGATCCACCAGCATTTAGCTTATCAAGTTTCAACTGATTAATATTACTCGTTGATGGAACTCTTAAAGTTTGAGCACCAGTAGTCAAAGGTCTATTAGACATATTTGAAAAAACATTAGCTTGGGACAATGCCACTGGTAATATTTTTGGATGCATATTTTGTTTTTTAGCCAAGTTGGCTATTGATTGCATTTTTTCAAATGCTTTTGTTTGTTGTGGACCCAATTGGCTTTGTATATTATGTGGAGTTGACAGATCAAGTGCTGTGCTTCCCTTATTTTCTGCTGGGGGCATATTTGGAGTAGTTTTGTTAATAGAATTATTAAGTTTGTTAGCAGCATTAAATTGTTTAGGTGTTGCTGGTACTAGTTTTGGAACTTGAGCTTTATTTTTTGGTACTTTAGGTTTTTTATCAGATTGCAGTGATTGCAATTGCTGTTCGAAAGTTTGTTGAAATGTAATAGGGGTAGAGTAGTTACCGCCTTGTTTTCCTAATTTTGTATCTGAAATTGGTTTTAAGTTCGGTACAGGACCCTTTGTGGATGATTCAGAGGTTTTATTAGGTATTTTAGGTGGAACCATATTGTTTTCTGTTTTATTTTGAGAATTGCTTTTATCACCAATATTTTCAACTTTATTCTGTTTCTTCAGATCAGTATCAGGTAGCTTAAGTATCTCAATGTAATTATGTACAGGAGGACTTGGCACTTTGTGTGTGCTTGTACTAGTAGCACTTGAAAGATTTTTGTTGATTACATTTTTTTTTGGATCAGTATTCATAGTATCCGTGAGATTTCGAGGATCTAATTTTTGATCAGTAAGAGTTATTGACAGTGAAGAGGGTATATTAATTTTACATGAATCAAACAATGATTTCAATGGATCACCAGAAGGTTGTGCTGTATTCGGAATTGGAAGAGATGTTTTAACTTGCGATAATATTTTGCTTCTATCTATTGTGGGATCACAATTATTTGCTAGGAGATCCATTCGTAATTTTCCAGAAGTTGGTTGTTTAGGTTGTGCAGATGGAAGTACTGGAGTACTCGGTTTTAGATCAGGCATCTTTTTAATGGTTGCTTTTGGTGTTTCACCTTGTTTCATTATTGTTGTAGGAACTTCTGGCTTAGGCAATTGTAATTTTAAAGGTGATACAGTTTTTTGTACTAAGGAAGAAGATTGTGGTACTATGGAGGAGTCAGATGGTTTCCTCTTTGGAGATGAGACAGTATGAGTTACTGCTACTGCCCTTTTTTGTCCAGGGGTATCTGACTGTAGCTGTTGTTTTACAACTGACTGCTGCGGTTGCTTAATATCCTTAGGAGGTATTAAAGAAGCTGTTTGTGTATTAGGTGACATGCTAATTTTTGATGGTTCTTCAATAGTTTTAGAAACATTAGGAGTATCAGAATTAACCTTTTGAGAATTTTCTTTAACATTCAATGTTTTTGATGTTCCCACATTACTTGTTTGACTCATTGGTACTTTAGCAATTTCAATTTTTATTTTTTTCATTTCTGGCAATGTTTTGGGAATTTCAAACTTTCTTTTTAAACACTCTTCGATCTTAGGCGTTGAAGTTGACGTTTTGGTAGAACTGCAATCCTTTGGGGATGTGACAGCATCAGTATCATTTGCTTTGGTAGGTGATGATTTAGATGATGTAGAATTAGTATTTGCTTTTAATTCAAATGAATTCAAAAACTGTGATTTTTCAACCTCTTCATCATTTTTATTAGAATTACATTTATTTTCAATATTTAATTTTACATCCTTAACATCCTCAACACTTTGTCCTGATGAATCACTTTTCTTTTGAGTATCACCTATTTTCTTAACATTATTTTCATCAGGCATGGGACTATCAGTACCTGAAGATGCCTCAGAAACATGATCATTAAGATTTGGAGTTGGGCTACTTGCATTTGTATCTTCAGTACAAGTTGGGCTTGGTTTCCTATCAGGAAAATGAGATCCACCTTTTCTATTTATATCAAATAATCTATTCCTAATTGCCACATAGTCAATAATTTGATAAAAGAATCTCATAGGTTCATTTCTTTTCCAGTTATATATATATGCTATGTCCATTAATGTGTAATAGTCAGGTAAAGGTACTCTTTTGTATAAAATATCAATAGCAAATTGTGTACTGTCAATATCAAATTTCATGCTGAGAAACTTTTTGAGATGACTTATATTTACCACAGCCGGACATTGTAAATATCTTCTCGTAGTCAATGACGACGGTTGTGCTTCATTACTATCGGATGATTTGCTAGAAATACTATCAGCATCAGTTGCATCTGCATATTCCAAAGAGAATGAAATAACATCTTCGGGGCTAAAAATAATTCGTTCTGTATCCTCGCCGCGTTGTTCTGGTGTGGCTGATGCAGCTGGACCTGGCCTGGATGCGTAAAATTGCTGACGTCGTTCCATTTCTTTTTGAAATAGACCCGGAACAAGTTTGTAAACTATATCTTGTAGAGCTTTATCTAACTTTATATTGGGTTTTGCTGAATTAATCATCATTTCACAAACAGGGCAGTAACTTTTAACTTGAAGATGTTTTATTATACAACTTCGGCAGAATGAATGTAAACATTCCACTATGGTGGTTGCGTCTATGTAATAACCTCGACACAATGGACACGTTATATGTTCATTGACTTCCCCTAAAAGAGTTCGTTGAGGTACCACTGCTATGTTATTCTGCTCAGCCATCTTAACAACTTTTTTATCTGGTTGTTTGTTAGACGTAACCATTTTAGCTGATCATACCAAGAGTCCGTGATATTTCCGTACTGAACACCTCTGTTTATTTTACAATTCTAATAATATATTATTTGAATCGTAATCTTCCTTATCAGCATATCCGCATTTTAATTTCAATATTTGTTTAACATTTGAGCTTATATTTATAAATCAATAATATTTAAGACGCATACACTTAGACAATGTCGACATATCACATAACTAATGTTTGCAATGTTGGTAGCCCTGTCTCTCATCAACATTAAATGATTTTAAGCTATAACTATTCAAGATTTAAGCGATAATTAAACAAAAAGAAAAAGGACACATGTTATAAATCAACTCTGAAATTTGCTTATCTTACCTTATTGTGGTTTCACGCTTAAAATCTATTATATTCAAGCATTAATTACAAACTATTTTTGGCGCGAAGACACCGTACTTTGACAATAATGAACAGATGTTCCTCCGGGTGTTACTGTATAAAATAAATCTTTTTTTTTTTATTTTAGTTAATGTTACACGTTAGTATGAATTTTAATATTGGGTCAGCATACTGTATTTATTCTTTATTTTTTTAATAAAGTAAATGTAAGAAAGTAAATATTTACCATTAAAACATAAAAAATATTATAATATGAAGTTGTATTTTTGCTCATTTACTGTAAGTGTAATAATAAAAAAAATCGGTATAATCTCTGTATGACGTTAATAAAATGAAGTATGCAAATTCATTTGTTAAATGTGTGGTGATTGCTTATTGTATTTCTACTTCTAAACTTTAATCATCTGTAGATTAACTAAGATTTTTAACTTTTTCCTAATGTTTTGTGCGCAAAATTTGGACAGCGGTAGTCACTTTCCATTATGTGAGGGTACTCTGGCAGTTTGCCCCGTCTGACATTAAAATAAAACCGTCTTTACGAAATATATAAAGAAATTAATACTCTTGCAAATAGGCATGAGTCCAGTCCAGTTTGGTACCTTCTCTACTATAGAATTCGATCTATCACAAAAAATACTTTTCTACAAAACCAGTGCCATTAAAGACAATCGTGGTAGAATAGTTACTGAGCCACATAACATAAGTTAAGAAAAAATTGTTTCAGTTTCTGTTCCTAGATGAACAGTCAGAAAACTTCCTAAATACAGAGCCCGGAGATGAGAACCTAGAGCCTGATATTAAGCCGCTTTTATGCATCTCAAGAATATGAAAGCCAAAGAAAGTGGTGCCGATTGAAACAATAATAACTTTAGGTGACATATAGGGCATCTTCATATATCATCTAATATAATATATAGCACTTAGAATCGTGACTAGCTGAATGGACTCCAAAGATTTAAAAAAAATTGAGTAGAAACTCAAATGAGGGTATTCTGAATCAGATAGACAGTTGTGATGAAAAGTGAAGTCACACAGGTCAACCAGTTCAAAATCATGTCAGGTCAAAAACATTTTATATGAATATAATTAATCATAAATCACAGAATACACTAATAGCATTTTGTTTTTTCCCATGCTTCGAGTATAATATGTTTAATAAGAATCGAGCGACCTCTTGTAAAGCCGAATAACCCATGTAAATAGTATTTATACTGGAGAGAAATATATTCGAAATAAAAATACTTTAAACTATAATAAAAAATACTAGGAGTTCAAATACAGAAATAGTAACGGGAATCGCGTTTGTTTCCAGTTTCAAAAAGTGGTACAACTTTACTATAGGTATTTAAATAAACCATGGAGTTAATCAGCTCCAAACACTTGTTAAAATTAAAGCGATATTATATAATATGGTAATATTGATTAGATGCACTGAAATATCCCATAAGTCCTTAGTGCTAAAACGGGCTTATATTCCAAAATTACAGGGAGTACTGTTTGTATTAAAACAGTACTTCAAAATTTAATTCATTCTCATGTTAACTTGTACGTAATATCTTGTTAAGAAAAAGATAGCGACCTGTTATGAATTTACTCGTATTCTAAAGGAATATCGATTTTAATAATATCTATAAAATGCTGAATAATATGATTAACAATAAGTAACTGTCAAACGAAGCTCTTGTAATTGATATTTTTAGTGACAATTTGAATCAGTTTCGTAAAAAAAAATCTTTTTTTTTCCTCAATACTAATGTATAAAAATAATGTATAAAAATTTTTTCTTTATATAATAATTTAATAATTTATATATAAAAATTTATGTACCTCTTACTTTAGTTTGCTTTTAATCAAATAATTAATATTCAAAAAATTAAAATATTCTCAGATATTTATATTTTATTCATTTTATACCAATCAAGTGATAATTTTATAATAATTTATTTGTTAATGTCTTTTCTATTTGTTATAAATATTTTGATTTTTAAAATTATTATTTTTTTGTTAACTCGAAATGTTGATATATTTTGCAACACCTATAATTTAGGAGACACTTGATTTGTATAACATCATGTTTAAAGACTCAATTGTATTTATTAGTGTACTTCTTGTTGGTGTTGATATTATAATAAATAAATAAAAATAAAGTTTTTTCCAGTTTAAAAAAAACAGTCGTTACTTATATTTTACCAGTACTTTATAAATAAAAATATTAAAAGTTATAATTGAAATATTTCGAGACATCTTCAAAATCGAATGGTTCGATTATTAATATATCTCATAATCGCTTACTATTAGTTTTTTGTCTGGCAACTGGCAACATTCTCTTGACACAAGACGCCATTATACACCTTCTTTTCTCGTAGACTGAGCACGAGAGAGCTCATCTTTCTGTATCGGAATATTTCTACCTAATCCGACAAGCCTTAACGCTTTATAAAGTAAAAGTCTTTAGACTCGCCACTTTAAAACATGAGAGCAAAGGTATTTTATTTTAAGTGATCATTTGTTTGATAGTGTAATCAAGTGTTTGAAAGTCCACATAGAGAGCCGCATTTCATTAATTCACAACTTTGTTTCAGTGGCGTAAGAAGCGTATGCGAAGGCTAAAACGTAAACGTAGGAAGATGCGTGCGAGGTCTAAATAAAAAGGTATGTACATTTTTCGCCAAATTCATTAAAGTAACTGACAAAACTAGTTATTAAAATCCATGGCAGTGTCGGCGTTTTAATTTCAAAGCGATTCTCTAATTGGTTAGTTAGCTTATATTAATAAAAAGTTTTAGAAGTGTTATAATGGATACTTACCTTGAAATCAAAACATACAGTTTGACCATATTGATTGCCAAATCTCTTAACTGAATTCAGTTAACATAACCATTATACTAAAATGTGTTATGGTAAGAGAATACTTATGCCCCATGTGGCTTTACACTTCGTTATTTGTTAATTATTTAACCACGTGGTTCTAGTGTATACTCTACTTCAGTACTTAAATTGTCAGTGTTCAATAGCTGATACGTTGATACAAATATCAATGGAAATGATTAGTAGAATTAACAATACTATCAAGTACAAACTAAATTGTAAATGATTTACATGTCATTTTTTAAGTAATTTTGACAAAAAAAGTTCCAAGTGTAATTAAATTTGTCAATTTTACTCTTATTAAACTCTTAACCTTAGTGATCAAAGAACAAAATTGTTTTGGGGATTTATTTATTCATTTTTGTGCAAAAAAGCATGTTTTCTTATTTTGTTGGGCCACGTGGGAAATCAGTGCTTAATGTGTAATAAATACATTTTGTTCTTTGCAATGCATTTAATTATATATCTACTGGCTCTTGCCTATTTTCTCATTAATTAAATTAAAAATATACATAGTTGATAATTATATGTTAAGATTTAATTACATATCTTACATTTTTTTTATAATTATATAATAAAATGAGCTATTGCATTATAAAATCAATGTTCTCTTGATTCATGATATTGATGAATGTAAAAGGATAAGTAAAAAGGGGCTATATTCAGCTATGTAAAGAAATGTTAAATGTTAAAAGTTCTAATAAATTAACAATAAGTTCATTTAAAATCATTCAAAAAAATGATTATTGTTTAAGATTATACTGTACAGGATAACAGGATTTTCAAATCGGAAACGTAAATGTAATTATCAGTATATATGATTTTAACATTTTTGCTGATTCTACATTTCTATCTACTTTTCTGTTTGAAAAGTAGAATAGAGTAGTGGCTTACAATATTGTTAATTGGGGATCCAAAAATGCCTGTCTACTTATATATATATAATAAAGTATGTTTCAATCTAGAAATAAACATGTTCTGTTTTGATAACTAGATAGTAATTTTAATAGTTTTATTAAGTATTAATCCCTCTGAGGCAGTCGTTAACTCATCATGAGCTTAATGTAAAGAATTGGAGGGTAAATTATTCATATGCTTACTCCACCCTGATTTTTTATTATAAAATATTAAGGACTAAAAATAGCATACAATAGTACCTATATCCATTTTTAGATGCTATTTAAAAATGTGTTTGCATAAGATTGTAGTACTAATATATCATTTTCTGTTACAGGTACACTTGTGAGTGTGGAGTATATTGCTTAATAAATCCTTCTTACATGTGTATTTAATAAAAAATTTAAAAACCAATTTTGTATTAATTTTTTTGATATATACTTTTTTTTTAATTGTTACGACTCAACTCGCATAATGATAGTTTTGAGATTATTTTTTGTCGAATTTAATTGTTAATCCTTTTTAATAAACTGGGTTTTCAATTTTATCCTAAATACTTTATTTAATGAATACAAAAATAATTTTGAAGGGAACCGTAATAAATAAATACACGGTATTTTTGTTGTAAAAAACTGAATTGGTTTCTTGCTTTTAGTATAACTTCATATTTAAAATAAATAAGATTATTTCTGCAACACTAAATGAACTCTTACATTAGGTCATTTCACCGCAATACTGTGTTAAAGAATGTTCATAGTTCAATACAAAAAAAATGAATTAGATAATGCCGATCGCATAACGAAGGGCGGTTAAGGACACGCGGGAGAAATAAAAACGTAGTGGTTATGTACTCAAGGTAAAATCCTTCGATCACTAATAAAAACTAGATACACAATCAACTACAATAAACGTCCTCACCAAATGAGCACCCATTTCAACATTTGGGTACGCTTTTAATGTAGTACCATTTGGACGCGCCGACAATAAACATGTCTCGGTGCTCGTTCAAAAATCATTCGTATAGGACGCTGAAAAAAGATGGTGTGTCATATTTTCGGTAAGTATTAATATTACCATTATGTAATTGTTCTCATTGTTTTGTAAATACTGGTATTTCGTCAAGAAATCTACAAAACATCATTTTTAAAAACTAAATCGTAATGAACACCACGAGATATAAAGCATGCCTATTGTAAAGACTCTTGATTAACGTGTTATTCGTACTATCACATACCTACTTCAATTGTTCGGGTTACATGGGTGGGTTCTGTTCCATTTGGTGGAGACGCTGTTAATTAATTTTTTTTTTTTTTTTTGTATGAAAAATATGATTATATATTTCTTTTGTTTAATTATTTACTGTGTCTATAAACTATAAATGTAGCAGGAAAATAATATATATATTTTTAATTTTAACTGACTGAGTAGGAGAAGATTCTCAATTTGAAGAGATTTTTATTTTATGTTTGTTCACCGATTATTCCGTGATAAATGGACCGAATAATTTATATTTATTATGAGAGAGTATAATAGTCATTGAAATTAGTAGTATATAAAAAACACGCTATCTAACATCTAAATCTAAGGCTTGGCATCGATTCCAAAACGAGAGTTTTTAGAACTTAGTCAAATTTGTTTCTTGTTTTTTTTTAGTACATGTGATGAAATTGAAGATGAGAGATTTTATAATGGTTTTTTAGCTTTCCTTGAGATCCTGTGCGGTGTGGAAAATGGGTATTTATTGTAGCATGTCAAAGATCCGAAGAATTTTTTAAGCCGACCCAAGGAAGTGTTGTATGTTCGAAGCATTTTTTAGGAAGTGATAAATATTTGACTTCAAAAGGCATCAAAAGGCTACATAAAACTGCTGTACCACAAACAGTATGTGAAATTTTAATATATACTACTCAAAACAAAAAAACTGTAACAAAAACTTTATTTTCAAAAATTTCTTGTGGTTGTTGCATGCAACATTGTTCATTCGACTTTTTATCACAAGAAGACCCATCTACATCATGGTTATTTGTTTCCTATAAACAAAACACATTAATAAAAATTCATGTAGTTACATAAATTACTGATCGCAAGTGATGGTGTGACTGGTTTTTTGTTATGTGCCTTTATTTGTAGAAATAATTTTTTTTTCATTCTTTTGTTTCTATTTCATATTGGTCGCTATAAAATATGATAAGGCGTAGAATTGCAAAATTTTATTATTGCTGTTTAATTTCAGATAAATATTGAAACAAGAGTTACTGAAATTCTTAAGAGCCCAACTTCATCATTAAGCATTGGTTCGATTCTGGATACACCAAAAAAAATTGTCATGAAAAAAGAACTTATTGCTTGCAAAAGGCGTATAAGAGTAAAAAACAATAAATTATGTAATTTACGAAAACAAAATGTCAGACTAAAGAAAAAATATAATAATTTGAAGGAGGTATGTCTTTATTAAATAAACGCCAAACAGTAGATCAGTCATTACTGCATGATCTATCTAAACAAGTAAAAGTAACAGACACATTTAATGCTACGTATTTAAAGAACGTAATAAGCAAAAAACTGTCCTTTTCTCAGTATCCACCAGGTGCCAGAAAATTCGCCATCACGCTACACTTTTATTCACCAGATGCGTATAAGAACATACGAAAAATGTTTGACACTTGCCTACCCCACTCAAATACTTAATGTAAATGGTACAGAAGCATAAATGCAAAGCCTGGTTTTACAGAAGCTTTTGACAGACTGAAAGAAAAGACAGGAAAAGCAAAAAAAGAAATAATGGGGTGCTATAATCGCTGACGAAATGTCAATAAGACAACAGAAAATATGAACGCTATGAAGGTTTAATTGACATGGGTCTTGGCAATATAGACGACACGAATGATATTGCCACTCAAGTGTATGTCATAATGTTAGTAGGGGTAAACAAGTCTTTTAAAATACCTTTAGGGTATTTTTATATCAAGCCTGACAGCTGAACTAAAGGCCAATTTGCTTAATATTGCATTAGAAAAATGTCATTCAGTTGGTGTAAAAGTGATATCATTGACTTTCGATGGGTGTCAAACAAATATTTCGTGTATGAAAAACCTCGGGTGTAAAATTGACGATTGTTCAAACATAAAAACGCACTTCAAACACCCTTCAAGCAACTATGAAGTCGTAGTGTTTTTAGATGCATGTCACATGGTAAAACTAATGCGCAACACATTTGAGTCAAAAAAAAAATAATCAAGGATGGAAATGACAAAAAAATAAAATGGGAATATATTCGTCGTCTTCATAATTTTCAGGAAGAAAAAGGATTACATCTTGCCAACAAATTAACTCACCGCCACATAGCATTCAGAAATGAAATAATGAAGGTGAAATTAGCTACGCAACTATCGAGTCAGTGTGGCTAGAGCTATCGATTTTTGTGAAAAGCATCTAAATCTTGTCGATTTTAAAGATGCTAGTGCAACAGTAGAGTTCATTTCAATTTTAAATAATATTTTTAATATATTAAATACCAGGAATCTAAATTAGCACGGATACAAAAAACCACTTAGTGCTAGTAACGCTGGACAAATATTGCCATATATAGTAAAAGCTAAGGAATATTTAATATCTTTAAGTGTTGATATCCGACGGAAAAAAAATGATTAAAAGACCCAATATAATAATGACCTCGGAAAATATACCGTCATGGAAATGTCAAGCAAATACGGGTGTGATTGGACTTTTTGTTTGCATTGACATATTTATTCAATAATCTGGTTGAATCTGGTGACCTTTAATTTCTTCTAAGTTACAAAATTAGCCAAAATCATGTACAACTATTTTTTGGCCACTTACGCAGTCATGGGGGTTACAATAGTAATCCTAATGCAGTGCAGCTAAAGGAAGTGCAGCTTATAAGAAAATGCTAATGCATTTAGAACTGAGTAATAAATTTATAGGTAATGCTATACCACTGAAAATATTCATAATTTTAATTGAAAAAAATACAATCTCCAACCTGAATTTAACCTCAATAGGATTTCGCGCAGAAAATGAAATAGAAATTTTCAGTTCCAGTAATAACTTAGAAGATATAAATATTCAAAAAAAAACTGTGACATACTATCGTTGAAGCTTAATGAATCGGAATATAGCTCCGAATATGTGGACCAAATCGTGGGATATATAGCTGGAAACGTGGTACTTAAAAAAAACTATGAAGTGCGACGCATGTGTAAATAGTTTATTAGCTCAAGATAGGCTTATTTTTCATAAACTTATAGATGTGAAAAACCTAGGTGGACTGTTTTATTCATCCCTAGATGTATTTCTTGTTTGCAAAAAAACAGAAGTTGCAATTAGGCAGAATACATGTTCTAAAACGAATTTAGTTTCTCAAATTTGCACCAAGGTAATGTCGTCTTTTTTAGGAGTTGACATTTTTTCATCTAAGTGTCATGATAATAATATATTAGGACTATTAAAATAAAGTATATTATTGAACGATACCTTAAAGTAAGATTCCATTACATAGCAAAAAAAGAAAAAAGTAAAAAGTCATCAAAAAGACGATTATATAATAAACTTAATTTATTTCAAGGTAATTAAAAAATATTTTGTTGCACGCAAACGCTAAGGTAAATGTTATGGTATGCTTATGTTTAATTTAAACTTAATACTAGTAATTTAATTAAATACATATATATGTAGGACCGATGGCCGTTGGTAGCAGACGAGTCCTAGAGTGGAGACCGCGAATCGGCAAGCGCAGCGTAGGGCGCCTTCCAGCCAGGTAGACCGACGACCTTAAGAAGGTGGCGGGACAGGGAGCTTTGGCGCACCTTGGGAGAGGCCTATGTTCAGCAGTGGACAACGATTGGCTGTTGATTTGTATAATATAGAAATAAAAATAAAATAATCATTCCAAGCTTCCGTCTTAATATCACCTGAAATGTTGCATATTATACAAAACACTGATCAAGTCTACGAGCAAAATCTGAACCCGATAGCCTACAGGCTTAAGTTTTTTTTTTATGCTAACAACAAAGTCAGACTAGATTCGTCGTAGAGACTATTGTAAGTATTGATAGCAGGTACTTGAATTTGTACATATAATAATCTTATTCAGAATAGTAATTAATTTATAACACCTTTTTAGAGAAAACTTTTTATGAATAAAAAAAACACCTCTTACAAATACATATTCAATTGGATTAATGTTTTAGTTAATAAATTCTAAATGTAGAAAAAAAAATTATTTGAATGTTAAGTCAACCTATAATTGATATATATATATTTTGTTACACAATTTTTATATAAGCAATAAGAAAATGATTTAATATATAATATTGGCTTACTAATTAATAAAATATGAGACCAATGTAACAGACATGTCAAATAATCTCATTTTTTGCGACCGTCTCGTAATATTCACTCGTAACAGATATATTCGAACCAGACCTTCATAGCATTTTACAGGGAGAAAGCGATGGTATAAATGATGAAAAAGCGTAAAGACGATCCGTGGACCATATCAGACTGAGAAAACTTTATATGAATAGATACATTTTTAACATTTTATGGTAAAATGAAAACTTATTTACCCAATTCCTTTAGTAGAGACATTTGAAATATTTTTTGCAACGTAGAATAAAAGCATAATGGACAGGATTTTCATCATGAACTTGGTTGGCAAGTAAGGGATTCATCTCGAATCTCGTCTTCAGAATTGCTATGAAGTTAGGGTAGCGAAATAGTATAAATTTTAATTTAGAGAGCCCAGTCGCAATGATAAATATTGGAATATGAAAAGACAATCTAAAGCGCTTAAACCTCTCTTTATAATATACGTTACAAAAATACTCTAATGTCAAATAAATATTGTCAAAATAGTTTACACCTGGCTATACAAAATCTTAGCGTGTAACCTATGAAAGAGACAGAAAAAACCCTTATTATGGGCTTACATAATCTAGGGCTGACACCTACCTTGAGCATGTAGTAACTCCAAGATGATGAAGTTATGGAGAGGGGCATCGTCTGTCCGAGCAAACATGATCGGCCACAGGTTTATTTGTTTTGGTCTACCAGTTAAAGTTATCCTTTCAGAGCTTACCGGTCATCATTCGACACAAGCGGCCTGTAGATTGATTATATATACGTAGAAACAGTACAACGATCCAAGTGTCCAGTACAACAATACTTACTTGATAATGATAATTAAATGATGGGACTGCCTCATATCTGCAGCGCGATGGATATGTTTGGCGATGCGCATGTAGATGTACTAAACAACCATGCGTAAGCGGTTCACATTCCTCATGAGAAGTATTCGGGCCGGTTCCAATGGAATCTTTAGGACATGTGCTGATAGGTTCATGAACCATTGTGTTTTGTACTGACAAATAAAGCTAGTCAGAGAGGAAGCTGGTAAATTTAAGAATAGATTTAGTTTACTACAATTGAGTGGATACTTAACTATGGACCACATCCATACTTTCAAGCAACTAATGGAGAAGTGCAATGAATATAACCGACCCCTGTGCTTTGCCTTCGTTGACTACGAGAAGGCTTTCGACAGTGTCGAACACTGGGCCGTGTAGGTATCCTCCGGGAGCTGTACAAATTCGCGACTATGCAGGTGCGAATGCACAAAAACACCAACTTCGTATTTGTTAACAGAGGGGTCCGACAAGGCGATAACCTCTCGCCCAAACTCTTCAACACCGTTTTAGAAGATCTGTTGAAGACGCTGGATTGGAGGGAGAGAGGAATCCATATAAACGGGACATGCAAGACGCATCTTAGGTTTGCGGACGACTTGATTCTCGTCGCCGAGAGCACCGTAAATCTTCAACTTATGCTTGCAGACCTTCAAGAAGTTTCCCTGAGGGTCGGTCTGAGGATGAACATCTCCAAGACCAAAATTATGACTGATTGCCGCATACCTGTACCAAACATAATTATAGGTAAGGACACCGTACAGGTGGTCAGTGATTATACCTGTATATCTTGGATTTTATCTGTATACATCGTTTATCATTTGATCGTAAATCTCAAATACAAGAGATCGAACGACGCATCGGCTTAGGGTGGACTGCTTTTAGAAAGCTCCAAGATATGTTGACATCCAAAGTCCCACAATGCTTCAAGACCAAGGTGTTTAACCAATGTGTCTTGTATGTATACTCACCTACGGTGCCGAAACATGGAGGCTTACTAAGCATAGCATGCATAAAATAAAAGTAACACAAAGGGCGATGGAGCGTGCTATGCTAGGCGTCTCTCCTTGATCGTATATCAAACGCAGAAATCCGGCGAAAGACAAAAGTCGAAGATATTGGGAAGCGTATCACGAGATTTGTGGGCTGAATATTGCGAAGTCATAACAATAATATTAGAATAAAAGTAATCCAAACAATGTGATAAGTGTTACTTTGTACCTTAATTATTTCTAGCTCAATAAGGTTACCTTAAAATCTTAAAATTACAATTTTTTCTAATCTCCAAAACAAAAATAATACCAAAATATTTGTTGTTTACTGACGAAGAAATATAACTAAAGAACCCTATTTATTAACGGTTAAAGTGGTATGGCGCTTATACCGTTTTCACTGTAAGGCATCAATGTGCAACCTATATTTATTTTTGAGCACGAGTCATCAGGTTAAAAAAGTATTTATATTTATACTTTTTTTGCTTATATGTTCTTTGATCAAATTCATAATATATTCGTTTTAGAGCATGACGTTTTACATATTTTATACTTGAGTACTTGCCTTTTATTTTATTTTTAAAATGGGACGAATGGCTGGAATTAAATGGGAGAAAACCATACAATGCCGACCAGTTCACAACATTATTTCATCAGATTTTCCTAAATACAATCCTCAGCCATGGAAATTTATGGTACTGTAAAGTTGACCAATACATACAATTTCAATTACAACGTAAATGTAGCAACTTGAGATAAAGCTTAGAGGTAATTTCGCTGCTATCCTTTTGGTCCGGGTAAGTTAAGACAATCACTAAGATCACTGTCTAACGTTAACTGATTCATCACACCGAACGGCGGTAATATAATTTAAAATATAGTTTGTCTCGTAGCGTTAATATAAAAGTGTGAAAAAATACGCGGAACGCGTTGCTTAACTGATATTTAGAGTTTAGTCATTACCTCATTTATATTTATTATATTGGTGTTACCAGGGGCGGATTTAGAGGTCTGGATATTAGGGATAACAAAGGAGTGGCGGCCCCTAATTATTTTATATATAAATTGAATATTTTTTCAGTATATTTATTGACATATAGAATTACACTATCATACTTTTCTCGGAAGCTTTTTTAATCTCTTTTGTAGGACCCCTTTTTTGTGGAGGCCCCAGGGCTGTAGCCTGGGATGCCCTCCCTTTAATCCGGCTCTGGATGTTACATTAAAAGTAACGAGACATAAGTACGCGAGTGAGCGGTTTTTTCCCGTATGATTTTGTTTTAGGAAGGACCAAATCGTATACAATGGCTTTTATCATATGAATATTATAGAATGTGGCTGGAAGAAAGAGAAGCCTGGAAGAAACGCATGTATCCTGAAAACACCACTGTAAATGTCGACGTTGTTAAACGTTATGTTTTAACGTTTAAGACGACATACCAGCCACCAAAACCTGAACAAAAAAAGCCATTTAAAATGAAAAAGTATGTCATTTCAATTTACTAGCATATTTAATATTAAGAAGCAGCTATATTAATCTATGTTTGCTTTCCAAAAGTTTATCAAGTTAAATTATTGTATTCTGTTTTATAGATAGGATGTAAAACCACACTATATTTGCGTTTTTAGATTTGAAGGAATAGGTAGTAAAACTACCAATAAACGTTCGCCTGGTGATAAAGCAATGTTGATTAAAAAATCAAAAAAACCTGGTTCCGAGGGAAAAGTCCAGGAAAAGCATTAGGATTTTTTTTCAAAAGAAAACGAATACTTATGTCATCTTTAGATTTGTGTTCGTCTATATCTAGTCGAAAGCTGTGCTAGTTGATTTTGTGTGAAATAAAAAAATAAATTACAATGAAGTTTTATTGAATTTTTTAACTTAATGAATATTTAAACATTTGAATTAGACTATGTATTAAAAATGTATATGGCGATTAAAAATGAAATTGTATAATTCTTAGTAAACTTTTGTAATTCGGTTATTAATTAAATGGATTCAAATTTCACTAAAACGAAGAACATGTTCAATTCTAAGCCTTTTTAATCCCACATATTTTTATTGGATTATTCTATAGTCTAAGATCATTATAATTATTCAAACATACAAATACATTTAGAATTAAAGACACAATAAACTTTTTAATCAGTTTCAGTAGGAGAGAAAATGTTAACTATTGAATAACAAGATATTTCATGTTTTAGTTAAAATTTCGTACATAACATGTATAAATTGTTGAATAACAACATTTTCAATTGAAAACGTCTGTGTTCCTTATTATAATTTAATAGCATCAATTTTATAATAATGATTTGCTTTTAAAATATCTAATTTCAATAGCAAATATTTTTGTATGTTAAAATATCTAAGAATTTTATAATTTAAATTGCATTCTAATCTACATTATCTACGATTTATTTCTTATTAATAATTACACGTGTCAAGTTTCTTTACTAAGTAAGCGTACTAGAAAATATTAATGCATACAACAATGTTATGAATAAGGTTGAGTTTGTTATCGAAATGTTAAAATCTTCATTAATGGATATTATGCATTACCATGATGCCAATAAAATAAGACATCCATGACACAAACTATTAATATTGTAATAAGCTAAATATTGAGTACATTAGGCAATTTAACTTCACTGTCATTTTTGCTTAGCTAAACAAGGTAAAGTAAGGTAAAAAGTAAGTTGTTTTTATTTATTTTTCATAATTTTCAAAACAAAACTTATCTCCTTATTTATTTCACATTGGCATTTCTTTAAAGAAGCGTTAAAGTCGTTTCCTTAAGAACAGTATACTTTTTATAAATATACTGATTATATTAAGCGCATTCAGCCATAGTTTTGTTGTGGCTGTTTGATGACTTAAGTAACTGAATTCAGTTTCATAAGTCATGCTTTTAAAGCCTTCGTTAAATGTTTTTTTTTATCGTGTATGTAAAAACACTACAATAATCTATTTATTGCTCAAGCATTTTCTTGTCAAATTGCTTCATGTGGCTTGCATTACGCTTTTATTTATGAACAATTTATACCTAAATTGTAAAGACAGCATTACTCATCATTAAAAAAAAAAACAATACATTTTTTATAGAATACACTGTTCCCTAATTATTTCGCTTAGCGTTCCCGCAAACTAAAATTATTTTTTAAATAAATTTAAGTATAGTTTTTATAATTAATTTTATTTTAAAACATATTTTGGTTTCTTAGGAAAGGTACTAAAATTGTTGTAAAGCCTATTTAGGCGAGGTAAAACAAAAATGTTTATGTAATATATTTTTTGGTTTATTTTGGTTGAAGTTGATGAGTGAGCCTATATTTTTTGTATTAACCAAAACAAAAACGTCTTATTTTTATGGAATGACAATATTTTTTTTGTTTAATTTGATTTTGGGTATCAAAAAGACAATATCTACACAATATTATTTTATCCATATTGGTAGCTGAAAGCAGAACCTGGAAATCCACCAGCACCACTGAGGTCAAATTGTTGGCCCCCACGACTGAAGAATGTTTGGAACACCATATTTGGATCGAAATCTGAAAGTTAAAATAATTTCATTTATTTATTCAGACACACATCTTTACTTTTATTCAAAGTTAATTTTCAATTACTTTGATACTAAGTTCATTCGACAAAGTCATAAGTCTTTTATATTATTGATGAAATGGGTATTTTAATGGATACAAAACCAAAAATATATTTTGCAATCTTTTAGTATATTTACCAGCCATGCCCGAAGAATCGTCAGAAAGATATTGGCCATGATCATAGCGCGCACGTTTTTTTGGATCACTAAGGACTTCGTAAGCCTCGCCTACTTCTTTAAAGCGTCGCTCTTGTTCCTTTCGCTCATTGTCGGGCGCACCTGCATGCCGATCTGGATGATGAACTAGAGCGCGTTTTCTAAAAATATAAATCAGGCGAATTAATAATTACCTTTTATTTTCAAGTAAAAATAATATCGATGATTTCAAACACAACATTATAATAGTGTTGTCTAGCGAAAAGATTTGATTTCTCAACTAACTTAACGTCCTTAATACAACAAAATTTTAATCTTATATAAATTTTTATCTGTATAATATACTTTTCTTCCTCACGATTGTGCAATCCACTTTCATCAAATACTTTACAAGGGCAGGCTAGTCAAGATCCGACCTTGCAGACATTTACGAGTGGTCTAGTTACTTTGTCCGACACAACACTTGGCGAGTGCATTGCAATCTAGTAAAAACCGACTATGGAATATACACAACAACGACTCTTTTAAAAAAAATTAAGCGGGTACTTGGTATTATTGTGTCCTGGCTTGAAGGGTGAGTGAGCCAGTATAATTGCAGGCACATCGTCACCAATCTTAGTTTCCAAGGTTGGTGGAGATGTAAGCAATGGTGAACATTTCTTACAATGCCAATGTCTATGGGCGTTGGTGACCGCTTACCATCAGGTGGCCCATATGCTCGTTCGCCTAACTATACTTTAAAAAAAAGACCGAGGCACTGTGGTTCCATATACTGTCGAGAATTGTCCATGTTAGTAATTTAACAACTAGATGGCCTGGTACATAAGATACATGGTCCTTATCCTGGGCAGTCACTGGAGCTTCGAAGATCACTTTTAAGCACCTGGTTCTTTGGATCGAGAAGGTAGTGCTAAAGTGCTTTGCTGCTTATACTAGAAATGTCCTATTTTAGAAGTATGAGGGAGAGAGAAGATCATTCTCTTTCTCTCAGAGGAGAGTTCCAGAGAGCAATGAGCGGAATATGGCATAGGGGGCTACAGATGTTTATGCTAATAAAAGCAAATCTATGAATCTAGCAGACATACCTGTAGGCTTTCTTAATATCATCTTCAGATGCTGTTTTGTCAACGCCAAGAATTTTGTAGTAGTCTTTACGTTTGGATTTTCGAACGGCTAATTTAGCTTCATGCAGTAATTGTCTATTTTCTTTACACTTGTCGATTTTATAAAGAGTTTCGTAATCTTTCACAGCATTTTCATACTGTTCAATTTCCATGTAACATTTTGCTCGTCGTAGTAATGCTTTAACATATGTTTCATCCAGCTCTAATGCAGATGTACAAGCCTCAGCTGCTTCTTTTATTTGGTTTAACTTAGAGCACACTGTAGCCTTATTGAAGTACAGTTTTGCATTGACTTTTCTATTATTTTTATCAATAGTTAATGCTTCATTGTAAAGGTTCAAAGCTTGTTGCCATCGACCCATTTTGAATGCTTCATTACCTGTAATAATATATAGTATGTTGTAAACTATTTTGTCAAGTCTGTATGATAAAAATATTTTATAGCATTGACAATACCTTCTTCTTTCTTTTGTTTCAATAATTTGGCCTTTTTATATGCTTCCATTGCTTTTTTGTGATCAGGTGCAAGACGTAATACTTGTTGAAAATGTTTAAAGGCTTGTTCATCTTTGTCCTGAAATGAAAGATTGATATAATATTATATTATAAGTATTTTTTTTCGATAATATTAGCATTGATTTGAATGTTGTTATAATATCTAAATCCTACACGAAATGAGAAACTAGAAATACAAAAATAATATCTAACAGAAACACATTCCTACAATAATTGTTACATATTAATATAGGAATGTGTTCCAATTAAAATATTTTACATAACAATTTATACAAAAAAACCATACCTCAAAATAAAGGCATAATCCTCGGACATATATGGCTTCTGTGTTAAAACTGTCAAATCTTAGAGAATCATTTGCTATTTCCTGTGCTTCCTGACATCGCCCGATCATAGCCAAACATTCAGCTTTCAAAAGTTTCGCTCTGAAGCATTAATTTTATTTATTAAATGATCTGTTTTTCAATTATAAAAAAAAAACATAGTGGATAAATAATATTACTTAGAGCTTGAGGGACTGTATTCTAAGCATCGATCCATACAAAAGACGACGCGTCGATAGTCGCCAGCTTCCATAGCACGCTGTGCATCATCATGCAAACGTTGTAAAGATTTAATCGCTCGACGTTCGTTTGATGCACAATCTGGTCCACCAAGTTCACTGGCACGTCGTACTGCTTGCTCTGCACCAGATAAGTCACCTGAGGAGAAAAATTTCTTTATTTTGATATCCAGCATAAGTTGCTACCGTGTAAAACACATAAATTGCTATGTGTCTATCTTACATTTTTTAAGCTGCTTTCTCAGTAACCTCAAATGTAATCTAAAGGAACATCCTAGAACTGTGAACATCGGACACTACACGTGTATAAAGTTGTTCATGGTGCTAGTGCTGCTCCAATTGAAGAAAATATGTCAAATTTTCTAAAGAAAATATTTTTTTAAATATAAAACAGGTTCATTGATATATCTGCCCATAGACTTTGGTGCTATTAGAAATATTAAGCATTCTTTACAATGTCAATGTACCACCAATGTTGGGAACTAAGATGGAGGTTATGTCTTTGTCCCTATAGTTATACTCCCTCACACACCATTTAAGCCGTAACATAACAATACTAAGTATTTGTTGCTTTTTAATAGCAGAATAATCTATACCTAAATCTCCATCAATTATATTTAACACTTAGCAAATACTTGGGAAATGACTGTGGCAAGCAGCCAATCATTGCAACAAATATATGGCAAACTATAATAAGTGGGTAATTATAATAAATGTGAAAAAATGTGACATTTGTTATGGATATCTTGAGTCAAATGGTAAAACAAATTAAAAATGTATATAAAAAATCTGTAAATTCATTTTTCTAATTTTACTTCCATAATTAATAGTATGTTATTAATAGTATTTTATTTGTCATTAAAATGGAGATCTAAGTCTGATATTGTTCTATAGTTTTAACTGCAAATGACCATTTGTTTTCAATTGTGTTACAGTTCAGGTTAAGAGATTTGCAAAATTATATTAAATGTCTTTATGGAATTTAATATACTAAAAACATCTGTGGTACATTCATGAAACATTGATAAAGGAAATATTTGACTTCATTTTAAAAAGTATATATATATTTATAACCATATTTCCCAATCGTTTTTTAAATATTTATAAAACAAGTTAAAGAAACTTCTTCTAATAAAGGTTAACAACTGTATTATTAGATATTATAAGCAAAATAAAAACAAATCATCATACTATTTAAAAATCTTAAGCTTACAAAGTTATCTCTTAGGCCATTAGTTTCTAAATTTTGCAAGAGGTATTTTGGAATAATTATCAAGGCAATAGCCACATAACTGGACTTACCAAGTGCAATACAGCATTTAGCCATACGAATATAGCCTTTAGTGAAGGTGTTATCAAGTGCCACAGCTTTTTGGGCATCTTCTAAGGCATTTTTGTACATGCCAAGCATCATATAACAGGCAGATCTGTTGCCATAGTAAGCAGCATTTTCTGGACATAATTTAATAGCTTCTTCATACATAGCCAATGCACCTTTATAATTTTTAAATTTATACATGTGGTTTCCGCTTTCCTTTTTTTCTTCAGCCAATCTAGGACATAAACAAATATGATAAGATATCTAATATGCATAAACTTATAAAATTTAATAAATAAACTTTAAAATATAAAACGATTTAAAATATTTAATCATTACTTAATTGTCGTATTGTGTTTCTATAGAAAATAGGTCAAATGTCAAGAGCCTGGTGGCTAATACAATGAAAACCACAATAGCCGCAATAATTAAAGCAAAGTCACTGTTAAAAATTATTAGTCTGTTACTGTATTTATTATAATTTATAATTTGCTAGTGCTAATATTATTAAAAGCATAAATTATAGTCCAAGACATTTTTAAGGTCAATAATATTATTCGTTACCTTTCAGGGCTCTTAGGAACTAAATCATCTATTGTTAGATCTAAATCCACAACTTCAGGTTCTGCCATTATGCCTTTGGGAATGATTAAACCTCTCTAGAAATGGTAATGATTCTGCTGGTCTTTCTTTATTTTGACTATGGATTACGGAACCACAAAAGAAAGAATGAGGCAAACTGGCAGTACAGTGAGTGACGGAAAGGGCAAAAACTTAAAAAGGAATGTTAATCGTTAGCATAGAGTAAATATCTTATGAAGTTGCATTCGAATAATTCAATACAAAATCGATTTAAAATGTATACTAAGTTTTATTTAAATTATTTTGCCGTTCAATTGCAATTTTCATTAAAATAGGTTTTCATAAATGACATATAGACTAAAATGAAACCAATTCGTTAGCACTAACAATCAAAAACATTTATAGAGTACTTATCGATTATTCATCTCTGATACAGTGAACTTAAAAAAAGCCGAGATGGCCCAGTGGTTAGAACGCGTGAATCTTAACCGATAATCGTGGGTTCAAACTTGGGCAACCACCACTGAATTTTCATGTGCTTAATTTGTGTTTATAATCCATCTTGTGCTTGACGGTAAAGGAAAACATCGTGTGGAAACCTACATGAGTCAAATTTCACTGACATTCTGCCACATGTGTATTCCACCAACCCGCATTGGAGCAGCGTGGTGGAATAAGCTCCAAACCTTCTCCTCAAAAAGTGGAGAGGAGGCCTTTAGCCCAGCAGTGGGACATTCACAGGCTGTTACGGAATAACCTATTTTTATCATGAGAAATTTTGATTCATGATTTACACGTCCAGCGTCTGGATCACAGGTCGAGTATTCCAAGGGAGAATGAAGTCTTAAAAAACTATATCATTAAATATAATTGTATAGCGTAGATAAACAGAATGTGTGTAATTATTATTTCACATTGTAATCGTAATCGTTAATCATTAATCTGATTATATTTCGCCCAAGTCTTCATTTCAGATTTCTTGTCAAAAAATCCTTACTTGTGCAATTACAATCTATTACAGCCGGAACATACCAGTAAAATATGTAATTCAGATATTGTCACAGCGTAAATAGCTAGCTGTGGTGGCGAGTGGTGGACAAGTGGCATATTGGTTGAGTATCGGATTCGGATATACTAATAGACCAAGGGGCCGTAAAACCGCGATTGATACAGAGATAGTTTGTCAATGTTGCGTATAATGATAGTATGATAACAATCATAGTAACTGTATTCTCTATTTTGGGAGATAAATAATTTTCAGGGTTTAATTAAAACATAACGAGGTTATTAAATTTTAATTTTTAATATTTATTATACATTTCTTAATTAAAATATTTTTTGTTTTCCAACTACACCTAAGAACCGTTGCATTGTTTGTTTAACCGTTATCAATAGTGCTTCAGCATCTTTATATGGATTATTTACTGGCTTAGCATTCTCCTCAGATGTAGAAATCTCAAACACTCAATTAATTTATTAATAAAGAATTGTCGCCACTTACATTTCTATGTTAACCTCTTGACTCGGAATGTAATAATATTCAAAAAGAATGTTAAATAATGTTGTCATTAGGAAATTAAAAATAGGAGAAAGAATAAATTAAAATAACATATTTATATATAACGAAACACTTTAGGCTATTATTGGACTCCGTATTTGTTTGTTTCCATTGTCAACGAGTCGACATTTTTTATCGAAAATCGGAACATTTTTTAGCTGACGCTGGCAGCATTTATATGATAAATATTATGAATGATAAAAACTGGAAAATCCTATTATCTTCAGAATTTTAATGCGATATAAGGTTTCGTCATGCTATGGCATAAATCATCACGGAGAAACTATATTTAGGGACAAAACCGTCGTACTTACGCGTGAAAACACACGCCGGCTATTTTCTTCTTGCTATCGCTTTAATATTAAATAATACGACAATGCACCTTCGATATGATATAAGAATTGTTTCTCTGTCTTTTCTCTGAATTAGAATCGTTTTATAACATTGCAAAAATTGAACAATAAACACAATGAACGCACTAACTGTCAAGTTTGTTTCGCTACTTAAGTAGCCGACCTTGATAAAACTGGTTACGCAATAAGGGATAAACAATTTGATAATTCTATCTCTGTCTAAACCTTTTGTGGCGTAATTTTCGTTCTCTTTCTTGTGTAAATGAGAAGGAAATCGTAATTGCGTCTATTAGTTTCTCTGTCTACGGCTTATTTATATTTTATATCATAAACACTAAATCGTTGTGGTTTTCTTATACTATAAGTACTCTTTCTAATTTTTTAAACACTTGATAGTTGATAACGACATCGAAAGTGTCGCCGTGATCGTATCATGTCATGATTGTTGAAACGTCAAAAAATGATTGAAACGTCGTATGATATTCGTTGTTTTTTGATAAGTAGACAACGTTGTAACTTATTTGAAAGGCGATACATTTGACTGTATTCATTCACGCTTTTGAGCGTGTAATTTGAATAAAAATGGAAAATATAGCTTCGCCAGTGAACCAAGTTTTTATAAATAACGATGCAATTGAATGGCAACCTCTTGCTCTAACTTTAGTCGAATATCCAAAAGGTATATTACAAATTAAATACCTTGATTATTTATAGTCAAGTAAGTACATAACTTATTAACAATTGTAATATATTGTAAAATGAATGATATTTTTTAGGTGATTTCTTTGGTAAATTCCTTGCTTTTATGAGTCTAGCCCCCTTTGGAATAGGCGCCGGATTTGTAACTTTGATATTATTTAGAAGAGACCTTCATACTGTAAGTACAAAATATTATTGTATTCATGGAATAATAATTTATACAAAATATCAGTATAAGAACTATAAATTGTTATTAAAATTTGTTCCATAAACTTTGAATGAAATAACTTAAAATAGATAAATTGTATGGTTACAGATTTCAAGATATAAATGTGTACATTTTTAGTAGGTATTTTGTTAATTTATGTGTATAATATTATTTGTTTCTCTTTTAGATAGCTTTTTTTTTTGGTACACTAGTCAATGAACTATTAAATATAATCTTAAAGCATTTGATATGTGAAGCACGGCCACTCAGCAGGGGACATTTATATAATGAATATGGAATGCCATCATCGCATGCTCAATTTATTTGGTTTTTTACCATTTATGTGCTATATTTCTTTGCTATAAGGTCAGTTTTTAATAGTTAAAAAAACAAATGTCTAATTTTGAATTATATAGGAAAGAAAAAGGGTTATTAAGTTTATAAAATAAATAATATTACTTTTATTTTCAGACTGCATCATATAAATAATAACAGCATTATATCAGCCTTATGGAGAATTATTATTGTGGGTAGCTGCTTTATAATGGCTTTAATTGTAAGCTTTGGAAGAGTTTATCTTCACTACCACACAACAGCACAAGTAATTGTTGGTGGTATAGTTGGACTTATTTTTGCCACTATATGGTTTACAGTTGTACATAGGTTACTGACTCCATTGTTTCCTCAGCTTGTTACTCTGTAAGTATTACCTGTAGTAATACCTGTTTCTATTAAAATATAAGAAAATAAACATTTTCTTGTCATCCAAAATAACATGTGTTTAAATAAAGTATTAGATTTTTAGCCATATTGATTACTAACAAAAAATAATTTGTCATACATTCAAATGCTCGACACTTTTTTACATAATTTAGTAAGATACAAATTGGACGTGATTAATTTTCAGAAAGCTGTGTGAAATGCTAATGATAAGAGATACAACTTTAATACCAAATGTGTTGTGGTTCGAATATACTACGACTAGACAAGAAGCACGTGCACGAGGCCGCAAGATGGCTGCCCTGAAACCTACCCAATGACGGTGCGCCTGCGCGCGCGCTCCCAGCACTTGCTTGAGGCTACGTGCGTGACGTTTCATTGCCGCCGGAGCCATAGCAATTCTTGGCGGCCTTATTATATCTAAATCGGAAACTCGTTCAATACTGTCATATTGACATCTAATTATATTCACTGGACTCGTTTATAATAGTAAGTTATCAATTTGTCTTCTATTCCAGTAGTCACCTCTACAATTTTATGTTATATCTTAAAGCTACCTGTATAATAGACAATTTCATTTTTTATGCCAGTAAAATATGATATCTTTGTTATAGATAACTATTAGAAAATTATAAAATTGTTTGAAATAATTTTACATAGTTTATCCAAAGTGCAATTTAAAACTGGCTACCTTAATCGTAAGATAAGTGTTAGATTTAACTTTTACTTTGTTGATTGATGGTGTCACAATTGAGAATGAATCCCAGTCCATGTCTTTTTAAGAATTAGTCGTAGACATCATAGGTTAAATAGGCTCTAGTTATAATTCAAATAATTAGTGACTGTGCCTAATAATATAATAAAAATTATAAAATATTTTTTTGACCATAACTAGCAGTAGTTCTAGAAATTATTCTAGGACATTGCAATTTAGGTGTTGTTGTTTTATTTGTGCATTTTATAAATAAAATTTAATAAAAATAATTAATAAAAAATTATTATATTGTCAAAATTCCACAAAAAAGGCATTGGAAAAAGAGCCAAAATGAGATATTACTAAATCAAGTGAAATAATACTATAATAATAGTTTAATTGTGAAGAAACAGTATTTACTGTTTATAATTTGTATAAAATAAAAAATAACATGACAATTGTGAGAGTTATATAATTGATTTAAATGTTAATGAAACTGTAAAAGATGATAAACAATATGAGATACAAATGTTTGTGACTAATTTAGTTAATATGTAGTTATGTAAGATAAAGAAAACTATTGAAGTCTAAAAAGTTTATATTATATACATAAAGTAAGTGAAGATAAATTGTCCATTCCAGACATATGGCAGCCCTGTTATATTTAATAAATTTATGTTAGTCATTCTTCTTCAAATTCTACTATTAACATCAAATTTACATATGTTGTTTCTGATCTCTGGTATGATACTGGTGGATAGGGCATGTCAATCTTAATTGATGACATCCATGCTTATTTTGGCCTTATAATGTATCCCATCAAGTAAAGGAAGATATTGTAAAAAATCCTGTTTGTGTTGGATGATACACTTACTCACCGCATTGCAATGATGAGCGTAGTGCAATTAGCTCTAAACCTTCTCCATAAGAGAAGAGAAGTACTTTGTGCAGCCGTAAAGCAATAAAACATTTACGAACAATAGTTTAGAACATTATAATATATAATTTTGAAGTAATATTATTATATAATATAATACCAAATAATGATTAATAATATTGTGAACTTGAAAAGTAACAAAAACTCAAATAATTCAATAGATTAAATATAATTCGAAAAATGTCGCCCATTTTATTAATATACTACTCTACATGTACAATTTATATTGTTCTAATTCTTCTATTGTTATGAAATTATGTTTTAGACTTAGTTTACTTTTGTTATTCAATTTATTGAAATGCTTTTATATTTAATATGTATTGGTAGGTAAATATAACTTTTCACTCTTTTAGTATTTAACATAGCAGTTAAAATATCTATTGTAGTTGAAAACGATGCTTCCGATCTCTCTTTATTATTTTACCTAAAATGCATTTAATGTCTTCCTTAATAACTAAAAAAAAAACGAAAAATTGCTTTATACTGAAAATGTAATAATATTAAGACAACTTTAAATTAATTCTTAGTGATTCTGTAAAGACAAATTAACTAAACAATTGTAGGAAGTGTACACTATCTATCGATTTTTGTTTTAAATTACCTTTTTAATTTTTGGTATTCTTTTTATTTAAATATTTTAATTTTATAGTCCAGTCATTGTTATTATATAACAACATATAACAGTACGATATAGTTTAATAAGAGAAATATTATAAATAATAAATGAAATGGCAATATATAGGGATCAATAGAGATGTAATAATATGTTCTTAGATTTTATCTTAAACACAAACTGGTTTATATCAATCAGTGGCGTAACTATGTTCATTTGAATATGTTTCGCGAATATTCTTAATAAATATAATTATTTGGAAGCATAATAATGATTTTATGTAGGTAGTCGAGTGAAACAGTATTATAAATAGAAAAATATTAATCATGATATTAGCAAATCACTTCTACTTCTGCCATTGGAATAGGCTTTATATAATACTATCTAGTTGAAAGGTGATTGAAGTGAGTAATACCATAATTCAATTGATAAAAAAATGTCAAGATAATATTATACAAAAAGTATAAACTAGATAACTATAATTTTATTTTGAATTATATACCATTAACTATCTTTACAATGTAATTTACGCCACTGATAGTATTTAATGTATATAACGTTATAGTAATTTAGTAAGTACGTAATAATACGCATAGGATTGATTACCTAATGAAAAAAAAATTTGCAAATTGTTTGTAATTTTGTATAAGAACTTTGTTGTTTGATATGAAATTGTATATAAAGATTCGTCAGCAGTGATTCACTTATTACAATATTAAATATAATTATGTATTTAGCTTGCTGCGAAAGAAAGAAAAATGACGATAATTAACCAAAGCCTTTGTACCGTTTCTACTTTGTCCATTTCCATATGTGAACATTGTGTGTTCACTCCAGATATAGTTCAGTTATTATACATAAGTAATTTAAAATAGTAAATGTTTTATTCATTAATCATGTTATCAAGTTCAATTAAACCATCTACTGTCAGGGTTCCGTAGCTTTACAATCAATATAATAACAACAATTTTTACTCAGATTTATCATTTCCCACGACACCCACGCAGGTGCGTCACCATCCCTGTGGCGGTAAGGATCCTCCACCAAAATTATTCCTTAGAATGCAGGTCGGGCGTAAAGGTGCCAAATCCTTACAGTGCGCCAATATAAATTAAGTCAAATAAATGTTGACTTACTCAATGTAATGATTTACAGTAACTAAATCCAATAAACAATTAAATGAGAAAAAAAAGGTTACTTTCTCTTCATCTCCATTAATGTACAATTTTAACATTTTTCAATATATATAATATTTTTTACTTATAAACTCCACCAAAATTATTCCTTAGAATGCAGGTCGGGCGTAAAAGTGCCAAATCCTTACAGTGCGCCAATATAAATTAAGTCAAATAAATGTTGACTTACTCAATGTAATGATTTTCTGTAACTAAATCCAATAAACAATTAAATGAGAAAAAAGGTCACTTTCTCTTCATCTCCATTAATGTACAATTTTCAAAATTTTCAAGTTTTCAATATATATAATATTTTTTACTAATAAATAGTTTGGCAGCTAATATAAGTTTTAAAAGGAATCCTGTACAGGCGTGGTAACTATCGAAAACTGGAATCTTATTTTTAGACAAGTAAATCAGAAGTATATAGTTTAAATATACAAATGGGTACATATATGCTTATTGATGTTCAACATATAAATTATTAAAAAAATTGTTAGAAAAAAATAAGAGCTGTAAAAATGTTAATTAAAATGTTCACGTCTTAAACTCGCTACCTATGTTCACGATGAGAAAAACGATTTTTAAATAGTTGCCTTAATTATTTTGCTAAATATATAATGTGTCCTTAGCATTTTTATTGGAATAACTTATGTAACAAAGTAAGATAAAAATAGTAAGTAAAGTAGATATAATCAAAAACATTTTAAAATAAAAATCTTTCGGTTGTGTTTTAAGAGCTGACAAAGTAAATAATAAATAAAAGTATTCTTCCATTAAAATCATTTCTTTATAAAGATAATAAATATTATGGTTATAGGTTTATTTTAAATACAATACAATACATACTCATTCAATAACTTTAAACATGTTACACCTTCTTGAAATTATTGTTATATACAACACATAGAACAAATGTACTGAGTAATGCTGTAGTTAATAAGTAGTTTTTAGATTAAATTTAGATAACTCTGTAACTTTTCATAAAAATAATGTATATGCTGACATTTTTTTAAAATAATTACAGCTCAAGATTGATGTAGCCAGAATAAGAAATTTCAATTTAATATCAAGTCGTCATCAGTTACTGTTCATTATAAAAAAATATCTTCCAAATTAATATAATTAAAAAAAAAAGTAAAAAAACGGGCTACTTCAATGATGGCAGTTTATTATTAATACTTGCAGCAATAATAGAGTTAAGTTTATCCATATTTCTGAACTTAATCGCTGCCGAAAGCCCTATGAAGTATCACTTTTAAGTAATTGAATATCGTCGTATATAATAACTGCCTATTTTTTTTGTAAAATGTTAGATATTTAATTTTTTTTTAGTATAATATGTTTGATCATGCGTTTGCTATAAACTATTTATTATAAATTAAGATTTTATTTATATATTTTTTTATTTGCATGGCGGGCAAAGCATTCCTTAATTTTATCTAATTTTAACACCAATATAGCACACATTATAACATTCAAAATTTTGTTTGTTACTTTTACATTTTCATAACAAGTTGAGTGGGCAATGGTACCTAGTGCCTTACTTTTACAAACTTTTTCAGACGGTTTTAAAGTTTAAGCGTTGACACAATAAATAAAATTATATTTTAATTTATGTAAATAAATAATAAAACAATGTTTCCATATAAATGTTTATTAGAGTTAAGGTCTTTGGAGTAATTTTTGCTTGTTCGAAACCTTATCAACCATTTTTCTTTGCCTTTATCTGGACCGGATTTTTTTTTCTGAAATTTTTAACTCTTATAAAAAAAAATAGATTAAGAAATTAGTTGTAATATTTGCTAGTTAGGATAGAGCCGTTATTAGCTGGACTCTATATCAATATTAAAAATATGTAAATATGATAATCAGACTTGGATAAAATGTACTCAGATTATAGATTAAGATTACGAACACAATATGTAATCAATCACGATTCAAGATTAACGAAAGTAATCAAAAAAATAAAGTAATTCAAGTGAGTGCCCCAGGGCGTCACCGCGCCATATTAAGTATAAATCAAAGTTAATTTGCAATCATGATTGAAGATTGTTATCATAATTATTAACCCGATTACATTTTTTTAAGTCTGCTGAGTACTTTTTGGTAGGGAGCAATACTGACAATCATTGCTTTGAACATTTAGGTGTAAATTATCTAAAATAGTTAAATAACAAACAAAACAGTAATCTTACTTGCGTTTTCGCCATGAAGTCTATCCAAAAACACTTAACTGCAGTAATTTGTTCGCAAAAATACGCTCTACATACTACGAGATCTAACGTTACACTTTATAGAATTAATTTGGATACAAATGCAGTACGTTTACTCGTGGTGGTGGTAGAGTTTTGTGCAAGCTCGTCTGGGTAGATACCACCCTCATCTCATCAGATATTCTGCCGCAAAACAAAGCAGTACTTGGTATTGTTGTGTTCCGGTTTGAAGGGTGAGTGGGCCAGTGTAATTACAGGCACAAAGAACATAACATTTTAGTTCCCAATATTGGCGATGTAAGCGGGCGAGCGGGCGTTGGTGACCACTTACCATCAGCAGTGTTGTGAACTGTCACAAATATAATTTACTTTCCAATCAAGTAATCAATATTGCTATAAATCTAAAATATTTTCCTGTTACTAAATATGCTTTTAAATTGCTTTTCGGATAAAAATGGTTGGCAAAGTTGTAACATTTGACGGTTTTGATGCATTGGTTATATTGCATATCCGAAATAACGTTGATGAATAATTAAATGCCTAACGAAAACATACTTTCGATATTAAATTGTCTTAGAATTCAAATGTGATTTTAAAATTATCAAGTCATAAGTTTGGTAAATCATTTCATTTGTAATAGAATTATAAAACAAGTGGAACAGGATCTAAGATAAAAATGAATTCTTGTTTTGTCGAATACATCGTTGTTTTGCAATAAATAGACTGATGAAATATTAATAGAGAATGTTACTACCCAGGATTGAACATATAAAGCAATAAACATTTTAAATGACTCATTGGCTATTTGATTGATTTTATCCATATTAAAAATAATTTTAACCGACCGATTTCGGCCACGGCGATCAATTAGAATGACCGCTATCTACGCAGGTGCATAGATAAGTATTATACTGCACAAACATTGAGATAGCCATGGTCAAATTGGAACTTGGAAGGGTTGCTTATTTAACAATACACTTAGGATATTTATATTTAAGGATCCTTAAAGGGAAAGGTAGTATCTGATCACAGCTCTTCTCTGAAAATTACTATATCTATGTGTAAATAGATATATATAATAATATAATGTAGGTAAATAAGTTTTTCTGAAAATTATAGATTTTGCTTTCATACTTTTTAGAGTGCAATTTTTTCTGTAACCAGATTTTATTTCATTTAAATAATTTAGGGGTCTTTTGTCACGAGAAAGGGTGTTGTGTCAAAATTAACACGGGCAGTTAGTGTATTAATAAATTTGCATTTGAATCTGTATACCTAGTACCTAAATAAATTAAAAATAAAATAAATGTAACTACGTTTATTTTTAAATTCTTTTAATATAAGTCTTTTGGGACTTATAATTTATGAGAGTCCAAGCTTTCATCAGGCTCATTATTCACAATTAAATCGTCCAAACCTTAAATATAAAACTCATATACATATTATAAACATAAAATAATGATATTATGAAGTAACTAGTTTATTTAAAATAATACCCTCATCATGTAATTTCGATTCCATTGAAAAGCAGGAGGTACTGTCTTCGGTTAAACTTTCCAACCATTTCTGCAATCATTGTTAAAGTATCATAGAACTTATAACTTAACTCTTAACTTATAACTCAGTAGGGTCAATCTGACACAGTAGAAAAGTGCACTAATGCTATTCCGTTTTAGCCTTGTGTTGTCTTAAAGCCAACCGATTGAATTTTTGTTAATCTCAATATGGAGTATAGACTTGATTGCGCTTCAACATATAATTGAGCGGTAGCGAGAAATCAATGTATTCCCAAGGATGGTTGGCTTTAACGATGGCTGATCATATATTTTTGACAAATACATAGTCCATGACGACTCGAAATAAATAGGGTAAAAACAAGAAAATGATGAGTAAGAACATACTACACTTAATAAATATGTATGAATATATTATTAAAAAATATCTAACCTTGTCAGTAGGAATTAGACGATTTACTTTTTTCATAAACGCAAAGTTAGCTTTTTGACCAACCAGATATTTAGTTACTTCTGTCGTTGACATAGCTTTATTTAACATTCCTTCTAACATTTCAGGGTCTTTTTCAAGTAAGCCGGGAAACATTAAAGCAAGAGGCTCCGTTTGTGGTCCATCTTCACACTCTACCTAAAACATTGTGTTTCTTAATCTTACTTAGATTTATATATGTATTTATATAACTATAGACGATTATGTCTTCCTGACGAATATCGGCCAAGGCTGATAGTCGCATCGGAAACTAGCTTTACAAAAGAACCCAATATCTTTCATTTGACCCAGATTTCGAACGCTCAGGATCTACAGTCATTTATCTTACGAGCTACCGCTTACATAGAGGAAGGTAAAATCGATGAATCGCCTGTTTAATGCTTAAGTATTTATCGTTTCAAGAGACGAAGTAATTATTAATATTTGTAATATTTTTTTTAAAATAACCGTTGTATGGAATCGTTTAATATTTTTTTATATATAGGTAGGTAGGTACTTTTTTTTTGTAGGTACATGTGAAAAGAATATTTTACGTGTTGTAGTAGTACTTCCTCGTCATTATTTTTGTTGGAATTTTTGTCGTTTGTAGTAGTTTGTAAAATATCAACCCATTCCGAATCTTTAGCCGCTAATGGATAGAGTGGTTTTAATGGTTCTTTGTTGATATGTCCACCATCCGCGATTTCCTAAAATAATGTTAATCCTTAAAAGATGAACTTTGACGAAATTACATATTGTAAATATATGTCGCAATTAAAAAAGGATAAAAACTTAGGTTTTTTATCAATTATAACACTCACTCGTGTTTCAGAGTTAGTTGCTGTTGAAGTTGTTTGAATGCTAGTTTTTTGACGATTTTTTTTTTTCTGTTTTGTTTCTTCATTATTCATTATAGATTAAACATCTCGTATGGCTGTATTATTTTATTTAAACGTAGTAAATTAAAATGATAGGAATATCATCATTATATCAGTATTGACATTTTATTTACATAATAAACTATGGTTACGTAGTCGTCAGATCAGAGAATATAAACGTTTGAAATAGACGTTTATATGTTTATATATAATCTCTTTTATCCTAAAATCCAACGAAGTGAGATAGTTATTGGAACGCGTCTTTATTTTCTTAAAAAAAATTACCTAAACGAAATTAATAATTTAGTAGGAACAAATTTATAAACAGCTTGTTTCTAGCAAGAGGCTTACGAATTATAACCTTTTGCTGGACTTTGAAATCGATGGTGAAACGCTGTAACTAACCAAAGATACTAAGACCAGCTAGAGTAAACGCTTCTTAATCTATGTTATTGTAAAAATTAATTTTAAAAATTAATAAACAAGAAACAATGCCTTTTCAGGCTTAAAAAAAATAGGTTACCTATGTATTATTTATGCAGAGTTTATTGTATTAATTACAATCAAATTTAAATAAAGTATTTACTTTTAATTCAATATGCAACAGTAGCTACTATTTACCAAAAAATATTAAAACATATCAAAGAAAAGATTCGCCATAATGTGTCTAGTATTTAGGAATTTTAGTATAGCAATATTGTTTACTTGAAGGTATATTGTATATACTATAATTATAAAGATTTGCTATGTATTCATTATGTATTACGATTAAAACTGTAATTTTAATATCGAGTTTTTCAATACGAAGTTAATATTATTGTTGTATTTGATATGGACGACATTTCACCATACTTGTAAATAAAATCCTTAACTTTTAAGCAATTACCAATTAAGCAGACCCGACAATAATAGAAATTGGGTAAGAACCTATTACAATGAAACAATTTTGGTTTGTATTTCTAAAATGATGTAATTTTATCTAAAACACAAGCTTAAGTAGATAGTTTAACTGTTATGTTGTTACAAAAAATATAATGCAATTGTGGTCTGTGTGTGTAATGATGTTTCCTTTATGAATAATCATCATCTTCAGTGTCCTCTTGCTTAGTTCCTGGCGGGGGCGGAACGTATGACTGAGGTGGCCCTTCCATTCCAACTAATCCATGTTGTTGTAGTAACAACCATTGTTGTTGATCTTGTTTCGCTTGTTCCTCTCGAGCCTGGCAATACAAATACAAACGATTAAATTTACTTCGATAGACATTAATAATTTCAATATTGAATTTAGAAATAAATATATCACAGCTTTAAGTTTAGAGCATTTACCGAGTTTGTATGAGTTACATATTTTGATCTAAGTATTTAAATAACTGTTATCCGTTATGTTACACAATAATTGCATCGTACAAAATGAATGAATGACTGTAGCGCGTTGCGGCAGCGCCATGCGACCGCACTGCAGTCATTAAAACCCCACTGGCGTTGTGCCAAAAGTAGGGCACCATCTATTATCGTAATTATTTTGATACCTATTTTTAACAGTAATTCATTTTTAATTTCACCATTATCAGAAACAAAATATATAATTTCTGAATAAATACACAAATCACTATTCAAAAAGAACAAAATAACGAATGTGGAAGGCAATATTGCATACATCTTGTTACAACCTTTTATCTATTATTATAATGCATGATTTTATTCATAGCAATATAAACTAGCAGTAAGACGGCATTACCTTACCATGACTGCTTCGTCACGGTAAGGTACCTGTTGGATTTAATCATAATTGATTAAATCCAACAGGTACCTTATAATTAAATAAACTATGTAAGCAAAAATATTGTTTTATTATATTATTATAATGAGTCACTGACCTGTAAAAATAGAATCTGTCAATTTTAAAAATTTGGTTTTCCTTCTATTACAGTCTGACTAAATTTATTATATATGGTGAATGAATATATCACATTTAAAATGGAGACACTTCTTTTATTTTCCCTAACCTCCTATAATACCTTTTGCAAATACATTATATGACACTAGGTAACATGTAGTGTTAGAAAAATAAATTGATGAATTTAATAAAAAAATTGGTAATGTTATTTTTTGGAAATCCTATAGTTAAAACTATCTACATAAATAATGCTTGAAATGAAAATAAGTTAGGTAAAAATTATTATATACAAGTGGTACTTGCTCCCTGTAATGTAATAAATAAATAGTGAGAAATAAAAAGGCACTTAAATGTTTTAATGAATGAGTCACAAAATAATTATAATTAAAGAAAGATCATTTAATTTTTAAATTCAACTCATAAGCAGGTATATTTTGAACTTCTTTTTTTTGCAAGCTTTCAGTTACTCTCATAAGCACTCTTTAATGTTATGATTATATGGATACCAAAAAATAAAATAATGAAATACTAAGTATAGTATAATAGTACTGTCAAAATCAATCAGTTATAACAACATTAAAGGGATTAGTCATAGTTGGTCATAAAAAACAATAGTAAGGTAAGTCACATTGACATACTAAATTTTTGCATAAGAAAAATTAGTTTTTGCCTATTCAAATAAAACACATAACATGAAAAAACATGCAACGCACATTATATTATTATCATTGTATGGTTTGTGCACTGTGTTACTTTCTTCACAATAGGGATGGTCATTTTAAAAGATAGAATTATCCTAAAATATTAGTTAAATACAGTTGCTTACATATGTTGTACGAACACTGTTGTAAGAACACTGCTCTTTATAAGACATTCATAGAACATTCAGCTAGTACATAAGATCTTGGTCAATATAAATGATATGTTGATCTACACAATATTGTGCTTGACGGTTTTTACCATTTAGATGTAAATAAAACATATGCTAGTAACATTTAGAATGAAATTGAAAAATGATGAAAACTATATAGAGCCTTTAAAATAAAAATTAAAAGTATCTATTGTTTGATGATTCATTATTACTAATGATTTTTTCCTCACCTTTGCAAATAATTCTTGTTGTTGTCTTAGAAGTTCTTCTTCTGGTATACCAAGATTTTCTAGTCTTGTGCTTTGTCTTCTTCTCTTTGCAGCCACTGCTTTACAATCCTTAAGAACTGCTTCTGCTTCACATGTATAGTCACTAAATCCTAATCTAACCAATGCTAAAAAGGGACATAACTTATTTTAAAAATTGTTGGCTAACTAATTGTGCAAACAACTTTAGGTAACAGATATATTTTTATTAGATAAAATTTATCAAAACAAATGATATTGATAGTGCACACCCAAAGTACTGCTAATTAACCACCCACATAGAAACAAGAAAGAATCTTGATTTAGGGTACTATCGCAAATATACATATGCTTATAAGTGTCAATTGCAAAATAATATTTTTAAAATAAATTTCATATTGATTCCAATCTTTTAAATGTTTAATATACTATTTTGAAAATGAAATGATTTAAGCATTAAAAATTTACCTGTCAGTACATGTTCAGCATTGATCGTTTTTTTATTACTTTGATTACACACTTCATTAGCTTCAGAACTAATAAGATGAATAAATTCAGTACAACAGTTAAGAATTAACTCCCGAGACTCGAATGCAACACGAACAGAGGGGACCAATTCTTTTATCATTTTGTTAATACTAGCACGGGGTAAAGTTAATTCATCTTCTTCTGAGGATGGAGGACACAATTCTCGTTCTGGACTTCCCATTTTATTCTTTTAATGGGCGCTATATAAACGGCTTTTCAATTGTTATAGTAATGGCAATAACGCGCTACTTTCATTTAAGCTTCCTATTTCCAGTCTCCCAAAAATTACGACAGAGCTTCAGATGGTCAGATATACGAAAATATTTTTATTTATAATATTCATGTTTCAATGGTAAATACTGTACCTACTTATAATATGATCAATAATTAAAACCATTTACTTAAAAGTTAATTGACATTGACAGTTATTCCCTATTCCGTATTCTTAGTCTGACAAATTGACAATTGTATACTAAATATGACAGCCAGTTGTTTTTTAGATTTTTTACTAAAAGATTTATAGTATTCAGCCTTATATTGTATTGTATTAGTATATTTTTAAGTATTATTATTATTAGTATAGTATATTTTTAACTCTGAGTCATATTTTTCAACGAAAGAAAAGTTCGATTATAACGTCATAGTGTAGTTAAATTTGTGTATGAAATCATCTGTATAAACACAAACATATAGTTCTGAATATTTTCAACTAGTTTCAATGTGTAACAGACTGCAAAAGTGAAAAATATATAGGTTATATCATTGTTACATACTCTATTCTTTGACTTTAACGGCCAATTGACAGTCTTGACATTTGACCTAAGTCACAACCACGATTTTTTCAATTTTAAGTGTTTAATTATTGCGAAAATCGTTACATGAAAATGTAATTGATTTATATCATAACTCATAAATCTTTGAAAAATTAAATTTATTAAAATGGTGTTTTACTTTACAAGTGATGTTATTTCTCCTCCTGTCACTCTTTTTATGGGCGCCGATAAACATGAAAGTAATTTTTTAAATTATAGCTATATATATATAATTATAATTAAATAATACAATCTTCTATTATTTTTAATATAACATTTTTTTTATTTCAGATGAAGATCTAATTAAATGGGGATGGCCAGAAGATGTTTGGTTTCATGTTGACAAAGTTTCATCAGCTCATGTTTATCTTCGCTTGGCACCCGTAAGTTTTTGGTAGGAGACTTTAATAATAAAAATATATAAATAAAATCGCTTTACGTTATCGTCTTTTTAGGGTCAAACAATTGACGATATTCCTAATGCTGTCTTAGATGATGTATGTCAATTAGTAAAGGCCAACTCAATAATGGGCAATAAAATGAATGATATTGATATTGTTTATACTATGTGGGCAAATTTGAAGAAGACTGCTAGCATGGAGGTAATAATTCACCTTAAAATTAATAATTAAAATATTTTTGTATCTATTAAATATTTTATAAACATTTTCAAGGTCGGACAAGTTGCTTTTCATAAGGATAGAGAAGTACGAAAAGTGAGAGTTGTGAAAAGAATTAATGAAATTGTAAACAGACTTAATAAAACAAAGAGGGAAGCATTTCCTGATTTAAGACAAGAAAGAGAAAATAGAGATAGACTTGAAAGAGAAGATAAAAAGAAAGTACTAAGAGATAAGAAAGAAAAAGAAAAGGAAGAAGAGAAACGGAAAAAGGAGGAAGCTGAACTAAGAAGTTATGCTACCCTAATGAAAAAAGAAAATATGTCTACAAATTATGATGGAAATGATTCTGATGATTTTATGTAAACAAAGTATTTTAAATATAGCTCCTATACTTTTTGATTTGACTTTCATTATGGTTCATGTATACAAATAAATATAATGCAAGTGTTTATGTATGTTGAATATATCTTTGACTTTGATATAATCAACATTTTTAATTGACATGGTTATTAGCAAGGTAATGTAATTAGATAGTAATCACAAAAATATTTTTTGTGTTTTAATTGAATATCGAATGCGGTAGGAAAAAATACTTTGTTTTGCTTTTTTTAATATTGTTAGGTTGTAGATTTACAAATATTACATAATATATAATTCAAATTTAACGAGGGTAGAACTACATTAAACACCTAGTTAATAAAAGCTTTTGTTTTAAGTATTTTTTATATTTATTCCAACAGAATGAAGAGAGTTTACTATCCAAGTTGGATAATTATTATCAGGATAAACTTCAGAGAAGAACTCTTTAACAAATTTTGGGAAGGTACCATTTTCAATGTTTTTTCTCATTGTCCTCATCAGACGCATCTTAAAGTAAAAACAAAGTTGCTTTAATTCAATTTTAAAAAAAGAAAAATTAATGTCCTGACGTATTTTACCTGGAAAGCAATATTATGCACGGAAATTAAGTGGCAAGCAACTGTTTCCACAGATACAATACAGTGCAAGTACGCTCTTGTATAATTATTACATGTAGCACAGTCACAATTCTTATCAATAGGATTAAGGTCAGTCTGATACTGTTTTTGTTTTAAATTTAACTGTCCTTTATTAACAAGCGCACATCCAAATCTCTGTAAAACAAATATATTGCAATTATAAACTTTATCCTAATTTTATTAACTTGTAGGTTATATTATATACTTATTTATTTTAGTGAAATTTAAGGTAGTAAATACTAAGGTTAGTTTATAAAAAAAATCCAAACAACATTTTAATGTCCTATTTATATTTAATAATAAAATAATTTTATTAAAACTTCGTGTAGGACTAAGATAACTTACAGCTGTGCGAGTTGGAAACACACAATCAAACATATCCACTCCTAATGCAACACAAACAACAAGGTCTATAGCTAGGCCTACACCCATTAAATATCTTGGTTTGTGTTTATCCAAAATTTTTGTTCCAAGACTAACCATTGGCCAAAAATCATCTTTTGCTTCACCTCCACTGTTAAATAAAAGAGGATTCATTGTTACGTAGAACTAATATCAAAATATGAGTAATTCTTTTTTTTACCTGAGTCCTCCTATTGCAAATCCATTTACATCTTTAGTCATATGCTCTTCAGCACTTTGTCTTCTTAATTCAGGATCTAGTAAGCCTTGTACAATAGGAAATATATTTTGATCATCTGGTCTTTTATGAGCCCTAAGACATCGATCAAGCCATCTACTAGTTCTTTCAGTTGCTTCTTTAATTCTATCATAATCTTGAAAAGTTGTTTGTACAACATCGTCTAACTGCATTATAATGTCTGCACCTATAAATAAAAACTATTACTTTGTCAAAGACCTTATATGCTTTTAAATAATATTTTATTGTTTATATTATATTATTATTGTTTATAATGAAACAGTTATTTTGTCAAGGTAATAAAACTACACTATAATAGTCAAAAATATTACACACCTATGTAATTTTGAATTTCAATAGATTTTTCAGGTGTTAACATAATTTCAGAATTATCATAAGGTGATCTAAACTTCACACCTTCCTCAGTAATCTCAGCTAGTTTCAATAATGAAACCATCTGAAAACCTCCTGAATCAGTAAGAAGAGCTCTGTTCCAATTCATAAATTTATGAAGACCACCAGCCTTTTTTAATACATCAACTCCAGGTCTATTTCCTAAGTGGTATGTGTTTCCTAATATGATCTCACAATCTAAATTTTCAAGCTGATCTGGTAATAGACCTTTCATTGTTCCCTAAAAAAAATAGGTATTATATCATCTTTGATTACATTTAATAAGACCTAAAAATTGTAATTAATTAATTCACCTGTGTTCCAACTGGCATGAATACTGGAGTTTTGACACTGTAGTGTGGTAATTTCATAAGTCCAGCACGAGCTCTTGATATTATGCATTCTGATTGTACACTAAATGATAATGCCTTTGAATTGCTCCCCATTATATCATTTATGTAAATGTATTAAAACATATATCCTAGATCTTAGTGGATATCAAATCAATTAATATTGTTTAATACTTACTTCGATTTTCTTACTTTAATTAAAAATGCGAAAGTGAGTTTGTTTGTTACACTTTCACGGCTACAGAAACAGACAGGAGTACAGAAACGACATAGAGTCGGAAACTATTATCCGAAATAAAAGTAAATTATAAGGAAAAGTTTATAGTTAATTAATTAAAATTATCAAATACATTTTTAATTAGAACTTTTAAAATTAACCCTAATTGTATATTTATTTTAGTAGTTGTTATCAATTTAATGTTTCCAACAAATTCTCTTTAAGTAAAAATACCTTTTTAAGAAAGCGATACCAACTATAGTCACAAACCTACTGGTAGGTAAAGCGTAGCGAAAGATGGATAATTTTTGATTTTAAGTATTAATCAGCAAAGATAATTATATTATATGTTATAACCACCAGCTTTTTTAATTTTTAGCCGGGCAGTATTACAGGTTAGACAGTATATTGATTGTTGACATTTCTTTATTTTTTTAAAAGGATTTTCTGTTAAAAAAGCCTAAAACCATCATCCAGAGTATTTGACTTGACATTTGATATACTGAGCAATTGAGCATGTCAATACTAAGCAATTAATAAAAAAATTAATCATTTCCAGCAATAAGCAATCAAATAAAAAAATAATATAAGTTATATAAATTATACAAATGTAAGTTTTAAAATGTAATTGGTATACAAAAATCTGTTGCCTACATTTTATTTCTTGGCATGTGTTATGGTATTAAAGAATAATATTTTGTATTGAACACATACATACTTACATTAAATCATTTAAATTGCCATTTAATTTATTGTAATCAAAATGCGATACTACTACGATGTGTAAAGATGCCTTATTTTCTTGTATGAAACTGACTCCTTATTTTCTTGTATGACTGACTGGAGTTTAAAATAGTTTATTGATTTTATTTAAATGGAATTATCCAGCTTTATTTCATATTAATATATAATATTATATTTCTTACAGTTAATAGCAGTGGTTCGAACAAAATAAATTTGAAACAATCATTTTATTGCATTTACATTTTTATTCGATGATAAAATGTAATCATATTCAATCGATGTTCAAAAGAAGCGTATTTGTCTTCTGAATATATATTACAAAGAATACCGTCCACCTCACAAATTGCATTTGCACTATGTGTAAACTCTAGAAAAAATGTTCAAAAAAATGTCAGACACTTGTGTCACAACTTTGTATTAGTCTGTGTCAGACTTAAAAGGCATGAGATAAGGCATTAATGTCAATTCGAGCAATCGTACTGCTAAGTTTTAACTTATAACCTATACTAGTAATATAAAAATATCCAGACTATTGTAAGGATATTGGTTAATTTCAAATTGTTTTTGTTTTATAAAATGTTTCTGTTAGTTTTTATATTTTAGATATATAGTAGAAGTGAGTGGCGTCGAATTACACGTAAGTACCTATATGCACTTTGTAATATTCAAGGCGTACAATTATGGTATTCCAAATTAATTTTTAAATGAAATTTCCTTTAAGGTTTTTATTATTTGATTGTAATTTTCATTACTATATGTTAGTCTTCATCAGCGCAATATTTTTATGGCTGCACGTGTTGTTGCTATCTCGGTGACGTTGGTTCGATTCCAACTATCGAAGTAGGCTTAATTTCTCAATATTTTTATTTCGTGTATAGGATAGATCTATTAAATTTTGTTTTAAGTTTTGTTTTATAAAATTTCATGTCATAAATTTTTTCTAAAATTGTTCATATATTTTAAGTGTTATCATTTGTCAGTATGAATGATAATATTACGTAATATATTTTTTTTTAAATATTTATTTTCAATTTACAAATGGTATCAAAAATTTAAACATAGTAATATTGTGCAACTGGCTCTGTTGCCTATGGTTATGAATTTGAGTAAAAATTTTTAGAGTCCATGGTTCAATTCTATCATATTTTGCAACTTTTTAACTTTTTTTTTCCAGCCAAATTTAGTTAATATTTAGTACCAAAAAGTAACATCAAAATGAATTCTAAGAAATTAAAAAAAAAAAAAGAGGATATTTTTTTTTCTAATCAAATGCATGATAATCCGGAAGTACTTGTCTTACCACCTAATATATTAGAAAAATTAGGTATAAATTTGGGAAATATTCAACCTGGCATAGACAATTCAATAAATTCTTCATGTACAGGTAAGATAATTTTGTTTTGTAGAGGTTCATATTAGACGCAGCGAATGCTGAAATAGTGCAATATATTGTGCAATTTTTTATGTCCATTATTAGCATAACTATTTTGTAGTAAAATATAAAAAGTACATATGGATTGATTTAATTTTCAATTGATATTTGTAATAAAAACACATATTCTATTATTATATAAAAAAAACAATTTATAAATAAAAATAATATATTAGATTTTTATTTAATCAAATATTGATTACTAAAAAAAATTCGAAAACAAAAATATTTATCAATTTTAATTATTGATTTGTTGTATCTGGATAAATTTACTTTATTTAAAATATTAACTTTTCTCTATAAAGATGATACTATATGAGAACAAGTGAGTTATACTTTTTTTGTTTTTTTATAAAATAGGAAGGCAGACGAGCATATGGGCCATCTAATGGTAAGTGGTCACCAATGCCCTTAGACATTGGCATTGTAAGAAATGTCAACCATCGCTTACATAGCCAATGCACCACCAACCTTCGGAACTAAGATTTTATGTCCCTTGTGCCTGTAATTACACTGGCTCACTCATCCTTCAAACCGGAACACAACAATATCAAGTACTACTGTTTTGCGGTAGAATATCTGATGAGTGGGTGGTACCTACCCAGACGAGCTTGCACAAAGCCCTACTACCAGTCAAACTTTCAACAACTGTAATTAATGTTGTTAAATATTGCTGACTTAAATTAAGAGTTAACCAATTGGCACAGTTATTTTTAATTAACATAAATTCTTGAAAAATATAAATATTACGGGACAAATATAGGATTTATACTTATTAAACATTATTAATTTATTTTCCAACACTTTTTTTGAATTGTTTAAATATTTCTTAACATATTTAGATGTGTTTTTATTAGTTGTGTGTTAATTTATTTTTCTATTATTATTATATGTAATTCCTATTAAGATTTATTTTTTTATGGTTATTAATAATATAAAAAAAACTAACTACTAATTATCATTATATTCAATTTGACTTGTATAAAATACCCTTTACAAAAAATATAATTTAATCATATTTTGCTTAATCTTGTAGAAAATATGTAAAACAGTGTTCAAACTGCATTCATGCATTCAGGGACATGGCTTAAACGGAATTTGTCTATGTAGGTTTGTTTGTATATATATTTGAATGTTTGGCCAAAATTATTGATTGGACGAGTGATTTAATTTCCAATATGTTACCTCTCACTCCACTCATTATTTTAAATCTAATCACTAAAATAATCAAGTAACAAGTCAAAAATCTTGTAACTTGCGTAAAGGGTTTTATCATAGTATATTTAAACTAATTGTAAATAAAAAAAAATTGGCATTGGAACGCATGCAGGGCATGGTATTATTTATTTAAGAGGGTTATGCTAAATAATTATAATCAATATTCTATTTACTATAAATTAATTAAATCAATTTTTAATTGTTTGGTGATACTGGCGTTGGCCGCTTTAAATCATCGCAAATCCATCCTAATTTTTATATCAAATATGATTGTCATCAAGATTTATTTTACTGCGTATCTGGTTGCGAAGATATTACTGATATTTATATTTGCTTCGATCGATCGTCTTAACATATAAAAGTTTTACATACATTACAGTAAATTATTTAAATATTTCAGAAATTGTGGACAGTGTAAAAGATTTAGTCCCTCCTCTTTTTACTGAACAACCTGGATTACCTGCTGAAAATATTTGCATAAATAGTTCTAGTAAAGAAACATCTATTCTTAAAACAGCCAATCTAATGAAAGAGTCTGTACTTTTAAGTCCCACCTTTTCTGTTTTAAAATCTTACGACGTAATGAATGACGAGGATTTTTTAAATAATTCTGGTGCCTCTATTGAAAATAACCAAATTTCATCAAAAATATCTAAACTAAGTGAAAATAATGAAAACGGATTAAGGAAGAATCGAGAAATTGTGAGCCCTCAACATAATAGTTTAGATACTAGTAAAATGAGAAACGATAACATTAGTCCTAGTGGAAATGATAAGCCTAAGAATAATAGTATCATTCATAATACAGATATTGAAATGGACATTCCGAAGTATAATAATGAATTAACAAATAAAATTATAATATCGGATAACTATAAAGTCCAAGTAGTAAAAGATATAAACCCAAAGATTACTTTAGAACCTAAAAATAAAATTAATATATTAGCGCATGAAATTTTGGACGCAAATAAAATAAAAGAGTTGAAAAAGATTCATATATCTGAGTCTAATTCCCTAATACCTGTTAGAATGGATACAACGTTATCCAAGAATAACACAATAATAACTGAAAAGCCTGTTCTAAAAAAATTGGTGTCTCAAAATTCTTTAAACGATATTCAACCAATGACAGATATTTCTAACGGAGTGTACAGTAACGATATTATTCGAATTGTGGGTACTAAATTGACATCAAAAACTGAGGGGATAAATATATGTATCAAAGAATCAAAGGATGACAATAATTACAAATTATCAAATAAAATAAATAAAGATGAATTATTATTAAACAAAAATTATAGTACCGGTGATAAATTAGTTAATGTATCGAATTCAGCTTCAAAAGAAGAATATGAGGGAAAAGAACCTGATCAAACTAATTATCTAACTAGTGTTCATCGGAATGATCAAAATTGCTTTAGAGATGCAGACTTATCCAATTTTAACTATAGGGATACAAGTAAGGAAAATGTAGAAAATCAAACAGAAAACAATTTCCAAAATCAACAATCAAAATATAATTCTGAAGACGAAAAAAACAATAAGGTCTTTTCACCGACAAAATCATTATTAGATAATATGGAAATTGTCAATTTTGTAAATAATAATTCTAATACCAATGATGGTGATTATTGTAAAGACAAATTCAATTCGGATGAAAACATTGTAACATCGAAATTATGTATACAGGGTGTTGAAAAACCCGGTGGAGAATTAATTCCTCTAATAAAAAACAGGAATGTTCGATCCATTAAAACATACTCTAAAATAAAGAAAACTTCAAAAAAGACCTGTAATCATAATGTTACACATTTATTAGACTGTTTAGAGAAAACTGCTGATATTGATTACAAAGTAAATGTTTCTGAGACTGATACCCAAATTATTAAGAATGTTTGTATTTGTAAAGATTTCGGTGCTTATAATTATTATGAATCATCTAATAATTATGAACACATTCATTTTTCAATTCCGTCTATTAGTCACTGCTCGCTAGACACTCTGTTCAGCATTTATGAAGATGAATACGATGTAGTAAAAAGTAAAAATGAACAAAAGCATTTTCTGTATAACGAGGAACTGTCAGAAGAGAATTGCGTTATAGATGAATCTTTTAATAATAATAACATTTGTTGGTATCACATTGAAAATGTTTATAAAAATATTAACTTTGATAGTAACGATTATTTTACGACATATAATAAGTACGAAATAACTCAAAATGATGAATCTTCAATAAATATAGGCTTAGGAAATCATTTGCATATAAACGAGTGTAACAAATATGTTAACGGCATAAATAAGCAATATGAAAATATTAAGAAAAAATGTGTAAGTATTATAATGATATCTTTGATTTATTTCTAAATAAAACCTTTTGTAAATTGAAAATAATGATTTCACGATTATAATTTTCTTATTTTGAGCGATTGTTTTCATTTATAAGATTATACTTTGACTATATATACGTAATTTAAACTACATATATGTACATATATATATTGTTTGCTAAAATTATGATAACCGGTTTCTTTAGACATATAAATATATAAGAATTGACTTATCGTTTAATGTCAAGAACTATCTTTATTACTTCTTTTTTTTAGAAACCAAGTAATGAGTCTTCCAAAATTGATTATTTGAAAAAAGAAACAACTGTTGATGAAAAAAATTTAAAAGCGACAGAGGGCTCCAACTCCAGAAAAAACATGATTTGTCAACAAAATTTGGATTCAAACAAAAATGTATCCAGGGTACGTTATAAGCATAAGTTAAAAGCCAAACGATAGGAATGAAGCAAAATATGAAAATGTACTCCGTAGTTAAATAATATAGATGATAATAATATATCTACTTTATAAAATGATAATTTAACGGGAAAAGAGGGCAGTACGTGGAAATAACTTTAAAATATACTTTCAGAAAAGAAAAAGATCTTCGTTAAGCGAATCAGATAACGATAAACATTCTGCTAAATCAGCAACCTATACTCTTAGATGCGAACCGTGTGGTAAAAAAGTAGCAAAGATCGATTGGGAGAATCACATTTCAAAAAGGCATTGTTATATCGCATGGACAGAAGGCCAAACCATTGTAAGTGCACCAAATTTCACTGAATTAAAAAAAGTCATTGTATGAGCATCAACTGTCCATAAAATCGGAACTTTATAGTCTAGTCACGAGCCGACACACTGTCGTAATTAATTCTCCTGATAATTTACAGAATTTCGAAGATAAAAAGTTGCTTTTAAAATTAAATCGAAGATTATGCGACACTGGAACGTTAGTGTGTACATTTTGCGATACTGAACAAAATGTATTAAATAAGTTCATTGACCATGTTCAAAAATGCATAAATAAAAGAGTGAGTAATTGAATAACATCATGATAAATTTTTTTTATGTTCCTAATAAACAGATTTATAATCAAAATGTTTTTTAGTGTAATAAAAATAGTAGAACAACGAGAAGATTTAATATCGACGATGAAATAGATCAGTCTTCGTCTCGAAGTGTTAATCGGTTAATATGTGGAGTGTGTCAGAGCGAGGTAGAGGAAAATTTATGGTTTGAACATATTGGTAAAGAACACAACTACCTAGCTTGGGAACAAGGAGCGCCGCCCCTGGTGAGTTAATTAGATCTCCAGGCTGTTGATTGTTCGTTCTTGTTTTTTTTTTTTTTTTTTAATTTTATCGTTGCTGTTACTGTTCTAATTAAAATGAATATCTTGGCGAATTAAGCTGCAAAATGTGTTAATTATTTTATAATATTTATTTTCTATTACATTATGATATTAATTAAATTTGCACACAGGATTGCACGGATGAAGATAAAGTTTTAAACATTTTAAACATTACTAGGAAAACGATTGGACGATTGGAATGTAGCAACTGTGGTGTTGCCCGTAAATTTGTAAAATCTTACATAAATCATTTAAAGAGTTGTGCGAATATTGTAAGTAAGAGCTTCATATTCTTTACTATTTTAGTAATTTATTCAGTAACTAGCAAAATCTGCGGCTCACCAGCGTGGAATTCGGCTTGTGACGAAAATCTTTAAAATCTGCTATTTTAATGTACATAATGGCTGATTTAATAATACATAATGGATCATATTGTTGTTATAACTAACAAATAACCATTTTAACAGAAAAAAGGCAGTTATTTTGAAATCACAGGATAGACACTTAATTCTTTTTTATTTTTATAGGTTACATATTTTTCTTTCTTCATTTGCTTTTATTACATCTTGTAAATACTTTACAGGAGGTTTTATATTCGCGAATATTCAAGTCGAACTAGAGTTAATTAAAGGCTGCATTATTAACTTAATTACAGATACCAGTACTTGTAGTAGCGAAACTTTTGGTGTCTATAATGCATATTACTGAAATGTTTTTGTATTTTTAGGAATTACTATCACCCGACTCAACGGTATTTAGAGAAAATGAAATCAAATTTGAGAGTGCTAAGAGCAAAGTTAAAATTAACACGGGGGGACCTATTAAGTGTGGAGTATGTCATATAGATGTTGAAGATGAAAAGTGGATCGATCACATATGCAAGGAACACTCTTACTTAGCTTGGAAGGAAGGAGAAACTGAATTAGTAAGCGTAAAATTTATCTAACGTTCTAGTTACAATAGTAATAATGTTCTTTTTTTTAAAGATACATTCATGGCACATTGTCTGATAGTTAAGTATGCCTTTAAATGCTTCAATGCTGGGCTAAAGCATCCCATCCTTTTGAGTAGACGGTTTGGAGCTTATTTGGAGGTATATATTGGAGGTTTCCTTGCGCCATTTTTTTTCACCGCCGAGTACAAGATAAATAAACAAATTATCTTATAGATGCTACTAATATTGTCACGTTAAGCCTAAGAAGTTACAATATACATACATATATAAGTTACAAGTGGTGTTGGTTATGGTTGTGGTTTTTATTTTTGATATTTAAGGTCCAATCATACGCCATATGTCATAAATTATTATCTTTTTTCAGAATGTCAATGATGCTAAAGAAGTTTATGATCACTTGTACGATTTAACCAAAGACATTGATGGATTGATTTGCCCCAAATGTGGAATTCGTCGTAAATATGTCAAGTCTTTTTTGACGCATATAAAAAACTGTAGCGAGTCCTCGGTAAGTTTCTTACAGAAATGTTATGTGGTAAAAGTTTTATGTAAACATAACTTAGGTTTCTTCAAATAAAAAAAGAAATTGTTAAGTTAATGCAAGGCATTTCAAATACATGCGTCACGGTAGCATGCGAAAACGATCCCGTGGCGCTCCTCCTAAAGACGGAAAGGGTACCGCTGGTTTTTTAGTGGGTATTCCGATGTTCGGGGCGCACTCGACGCTTTGAACACCGGCGAGCCGCACATACCCCCCACTGTTCCCGTGGGGGAAACGCGTGACGCGTTTTTCCAGCGTTAAAAAAAGGCATTTCAAATGCTAAAAATTCAAGATAATACTTGTGTTGTGTGGTTACTAACCACCATCATTTTTGTCAGTCCCGTTCGTTAGTGTTTACATTGTTATTAAGTAAAATTAAAAAAAAAACTTATATTTTTTTAATTTTGTATTGTACATGTACATGTAATTTGTTGTATTTTTAGAATACCACTCTCGATGGTGACGACAGTTGTATGACTGACTTGAACGATACAACGCCAGACGAGAATCTTGAACCTGAAAAAATTGTGAAGTGTGGAGTTTGTCAGAAGGAATTGGAACAAAAGTATTGGATTAAACACATTCAAAAGGAACATGCTTATATAGCATGGAAGGAAGGGCAAACAGCTTTAGTGAGTGCGCCTAGACGTCTGTTGTTTAGTTTGGGCTTAGAAGATTTCGAATTAGTATACAGTTACAAGAGTATTTCATAAATTTTTTTTTTAAATAAAGTAAAAGTATATACATGTATGAATGCTTTAAATAAAATAATAAGCATTATTATTTTTTGAATAATTATTCGCAACATAATTGGTCTCGGCATCAAAAGTTTAGTATCTAAATTTACTGACGTCAAAGAATTTGTATGAATTACGCTTTATTTTTCAGGACCTCGAAAATCATCTGGAGATTTTGCAGCACTTGAATGATATAAATAAAAAATATAACGGTTTAGTTTGTAACAAATGTGGCATTGTCAGAAAGTATGTAAAAGTGTTTTTATCTCATATAGAAACTTGTGATTCGACATTTGTTTCGAATTCATCTCTGAAAGAGGAAGGGATCAAAGGAAATGGTATATTTTATTATATTATACTTTTATAAATATTATATATACTTATACACATTGTAAACTAGTATACTTTTACTAGAGAAACCTTAACGGTAGTGTATTTTTCCAATTTTAAAGTAAATAATATGTAAAATAAAAGTTTTTAAAATGATGTTTTGAATAATGCAGTTCTTGATTCCGGTATCTTAAACTGATTTTTTTTTGTTAATATTTATAATAGTATTGATGATGAACGAATTTTTTTTTTAGATTCTTATGAATGCGCTGTTTGCTCTGAAGTAGTTGATCCAAAAGATTGGAAATCTCACGCTATGAAGAAACACTATAATGTTGCGTGGGCTGTGGGGGATTTCCCAATAGTAAGTTCTTTTAATTTTTTTTTTGAATAAGCAATATAATCGATTATTATTAATAATAATATCCTGGGACATAATAATAATAATAAATAATAAAAATAATTTATTAATAAAATATTTTATTAATTTTTAGGATGTTAAAAACCCTCATGCAGTCGAAAATTGTTTAAAGGAGTATAGAAAACATAATAAAAAACTCGAGTGCCTACAATGTGGTGTTGCAAGAGTGTCGATTTTAGGTTTTTACGCGCACATCATACAATGTGGGAAGAGCGAGGAGGTAATAATAAAGGAGTATGCGTTACGTGCAAGGATTTATTAAGTATCGTATTCGTGTAACTTTTTAAAGACTATTTTACGTTACTTTATCAGATTTTAGCTTATCGTTAACTCCAGTTAAAAATATATAGAGAGATGTATTTTGTGTCTAAAACAGTACTTAAAGAATATGTAGATGATACTGATAGAGGTATTATATAGCCATTCATTAAATACATTTCTATATATACAACATGAATTCGAACAGATTTTTTTCATAAAATAAATTTTTCTTTGTATACTATATATTTTTTCTCTTTCCAGGAAGTAGAAGAGTTCAAAAACTATTGTGAGATATGCAACAGTAAATACTTGTGTATTTATAAATATCAACATTTGCAAATGCATAAAGAGCAAGAGTTCGCGAAAGAGAGAAAAAAGGAATTAGAGTTGAAGATAAAATTGGATATTAATGGTGAAATTAAAAATGAACCCTTTGCGGATGGCAGGCAGGCCGCTAAAAGGTACATATTTTAAACGAATTAAAAATATTTAAAAAACAAATTAATCCTCTCCGTTTGAGAAGAAAGTTATTCCACCACACTGCTCCAATGCGGATTGGTGGCAACTGGTATATTTTCGTCTAACACATGCAGGTTTCCTCACGATGTTTTCCTTCATAGCTGATCACGAGATGAATTATGAACACAATTCAAGCACGTGAAAATTCAGTGGTTGGTGGTCAGTGGCTGATTTTAACTAATCTCATGACTTCTTGTAAAACTGAAATTATGAATGTATTTTTTCAGAGCTCGGAATGTCATTGGAAAGTATCAAAAGGTGAGTGGATATTTTAATTAACGAATAGGGTGAAACATTTCGCTACTTCTATGTATGTATCATATCGCTATCGATTAGAACTCATCAGTTCTTAACGATGTCGACATTTAAGATGACGTGAAAATTTTCTGAGGGTCATAATGTCATATATGATCTAAAAAGCGGTTAATGCAATATTTTGTATCGTATATGCCGAGTCTCCACTTTATCTCACGAAAAAAACACTTGCAGAAATAGATCTCTAGATACGAGTATACAATTTCAGACAAGCACAGGTTAATACGGTAAGAGTAAAAATAAATAGGCGATAAACGTACTACAGAGGTCACCTCTGCTTTTGAGGAGGTCTAGACTTTATTTCACTACGGTAACCCACTACGGGTAGGGAGATATATTTATTTCTATGTTTTATTAAAAAATATATTTATAATTATTTACTGCGTTAGATCTTAACTTGATATTTATTGAAGGTTAAATTCCAGAAAAAAAATAAGTTTTCAATTACTAAATTAATTAATCCTGAATCCTAAATGCTGAATCCGTACATATTTTTAAGAGTTGTTTGCATAATTATTATTATTATTCTATCTATATTATTATATCTGAATCAGTTAAGAGCCAATCTCGTCTTTTTTAACACTTTTGAATGCGCGGTTTATTGAAAACTAGAGGCAGCATGTTGGCAGACGATTTCATATGGCCTTTTATATTTGTTTTTAATGGAAAACGAGAAGTTCCCAATATCTGCCTCCTCTTTTTTTTAATAGAATAGGAAAGCGGACGAGCATATGGGCCAACTGATGGTAAGTGGTCACCAAACGCCCTTAGACATTGGCATTGTAAGAAATGTCAACCATCGCTTATAGCCAATGCGCCACCAACCTTGTGAACTAAGATTTTATGTCCCTTGTGCCTGTAATTACACTGGCTCACTCACCCTTCAAACCGGAACACAACAATATCAAGTATTGCTGTTTTGCGGTAGAATATCTGATGAGTGGGTGGTACCTACCCAGACGAGCTTGCACAAAGCCCTACCACCAGTTATCTATCAATATAACTATAGCATGTTGTATTATTATATGTATATGGTTATTTATTTCTTATATAAGTTTATATGTATGTATGTATAAGTGTATATGTATATATATATATGTATGTAGGTTGGTATATTACATATTTGTATTAAGCTCAATAACTTTTTAAGTATAAGTTGTTCGCACACTATGCCCGATTAGTGATCCTGGCTAAAAAACACATAAACATTTCTCTTTACAGAGGTTGCCTGGAAGAGATCACTGTAAGTGATAAGGCCGCCTTTGCATACTATATTTTCTACTAGCTTTATATGTTACTAAATGTTTGTAAGGTGTGTGCAATAAAGGATTAATAAGTAAATAAAATAAATTATTATTATATTTACTGATATAAAAGTGGCGATGGGTTATGTTTTCTGTGCATATACTAAAAGAGGGTCGTTGAATAGTTACTAGAGATTGATTGTTACATATTAAAACTTATTGCATAATGAAATGATCCTTTTGTGTGGCAGTTTGAATATAATTGTACCTCATGTGGTTTTGGAGCCGATGAGGAGAATGAGCTAGAAGAACACGAGTGTGGTAAAATGAAATATAAAGACTTCAGCGATTCCGAAACATCCGTACACGTTGATTCGTCTTCCGACGAAGACTCTGATATAACTGAAGTTGATTCAAATGTGTCCGCATCAGAAATGGATTTAACAAAGGAAAAATGGAGGAAGCACGGCGAATCAAGTTAGTGATTTAATTGTTGAGAAATATTTGATAGAATTTAAGAATAAATGTAATAAAGAAATATATATTTTTAGGATCATTCGCAACAAGAATAAAACGTATTCCGTTTGAAATAAAAAATCCGAAAGCCTTTTTGAATCAAAGTGCAGAAGAATTGTGAGTATTCAAATAATTTAAAATGAAATATAAAAAAATTGTTGAGTATGTAATTTTCCATGCTCTATAAAGAATTAAGTTCTCAAAGTAAATACATGCTGAACTAACCAATTTGGGCCACGGCGGCCAATCTCATGGGGGAGATTAGTCAACAGTGCACGACATGTTACAGTACACAAATGTGTGCGCAAACACAGGTGTTATTCCCTCACTCTCATAATCCAATGAAACGGCATACTGACATGACCGGTAAGAGATCAGGCTCAGGACCAACGGCACAACGTGCTTTTTCAAGGCACGGAACACGGAGTCTAAATACTTCCAACTTCCCGACTCCGGGTTGGTACTGATAATTTTCTACAGAAAAATTCAATAACTTTCTTTTTGACCCGACCTTGGGTTTGAACCCAGGACCTCGGAATTTTCGACCTTATGTCTAGTCACTAGACCAACGAGACAGGTAATAATATAAATGACAAAATTTCTCATATTTCAGTCGTAGAATACACTACACCAGTGATACACTCTATCCCCAATGGCGATACTGTAAATACAAGAGTGTACCGGATGATGACATATGTAAATACATGCCGCCTTTAGAACATTCCTGTAAACTTCTAATGGGTCAAAAGGATTGGAAAACCCTCAATAAATTTCAAGCTTCAAAGGAAACCGGTAAGCATTATTAAATGTTATTAATATTTAGAAGTTATAGCGTCCAAACGCAAAGTATAAAAAAAACATTTGCGATATTAACTTTTCAAATTGTCTTACAATGTATAACTATGAAAGATTATTTCTCAATGGCGACTCAATTACTAATGGGCAGTTCAAATCATGTCTCGCACATGCAGCCGTGAGTAGATGATATTTTTTTATAAATTTATCCTTCATCAGGAGGCTATGCCATGTTTGTGGGCGGCAGCATTCAGTGCGTATCGTGGGCGACGGGCGAGGCGGGGGAGGACACGGGGGAGGGGGGTGAGCGACACTTCCTGGCGGTGAGCTGCCATAACGCGACCGACTCTCCGCGTCTGGGCATCGCGCAAATTCACAGCCAAGCCGGCATGTTGCAGATATGGGACTTTGGGGATATGACCACGTTTGTACTCTTTTTATTTGGAATTCGAAGGAAAATATTTTGATTGCAAACTTTAGTGGTCTAGAAATTCACTGGCCTCATTATCGCCATTGTTTCATGTCAATTAAAGCTGAAAGTCATTTATTTATCTTTACCTCGCCTGCCATAAGATCAGGTATAAATATTTATACCACACGTCATGGTATAAAACGTCGACTGTTCCTAATATTATTTTCTGAATCTTTGTTAAAGAGATAAATAAAATACCTCATTCTGTTTATATTTCAGTTGCGTTCCCAAATTTGTGCTTGGAATAGCTCACGAATACGGCACAATGTGGTCAATCGACTGGTGTGCGTCTGGCGCGCGAGACAATCTTCTAGAACATTCTAAGACATTCCAGAGGCTTGGTCTCTTAGCCGCAGCGTGCTCGAATGGTTCGGCTTACATATTCTCCGTACCTTACCCGTCTACAATAATAGACAGGTGTGAATTATATACATATGTTAAACGTGAAGTACTAGATGGTACTGATTTTAATTTTTTTTTAATTATTTTTTCAGTCATAAAGTTGTATACCATTTAACCCCGGTGGCCGAGCTAAGGATAAGCAGAGGCGAACGGAATAAGTTCCAAGCAACTTCTATCAGTTGGTCCTCTGTAAGTACGATGTATAAAATAAAAAAAATATTTACTAGTGAAATCTGATAATAGAGAAAGCTAAACATAGCGCGTCAGCGTATTCACGAGAAAGTAGAAGAAGGGAGCTTGATTTAAAATAAAAATGGAAATAGCAATATCCAATTTATTATTTTTTTCATATTTTCAATTTGGCATTTCTTTTAATTGCCTGAGCAGAGCGGTTATTCCGGTTTGTCTCCCCTTCAAAATAACCTGAAATCATAAAAATAAATATATAGTCACAAATAATTCCATAGATTGCTACGGAATCATTTGTAACTATACAAATATACGACTTTGTAAATGACGCGTCAATTCATTAGACGCGTTTGTTTACATTGTGTAGTATATTTCAATTTCAAAATTGTTAAACAAAAATACAAATCGTTTTATTTGCAGCAAATTGGTCACTCGGTTGTTTTGGTCGGTTATTCGGACGGAACAACGGCCTTGTTTGATTTACAAGGCGACTCTCCTCTGTTGAAAGAAACGGAAGATGGAGTTGATATATTCTATCCATATCACGACGAACGTTCTCATAACACATGCGTAACTGGTTAGTATTTGCAAACTTGTCGTATTTGTATATATATTTTATATAGTATTATTTTAAAATTCAAGTTTAAGATATATAAATAAAAAAAAAAAACAAAAAAAACGTGTAGCTGAATAATACAAAAGTATCTTGTCATCGCATTTCACTTCATTTGAAGCAGCTTGTCCAGCATAGTACTGTATTTGGATTTTTATATATTTTTATTAAATTAGATGAACATGGTTTTTTTTACATAAGGATTGAGAAGACTTTTTTTACCTGCGACTTGCCACTGTTCCTCCTCAATCTACCGAAGGCACATATATCGATATACTCTCACGTGGGCATCCCGTGTCCGCAGGCGTGAGCACGCTGGCGAGCGGCGTGCGCGGCGGCGCGTGCGTGGCGAGCAGCGCGTCGCCCACGGGCGCCGACAGCGCGCGGCGCGGCGTGGGCGCCGTCCGCCTGCGCGCCCACCTGCCCTGCTCCGCCGTCGAGCACACTCCGCACTGGCCCTCCGCGCTGCTCGCCGAGAACGACGGAATCGGTGAGCTAGCTCCTCTACCCTCTCCACGTTTTACAAGACTAGATTGCAGACAGACAGGAGTGGGCCTTGCGACTTCGACTTTAGATATATGTGTCGTTTATACCACTATTCACTATGAGTACGCGAATCTGGTTTTGATTTAATCGTTCAATTTTACGCCTATTTATTTATGTATTGACATGGGCCATGTAAAAAGTGTTAAGCGCTCTTTATATCGCCAATACGTCGGAGAGCCCGCCATGACCCGCTGGTCCCGCAGTGACGCAGGCGGTGAACGAGCTGGACTGGTGGGGCTGGGGCCAGCGGCTGGGCGCGGTGCACGGCAGCGGCGCGTGCGCGCAGTGCGGCGCGCTGGCCGCTTTCGCGCCGCCGCTCCTGCGGCTCATGACGCCGCACCCCGCCTTCTCGTCTCTTAACAAGGAGGTTTGGACGAGTTGTTGCTTTGACAATTTATATAATAAAATAAAAAATACAAAATTACTGGATTTTTTCTAGCCGAATGCAATATTTGTGACATACAATTAATATTCCTGGATTTCAGGACCATTTTTACCATTTATTACTATCAAGCTATTTTTCTGTGTCTTTACACTCTTATGGCCGATACGTGAGATACCTCATAAACAGTAAACAATGCTCTGCACATGCGTGCATGTTGGAGGGAGAGGACTCTTTGATCAAACAATACATTTTGTAGGACAAATATATTTTTTCAATAATGTCAATAATTTTCTTAAGATTTAATATAAAAACCCACAGTTAGTAATAAAATTTTGAGAATCGTTAAATCGACATATTTTATAGCTGCTACTCCTGTTAGCTACCATAATCGAGAATTTTTGTATAGAAAATTGTTGGGCGTCTTATCAAAATGAAGCTACTCACGGAAAATTAGCTTGGTAGTAATAAATGGTAAAAATGATCCCGGAATACTGGACTAAAACAATTTATTCTTTAAAAGTGCATTGAAATTAATATTTTTAAATGAAAATTCAAAAGAAAAAAGCACGCTTGAATAAAGTTTAATCTTAGTACATTATAGAAGGTATATTTTGCTTTACGTTTTCCTTTCGTGTTGTTATCGAATTAAAGCGTTTCATCGTGTTCCAGCCGGTGGCGTTTATAAACATGACGCCTCTTGCAAAGAAACGAACGAAACAGAAGACTGATGAATTAGCAATCAAACTAGAACCGCGAACTTACGAGGACGCCGTCAAAACATACGGAATAGAATTCAAATTTATCAGAGAACTTGACAAGGTAATTGATGATTCCATACAATATCACTTGAGATTGTGGTCGCGACCTCGTTCGATCTTGGACATAGCATTTTTATAAATATACGGTAAAGTCCCTAATTTAACCCGGTTAAAAAGTTTTCTAAAATATACATGGCGTGTTTCACTTATCTATATAGTGATGCTGCATAGTCATAAAACAACATTTTTATGATACTAAACTACATATATACTTAAAAAAAAAGTATTTTGTACATACATATACATATTATGTATTTGTATTGATACCTGTGATCGCTAGACATCTTCTTTTTGTGCACAATCAGTGCAGTACAGTACAGAACAGTAGCAGCCTGTAAATGTCCCACTGCTGGGTTAAGGCCTCCTCTCCCTTTTGAGGAGAAGGTTTGGAGCTTATTCCACCACGCTGCTCCAATGCAGATTGGTAGAATACACATGTGGCATAATTTTAACGAAATGAGAAACATGCAGGTTTCCTCACGATGTTTTCCTTCACCGTCAAGCACGAGATGAATTTATTAAACACAAATTAAGCATATGAAAATTCAGTGGTGCTTGCCCGGGTTTGAACCCACGATCATCGGTTAAGATTCACGTGTTCTAACCACTGGGCCATCTCGGCTTTTATTTGTGCATAATAATGACAAATATCCAGTTGAGTACCAAATACCTAAAAATATGTCAATATTCGACGAACACATGTACTTGATAGTAATATGTATAATATTTGTATCCGAATGATTATTTTTAAAACAATACTCAAGTCTTATATATGTTTACAGAACTTCATTCAACAGATGAATAATAAGCCAAAGGAACTTTGCCACGAAAGGTTCCCGCTTAGCGATATACCGTCGATGGCTTTCAATCCTTCGCCGCGACATCACAAGAAAATCGCTTTGGCTACTCACGCTGGCCTTATATTTGTGGTAACCGTATGATGCTTATTTATGGAATTACAATAAATTATTCCAATACTGTTATTGTTCAAAACAAAATATATAAGTGATATATAAATATATTATTATGTAAAGTATATGACTTTTTATAACGGCTGCCTCTTGGATTTCGATTACATTGTATTTATTCGATCCGTACAATTTGGCATTTTAAATACTATATACATATATAAATATGTGTTAATCTTTCAATCGCGCATTATTACATTAAGTAAATATATTTTAAGCCGTTATCTTCTAGCATATGCTAATATATTACAATGTAATGTACATATATATATGTACATATGTATAATATAAGTGGCGTAGCGTTTATTTTAGTAATCCCCGGGGTTTGGGCAAGTTTTGCCGTTCTTATTTATGTATTTAAATTCAAAGCCTCAAAAATGTACAGCATTTCTAAATAATTTTTCGGCAATAGAAAATTTATAAATGTACAGATTGAAAGTAAAAAAGTTATGTACTTATGTATGTTTTGTGAAATATAAAACATTTGTTCCAAAAGTTCTTAATCGTTTGCCATTTAATGATTTATAGTTGTAGTATTTTTGTACTATCTGCGACAAGATTAAGTTTCTGTTTCATACAATACGTATGAGAAGAGAATTTAAACACAAAACAATTTAACAACTGGATTGTTACGTAACGTATTTTATAGAAAAAAACACAATTTTAAAAACAGTTTGTTGTCATTTTATTTTTTCCTTTGCCACAAGGTTTCGCTTTTTGTTGAGAATAGTCTGTCCTGTTTGGTATAAACTTGGTTTTGTAGTGTTATTTATTTTAAGATTTTCACGAAGTCCTAAAGTATGTTTATATTCTCAAACAAACGACATTTATTAATATTTTCATCCTTAGCTCTTATTTATTAAATACTCCAACTGTATAATTCATAATCTAACTGTTGTACATTTGTACAACATTGGCACAATAGTAATAAATAGTATTGCCAGTCACTCGAGCGGCTCTCAGTTAATGAAAGGGGATTCCCCAGTTCACACTGAATAAATAATAAAGAGTTCCGTGCTCATAATAATCTTTCTGAATTGCATGAGCAAAAGAAACTATATAATGGTTAAGACTTTTAGTATGTGACATATTTGCCGCCTCTGTGCCACCCGCTATCCGCTACGCCACTGTATAATATGTAAAATAAAAACATTTAGTTTTAATTTTTTTTTTTTTTCAATATATTTATTGAAGTGACTGATCGTGTTAATATATTCGTTTTATCTGTCGTTATGATAAATAAATATAACGTTAAATTCAAAGTTTTTATTGATTTAAAACTGGCTAGTTTTAGTTTTTGTAATTGTTGTATAAATGTAAGTTATATTTAATTTTGTAGATTTGTAAATAAGACTATGACATCTTGAATGTAAAGGTATAGTGGAGGTGGATTGTATGACATTTTAACATTTTTTTTATTGGCTTTGAATTGTTGTGATTCATTTTGGAGGATATGCTGCTCAGTGCTACAAGCGCAAGTTCGTATAGCTTATAGACGCTTTGAATTATCTTTTAAACTAATATCGAATGTCTATGGGCCCTCTGCCCATGGACATTCTAAAACGTCAGACTTAGCATTGCGATTGTACAAATTCTTTTGTACCATTCGGTATAACAAAAATGGGTAGATTAATTATGTATTCAAATTATTACTTTTGATACGAATGTCGTAGGTACAACCAATCATTTATTTGACTTATTTAGCCTAAAAATTATAATTATGTTAAAAGATTTCTTATTTACCTGTTCGTTCAAATTATGTGTTATCTGAATACACGTTATACGAGAATTTGTGGGCGAAAAATCCAATAGCTTTTTATTGACCTGACTCAAGATTCGATTCCTTTATGTATTCATGGCATTTTTTATGGTTACATAACTTATATCAATTATATATTAATATCAGAGTGTTAATCTATTTGAGATATAGTAATTTTGTAAACTAACAAGCTACTATTTTTGAATGATAATGAACATTTGTTCATTATCATTCAAATAAATTCCTACATTTATCTTCACGAATAGCATAAATGCGAAAGTGAGTTTGTATGTTTGTTACGTTTTCACGTCTTAACTACGCAATCGTTCATCATGAAATTTTGCGTGCATCTGCACAGTGGTACAAAAAAGGACATAGGGCATCCAACAAATGCCCCTTTCGGAAAGTAGTAATTTTATATATTGAGAGAATACGGAATTTATGCCAGATTTTTGGTTCGAAAATCACAGGAAAAATAAACAGTATACAAATAACAATAATTATGACATTTGTATGTACAAATTATTGTATAATTATAACTTAAAATTATGTAAATTATATAATTGTTTAATAATTTGTTTATAAGTTTTGAATACTACCACGATTTGATTTATAAAATCATTCGTTTAATAGTTACTTGTCACATAAGTTGGTTGAACGTTGATTATTTTTATCTTGTCAAATAATGTTACATGGTTTCGCGTGTATTTTTTATCTTAAATTTTGATATATGTCCGGTATTTTGTTCTGTAGTTAAATCTTATCTATCGATATATCGCGTAGTGATGTATGATGCCATAGTTTATTTTAAACACATCGATATATAGAATAAAAACTACGCGCAGAATTAGTAAAATTTTAAAATATACTTATATATTTTTTATGATTAGTCAGCGTATAGTGTTTATTAATCGTTGTGTATAAATTGGAAGCAAAATTATGATAGTGATAGTTTATAATAAAGGCTAATAAACGCTACAACAGCTTAAAAATTAAACAGATTATATATAAATATGAACTTCATCTTAAGTCTATGTTCCCAACACATAAAACTGCAAATAATTAAATATAATATATATAGCCATAATTTTTTTTAATTTGCTATTTTAATATTAAATTTAATGTATGGAGACAGATTTTTAGCTTAAGGAGCAGGTTTTCCCGTGTATCAGAGCGAGTTTATCTTCTAGATATAGTAATTTTGTATACTAACAAAATACCGTTTTAGTTATTTGGACAATCTGACTGATCACTGAACGCTATTTTTAATGCGTCATCAGCTCCTACAGATCACCATTTAGTTTAAAGAAAAAACAATTAGTTAAACCGACTTTGGTTAACGTTTCAGAAACTGACAGTCTTTTTTTTGTCGACAAAATTTCGATTGATTGCTTTGATGTCTTCCACATTTCGCTATCTAAAGTTATATTATGAAAAAGAACAAACATATCCGTTATATTGTTGAAAATAAATATAACCAATGTCAGTTATCATTCCACCTACCACTATACGAACACGAATTTTATTAAACCATTAAAAAAAACCTTTGAATTTATGTTCTTTCTCTCAAAAATTTCACGTTAAGAAAAATACTGTTTTGTAAATTTTCTTTAAGTAAGACTTGTACTAGATACTTAATCAAAAATTTATTTTTAAATGTAACCCAAGATCACATATATCGGACTTAAGTGATATTAATATATTGTTTAACTATGTAAGTAAATATATATTACGCTTGTTGCCTCATAAAGTTTTAAATAAAAGTGTATTTTTTATTTTTTATTCCTAGCAAGAGAGTAAAAAGTTACACGACGAAGGTTCTAAGCTTATTTTAAGCGGGTGCCTCTCCATTACTGAAGGTTGGTAGACAGCTTTATGAATTGCTGAGCTTTATGGAATAGGCATATCTGTAGACGCAATTTCTGTCCAATTCTTGTTTTGCACACATGGCTTTCGACGTCCATCGCGTCTTCTGTCTTCTTTCTTATACATTATTATGACTTGAAGAAAGTGATACCTATACGTATGTCGAGTCAGAATAAAAGTTTAAGCTGTAATTTCGTGAAAAACGTTTTCTATGGTTAAAAGACAATATTTACCTTAATACCTTTAAACAATATAAAATAATGGCGATGTCCGCTTCTGCTGTCTGTTAACTACTAATTTGAAAAATAAAAAAAGAAACGTGTTTCACTTTTATTTAGAATTTTTCGTCGGGAAGGTTTATATGTCTAAATTGAAATTAACAAAATATAAAGACTTGAGAAAAGTTAATGTTTTGTAATTAAATCTTCTATAAAAACTTTTATGACAATACGTGCAATATGCTGACTGAACGTATTAAAATTATAGACTACTGAAACTATGATCTTAAAAAAGGCCTAAAAACAGCCAGTATGACTTACGGTATGTCTCATGACATTTGTTTATATTTAATTGTTTAAATAATGTAACACTAGAAACCTTAATTTGTCCCGTGCATAGCCAGAGTCAAATTTAACACGAATGCATAATCGTAATACCTACAATCATTCAACGTTTACAAATTAACTTTGAGCGTTGTCGAAGTCTTGAAATCTGAATCAGTTAAGAGCCAATCTCGTCTTTTTTAACACTTTTGAATGCGCGGTTTATTGAAAACTAGAGGCAGCATGTTGGCAGACGATTTCGTATGGCCTTTTATATTTGTTTTTAATCGAAAACGAGAAGTTCCCAATATCTGCCTCCTCTTTTTTTTAATAGAATAGGAAAGCGGACGAGCATATGGGCCACCTGATGGTAAGTGGTCACCAAACGCCCTTAGACATTTTCATTGTAAGAAATGTCAACCATCGCTTACATAGCCAATGCGCCACCAAACTTGGGAACTAAGATTTTATGTCCCTTGTGCCTGTAATTACACTGGCTCACTCACCCTTCAAACCGGAAGTATTGCTGTTTTGCGGTAGAATATCTGATGAGTGGGTTGTACCTACCCAGACGAGCTTGCACAAGCCCTACCACCAGTAAAATTCCTCTTCGACTATTTTCGCTTTCAAAAATATTCTAAATGCAGATGCAACCAGGAACAAATCATATATGTACCCCATTTTAAGCGCGCTGTCATTGATAACTTAGCGCTACCTTAGTGGCAGGCTTTGTCCATAATAATGCCACTTAGCTATTTATAATTATGTGTACCATACGAGCACACCATATAGACAATTTGGTTCGCCCCCTCACTATTTCAATTAATTATATATATATATATATATTAAATTAGTTGCGTGTTAACTTATTATAATGACATATACACTAACTTTTAAAACAGGTCAACTTCATTTTGAACCTTTGTCATGTAAAAAATAAAGTTTATTCAAAAAATCGTATGCTTGGTCAATAATATATTCAAATTTGTCAAAATGAAATGGACGAATAAAAAATATGTGGACATATTTTAAAGCAATTTTATAAATATCCAATCTTATGTTGTGTGGTCAGAAAGGCGAGGCAATTACTATATTTTACATTTCCAATATATGTATGTACATAATATATTCCGTTCCAGACGCAGTGATTTTCATTTTAGTTGAACCTATTTCGAGAATAATATTTGAACATAATAAAACGGTAATGACTTATGAGTAATAACTTCGTATATGAAATATTAATAGCGGCAAAACACAAAATGACAAGTTCTAAGATTAATGTACTGGTTCCTATTTAATTTTTTTGTGTCGGTTTGTGTGTAGTACGATGTTTAGTAATTGCTGACATTTATTCGACAACGTTTACGAATATATTTTCCTAAAAATAATGTTTCTATCAAACTTTGTTTAGGGAGAAGAGTTTCGTACGTTTACGTTTGATACACCGATGAGCGATCTCTACCGCCAGTGAGAATCGAACCGCGTTGAAGAGAGAACGTGTTTTATAAATACCTCAATCGCGCGCTTTGCACTACGTCTTCAACATAAACATATAATCAAAAAACTAGTCTAAAATAAAACTTAATAATTTCATAAATATATTGTAAGTGACATTTGTCCTCGGATTCGTGATAAGAAATAAAAATCATTTTTTTTTTGTAAAATTAAAATGATGTTCTGAATAAATATTTTTTTTTAGTTTTATTATTTGTTTTTTAAATCTTTTAAAATGATGATGGCTAGTGCTAAATTGATTAGAGACTGTAGCTCCGAGCTAAGTTCTGATGTACGGTCCCTTTCGGTGGCATCTTCTACAGAAGAGCAGGAGTCCACCACCACTGACACTGAATATTCTGAAGAAGAGAAAGAATATGAATTAGAAGATCTGCAAATCTTAAAAACTATTGGTAAGTTTAATACTTAAGGCGTTATAGTAGAAAGATTTGATTAAAATATACCTGCTCTTTTATCAATTATAATAAAAAAATAAATTATTTGTGTAATCAAATTCATGTAAAAATGTTGTCAGTAAATATGTTTTGTATAATTACGGTCATACTTGTGCATACATAGGTATATAGTCAAATCCAATATTTATATAAATATAATATAATGTTGATGTAATTAATCGAATTGAATTTGCGGAAAGTCTGTAAGTAACATAATATCAATTCATAATTTAAGTTTCATTTTACAGAATAAAAAAACTATTTAAGTTTAATTATATTAACGTAACTTTGCATTTTAAATATTTTTTGTTTTATTTTTTTAAATGAGAAAATTTGAAAATATACATTTCATCGGAAATAAATCATTCTATATTTACGACCCTTTACGAGTTATCTTCGAAAGTTTTTCACACGTATATGTAATGTGAATGTAAAGATTGAGATTTAAAATATGTGAACACTATAAATATCGTCGAAAACTATATAAATAATCATATTCATATAAACAATTGCTCATATTGCTACATGTACTTATGTTAAATGTTAATGACCGAAATACCTGTAAATTGCATTGATTATAATGTTAGTTTACTCATGTTCTATCTACACATTATATATATTTTCAGAATAATCAGCACGTTAGTGGTTGGTAAATATACGATAAAATTATATCAATGTCCTTGGTCTAAATATTTCGTCGTGAATCGTTGCAAAGCGAAAGGTGTAGGAGTAGCCCCCTTTGACCTAAATATGGAAGGGAGGTAAGAGTCAAGGCCATTTGGAATTTGCAGTTTGATCTACTAGAACTATTTGCGTATAGTTTTGTATATGGAGTGTTATCGAATTGTTAACAATAGTCAATTTTATTTATTTTAAAAGTTATTTGTATGAAATTAAATCAGAGTACCTATGTGTGAGTTTAGTAGTGAACTGATCAACTCAATTAAAGGCTCTGTGCGAGGCACAAAACAATTGTTTTTTTAGAAAATATATTGAATAGTTGATACCTATAATAAAAATTAAGATAATAATTGCACCATTATATATTCGTTTTTTTTGCTTCATATCGCGTACTATTTACAAAATTATAAAGCAAATTTATTTGAAATAGAATTTCAAATAAGTCTCATCAATGGTAGAAACAATAATAACACAAAAAATTAAGTCTTATCGAAAGCAATCCCTGAGTTGGAAAACTATTGTAAAGATGAAACAGAGCACAAAACGTCTCGCAGACAGATGTATCTGGTTTACCTATTATCCTCTCAGCGCCCTAGTTACAACGGTAACGAGTACCTAACGACTGCATCACGAGTTTGTTTCAGTCAGTAAGTCACTTTGAAAGAAGCCGAAATACATGACTAATAGGTGAAAAATTAAAAACTAAACATCTAACAGTCTGGGAATGTCTCACTGCTTAGATAAGGGTTTTCTCATTTTTAATGAGGTTTCAGGGTTACTACTCCAATGTCGATTACTGCATGTTTCATGCAGGTTTCTTCACGACATTTTCCAGCCAAGCACGAGATGAATCATAAACATAAATTAAGCATGTGAAAATGTAGTTGTGCTTGCATGGGAACCCGCAATCATCAGCTAAGATTCACGTGTTCTGGACCACGAGACCGTCTCGATTTAAAAAAAAAAATAGATGAAAAATATCAATAGATATAAATGTATATGATTATCTATTTATGAGTCATATTAACGTAGGATTATTATATCTTTAAATTTGGTTCGATTTTTTTCTTATAATATAATAAAAATAATAAGAGATAAATGTTTGAAGCGAGTGATAGCATTTTTCATTATATTGTCACGCGTGATTAGCAATAGAATGTGGGTTAGTGAATCACGCGAACTTGGTGATCAGAAAGTAACGCGCATTCGAATCCTACGGATATTATCTAAGTAAATAATTAAATTATGCTATTGTGTCAACGCGATGTCCCAAATGTTGCTGATGGAATAAATTGATATCACCTGTTAATTAAGCTTATCGTTAAACCAATAAAATATATGCCAAACAATTTAAACTGTCGACGTTTTAACGACACAAAACATTCAATTAGTATGTGTGTGTTCACACGAATGTCACATTTTGATTTGTTGCCATAATTATTTTGTTCATAAAACTTCGCATTAACACGATATATGCACCTCAGCCACGTGTATCCTGCGGTTATAAAGTAAATATACGAGTGTTATAGACACGTGATATATGCAAGTCACATAATATTTTTTTAGCAAAACTATAATATTAATGCTCGGGTTTGAACCCACGATCATCGCTTAAGATTCACGCGTTTTTACCACAGGGCCATCTCGGCTTTCGTGGGTTCAAACCCGGGCAAGCACCACTGAATTTTCATGTGCTTAATTTGTGATTATAATTCATCTCGTGCTTTACGGTGAAGGAAAACATCGTGAGGAAACCTGCATGTGTCTAATTTCACTGAAGTTCTGCCACATGTGAATTCTACCAACCCGCATTGGAGCAGCGTGGTGGAATAAGCTCCAAACCTTCTCCTCAAAAAGAGGAGAGGAGGCCTTTAGCCCAGCAGTGGGACATTCACAGGCTGTTACGGTTACGGATAATATTAATATATAATAAATTAAATCATTTCAAATAAACTATCTTTGAAATATATTATAATTATAAATAAATAATAACGTTAATTACTAGCCCGCTTTGTCTGGCGTTAGTTATATTTCGGTAATTTTTTTTTATGTAAATCAGGTTTAAGACAATATTACAACAGATTTTATTACAATCTGTATTGTTCGAGCATTATAGGGCAACATCTAAACAGACACACATACACACGTACGCATATACATTCTTAGTAATATGATATAGTTTAAAACTAAAATATAAATATTTGCGATTCTAATTTAACCCGATTAATCAAAATAAGTTGTTCTAAAATTCTAACGGTTATACGATACTTGTGAAATATAACGAAACCTCAGATTGCGATCATAGTTCACAGTTCACACAGATATTTATTACCAGAACTAGGTTTGGTTAGATTACAAAAAGAAAGTCGGTAAAACAATGCCCCGGCAAGAGATGGGAGCAAACGGAAACGGTCATATTTTGTGCTCGTGTGCGTTCTGTAAAAACTATTTAATTATTTACTTTTGCACGTTATTCTAATGTTAACAATATTATTTTATGGCACAATTTTCATAAGTTCTACGCATTTTGAGTTTGATTCTGTGTTGGAATGTCTGTATAATTTATTTATATTTTATATTCACTTACATAATATGTATATACATTGTGTAGATTCGTAATTATTTTACATATATTTTGGATAATAGCATTATGATATCGACTCCAAACCGGTTTCTTTCAACGTGTAATAACATAATTAAGTTATATTTAAATTTAGCTCAGCACTTTTTGCTTAGGTTGAAAGCCAATCCGACATTACACGAAAGGGTTTAGTAAAAAAATATAATAGTTTAAGCGTCAATCCAACGCTTAAATGTACTTTCCGAAGTACGAGTTTATGCATTCATTTATAACAAATAATAATATGTACCTATACACCTTTTCAACACTAACTCTTAACTTGCCTTAAAACAGGGCTGAAGCAATAAAGTTTTCTGATAATCTGCAGACACCAACTGACCTGCATCATTGTCTCGGATCTTTACTTGAGTCACCTTGCACTTCGATGCAGTACCCTTGGCCGGCTTCCATACTCTGTTTACTTATCTTCATTATTGTTTATAATAGGCACATCATGAATTAATGCAAATGAAATTGCGTATTGTGCATACGGGCGGTGAACTTGAAACCTAATAACAATTTAGTACGATAAATGCATTTATGCGAAACGTTAAGCTTATAAAATTTACGCTTTATTTTTATCAATGTAATAGATGATGTCCTCATAACCGATTTCAGCAAAAACATCTGAAAGGAGACTAGTCAAGTGCGCAAGATGAATTAGGTATAGTGCACAAGATTATGCCAGTACACCAGTAAACCAGTATACTCTCTATTTGCCTTACTCTTATAAATTGGGGAGATGGCATTCAGTTTATAGACATTTATTTCTCAAAAAGACAAAAACAGTCACTTGTTTACAATTTTAAAGAAAATATTATGAATGTAGTTCGTCGTTCTTGTAATATTAATAATCTTTTAAAATTAATATAATATTAATTTAATAATAAAAAAGTAATGTCGTTACGAGTATAAACAAAATCAAATAATAATTAATAACCGTAGGCATAAGCTATATAAATGAATATAAATGAATGAATAATCGTATATAAATGAAGCGTAAAACCGAATGCTTTACTGGCATGAAAGTAACACTGCAACACTGCAACTTCCAAACTCCTGACTACTAATAAGAATAACCCAAAGCCATATTGGCTCGACCACGGACTTGAGCATGGCTGAATATGTGGTTGTTAAAATGTAGTTGTTACATCACTATTCAACAAAATATGAATAAATACATACTGAAGATGTGGTTTAATTATTCGTTATTTTTAGGTTTAAAAGTATCTACTATTTTAATAAAGAACACGTAAATATATCTATTAAAATTCATAATGCAATGCAAAAATGAATTTGTGCAGATTTTTCTTGATAGATAGTTCAGTCCGATTTCCGATCTGGTGGTCAGTTATCAATAAAAAGTGCTTGAAGGTTATATTGTTTTTTTGTGTTATTGTATCTATCTATAAGATTGTGATGATAAATAATTGACATAATATAGGTGTTTTTGTGTAAAGTGCAATATTGTATATTGGACAGTAAATGCAGAGGAATTCAAATAAATCGTTGAAAGTGAATTTAACTTCTGCTATTCCTGTAGCGTACTCAGTAGAAGTGGCATTATGTAATACATCAGCGGACGACTTCAAGATACGTATCCGAATAACGATAACGCTTTCTCTGACACGAACACTCGTCCGCTTCGTGTAGGTCGTAGAAATGTTAATTTCTTGAGCTCTTTGATTGACCTTTCTTAAAAATAATAGAGACTGGTGATTTGTTATAATAAACAAACAAACCATAACGGTTTCTTTTTTCAATGTTATGCCGTAAAAACAAATTTAATTTTTGTCATAGATAATATTTCTGTATTTAGTAAAATTGTTTTAGATTTCAATATAAAATATCTTCTCTGTTCCCCAATGGATTGCGCCAAAAATGGCCTCACCAACGCAAATCTTTTTCGAAAATAACAAAGTTCAACTTTTATAAACGGGTTTGTTTATATAACCGAGTGAAGGTAATCGAAGACGATTTTCGTCAAGTCCGGGGCTTGTCGCAAGTTAAATGTGTCGTTCAGTCAATAAACTCGAAAGTGAAGCGAGCTAAGAGACAAGGTGTGAGGTTAAAATAAATAAGTCAACACAATTCTTTTATTGCTTATAATTTCATTTGAGAGTATTGTATATAAAATCAGGTAAAATACACATAAACATTTTGTATCTTATTTTAAATAAATAACCATATTTATCCGATTTAAATTATGTTAAAGTCAGATGCTTTATTTTATTTAGTTATTCGTATCACGGAAAATATCATTCGTATGCAGTCCTGTAATTTCTGTAAACAAGGGATATGTTTATCCTCCATATGCAAAAGAGCGAGCGAGCAAGATGCGTGAGGGTTTCTTATCCCAATTCTCTTTCAAATTAAATATAGACATATTGGATTCAGTATGTAATATTATGTAGAATTATATTAAATTAATATTTCCATTGTTAAATATTTCTTTTAACTTGATAAGTGTTATTTTAGGGTTTAAGACGAGATCATATACTTCATGTACTTAATGTACTTTATGAATATGGAGCCGAGGTTAAATAAATAACACATAATGAAACTCTTAGCTTTATGTAGGCTTAATCATTGTAGGTTGATAAATGAGTAATATCAATAGACTAATGGATCAAATAAATAGTATGATCACTTGTTATGCCCTACTAATCTATATTTTTGCTAAACAAAAATAACAAATGCAATTTATACGAGCTGAATGTTTCTCTTCCGGTGAAATGACCTATTTAAAAGGAACTCACGATCTTCCCACGCTTCTGGGAAACACTCGTTAGAGTTTTGACAATTTGTTTAAATGTGAAGTGTGACGACCTGGAATTATATCGAACAATAAAATAAAGTCTTATGATTATTCCGACATAATTTTATCATTTGTTTTTACAATTATCAAGAAGCATAAAAGTAATATTACAGCTTTCGCGATGTGTAATTTGTTTTTAACTTGTGGTCAAACAGCAATATCAAGATAATCATTGTTACTGTCGCAGGTATTATTTATAGAAATAAACATTGTACGTTTACAAAGTCAATATTAGCCGAGATGGCCCAGTGGTTAGAACGCGTGAATCTTAACCGACTTGATTCGACCGAACTTGATCGTTGGTTCTAACCCTTTTTTTTTAATGTAACGCTAGAAAAACGTATAACGCGTTTCTTCCATGGGAAACGGTGTGTTTTATGTGGGGCTCGCCGGTGTCCAAGGCGCCGAGTGCGCCCCAAATACCCCCGGAATACCCACTAAAAACCAGTTTCCGTCTTAACGAGGAGCGCCATAGGATCGCTTTCGCATGCTATAATAATAAATATAAAATATTAATTAATAATTTAGGTGGTGATATGTATTAGTTTTTCGATCAGCAAACATCAACACTTTGTATTGCGTAATTACAGGCACAAGGTTTACAATATCAATCAAATCAAGTCCTATGGTTAGCGGTATTTTTACAGTATAAGGATTGGTTTATATTTTTTTACAGTATCAATTTCAATGGGTCTCAGGTGATTCACCATCAGATGACATATTTGATCGTCTAAAAAAAAGGTAATTCAATGCCTTTTTTAAGTTTTAGATTTTTCTATATTCAGTGTAGATTCAATTATATTAATAAAAAAGTATACATATGTTGACAGGAATTATAAGTGACTTTTTTATCATAAGCATTCAATTCAGCAAGCAGTAAAAGGTTTGAAAATGTAGCATTTATATTCTTATTTATGAAAGGGCTTGTATGCTTCAGGGTACAACCAAACACCGTAGGTACTCGTCTGACACTTATTAATATACGTATATACTTACCTATACTTACATAATATGTCTGTACAATAAATCTATACTTTCAATTACTGTCAAGAATTATTTCTAAATATATATTTTTTCATCTTTACCTAATCAAATTTTGTCTGGGTAAAAAGCTTACTTTTTTTACTAAATTAAATTTTGTCTCTAAATTTAATTTAGTAAAAAAGTAAGTACTTATAAGATTGCAGTTGCCGTACTAATACTGAACTATCTCACGGGCAATAAACTCTTATCAAAAATAGCCAAAGGAGTCAAAATTACTGGAGAAGTTTGTTTAGCTTATATAAAAGCATTTCTTCAATCGAATACTTTATATAGATTACAGAATATATCAATAGCATTCTGTGATTTCTTCCATGCGTCATTTATATGCCTAAGCAACACTAGACTCGCGTCAGTCATAGAGCGACACTAGTGAAGTCGTGCTCCTCATGCTAATTTACAGAGAAATGGACTATAAGTTGATTAAAACTTGTATATATATTTACTATATGATGATTGTATTAAATTAAGCACATGAAAATTCATTGGTGCTTGCCCAGGTTTGAACCCACGATCGTCAGTTAAGATTCACGCGTTCTAACCACTAGGCCATTTCGGCTCGTGCTTGACGGTGAAGGAAAACATCGTTAGGAAACCTGCATGTGTCTAATTTCATTGAAATTATGCCACATGTGTATTCTACCAACCCGCGTTGGAGCAGCGTGGTGGAATAAGCTCCAAACCTTCTCCTCAAAAGGGAGAGGAGGCTTAGCCCAGTAGTGGGACATTAACAGGCTGTTACTGATTGTATTAAAATTAAACAAAATAACTACTACAGTCACTTCTGTTACTTGATCCTTGTCCAGAAATTTGTTAAAAATACAAGCTATAAACAGGTCTATTTCATGTAACTTTCATGTATGATTTATTATTAATTTATTGTACATGAATATTACATACGTAATCTGTTTTTTGAATATTGACTGGTCAATTTTTTATTAATGCTATAATATAATGTTAGGGATTTTTGCTACTAATTTACCAAACTTAATTGTGATTAATTTAAATGAATAGTGCGTAAGCACAATTTATTATAATATTTTGCAACCCAATATATCGTTGAAAGAATTGTTTTTTTTTTATCTAGCTTGTAGTTATAAATATATGTTATTTTATGTAAAGCTGTTATTTTATGCCCGAAATAATTAAATAATCATAATCTTAAAACAACTAAAACATTTGATTCTTCTTCATCCGCGTTTGATAAGGAGAATATATTATTATCTATGCGTTCTCGGGGATTACCTTTGTGATAAAAATATCTTTAGCCAGCAATTTGAAATAACTTTACTAAATCCCGAGTTGCTATTTGTACATATGTTTATAATATAATGGTATAGGTATATATATGTTTATATTGACAAGTTCTTGGTATTGTTGTGTCCAGTTTGAGGGGTGAGTGAGCCCGGGTAATCACAGGCACAAGGGACGTCTAGTTCTCAAGCTTGATGGCGCATTGGCGACGTAAGCGATGGTTAACATTTCTTGCAATGTCATTGTCTACGGGCATTTGTGACCACTAACCATCAGGTGGCCCATATGCTTGTCCGGCTACCTACACTATAAAAAATATATGTGTACAGTTTAAATAAAAATCATGATAAGTTAGATAAACTATCAAACAGTGAAAGTTATTTCATACAAATGGTATGTATCCTGATAGATTTATATATAATAGGTATTTCAAAGAAGTAGTAATAAAAAAATCACGTTTAAATAATTCGTTTGCGTCAATACTTTTATGTATATGCATATATTTTATTGATGAATATTATCTTTCAATAGCTTTTACGAGATGTATATTGTTATTGGAATGAAGAAACCAGTAAATTTAACATTGTTATGAAAGATTAGTATATCGATAGCTGCCAACACGTGCCGTCTGCACAAGTCTGATGGAAATAATATCGTGTTTGTAATCTTTACGAATATCCCTTTCATTTAACGTCAAACGTCGAAGTAATCCCAGTTATTACAGCAAACGAGCGTGTTTTATATGACTGTTGGCAAACAGCTGTAATTTTTTACCGTTTCACAAAAATCTAGGCTACACTATGTACTCTTATAATAACTTGACACTGATTTACAGCAAATTCAAGTGTCAGTTTAAAATATTCAAAGACAACGTATTAATAAATAAATGTAAAGTATGTATTTTATTAAGCACTATCCCATCCCATCCCGACGGATAAAATTCATCCCCCGTTTCCTTCATTTATGTTGAATATTTTATTTGCGAATTATTTACGTTATAAAATAAACTTATGTTCCAAACAACAGCTTTCTAGACTCCGTTTTTGGCCGTGCGTCAGACAGGAGAAACGAATTTATAAGTATAGATTTAACAACTTATTTTATTGCCGCCACACTATTGGTGACATCTAATAACCATAAATCGAATCGATCTAGACTTGCAAACCGTCAAGAACCTGATAAGTGTTACAAAAATGTCTTAAAACCAAAGGCATTTATATACAAGTACTCGATACACAGTAGTTTGGGTCTAATCTTTTAGAGCTCAGGTTTCAATCTAAGGACTCGCCTGAGCAACAAAACTGTATATTAAGACATGTGAAACATGAACGAAAATATTGTTTATTTATTTTTTTATTTATTTATTTATTTATAGACGAGCAGCTGATAAGCTGATATGTCTATGTAAATTGTGTTGAAAAATCATTTTTGCAGAAGTGACAACTTCTGTGACTTTAACCAGGTATCAAGTCGGTTTTTGAAAGCATTAACTGAAGTGGCCAAAACAATTATAAGCAACGTTCAATGGATTATAAAAGACAAAATAAGTGTTGTTTATTAAAGTATTGTGTATGATACTTAAAGCATTTAAGATTTATAATGAAGTTAAAAAATTTACAAATAATCTAATAATATATGACGATGGCCTTAATAACCAAATTATTTATTGATATTTTAGCCACAAAGCCGAGATGGCCCAGTGGTAAGAACGCGTGAATCTTAACCGATGATCGTGGATTCAAGCCCGGGCAAGCACCACTGACTTTTCATGTGCTTAATTTGTAATTATAATTCATCTCGTGCTTTACGGTGAAGGAAAACATCGTGAGGAAACCTGCATGTGTCTAATTTCACTGAAATTCTGCCACATGTGTATTCCACCAACCCGCACTGGAGCACCTGCATGTGTCTAATTTCACTGAAATTCTGCCACATGTGTATTCCACCAACCCGCACTGGAGCAGCGTGGTGGAATAAGCTCCAAACCTTCTCCTCAAAAAAAGGGAGAGGAGGCCTTAGCCCAGCAGTGGGACATTTACAGGCTGTTACTGTTACTGTAGCCACAATACAGATATTAAATAATTCAAGTATATAGTATTTTTGGTGCATGGTATGTTTCAGACAATTGATCCCAAAGTTTTTTAATAAATTAATTTAAAACACAGAAAAGGATTTTTAAAAAATATTTCATTATGTTAATATTAGAATTAATAATAGATAGTCATTGTAATTGCACGGATAGATTTTAATTCGATTTGCTTAAAGCTAGTTATCAAAAGCCATTGTAGATAAGTACATATTTTAATATTATATAAGTCAATTATTTTTTTAAATTATTTCAAGTGTTCCATTTGACAAAAAAATATTTTATGTTTATTTACACAACCCTCCCACACACACAGACATTTAAGGCGGAAAGATCAGATTTTCTCGGCGTCTATGTTTTTTATATACTACGTATAAATGACAATAATTGTGAATTGTATTCAAATTATTGATTTATGAAATTTTCAGGTTTTTCAAATACTAAAGTTATATTAGAATCAATTAAGGTCAAAGCAATTATTGCATTGTCTTAAGAAATTCAGACCGTTATCTTTTAAAGCGTGTTTGAAGAATGTTATTTAGGTAATTACATAAAAATTCAAGAACGTAAAAAACTGTAATATAATTGAGAATGGGTGTCAGCGTATCATCGTTTAGTTATTCTGCACGGTATATTATATATTACTTCCGCAGTGACATCGGCTTGTAAAAACAGGCAGCACTCGTCGAGTTCCTGAGAGTAATTTCCGATTTCGCGCGTCACGATTTCAGATCATTAAACCATATGAAGATCGCGATTGTTTTTTTTTCCCGTCCCCAATATAAATAATACATTGCTTACATTACATTTAACTGCTTCATAAATAGTCTACGTTATCATTGAAAAGACGTGAGGTGAATTTTTTTTGTTATTTTTAGGAACAGGAAATCGTTTTGATTTTGTTGATTGTATATTTACAAAAAAAAATATGTTGTGCTGACAATTTTTATTTATAGTTAGATAAATCGTATATTATATAAATTAGTATTTAATATAGTAATTTAAGCCGAAGTGGTTGGTGGAAGGAGGTTGCATTCACCGATTCTCCGAAATTAATATTTTCTCAATAATCTTAATAAATACGTACGTAATTTTTATTATTTGTTAATTTTAATATGCCTAAAATTCTGAGATCTTTATAAATCCAATTAAACAAAATATCACATTTACACTAATTCGGTGACAGTCATTCTTTTTTTTTATTTAGCGCGAGAAAACTATTTGTGTCACAATCACAATGCAATACCTATTACGTTCTGAAATCGATGATATTTTAATAAAATCGGATACAATAACAAAATATGTAATTGTAAGATACATTCATTTTAGTATTTTAACAATCTTTCGAGGTAAATCCTAGGTGATCGCATATATTTTCACAACAAAAGCGTGTTTTTTTACAAATTCAGGAAATATCGTGTTTACTATATTATCATATACCTACTCGTATATTGGCATGCCTTTCAACGATTTGTTTTAATTTCTCAATAACGTTACGTTTAATTTAGCATTTTAAGTTTTGTTTTATTTACGAAGATTTAAGTAAAATGACGTACTTTTTATAATCATTAGAATTTTTTTATTTAAATCCAATGGTTTAAATTTAAAGCTAGACTTAACTGCTTTTAACATACAGTTTCACCTCTACTTTTTGTTTCTTTTACTACATTAATTTGGTATTAGTTTCGTTAAAAATAGCCACGTTATTGTACATAAAACTTCAAGTAATTCGTGTAAAAATTATTATTTTTTATTTAACCTAAACATTATTTTTTTTTAATATTTAAAAATTATTATATTCATTTGAAATGTTTAAGAATGTACATATTGTTTGTAAAAATACTACTATCTTTTATGTAGTTGATTTTTTATATAATAGTTTAATGCTTTTTTATTAATATATAATAAAATACCTTTGCATTAAACAAAACTAATTTATTCAAGCAATAATCACCTGCTCTAATTTTCAAGAGTGATTTGCTTTTCTCTGACAAGCTTATTACCATAATATAATATTTTGTTAACCTATTTACGCTGCACGCGATGTTAGGAACGCATGACAGAATTTAATTATTACAACGTCATTCACTTCGTGACAAAGAGATCTAAATGCGTTGAATTTTATTACATTCTTGTTTTATAATCTGTGCAATTTATAAATAAACAATTTTAAGGTGTATCGAATGTATTTATTCAATGAACAAGTATTAGACTTTTTTATTGATATTCAAAATATTAACTACTAATTGTTAGGAACAAAAATACCCTAACCTGAGAGGAACCGGCGAAAGAAACTCAAATATATAATACAATTAATTGCACGAATAGTTCAAAACCACACACGCTTTTTAAATACGACAATAAGGTAGTGCACGAATGAATAATATTCGTGATCTAAACATCGTGTTAGACACAAAATAATCGAGTTTTATTACATTATTGTGATGTTATAAACAATTATAAAGATGTATGAAATTGCTTTCTGTTTTTCCGTGGAGTAATTGGACGAAATAACAATTGTTATCCTTGAGAGTTGCAGTTCACTTTTATGATTAGATAACAGGTTTTAGATTAAATGCAGTATTAGACTGTTATTGCAAAACTATATATGCAATATATTTCTAGATTGCATAGTAATATTTTCATGTTATACTTATTTAATAAATACGATGTATATTAACTGCCTCGTTGCCCTAGTGGCTGGCTTGAACAGCAAATCATAAGACCACGAGTTCGATTCGATTTATTCTGTCAAAGTCAGCAGAAGTCTGGAGTGGAGAAGTACTAACGACTTCTGCACTTCATTTTACACTCCCTTGCTTCTAAAACTTGTAAAACAGTTGGCTCTGGGCTGACTTGATCTCTTTTCGCTCGTGTCGTATTGTAATCAATCTGTTAGTAAAGGAAAAGAGATGCATTACCTGTGCGCACATTTGTGCACTATAATAACTCCTGTGCAGTTGGTTGTAGTCTCCATTACAGAATGGTCGCTGTGGCAAAAGTCTAAAGAAAAGTCTCAAGCTTCATCATATTATTATTATATTAATAATTTCTGTTAAAGCTTTAGATAGTTTATTCTCCCTTTTATAGATTAAAACATTTTGTGATGTCTGATATCAAAAATACAATTTCTCTTTAATTTTATATAATTACATTCATTAACTAAGTAGACGAAAAGAAATTAGGAAGTACACTTAGAATATTTAGTTAATCTTGATATCAACAACTGTTGTGACTTGTCTGTTGACGGCCCTCAGACTCAGATTTGTTATGACTTATTGGATTCGTTCCAAATTTACAAGTAAACTTCACATTTTGACATTAGATGGGGATGGCAACATTTATATCAGCGTTGTTTGTTCTTGTAACATGAGGACAGATTTATGTGTGATATTAATAAATTGGCTGGAAAAACATTGGATTTAAAAGTGTAAAATTTGAAATACAATTTACAAGTCGCAACGAAAGCGGAAAAGTTTTCGTTTGAATTACATTAAAATTGTCAATTATACTTTTAGAAAAAAGTTTATTACGACATTTCGTCGTTTTTATTTCTATATGGTTTTTATAAAAAAAGTAAATTATTTTTAAACGATGATTTTTTTAGATTTCGTCGAAGTTTATAATTTTTTTTTTACGATACAATCTAGTCACGAACCGCTATGATTGAATTGAATATTAGCTCAGTTTTATAAATGTTTATTTGCCTTCATTTGTAAGCTATTATTAATTATGGAAATAATTAAATGTGTTATATCTAAAATAACAATGTTTAAAATTTCCATATATTTCTTTACGGTATGTTCAGGACAAGAAAGTTGTCTGATGTTGCATATAAATGAAGAAAAAGCTGTAGAAATCTATGATATAAAATGTTTAGTTTTTAAGATGAACGGTACAGCTAATGAAATTTTATTCCAAACGCTACGTCTACTTTATTATTATTTCTATCGAGTCGAATCGAGACAAATGCTTCTTGTGTCTAAAAATTATATATTTTCAGATAACTTGAAAGATATAAAGATATGGCTTTAAAATGTATATAAAAGTTTTACATGTAATATCCATGTGATTATATAAAACTCTTTAATTGTATAAAAATACATATATTGCTTTTAAATATACTTGTTACTTTAATTGTGACAACAGTAGGTATATAATGTTATCTAAAATAATAGTCTAAAAGTAATTGAAATAGATGAATAACTGAGTTCACTACAGAAGTGCAACGTCTAATTACATCTTAGGTCCCACTTTTAGCCTGAATGTGGAACAAGGTTTGTTTCCAAACGTACTTTATTTGACACTAAACATGTTATAACACATCCCGTCTCTCATCATCATATGACTTTTATGTGCAATATCGAGGTTTACGGCTGACATAAAAATATCTATTCTCATCGCTTCTTAATTAAATATAATATGATAACGCATAAAAAGCCTCTCATTATTACTATATTTTTTTATCGATTCGGCTCTGAAAGTTTAGTATTTTAGTATTTAGTGAGTGTTTAAGCATGTAAGTAAAAGCATCTGTCTTAGAATTCTTGATACTGACCTGTGTTTACATGTTTTGAATACCTTTCTATTGTAGCCATAATTGGTTTAAAGGTTCTCGTTTTGTTCTTACTTTCATTAACATTAAACATATTCAATTTGGAAATGTGGAACTGCTTTTTATTTACAGTCGCCATTTTGTTCATTGATTAGTAGTTATTGCTTGAGTGTTTTATTAAATTTGATAAACGGATAAAAAGTTGAAATTATTACTGCTATCTTACAGATAAATCAAATGATATATCCCTTTTAAATTAGTATTGATTTATTTAACATTTAGTAATATAAAAAATAGTAATATAGTTGATTGAAATAACAAGAAAAAATGTACGTGACATAATTTATTAAAATAAATCTAAGAATATTTTTCAATGTTAAATAAATAATGAGACATTGGTCTTGAAATTGAAAGGATGAGGTTGGCGTGCCACCTGATTGCACACGCGTTCCAAGGCTGTATATTTTTTGTTTAAATTGTAAAAACACAAAAATAGATCAATTCGGTCTAAGTTATGATTGTTTTCTTTAAATTAAATAAATGCACTATGATTTAGTTATATATTTATCGTTCAATGGTTACAACAGAAACAAGACCGGCAAAAAATTAAGAGAATGTAAGAACAACAATAAACATTAAAATTGTTACAACTCTAAACTTTAAATGAAACGCAATTTAATTGTAATTTATTAGTCAGTTTAAAATAAACAAGAAGTCGTAATTATGTTATAATTTTACTATAATTTCATCATGTTATTGTTGTGACTGACGTTAGTAATAAAATACTACAGTGACGTAAATGTTGGCGTCGGATCCGTTATGTGCGTTATGTTGACAGTGAAAGTAGTCAAACTTGTACCATCTTAGTGCGTAGTTTTGAGAAATCGTTATGTCCCTTTCATTTGAATATTAAAAGATAGAGACTTATTTACTGTCAATAAGAAATGTTTTTTGTTAATGCCATTCTAAACTTCTGACACAAGGTTCCCGTCTTATAAGTTGCAAAGTCAATTATATAAGATTTGATTGAAATTGATTGGATACCATTGAATTATGTAATGAAGTAATTTGTTCGAATTTAGTTTGCTCCAAGTTAACTCATTACGTTAAAACTGGTTTCGGAGGAAATTAAACTCAAACCTATTGGTGATTTCCTTTACTATCAATTATTAATTATTAGTATATTTTTTATTACTCCGTACTAGTTTTACTGTGAAATTTCATACATCGTTTTATAATATTATTTCTGAGAGAATTGACTCTTAATTGTTTATATACAATTTTTAACTAATAATTAAAGTATATATACTTATATACTTTTATTAGTTAAATAACCAAAGCGTAGTCCTATTATTAAATAAATATAAGATTATACGATCAGATATTATCATGAACATATGATTTGCTTATTTAGAAGTCTTTATCCTCTCCAGAAGCAGAAGCGGGCTTTTGTAGGTTACATGTAAACCTGTGCTATCTTTGCACACCTTGCGCAAGATACAGCCAAAATAAAGTTGGAAGTACTGGGACTTACGCAATAGTACGACGTCATAGCCGCTTAAAAATATCAAACATTACGCAAAATTACTCTTTATGACGATTTAAGCAACAAAGTCTATATTTAATCACATAATTTACGTATTAACACTTGCAAGCTACAAACGCGATTGATGAAATAAATATGCATAAAATAATGTTAAAGTTTTATGTAATCTTTCTCTAACAGCTAACAAAATACACAATGTTTTTATAATAATTTATATTCGACTATTAAAGGACATGGAATAATTCTGCTCGCTTTTTTAATAATAATTAATTAGTTTGTCTCACTGTGATAGTGATATAGGAGCCCAAGGAGAAATAAAAATACTTCAATTATATTTATTGAGAGCTTCATCTCTGACTTGGGCAATGCAAATCTTGAATCAAAGACTCTTTTAAATGTACATAGTAAATTATGTAACCTATATATATCCGTAAATGTCCCACTACAGGGCTAAAGGCTTCCTCGACGTTTTTTTTTTTTGAGGAGAAGGTTTGCAGCTTATTCCACCACGCGCAGTGCGGGTTGGTGGAATACACATGTGGCAGACTTTCAGTGAAATTAGACACATGCAGGTTTCACCGTAAAGCACGAGATGAATTATAATCACAAATTAAGCACATGAAAATTCAGTGGTGCTTGCCCGGGTTTGAACCCACGATCATCGGTTAAGATTCACGCGTTCTCACCACTGGGCCATCTCGGCTCTTATCTATATATATATATATATATATATATATTTTAATATAGCAATTAATCAAAAGTTTATAGTATATTAAAATGTAAGTGACAGGAATTCAATTTTATAATATATTATCTTGTGATAAATGTAATGTGGTATTCTAAAAGAAGAGAAAATTTAGAAAGCTTTGTTATTAAGTTGACTTTCCTCAATAAATCACTATACATCAACACTAGCCACAGCTAAAAGGTTTTTAATGTATTGAAGAATGGCTTTAATATTGTACTATTTTTTTTCTTAAAAGTGCGTAGACGAAATGAAATCTGTATAAAATAAAACAGAAATTTTATTATAATTATTCCCATTTGTCATCATGAATTTTAATTTTTAATCTAATATAATGACAAAGCGAGTAAAGACACGTTTAAAGGCAAGTTTTATTAAAAACCAGTCTGATGATCCAATTTTTATTCTAATATTAGGCCGCAAGATTAAATGTAGTGAAGAAGCTGATTCATAATATTGAAAGACGAAATAAAGACGATGCTTTCAAAGAATTGTTTCAATATACTTTATTTTTGTTTAAATGTTTTAAATATTGCAAGTATTATACTACAGGGCAATATATTACAAGATACTTTAGGCAATATTTGTTTAATCGAGATTGGGGATTCCGTTTATGAGTCATGATTTCACGTTTTTTTCCGTATAGTGTATCAAATTATTATTTAGCGAACTAAAAATAGGATTTAACATCATCATAATAAATGATTCAACGTTGATAGTTGAATTGGAAAAAAATAACGATGTTATTGAACAAGTGCGCAAGTAACAATATTAGTAGTCATATTTTGCAAATAAATAATCTGTCTCAGTTAAATAAAATATCATGTCGTTGAAATTCGAGTTCTGCCTGGATTTTGTTAGATTAAAGCTACAGTGTTGTTTAGGAGATGACTAGTTAAACAATGATGTGTCTTCGTTTTTCAAATGTCAAATTATTGAAGACAGTAAACGAGAAATCAATGATCAAACCCGCCAAACAACCTTTATAAGTAAGGCCCATAATGTGAAGATGAGACATACATTTACAAAATACCGTTACGATTTCTATATTATATATGTTTATTGTTAATGTCACCATATCAATGAATAACTGTATTTTATTTATGAGAATGTGTTAGAGTATAAGGATACGAAACATATAACCTTGGGTTCAGGTCCGGCGATGATACTTACTCATCATGTTTTTAATTTCCTTTAATGTCTCTTTTTAATTTTTTATTAAAAACTAAATAATAAATTTTATGCCGCGACCAGAAAGAGTTCAAACGCAGGACCCGCGGCTTTACTTGCTTTCCAAGGCACGGGATTGTAAACACTGTTAATTATTAGACTTTTCGGGCTGTTACCGCGAAAATCATTATTTTACCCGGCATGTTTACCAAGACTCGGATCTGTGGCCTTATAAGCTAACTGCTGGACCAATAAGGCAGTTCATAATTTTACTGTAATTATAAATACTGTTTTCATTGTTTCAGGTACCGGTACGTTTGGCCGTGTATGTCTCTGTCGGGACAAAGCTGCAGACGAATATTTGGCTATGAAAATTCTGTCCATGGCAGATGTTATCCGTTTGAAACAAGTGGATCATGTTATGAACGAGAAGAGCATTTTGTCAGAAATCAATCATCCTTTCATTGTTAATTTGTAAGTTATTTGTTTTAAAGTAATAAGGGTACGTAAGACGTATGACGTAGGTAAAAGAAAAACATCGGCTATGAGCCAATTATTCTAGTAGGCATGTAGGTATTTGTTATAGAATGAATTACATTTAGTATTAAATTGTTTTAGGAAAATATTTATATATAATAAAAATAAAGTATAATATATTTCATACCGAAAGAAGTAATACGGTTAATTTATTTTTAGGGCAACAGACATAATTCGCCAACATTCGCAATATATACATAAAAGTAAAGGGCTCCTCTCCTTTTTTTAGGACATGGTTTGGATCTTTTCCACCACAATGTTACAATGTAGGTGTATTCAAGTCTGCTCACGATTACAAACAAATATAAATTTAGCACATGGGCATATTGTGTTTCAACAGTACTTGCCCATATTTATAAGAATAATGTACATATACTTAGCATACACATATATATTTTTAATTATATAATCATCCATATATTATTTGTTAAATTGTTGTTTAAGCTCTATTTTGTATATTTTAAGATTGATTGATTTAAACTGTTGCACTTTGGACATACAAAAGTATCCACGCCAGCGAGTCAAAGGTGCTTCGGTAGCATGCCACACGATCTTAGTACACGTGTTTTGCAAGCCTCAGTCACAGATCTGGCAATCATCACCCTCAATTCTTTTTATTGACAGCAACCGTGATATATTCACGTTTCAAGTATCGCACGATTAAACTTTCGTTACTAGCTGTCAATTTGAATATATAATCTTTTCCTAAAACTATTATTTTCTGCAAGTACTCCGCTATTCCTGCCGAACAAAGGCGACATAACCTGATTTACAAAAAAAAATATTTTTTTAATCTTTTGAGCCTCTAGCGAGGCCTAATTGTAACTTCTGAACTATGGGTTTATTATATCAAATAAAGAAATCAAAAACATTTACATACAGTAAATATTACTTTTTACTTTTAGATTTCTAGTTTAATAATAATAATTCATATATTTGCAAAAAATATTAATATAAATAAAGGTTGAGAATTTTGTCTTAAGATTATATTAGTAAATGTTAGCACTTCATAGAATAAATAACAATGACATTTATAATAGACAATTGGTTACAGACGATGGTGGACCCACGATGACTCTTGCCTCTACATGCTGTTTGATTACGTTTGCGGCGGAGAACTATTCTCTTATTTGAGAAACGCAGGCCGGTTCAGTAATAGTATCGGTAAGATGATTTTAAAACATTAAAATTTTGATATTTATTTTCAGGATATAGATTAAGTAAGTAGAAACTAAAATCGAGCTCGAGATTGCCTAGCAAATTTTCTAACAATTAAGAAATAAAAAACCTTTTGTTTTTTTTTTCATAATATGCTTCAGTTTTCTTTATAGAAATTAATCACATAAAATACTTATAGGTTTCGCCTTCCATCGTTAACCACATCTTGACATAATAGGTTGCGGTCAAGAGTAAACCTATATTCTATAACATATAATATAATACCATCATTGACCCTAATAGAAACCTGCTATCATATTAGTGTTCCCATGTTCAATCTCTTAGCATTTCCAACATTAAAGACAAGTATAATAAAGATAACTATTGCTTGGTCAGACAAAATTTATCAAAAAAGGGTAATGATACTCCAGTTTAAGGAAAATTTAATGATATGCAACATAATATTGGCATAATTAGTAGGTATTTGTATACCTAGTAACTAGTTAGTTATAGAGCATGTTATTTTACTTGGTAGTAGGGCTTTGTGCAAGCCCGTCTGGGTAGGTGTCACCCACTCATCAGATATTCCGCGTCAAACAGCAATACTTAGTATTGTTGTCTTCCGGTTTGAAGGGTGAGTGAGCTAGTGTAACAATAAGCACAAGGATCATAATATCCTAGTTAATATTTTTCATAGAGCTAATGTTTATGGGTGCTGGTGACTTATCGTCAGGTGGCCCATTTGTCAATCCGTCTACGCATTAAAAAAAATTTACATAAAAACTTAAACCAACGAGTGGATTCTTTCAAGGTAGATATATTTCCTGTGTGGCGTTTTGGTGCAGTGATTGATAGAATGACGTCATCGTATTCGTTCCGTGCCAACTTTATTTCATTACAGCAAGTAAAATTTTATAACAGTAGGCACTTCTGTTATTTGAATAAGAATACTAAATCCACTTTGAATTATTACACATTCAACTAAATAGCTTAAAAGATAGAACTCATCTGTACGGCCGTCCTGTTAAATTGTTAAAATTTTAAAATTCTTAAAAATTGTCTTTAAAATAAGAATTACTGTTAATAAAGATTAAATGTTTTACATTTTCTTACGCTGTCACGGAAGAATCGTTTATTTTGGTTTATTGAATAATTATATTTATCTTTATAACGTATTACAAAGTGTTCTTAAATATAAATCAAAGTATATAATTATTAAAAGATTATTATTTAAAGATTCAAGTACATGGTGTGATATTGAAAAGCATATAGTATTAATCAGATCTGAATAGGTGAGTATTTCTGGAGAAAGGACATCGACGGAAATAAGCGGTCAATGACGCGAGCGTCTGTTACTAAATTTCGAATAGCGTGTAGTTGTCCTTGTCGTGTACAAATGTTTGTTGTTAATATTCCGATTCTGTTTATCCTCTGTTGTACCATGAATTTTGTGGTACTATACTGAAGAGCATTTATTATTGTAGCAGCTAATAAAGCGATTGCGGTCAGTCGACTCCGGCAGACGTCGTGACGCCTGCGTCACTCTTTCGTTTGCTTATTATAACCCATTTTATAAATATTTTGTGATCTGATTACGAGACGAGACCACTTCTGGGGTAATTTAAAAAATATATAATATACTTTTATTGTTTGTAGTTTTTACGTTTAGAGGGGTTTTTCAAAATGAAGTAACGAAAAAACCTTTTAATAAATATTTTATTAAAAGGTTTTTTTCGTTACTTCAAAAATATATTCACGGATTATTTCAGTATGAAAACTTTTTTGGGTTATATAGTAGCATAAAATTTACAAGCACACGAACTTGTTGCTGCACAAGTACTTTTAAATTATGTTCATTGCCTAAATGTTAATATATCAGTTTTATTCGTTTTAAATAGATCGTAAAACGATTGTAGAAAAGTGTTTTTGGGTTGAGATTTAAGAAAGCTGCGTTCCATTTCTATTTTGGTTCGTGATATATAAATTTTGTTACATTGGTACTCGAGGGATGTTGCTTTTACTGGTTAGTCACAATTTACGCCTTTAACTGTGTTTCCTTTTACCAAAGAGTTTTTACTTTTCTTTTAAATATTAAACAAGATGGACCAAGCGACTTCGTCCGCATCGATTTTTGCCTTTTTCTTAATTTAGTTCCCAGATTATCTCAATATCATTTTTCTTTACGATCGGTTTAGAGTTTAGACGTATAGGATAACAAACAGATCCACAAAGTTACTTTCACATTTATAATATAATGAAAGATTAATAATATACAAGAATTACTTATAATGTATAACAATTGCTGTATTCAAATAATATCAATCATATTCATCCCGTATTGAAAAAAAAATGTACATGTAAAATAACAGTACAGTAACAGCCTGTAAATGTCTATGGGCTAAGGCCTCCTCTCCCTTTTTTTTTTTGAGGAGAAGGTTTGGAGCTTATTCCACCACGCTGCTCCAGTGCGGGTTGGTGGAATACACATGTGGCAGAATTTCGATGAAATTAGACACATGCAGGTTTCCTCACGATGTTTTCCTTCACCGAAAAGCACGAGATGAATTATAAACAGAAATTAAGCACATGTAAATTCAGAGGTGCTTGCCCGGGTTTGAACCCACGTTCATCGGTTAAGATTCACGCGTTCTTACCACTCGGCCATCTCGGCTTATGTAAAATAAGCGATAAATTAATAATATTGTTATAGATGAATTATTTTCCAAATTCACACGTTTGGTTGTGAATATTGATTAAACTATCTCTATGTCGACTTAACTTACGATTAATATTGTTCTAACAATAATTATATATTATATTAAAAAATAAAACTACAAACCAACTATGAAAAAGTACGATACATTATTTTATACAATATATGTATTGCCATATTGAATACAAAAATATTTTTTAAACGAGTAAGCGAATGAGTGTTTATGGAGGTCTAATGAGATAATTTTTTTTTTTTATATAGAATAGGAAGGCAGACGAGCATATGGGCCACCTGATGGTAAGTGGTCACCAATGCCCATAGCATTGTAAGAAATGTTAACCATCGTTTACATCACCAATGCGCCACCAACCTTGGGAACTAAGATGTTGTGTTCCTTGTGCCTGTGATTACACTGGCTCACTCACCCTTCAAACCGGAACACAACAATACTAATTATTATATTAATATTGCTGTTTTGCGGTAGAATATCTGATGAGTGGGTGGTACCTACCCAGACGAGCTTGCACAAAGCTCTACCACCAGTAAAATTATTATTAAATATTTCTTTTAGAATTTACGTAATAGAAGCGAATACAAAAATAATCTAAATTTTGGTAGTAACGGTGCAAAAAAAGGGATTGACGTTCGCTGCGACCTTAGTCCAAGGGATTACATCGAGGCTGTTATAAAAACAGCTTCACGGAAACTCGGAGTTCTGAACAAGGTGCGGCGCTTTTTCACGCCACAACAACTGTGCCTGCTGTACAAAACACAGGTACGGTCTTGCGTGGAATATTGCTCGCACCTTTGGGATGGCTCCGCTAAGTACCTACTTGAGGCCTTAGACCGGTTGCAGCGACGTGCCGTACGCATTATTGGCGACGTAAAGGTCACAAACACCCTTGAACCTTTACAATTGCGTCGTGAGATAGCAGCACTGAGCGCTTTCTATCGACTGTATCACGGCGAGTGCTCTGAGGAATTATTCTCTCTAATTCCTGCTTCCCCCTTCCTTCTTAAGTCCACGCGAGCTGGTTCTCGATGTCACCGCCTAACTGTGACATCAATTCCATCGCGAACAAAGAAATTTGGCAACTCCTTTCTTTGTCGCACTTCCAAAAAATGGAATTCCTTACCAGCTCACGTATTCCCCTCCTCTTACAACCCGGGTTCCTTCAAACGAGGCGTGAAGAGGCATCTTGCGGGCCGGCAGGGCGAAGGCGGCTAGTGCAGAATGTTTTTCCCGTCTGTACTGGCCGTCGTCGCGTTTGGACTCTACTACCACTTACCATCAGGTGGAGTAGAGTCGTTTGCCCTCCCGGCGATAAAAAAAAAAAAAAAGGTTTTTTTTAAAAAAAAAGGAAATCAAAGAAGTATCAAAATTGCTTTTGCTATGTTTTTTATACCACTATAAGTTAAAACTTGAACTATTACGATTAATTGAAATTATTTAAGTTGAAAAAATAATGAAAACTTGAATATGAAAAAATATGAACTCAATTTCACATTGAGGTGTTTCTATGGTCAAGCATCAAAGTAACTCGATGGTGCCATTTTATTATATTGTCACTATCAATTTTATAAGTACTTAAGCAAAAGTTAACCGATGGTATATATTCGAAAAAAAGCATCAATTTTTTACATATTACCATGTTAGAAACAAGAACACTCATTACGAACTATTTATTCCTTCAGTTATCATAAATACACCAGTAGAACTAACAAATATTATTATTTGTTTATTTTAATATCTTTAATATAATAACTTATGAGATAGTTTAAATTTAATTAAAACAAAATATCATATATTGTTAATTCGATGACAATCGTCCAGTTCTCCTTTTTTATACATATATGCGCGGGAAAACTATTTTTTAACTTTTTTACCGATATTGTTTGGTATGATGTATATGACGTTCTGAAATCGATTACATTTTTATTAAATCAAATACAATATAGAAATATGTAATTATTAAATATATTAAGTGAAGTACATAAATAAGTATTTCTAACATTTATAATGAACAGATAATTTTTAACATAAATTATTTAAGTTTTCACGATTTCGTAGGTTTATAAAACAAAATAAACTATTGCTAAAGCAGGCGTGGGTTTCGCTTAATTTAATATACCACCATTTTAAAAGGCGCAAAATTTAATATTCAGCGCGTGATCTTCGGAGCCTTAATTTGGTGGTTCAAGTTCATTTAGGACAGCGACTTTGAGAAGCGTGATGTCATTCAAAAGTTTATAACCATTACTGACGCTTCTCTAATGCCCACAGATGGTTGACTCATTCGGTCCATAATTCATTTGTTAAATTCAAAGACAACCACTTTATTTCTCGTTAAATATCGAAAAATTGTTGTGGTGAAATAGTAAATTTACTGTGTGGGTGTTGTTATCATTCTAATGTTGTTAAATAGTGTATTTGTAGAGGACAAAATTTTCCTGCGAGAACCAAGAAGCTCTAATAATACACAAAATGACGCCCGACATCGTCCAGCGCTGGCACTCGTCAAAGACTTTATGCACACAAAAATAAACTCATTTCGTTTTCAAAATCATAGCACGACTTTTTTTATAATACGCAAATGCTTAATCTTAATAATGACGCACTCAGGAACATATTTATAACATAAAATAAATATATAATATATATTCATAAATAATCAATTTTGGTAGTTTATTATACTCTCGAGAAGTCATCAAAACTTAATATTCTACATAAAATTAGTGTAGGTGCGTGAGTTTCAGAATCGCGTTCACGTATTAAATATAACTTAATATATCAGCGCAATCAAAATGAATGTTAGTCATGTGAAATATTAAGAAACTTGTAAAAATTGCCTCGTGTAAAGTATTTTATAAGTATTTTTCTGATTATAAAAAAAAACTATGCCTATTACATGTTATGTAATAAAATACAATATCGTTATTAAAATATTAATGGTAACTACGGTATAATACTTTGATGATTATAAGTATTTCTCAACTATTCGGAGGCAATACTTGATATTGTTGTGTTCCGGTTTGAAGGGTGAGTGAGCCAGTGTAATTACAGGCACAAGGGACATAAAATCTTAGTTCGCAAGGTTGGTGGCGCATTGGCTATAAGCGATGGTTGACATTTCTTACAATGCCAATGTCTAAGAGCGTTTGGTGACCACTTACCATCAGGTGGCCCATATGCTCGTCCACCTTCCTATTCTATAAAAAAAAAAAAAAAGGCAGAGATCATTAAACGTAATTTGATAAAAAATAATGACACTACTAACGAAATTTATGTTTCAACGAACGAATAATAACATAAATTATATGTATCATAAAACATTAAAATAGAGTTTTTTTTTACGTCAATACTTACAATTACAATTGAAAAGAATATATAAAAAGGATTTGTAAGTTGTAAGGAGTTCTTTACTAGCGTTATCTATTAGTACGCAGCACTCGGCATTATTTTAATGTGTTTGATGACTTTTGTTACAGGCAATTTCTATGCAGCGGAAATTGTATCTGCATTGGAATACCTTCATACTAGGAATATTGTATACCGAGACTTAAAACCAGAGAATCTTTTGCTTGCAAAGGATGGCCACTTGAAGATCACAGACTTTGGTTTTGCGAAAAAATTGACAGATCGAACATGGACGCTTTGCGGTACACCAGAATATCTTGCACCTGAGATTATACAGAGCAAAGGACACAATAAGGCTGTCGACTGGTGGGCTTTAGGTAAGTTTCTTTTTTAACCATATATTGGACAATTTCTTAGAGAAAAGCGTACAATATTATAAATAGTTTATATGGTATGTTGTTTTTTAATCTGATTTAGATTATCGTCGAAAAAGTGTATAATAAACTTGAAATATTAGTTAAATAATAAGAATTTACCGAAATAAATTATTTTTTATAACAAGTTAACTTGATGCAAAAGTTTTGAACCACAATTAGTTGGGTTATATAATTTTTACATATAGAACAAGTTTTATCTATTACGGAGAATAAAATTCTATGAAACCAACGTTTATTTAATAGCATAATTTAAATGAATTAATTATTATGTGTAGCAAGTTTTTTTTGTTCTTGAATAAAGTTTGACACGCGATGTGACTCATTTCTGTTAAGGTCAATGTAATATTTTACCTTAAAATATTAGGCCTTCTCGTTAGTTGTTTGTGTAAAATAATACTTTTCAATTTCCAAATGCATTTCATTAACAAGCGTAATTTCTATAAGTTTAATAAATAAATAAAAAAAAACAAATATTAACGTTAAATCCAGTTTCAGTGTCATAACGGTAGCCTGTGAATGTCCCACTGCTGGGCTAAAGGCCTCCTCTCCCTTTTTGAGGAGAAGGTTTGGAGCTTATTCCACCACGCTGCTCCAATGCGGGTTGGTGGAATAAACATGTGGCAGAATTTCAGTGAAATTAGACACATGCAATTTTCAGTAAAACACGAGATGAATTATAATCACAAATTAAGCACATGAAAATTCAGTGGTGCTTGCCCTGGTTTGAACCCACGATCATCGGTTAAGATTCACGCCTTCTTACCACTGGGCCATCTCGGCTTTTATAAATAGATATTAATATAAAGAAAATATTCTACAGGATCTTGTATTTCTGTCAATGTTTTATTATATTATTAATGAATAATGACTGTAGAAAGTTGTTTCAACGTAAAAATGATCCATTAAGTGCTGTGGTCACGTAATTTTTATACGACACTTTTGACTTATGATCTAAGTATTTTTTTAATGTTGTTATAATGTTATATTAGTGGCCAACAATATTACGTATGAATTTCAACTGGTTTTTAATAGTTAAATATTACTGTTATTAATGGAAAAGTTTTATCGGTGATAACCTAAATTTGAATTTGTTTTTTTGGTGTCGATTTTATGGATAAAATATTATCATTAATCGTTAAAATATAACGAGTTGTTTTTGTTTCTTCACAGTTTTGATAAAATAAAAAAAGTCCTTTTAATTACAATTCCAAATAGTAATTTTAATGTCCGGGAATGTTTTTTATCGGTTTAGCCGGACCAAGATTCCAATGTCGAGACGTGGAAACTAAATTGATAAAAATATTTACAAAAATTGATTCAGTCGATTTCTCGATTGAAGAAAATAATTTAGGTAAAATTGTGAATATGCTTAATTCTATTCTTAATGGTGAAGAAATCACATCGATAGCACGTTGTTTTTCGCTAATGCGCATGCGCCCGCATATAGTGTGGCGTCTGGCGACATTTAATGTAATGTTTACATTCTAATTATTTAATGTTGTAGTGATTTATTGCTTCGTATGTCTAATTTAAATCGCTACTTGGTGCCAGACTTATAAATGCGTTTAGATAATTTATTGTAGAAGAGCTTGCGTATGATTGTCTGTGATATGTCCTTGGCAATGGAATCGGAAACTCAATATTGATAAATATCGTATTCTAAGTTTATTGTCTTTCACAAATCAAAGATGTCACATTAGAAAATAGATTGAAAAGATTAATTGTTTTAAATAAACATGTTGATCGTAGTCTACAAAATACAACGCTTTACATTCACAATACAAAGTGCAAAGCTATATACTTTAGTATGTACTGTATTGTACTTCATTTTTCAGGAGTTCTCGTGTATGAAATGCTCGTTGGCTACCCTCCATTCTACGACGACAATCCTTTTGGAATTTATGAGAAAATTCTCAATGGTCGCGTGGATTGGCCGCGACATCTTGATCCAGTCGCTAAGGACATAATTAAGAAACTATTGGTACAGGACCGAACTAAGCGACTTGGCAATATGAAGGTACATCTTAATTTTATTTTACACATAATCTTAACTAACTAATATTATAAATTCGAATGTGAGTTCCTTTAAAACCCTAAGCTGTTACATATTTACTACTTCACCGATAAGCAAGGAATTTTGCGTATATGTTGAAAATGACAATTTTAAAATTTAACATCTGCAACCCGCCGAATCCTCTCAGGCAGGCGATCCCGCGGGCGAAAACTAGTTAGACAATACACGCGCTACACAGTTATCCTACTGAATTGCACCGACGAGCACTGCGTACAGCATTGATGAGTTACCGTATTTTGTTCATGTGTCAATATGTTAATTTGCTCGTCAGTAATTAATTGTTTTAACAGCCTAATATACGACGAATTAATTGATAAATCTTTTTATACTACGCTCAATATGTATACGATTTACAACTCGATGTAACTACACCGCATCTGGCACATCTCTAAGAAAGTTCTTTTTTTGCGCTTATTTAAATATTTGACAAACTTGATTTTAAATAAATAAAAAGAACAAAAATTACTTTAATTATTTAAAAAAAAAATACGTTTCATACCACTTCTAAGGAAATAGACAATGATATATATAATGCGATTTCGTTTATATGTTCATTTTATTGTACGACAATAAACGTTGTGTTAACTAAACATTTATAATAATAGATTTTACTAGTTTCTTGTAGGATTTGTTTACTGTATGTGAAATAAGATCTAAAAATATAACGGGAGAAGTTCTAATATTTCTCTATGACTATGCAAGTAGAACAAATTAAAATATTGTTATTTGCAATTTTTTAAACTTTGCTTAATCAGTTTCGTTTTTTTTTATTTTTTTTTTAAATAGCGTGCTTAAATTAAAGCAAATGATTGTCGTCTAAGTGGTTTGTTTTCCAATTGTAATTCAGAATGAAATCTTTAAGCCCACTTTAATTTTGTAAATAAATTGTGTTCTCACACGATTTTTATTCGAGTTTGTACTGCAAAAAAAATTGCCGTACATACTTCGCTTTTAAAGTTGGCTGTTTTCCAGATGTTTCCATATTTAACTCCTAATCTAACATTTTACAAATTGTATTAAAATAGCAACATTTAAACGCAATAGAAAAATAAGTTTAAAAAATTTCAAAATATATAAATTCGAGATTATGTGAAATTTCTTTAATTTACATTATTTATTATTGTTTAAGAAGAAAAAAATAAAGGTACAAAATTGGAAAAGTTAACACCAGTTCGTTTCATGAAGTGGTACGAAAGTTCTGATGCTATTTAGACTTACTTTAAATGATAAATTGTAGTTCAGGAATCAAGCGATGAATTTTAAAATGTAGACAAATACTGCAGTTGTAAAGCCCGCACCGCTTCTATTTGTCATCTTGAAGGTACAAATAACGTTAGAAAACTTTCAAGATTTTCTCCCAGTAAGTGGACACTCATGTGGTACTTTACTTTATAAAGAGAGAGTATGTATTAGGAATGTGTTCAAATGACTGCAGTTTCTAGTAGTGTGACGTTTTCGCCGAGCTTTTTGCTTCGATGTTGCAGAAATCTTTAGAAAGCCATCAGTCAAGTATTCAACGGCGGTATTAAAAAGTGTTCATACTGAATAATATACGAATTTATAACAATTCTATTATATATATTTATAGTTTATGCATCATTAAGAAAAATTGACTATTAGAATATTCACAATCTATAACAATTATGTAAAAATAAACTTTTATGTAATTAATCAGAGTTATGTAAGAAAGATAACATATTATTTTCGAATAAAATAAAACTATTGTATACGCAATAATTTCAAAATACTAACTAAATAAAATCGTGTAGTAATCATAGCCGAGTAAATACTACGCGGTGATAAATTTTATAATTAACCATGTTAAATTACTACGTATGAAAGCCAATAACAACAGAACTGCTTTAATTTGAAACCATTTTATTACTACTTGATAATATTTATTGATGTATGAGGGAGATTGTTTACAAAACCGATTTTAGCTACTATGAAGAAAATTCGTTCGAAATGTTCGTGATTATGTTTCGGTTTATTTTCGATGATTCGGTTGCACATTCATTATATTTGTGATTAGTTTACTTACTTTTCATTTATGTAGCCTTTTCAAGGTCAATATTAATAGTTCTATTTTCTATACATTATGATAATAATTTGTCACAAAATTAAAATGAGAACACTATTAAAATTAAATATTTTTTTAATAACGTTGATAGCATAAGGAAGTTATCCGTTATTCTCCATATTCTCTATATCCGATATTCCGTTATTCATATTGATAACATAATTAGCTAATAGTTTTCAAGTTATATATAGTTAAGTATATACCAATATTCTTGAATACTGTAGTACATTGTATGGATTCTGGGCCCTCAAGTGCATGCAACGCTTGAACGCTTACAGAAGGGCTTACTGTACTTTTTAAGCTTGAACGACGATCATTTATCTCGAAGTGGTTCTGATTCAGCCTTAAGAGTTTTAAACGAACGAAGATAGACCATTTATATCGATTAATTATTTTTACTGCTTCTATTGGTGACAGGAGGGCTGGTTCCTTTTCCACCGAGAGTATCGAATTTGCAAATCATACGAAAAATGCTGTTAGCATTCTTGTCACCATTCAACGTGGTCATGATTTGTACTGTAGCTATTTAAATTTTTTATTTGTATAAATTTAAGGCATTTAATTTATTAAAAAATAAAACTCTTGTAATTCCTTAAAATATATACTCTTATGACAAAAAGAGACACAAAGTTTTAAACGAATATTTTGTTTGCGTACCGTAACCGTAACAGCCTGTGAATGTCCCACTGCTGGGCTAAAGGCCTCCTTTCCCTTTTTTGAGAAAGTTTGAAGCTTATTGTTCTTTCTTTCTTGTTTGCGTAAAGCGATTTAATTAATAAATAAAAAAAAGATTAATTCTTATTTATAAAAGTTATTTAATTATTGTAATATTATTTTCAGTGTGGTGCGGAAGACGTGAAACGGCACAGATGGTTCAAACATATCGATTGGGCTGATGTATATATGAAGAAATTACAGGTAGATTTTCATTTATATATTACTAACATTTTCCATAAACATTAAGAAATATGAAATAAACGAACCTTGTTCCAAATTCAATAAGCAACTGTTTTTAAACGATACAATTATAGGCAAACTGCTGAGGTGCAATACTAGTTTAGCAGTAATAACTCATTTCCTCTCTGGTTACTAAGAATACTAGTTCGTAGTATAGAATTTATAATTAACTTACTGCTGTATATAATAAAGTATTATTATTTACATTTTCTGAGTGCATTAGAGATATACATTGTTATTTATAAATCGTAAAAATACGTGAACATTATCGTGCATATATTCAATATTAAAATAGCAGACAAAACAAACTTATTTCATCCGAAGGTTAGGGTGCCACTGACAAGCAAAAAAACTAAATAGGAAGTCTCACTTTCTTTTTTATTAATTTCTTATAAAGTTAACTGCAAAATATTATTGTTAATAATCATCGAGTATTCTTGTTGCTGTTACATTTTACCCTTTTGAGATAGGCAATGGTCGGTGGCCATACAACCTGGTCATTTGTTTGTTCAATTATTATTGAATGAAATGAAAATTCAATTTTGTATTATATTTATTTATGAAGTAAAAGTAAAGTAACAGCCCGAAAATATTCCATTGCTGGGCAAGGCTCTTCTTCTCTCAAGGAAGTGGCTTGGAGCACCACGCTGCTACAATAAGGGCATGTGGGCGAATTCCATTTAACAACAGCAGGTTTCTTTAGGATGTTTGTCATTTTCGCCATTCAAGATTATAAATGCAAATTAATGACATAAAAAGTCAATAGTTCTAGCTTAGATTTAAACTCGCCGTCTTTTCGGTTATGATCAGTAGGTTCTATCCAACTTAGCCAACTTAGTCATCATGGCTTTCACTAATGTCCAAATCAGAACACTAATCATACATAGTCTACCTCGTCGTGACATTTTATAAATTGTGCGAATGTTTGTTATTTCTAGCCTCCGATTATGCCGTCTGTGTCGTACGAGGGTGACACATCCAACTTCGACGAGTACCCCGAAACAGATTGGAAAGCGGTGCGGTCGCTCGATCCTGACGAATTAAAACTATTCGCTAACTTTTGATGTGCACTAGAATAAGACTCACCTAGTTAAATAACGAGTTAGCAAATGTTTCAACAAACATTTTTAGTGAATCCTAATAATAGTAGATAAAAACGATAAATAAGTATCGATGAGGAAAAATAATAAGGAAATTAGATTCCAGTAACACTGGTAATATTCCAATGGTATTAACGTATCAGTTGAATAAAATGGTATTCATTAAACTTTACAGCGTGTTACAACTTTTGTAAATTTATAAAGTACTATTAAATATATTTAACTATAACTATTAATAACTATTAACGCTATTAAACTATAGCGTCTGAAGGGATAGGGGAGGCAAGTGTGATCTAAATATCTTATACAAGAATATAATTTGTTTTAATAAAAACTATATTTGTTATAATACATTTCGCTGTATTTTCTCAAGAAATTAAGTTGAGGATAGCAAGGAATTACGAAAGAGTTAACGTTGCCTGTTAAGTAAAGTAAAAGTAAATGTCCTACTGCTGGGCTTAGGGCTCCTTTCTTTTTAAGGAGGTTATTCCATCAATGTTCTAATGTACTAGATAGTAGATTTCACATGTGGTAGATTTTCATTCGACGTATGCAGGTTTTCTCTCGATGTTTTGTCTTGATGTCGAGCACTAGATGAATTACAAACACATTCAGTGGAGCTTGCCAGGGTTTGAACCGGCAGTCTGCGATTAAGATTCTTGTGTTCTAAGAATTACGTCATCTTGGCCCTCGGTCTATTGTCTAATTCCCGGTTAACTGTTGTAAATATAATTTTTATTTAGCATATTAAGCGATAGCATTAGTTGTCATAATTCCAATGCTTTACTTAAATTACTGACATGAATCTATTGGTAAATTTTAAATAGAAATGAGTCAGTGTCCAATGCTTGTGATTTATAGTATTAATTATATTTATTCAATAATATATTTACATTACACTAGCTTTTTGTAAATGCAATTTAATTAAGAATGATGCTTATTGAGAAGTTTCATACTTTTATATTATTAATAGGGTAATTATATGTTTATGTAAGGAATTGACATTTTTTTAATTGAAATGTTATTTAGCTTTGGCTTAATTTTGGTCCAGTGTTGCGTTTTATTCCTACTATTATAATTAACTATTATAATATAATTTTTATTTATTGTATTTCATAATTTTGTAATGAATACATATTGTATCTGTAAAGATGAAATAATATGTGTGATGTTACAATATTTAAATCTATCGAAAATGTAAATTGTAAAATAAGATTTAGATCTGTAACTATGTATAATAAACAAAATACAATGAATATTTAAATAATATGTAATCCCAAAGAAATTACCTACTAATAGTAATAACGTCTTAAATAGGTTAAATTATATTATATTGGCGGGCCTTGCATTGATGATGATGTTCGGACGAGGTTTCCATACTCATTTCACGCAACACATATTTTAGTGCACAAGTGTAAGCACCAACAACCTCCATACTGCGGCCTGCTAGTGAAAATTTCTTGGCATGAAAATCTACTAACTTATTAACCCGAGGTTTGAAATTAGTACTATAGAATCTGAAGCCTTATAAACTAGCCACTAGACCAACAGTAACGAGGTCATGTGGCATAGTCTTGAGCCAAAAGTATGTATTTTATAAATCGTAATTGTTACAAGTATTTTATATAACTGTTTCATTAGTTTGAAGCTTGTTTAATGCCATGTATTATGAAGAAGTGATCTCTAAGTCAGACATAGTATTGGCTACTAACATTGTTATAGGAATACCTACTTGATTATCAAATGTCTCAAACGAGCTTTCATTGCGTAAATTATAAATGTAACAAGGTTGTAAAAAGTAGTATCTAGTGATTGTATATATGTACCCAAAAATAAACATTTTATGAAATACAAGCCGACGCGTTTATTTATCTCATTCTTAAGAATATTTTTTATGTCAAATGGTGTATGAATTAAAAAAAAAGACTGAAAAAAAGACTTCCTTTTGATTAATTTATACAAAGTTTTGAATTTAGGTTTCATTAAAGTAGGTATTACGTTCGAAAAGTTTTTAAGTAGGTTTTACTAAAATTATCTCCACAAAATTATTTTCGTTTTGGAGCAGGCTGTGAAGTTGGACTGTAGTTTATTTACTTTAGTCTAAAGCAGACAGCGCGCCGCCGTCAGAGTTTAACGATTGCCTAACTAAGACGACTAATTTTATTTATTTAAATATACGTAGAAGTGATTTAAACAAGATACAATATGTTTTGCAGAATGTTAAATATACTCCTGAAAGATCACCATGTGCACTTTAAATTTATTGTAACAACAGATATTTCAATTATACTTCGATACAACAAAGATACATCGCATTATCTATTGTATTCTTTGTCATCATTAATTAAAAATATAATTTTAATAACAGCATATTTTGTTTGGTTAAGTGTTTTTGCATTTATAGTTAAAAAAAAATAGTCGTGTCGTTGAACGAATCTAGTTAAAATCGAATTCATGTTGTTATGTAAAAACTCTAGATTTATATTAATAAATATTATATAATATTCGATTTTATAAAGTATCTGCAATTATTTGAAAAGATCAAATTAGGATTGCCCTCTAACATGTAGCGCAGTTATCAGACATTGAACATTAAATCGATAACAAATCAGAGATAGTACACAAATATCACACTAATTCAATCGTTGTTGGTTTAGAATTGAGTATTTTATTATTATAAAGCATTTGATTCATCGGATAACGGACTTGGAATAAAATCATTAAATTTTAATTTATAAAATGACTATTCGGCCTTTGTCACCTGAACTCGCAGAAAAGGCTCGGGTGGAGCTGAACGAAGACCCGAATAGAATTGAGAGTGATCTCCAACATATTAAGGACTGGTTAACAAAACAACCGCACTTAAGAGCTTGTACAGGTATTTTTTATTTAGTTATCGTACAAAGATCTGTTAAAAAAGAAATTGTTTTTAATAAATTAGATTTGTATTTAAAAGTGATTATTTTGATTAACTAGAAATTACTCAGTAAATTAATCAAATATATGTATGTAAGTTGGTTAAAGTAAGTAAAAAACAACTTTTGACGTTTCAGATGATCAATGGCTGATAGCATTTCTGAGAGGCTGTAAGTACAGTCTCGAGAGAACAAAGGAAAAGTTGGATCTTTTTTATTCACTACGTAACCTCGCGCCAGAAATTTACAACGTCCAACATAACGATGCAAAATTTGATACATTTATGAATATCGGGTAAAATATATGGTATTACTTATGACTATTATTATTTACTTTGTAACAGGGCTTTGTGCAAGTCCGTCTAAGTAGGTAGCACCCACTGATCACATATTCTACAGCTAAATATTACTTAGTATTGTTTTCCTCCGGTTTGAAGGGTGAGTGAGCCAGTATAACTACAGAAACAAGGTACATAGTATCTTAGTTCCCTAGGTTGGTAGCGCATTGGCGGCGCTTATTTCTTATACTACCAGTGTCTATGGGCAGTCGTGACAACTGACCATCGAGTGTCTCATTTGACAGTCTGTGAACCTATGTTAAATAAGACAAAATATATTAATTAACCTAAATACATATTTTTTTAAGTCCACTTTTAACACTCAATAACTTTACTTATTAATTTATAGCTCATACTTAGTGCTGCTAAATACAGAGACTCCAACATCTCCGCGGACAGCAATAATTCGTCCCGGCACCTATGACCCTGATAAACTTAACGTTGCTGATTTTTACTCTGTAACATCAATAATTCAAAAGGTATTTAAAGACCATATAGTTCTGGATTTTATTACAGATAAACTACAAATTAAATAATCGAAATATTAGTTATATATCCATTGGTATATAAAATAAGTAATGTACTAATGTTTCATCTATTTCTTTGCTGACGTTTGTATACGAAATCCACCGTATATTTTTGGAAAAAGATCTATTTTTAAATTCACCGTTTAATTTTACTGTTGGTAGAGCTTTGTGCAAGCTCTACTGGGTAGGTACCACCCACTTATGAGATATTCTACCGCAAAACAGCAGTACTTGTTATTGTTGTGTTCCGGTTTAAAGGGTGAGTGAGCCAGTGTAATTACAGGCACAAAGGACATAACATCTTAGTGCCCAAGGTTAGTGGCGCATTGGTGATGTAAGCGATGGTTAACATTTATTATAATGCCAATGTCTATGGGCGTTGGTGACCACTTACCATCAGGTGGCCCATATGCTCGTCCGCCCTTCCTATTCTATATAAAAAAATCCATATATTACCACATTTTGGCATATTTATTAATTATAACTGCGTCGTTGTTGTCCTCGTCGTTGATGTATCTAGTTGTATGGTGTGTAGTAATAGGTAAAATATAAAGTTTTATTTTTATCTGGAAATGTTAATTTAATAAATTATATTATTTAATTGTGTTTTTAGATTTTACTTTTTGATGACGACCAAAGTGTAATCTCCGGCAACCAATGGATAATCGATTTAAAAGATGTCAAGATCGGTCATCTGTTGCAAATGACTCCAACAATAATGAAAAAGATGGTGTTTAGCTCGCAGGTATATATGTTTATCTCATATTAAAACTCCAATGTTAAATTTGATTAAATACTTGCAAAGTTAGTAAAATCTTTGAAAGGAATACTCCGTAAATGTACCGCTACTGGTTATCATCGTCATTATGTGCAAGTTACTTATAATGTTATTGTTTATTTCAAATAACTATAGTTATATACGATACTATGATTATAGTAAGTTAATGTTGTCTATTTTAGAAAGAGAGAGAAAGAGTTACATATACAGAGATAGAGATTGAGATTTTTTAAAATAGTTTGGTGGACGGGTAACTGGGCAACCTAATGTGGTCTACACCACTCATAGACATTGGAGCTGTAAGAAATATTAACCGTTCCTTACATTCGCCAATGCACCAATGCACCACCGCCCTTGGGAACTAATGTTATGTCCCTTGGGCCTGTAGCAGTTGTTCCGCGGTAGAATGTTTTTATGGAAAGCTATTACCCATATCAATTTCTTAACAGAAGATTTCCTTCACTACCGAGAACTAAATAAACATACACTTCGGTTAAGAAAATTACAATAAATTAAACCACCTTAATTGTAAACAATAAAAACATACGCAATTATGTATGAACATGTTTTTTTATAGAATAGGAAAGCGGACGAGCATATGGGCCACCTGATGGTAAGTGGTCACCAAACGCCCTTAGACATTTTCATTGTAAGAAATGTCAACCATCGCTTACATAGCCAATGCGCCACCAACCTTGGGAACTAAGATTTTATGTCCCTTGTGCCTGTAATTACACTGGCTCACTCACCCTTCAAACCGGAACACAACAATATCAAGTATTGTTGTTTTGCGGTAGAATATCTGATGAGTGGGTGGTACCTACCCAGACGAGCTTGTACAAAGCCCTACCACCAGTTTTGACTGTACTCTTTTATCTTGGCTTTAGTTAAATAACTTAGTTACTTAATGTTAATAAAAATGATTTATCAACTTTTCAGGAAGCTGCACCAATACGCATGAAGGGAACTCACTTTGTAAATACACCGCCTGCGTTTGAGAGAATATTAAATACAATGAAGGGTTTCTTAAATGAAAAAAATAGGAACAGAGTAAATAATCTATATATATTTCTGTATATTCATGTTATTTTTTAAAGATATAATTTATCTAGAACGAGATTTTGTCTGATAATTTACAATGAATATTTTAATTATGTATAACTTTCTGTGAAAAACTATTATAGACCTTATTAGGGCATCATTATGTACATATATTTTCAACGTAGGAAATCCTCCTACCGTCTAAACTAACTAAACTGTCCTAATTTAAATACCTGTTCCAGCTCTATGTATATCAAAATTACGAAGAATTATATGAAAATATACCTAAATCAATACTTCCTAAGGAATATGGAGGAGATTCAGCATCTATAAAGGAAATAATAGGTAACTTTTTTTTATTTTGTTACATTATTTTTAACTGGTATCATTTTTCTGGTAATGTTACAAGGTCATTTCTGTAATCCAGATTTAACTAGCTTATAGATGAGTCAACAAGCCATTATTATCATTCCAAAATATGATTTTATAATTCACCAATTCGAATTTATAAAAACTATACAACTATATAAAATTTGTTTTACAGATTATTGGAATGCTAAAAAGTTAGAATTTGATTCATGGTTGAAGGAAGACATGAAAAATGGAACAGATGAATCGAAACGACCAGGTAAGCCGAAGACGGCAGAGAGTTTATTTGGAGTTGAAGGATCCTTCAGACAATTGGATTTTGATTAATAATCCAAGGCCTGTATCAACATTTTATGGGACATTAAACGCGTTTATAATAAAGATTGTTTTTCTCTTATTATTCTTCCAGCTTATTAAATAGCTGATAGATTTTTTTATAATATAACCTATATTATAAAATTCTATCATCGTCGAAAATAATTAAAATCGAAAACAAAGCTTAAACCTAAACTAGGGATATTTTTTTATAAACAACCAACTATAAAGATACCAGGGAGTCAATTCTACTAACAAATTGTCACTTAATCGAAATCGAATCGAAGCGTGATCGTTGCCGTTTTTCCGTTTTCCTATTCTTTAATTATCGACTATTGGCATAAAAGTAAACAATTAACTTTGGTTTTAACATAACGGTATATATTAACATCATATCGGTTCGGGGTTCGGTTGAATTGAAATTGAATCGGGAATGTATTTCAGATGGTGATGAATAATAATTATAGTGATGATAATAATAAATTAAGTAAAAGTCACTAGGAATTACAGCATTAGATGCCGCGACCTTCGGTTACTATCCACGTGGTCAATCTGGGCCGAGTCAAGCTACATAAAGTACATTATTTGAATTTGAAACAAGCAGCTGTTGGCTAATAATGTTAGTATGAAATATTTCAGTTCACACGACTCTACTCAGTTTAAATTAGTCTAGATATTCTCGTATTGATGTTTCAGCCTAAAATACTTTCAGTAAGACGAAGGTGTAATATAATCTCGGATAACCATAGTATTAAAGAGTGCGATCAAAAAAATATGGTTTATTGTGTGGTTACTAAAATATATCACGGAAAACATATTGAAACCGAATTGAAATAAAAATTGTATAAATACGGGATTAAAATGACTTATATAGCAATTTCATAAATGTTTTGCTTCAAAAGATTATATTATCGAAGTTATTTTTTTGTACGTTTTGCATTTAATCGACAAGTAGCATTTGGCGATATCAGTGTTTTCGTATCGTTTGTGTAAATAATCGATAGTGATGTTAGTTACATAGATAAAAATACTATAGTTACAGACACGTTTTATATATCGTATTATGTTGTTACAATTTTTACTGAGCAACTCCTGAAGTTGCGGTTTTATATAATTCGCTTGAGGAAATAATTACCGTATGCTAACATAACTTTCCTTTATTATTCTCACTGAAAGTGAGGTGAACAAAACAATATCAGTAATATTAGTGAAGCAGTTACGTTACGAATAGGTAACAGCTATCTGACTATAAAAGATATGTAATCGAAGATTATTTTTATAAATATCATGCTACGTGTATTTAATGTTGAAATAGTTAAGTTTACTTCGTTTCGAGAAAAGCGATTAGTGTTCCATTGATAATCCGAAACAAAGGACGAAATATGCAAATTCGGCCTTTGTGTGCTGAGCTCGCGAAGATGGCTCAAGATGAGCTTAATGAAGATCCAGCGAGGATAGCGAGAGATGTGCAACATATCAAGGACTGGTTGTCGAAGCAACCACATTTGCGAGCTCGAAAAGGTAAGGTGGCGTGATAATTATTATATCTAGAATGGTAGTATTTTGTAGAATATTTATATAATATATACTATATAATATATATAATATTTTTGGAAGAATTGTATGAGTTTAATTTTCATATATTTTTTTTTAGTATAATTGTGAAGCCAACGTTTCTCTTATCTCTTAAGTGTACGTCTTGTGTAATCGTTTGTGTGCAATAAAGATATTTACAACAAAAATGTTCCAGATGACCAGTGGCTGGTAGCATTCCTGCGGGGCTGCAAGTACAGTCTGGAGAGAACAAAGGAGAAGTTGGATCTTTATTACTCGATGCGTAGTCTCGCCCCGGAGCTTTTTAGCGTTCGGCCTAATGATAAAGTTTTTACAGATATTATGAACAAAGGGTATACAATATTAATTTGACTAAGATATATTTTATTCGTATTCATAGCATTAGAATTAACAGTTAGTTAAAGTAGGTCAAGAGATATGCAATCAAATGATAATAATGTTGTTCCTTCCATAAGCTTATTTTTTGTACATGACAAAAAATTTAACTATAATAACTTAACTTTACTTAACTAAAAACTATATACACTACACGTAAATGAAAAAATAATCATTACACAAATATGACCGCGTGAAATTGTAGCAAGTATTTAACAAGTAACAGCATTTTCCCGGTAAATCGTTAATCTGTTTCGAAGAATACCTAGAGTATATAGTGTCGTCTAGATTTTTATAACTTTAAAGTTCAAGTGCTTTCGAATAGTAAAAAATTATAATAAAATTAATGTTATTTTGACATAGTGGAAAACTATGAAATAAAACGATAACTATTTTTTTATTCTTACATACTAAAGTTATAATAGAAACAGATCCTATGTTTTAGTGTAAAAGAATAATATTCATACATTGATTTTTTATTTCAGCACTTATTTGATACTGCCAAAATCTGCAACACCAGATTCTCCGCGGGTAGCCATTATCCGACCCGGTAGTTATGATCCAGATAAATACATACTGTCCGATATATTTTCGGTATCTATCTTGCTTCAAAGGGTAAGTCAAACGTTTAGCAATTCAAACTTAGAAATATGTAACAATTTACATCAAAATTTCGTTCGTTTTTTTTCATCATATACATATCTATGAAACTACTATCTGGCCAGTCTTATATATTATATAAATAAAGACAAAATAGTTCCCTACATTTTTTCCTCTGTTCGCCAAACTTTTTTTTTAGTTTGGTTGCTATTGACTAACACTAGTGTTGTCGTACAAAATGTAAGATACTAGTTGCTATACAATTATAATACTTTATTTTTATATATTTTCAGATATTGTTAATGGAGGATGATGCAACTGTAATATCTGGTGTCCGGACAATAATGGATTTAGAAGGAGTGACACTGGCTCATTATCTTCAAATGACGCCTGCTATGATGAAGAAGATGGCAGTTCTTTCACAGGTATATTTATATATATAAAACGGTACCTAATGATTCGTTACACAGTATTAATCCTAAAACAAATAATGCAATATTATTTATTTTTTGTTTATTACATTTGAGTTTGACTTTTGAAGTTATATAATATATGCGATCTCAATAGAGTTTGTTTGATCGCACCTTCGTCAGAATATGTCAGTCAATTTTTGAGATAGGTTTTAGACTATATCACTCTATGACCGACGGAATAGAGGACTTTATGTACATAAAAAAATGAATTTGTAAATAGTAATGTAATAAATTTATATTTTTTATATTTTAACTTACAGTTGATAATTACCTTTTTTTCAGGACGCTGCACCCATGCGTATGAAAGGAGTTCATTACATAAACACGCCAGCCGGATTTGAAACAGTATTTTCCGCTATTAAGAATTTGCTAAATGAAAAGAATAGGAAAAGAGTAATCAAATTTATTTTTCTTTCCAAAACATATAATATTTTATGTGGTTTGCTTTCTTAACTTTAGTTATTTTATATTACAGTTATATGTTCACAACAAAAATTACGAAGAGATGTATAGTCACGGTATAAGTAAGGATATTTTACCCGTTGAATACGGAGGTAACGGCGGGACTATTAACGAAATAATTGGTAAGAAATAACGGTGGTCTTTATTTTAAAATAGACAAAGATCATGATTTATAAGCCTAATCCGGTCTTCAATTATTATAAACTCAACATATTAAGTTACATTTTACGCCACTCAGAAGATATAAATTAAATTTAACATAATATGTTATATTGATATTTACAGGTCATTGGAAAGATAAAGTACAAAAGTACAGTTCATGGTTGGAAGAAGACCTGAAATATGGAACAGACGAGTCGAAACGGCCTGGACAGCCAAAAACGCCGGAGAGCATGTTTGGACTAGAGGGTTCCTTCCGTCAACTAAACTTTGATTAGAATGTATTCAGTTGCAAAGTCAATTTTTTATAAAATGATTACATATTTTATACATTTGTCTTTAAGTTTTTGTTTTTTATTCCAAATTAAGGTTCTGCTTTAAGAAAATGTCTGATTCTGATTTCATAGTCTATTGACAGAATGACATTGAAATATAATATAAAATGCATGCAACTTCAGTCTATGTCGTAAACATTGAACATTTAAAATGAATGATGCAAAAAAAAGAATATACTACTTTGAAGACGCTAAAAAGTAAAAAAGGGTATTGATGATAAATGAGATGCTTGAAACAGAGAGTTGTTAAGGCAACGCCCAATATCAGAATTCGTTCCGATAAACAATGTCTAGAAGAAATTGATTTCGAATGTCCAAGGTGCAATTAGCTATCTAAAAACAGCTTATTAAAAATCTACTTCAATGATAAATGTTAAGAATTATTTGAATGTTTATAATGAACAAAGGATTGTTGCTTTATAAAAAAAATATTTTTATAAATTTAAAAATGCTTTTATAGTTTGTTTTAAAATGACAATTATTTCGTTATAATATTTCGTTTGTTAATGTGATTATTTAATTGTTTTTATGTCACTGGATATAATTATATAAAAGAATAATTATATTAAGTAACTTTCGATAAATGAGGTTATAGTTATAATTTTTTTCTTAAATTGAGATTATTTGAAAGTTCGATTTAATGTGAAACGATAATTATTAAAGCAAAAAATATACTGAGAACTATATGTTTACATTAGTGGAAACATTTAAAGCTCTAAACGGGGTGATAAATGAATTGAAATATCCCATACATAATAACACATTATAATGATGATAACAATCGTGATAACTAATACGATTTTTTTTTGTATACAGTACATTTCAGTAATAATATGTATTACTGATACACATGAAAACAGACGCGAAATGGTTCAGGCGGTTGGTAAGTACCGACCATCTCTCATAGACACTGTCTTTAATATAAAAATAAAACATTCCATAAATTGTTAATACTTTGATGATATTATATCTTATCCGTATATTATATGGCTTATCCGCCTTCCAAATCCGTACATAATAATTCATTTTAAAATTTTTTGGCGGTAGAATAATTGATGAGTGGATGAGGTAAAACAATGTGCACATGACATTTTGACTTGTTATCATAACAATAGATTTCAGGAAATGAAGAAAAAAATGCTGTGGTCGCAGTCTGTATGGAAGTTATTTAAGAATCGCTTCTTGGACCTTTTCTATTCTTTATATACATAAATGATTTAACCTTTCTCGTGGAAAACAAACATGATATGGAATTATCTGCTGATGATACCTAAGTATTTAAAATTATAATAAAATTGCAGGTGCAGTATGACGATGTAAACGATAGTATCTCTGATATTATCTTACTTTGGCTTCGTGTAAATTATTTAATGTCTTTAGAGTTGCGATGCCACAGACAAGTACAATATATATGTTAATTTTTTAGCTCCGAAAATTATCCGTGTTAAAGGTTTAAAATTTAGCACGCCATAAATATGTAAAAAAATATAAAAGCTGTTACTTATTAATGAAAAGCCCATAGTTCCATAAAAATCAATTGAATTACTTGGCCTTACCTGTGTTATATTGCAATTCGGCTCTCATCTGCTTGGATTGGCGAGTAACTAAGCTCCGCGGTGGGTGAATAAGATAATAAAAAATAGACAAAGAACCGCAGACTTTCTTTCACCAGAATAAATGGATTTCTTTTAATTGGAATTTTGCACAAAGCACAACATAAAGTTCTTTTATTATTTCTTTAGTTCATGTACCTAATAACATTCAACAAAGGTCATCTTGATTATAATACCTACATACATGTAGATTGGCGCAACGATTTATTTATAAGCTAGCATTGCAATCAGAGTGTCAGTATCGCGAATATCAAAGCAGGAACAACAAAAGGGTTTTAGTTAAAAATTACCCTATTTTTTATGTAGACAGTATAAAACATAGTAAACATTATATGACATGACAGTGTTCTATAATTAAATATTCGTTCCAATAATATCAATGTCAATACTTAACCTTCAACGCGTGCTATCTCTATGCTACTAGCATTTGACATCGCAACAAATAATGTAATTTAATTATTTCAACAAACTTATCTACCTGTAAAGTTATCAATATAAAAATGTGCAGTGTGTGCATTTTTTAAGTGATAATATGCTGCCAGTGCTTTAATAAAGTCTTATCTATAGAAAAATATATATATATATATACGTTTAAATAAATGTCTTTATTGAACTGTTTTATCGATAGAGCAGAATAGATAAATATTAAATAGTTACATGATTAAATTGTAAACACTGTCTTACTTTATAGTGCCAATCTTCGCTTGTGTTTTGAAAACGGTGACATTTTAGTGGATTCTTCGTAAGTATTCATAACCAATGTGTTTTTTTTTAAATTATGAATATTTTGTTGAATTAATTCATGAAAAATTAGGTAACTTGGTCTATAGGTAATTAGGTAACTAGTGGTAGTAAGTATCTGTTGTAATTCAAATATTTTATAGTGAAATATTCATATTAAATCACATAGAGATATTAAATATTTACATTTGGTATATTATAATTATTTTTAAAAGTAATAACAAGCACTATGATTAAATAATATTAATCAAATATAAGGCGATAGAGTATATCAAAACAATTTAAACTGTAGGTTCGCTTCATTTTTGGAGTTATGCCCAATTAATTTTTTTATTGATAGTAAAAAAGGTAATATATAATATATACGTTATGTGAAAGTAACTCTATCTGTCTATCTGTTACGCTCTCACTGCCACAACACAGCCAATTTTGATGAAAATTTTAATCATATTTTGTAAATAAATAACAAGTGATTTCAAGTTTCAACACTCAATAAAAATATTCTGAGTACTTCGTTTTTGATGTAGAAATGTGTAGATTCATTTATTACCTAAACTTATTTAAATATAAATAACAACATCATTTAAGTTAATGAGGTTTTACTCAGAATAAGTACATTAATTTTTAATATAACAAATAAAACGCGTATATAAAGATAAAATATATTTGTATGGCACAACAATAAAGAAAAATAATACTAATTCTATTTATAAGATGTCCAGTATGAGATGAGTTAGGTCATAGAGCGCGAATGGTCCATTGGTTACCTTTCTGAAGGTTTAACCTGTGTGAAAAAAAATATTAACAATGGTATTCTTTACATTGTAGTCCAACGATCCTAATATTAGACTGTCATTTCTTAGTGTAATATTACTATCTCATATTTGTAATTTAAAATGATTTCAATCCACTATCATCAAAAAACTTTTGTTTTAACTGCATAAAGAAACGATCGCTTACCACAAAATATTATGTTACCTACATACTAGTTCTATTGAGCTTAACTAGAATTCTCAAAACAAAAATGGAGTGACTCCATACTTCTCTACATCCCTTTTATACTTGATATAAATTATAGTAAAATCATAACATTTTGTTTATTAGGTTATCATTAAATTTATATCATTTATGATATTAAGACTTAAATGAAAGACACTGATTACAATTTGTTGTTCTATATTTGAATGATGTATGTGTTATTTAAAATTGTACGTCAATTAAGTGTAATTTGTACATAAATAATAACAATATGATGTTTATAGACTTGAATTTATCGCTGGAACTTGTAGATAATCATTGCTCCATATACAGAAAGAAGTCTTATTTCGGACATTTTCACCATTCATAGCAACGCAAATCGGGCTCAAAATGTACACAGCACTTATTAAGCAATAGCACTATGTATATCTTTTTTTCTTCTCTTTATAGTATAGGTAGGCGGACGAGCAAATCGTACACCTGCTGGTGCGTGGTCACCAATGCCCATAGACATTGGCAATGTTAGAAATGTTAACCATCGCTTACATCGCCAATGCGCAACCAGATTTCGTAACTAAGATGTTATGTCCCTTGTTCCTGTAATTACACTGGCTCACTAACTCTTCAAACTGGAACGCAACAATACCAAGTACTGCTATTTTGCGGTAGAATATCTGATGAGTGGATAGTACCGACCTAGACGAGACCTTGCACAAAGCCCTTTACCATCAGTAAATCAGTAAAAATTACCAGTATAAAAAACTTTTTATCATATATATAAACTCGAAATATAAGGGTAATATTTTGAGATGTTTATATACAGAAAATGCAACAAACGAAATATTTCTTATTAAATTATTAAAATTTAACATTAGTACTTTATATGATTGTTTTTTTATTCCTTACAGATAATGTGTTATCAACTTAATATCTCATTGTTATATACAAAGACAAATTAGTTTCGTTCAGTATGCATTAAAGTTTTGAGGCTACTGTACTCTTGGTTAACTCGTTTTCGCTTACGTATCGTTTATGAAAGTGTGTATATAACTGATAAATATATTTCACTCGTATCGCAAGGTTTAAAACAATGCCGGTTCGGCCGCTGCCTCCTGCGTTGGCAGAGAAGGCTCGATTAGAGCTGAACGAAAACCCAAAAGTTCTAGAAGAAAGTATTCGTCAATTAAAGCAATGGATCTTAAAACAACCACATTTAAGAGCCAGAACAGGTAAATTTATGTGTAAAGAGAAATTAAGTAAATAATGTTTAATGAAAAATATGTTGTCTAAATATTCAGACATGAGAGCATAAAACTTTACATAATGAACTCAAATGATATATTTTTTTTTGCAGATGATCAGTGGCTAGCTGCATTTTTACGCGGTTGCAAATTTAGAGTAGAACAAAGCAAAATGAAATTAGATCTCTATTTTTCATTTAGAAGCACGGCACCATATTTGTACAGCGTTAAATATTTCGAACCCAAAGTCATGGAAATAATAAACACAGGGTAAAATAGACATAAATACCAAATTTGCTATTTTAAAATATTTTTTATAAGTAATCCATGTTCACGATTGAACTTACGACTTTTCTTTCGCCAGGCGCCCTTGTACCATTGAGATTTTGAATTTAAGTTTTTATCGAAATATTTAAATATTATGAATCTATAATTATGTGTTGAAAAGTTCCAAACTTGCCAAATTGAATCGCAATTCTGACTTATTCATTAAAAATGATTCCTGTCTCATTTTTTTAAAAATAGTAATTAATTTTATATTTTGTTTTTATATTCATATATTCAGAGCAACTTTAATACTACCAAAAACGAAGAACCCAGCTGATCCAAGGGTAATATTATATAGAATCGGTAAAATAGACCTAAAGCAATACACCATATTAGATATCATGTCAGTGCTCGTACTTCAAGAACAGGTCAGTTTTTGATTAATTTTATCTTAATTATAAAAAAAAAAACTCATTTAGATTAAAATAAAAAGATAAATACGTGATTATGTTACAAGGTAAATAGTAGGAGAAAGTGAGGTGTAAACAAATAATTTATATATATCAAATATAGATATTCAAATTATATGGAAGCATTACACTTTATTATTCAAATCTATCATTGATTCGGAAAGAAACGCATCAGACCTAAGAAAAAACGAGAGAAAATTAGCAGTTTTTAATCATAAATCCATGTTTAAAATTGTAAATTATTTAATTGGGAAACGGCGTAGAGGCGATAGTTTAATTCCCAATGCGTGCTAACATCAATAAAGTCGTTAATTTTGTAATGACTATTGTTTTTATATATATTTGACGAGCCGGTTGGCGTGGTTGGTAGAACACTTGCCTTTCACGCCGAAGGTTGTGGGTTCGATTCCCACGCAGGACAGACATTTGTGTGCATGAATATGTCTGTTTGTCCTGAGTCTGGGTGTAATTATCTATATAAGTATGTATTTACAAAAGAAAAAGTAGTATATGTAGTATATCAGTTGTCTGGTTTCCATAGCACACATCACAAGCTTTATACAAGCTTAATTTGGGATCAGATGGCCGTGTGTGAAAAATGTCCCAGGATATTATTTATTTATTATATTTATATATATATTGAAAAATAATTAATGTTTTCTAGGGTAAAAAGTTATAGGTTATCACACGAAAAAATTACTAGTCCTGTGTAACTGTAGTAGTAAGAAGTTTAAATATGTTACTTGTATTATTAACTAACAGATCACTATTTCTAGTAGATTATTTTATGTTTTTACGTTACCTTACCAAATACATATTGAGCTACAGTAAAAACTTTTAAGTCCTTAAATTAATTTAGGTCCAGATTATTAATCTCGCGAATAGCCATCTTTTGCGGGACAAAAATCGTATTTATATCAATCGCATTACCCCAAAGTAAAATACTCTAAGACTAATACTGTGGAAGTAATTATCAGTGATAACATAAAAATATATAGAAAAATATATAGAATAATTAAAAGTATTAAAAGTTTTCGACGCTTTTAGACCTATTACTAAGAAAATTGGATCATCTATGTCGTTTTTCATGGATAACATTTTTATACTATTTCAAACACACCAATTTCTAATCAACTAATCGTCGTAATAATAATTGCGCAATTGGCATTTCTTTACAGATCTGCTTTATGGAAGATGATAATTTTGTTGTGGCAGGTACAGTCAATATTGTAGACTTAGAGGGTGCTAGAGTGGGTCACTATACTCAAACTTCGATCAAGCAATTGAGGAATTTAGTTGCTGCAAATCAGGTAACCTCACATATAAATCTAATTAAGCTTAATAGATAAACCAGATACGTCAATTCCACTTTCGTATCTTCGAATAACATTTTATTTTTTATAGGACGCGGTGCCTGTTAGAATAAAAGAAATACATTTCCTAAATACTCCATTCTTTTTTGAAACTTTTTTTGGTATCGTCAGAAGATTTATGAGTGAAAAAAGTAAAAATAGAGTAAGTATTTACAGATAATATTAAATAATTATTTATATTTTTGTACGTTTTAATTTAAATGAGGTCTTATTATGTCTTAGAAACCTATTTCAAATAGTGTTGGTTCAGACTTGAATTTAATACGAGAATATCATAGGAAAAGAGGTGACTTAAAAAATTTCAACTAAATATTATACTACCATTAAACAGTTTCAATCAATAAAGTCCAGTTACTATATTTAACAATTCGTTTTACTTACGGATAAATTTCATATTCATTCCTTCTGATTCGTAAGTAGTAAAAAATTGTAGCTTCTAAATAACGCCTCGTTGTCAATTCCACTATATATGCATATAGTAGCATAAGTCTCCTGGATACTTGTTGTATTATAAATAAAAATATTAGCACGCCATTTTATTTTAGTAATAGGTTTTTCAAAGGCAAATTAATCATTAAAATAAATATTCAGATTTTCAATTGTTGTTATATAAGCAGAAGGATAAAAATCATAGTTGTTTTAGTAATTTAATCCCTCCATTTTTTATTTATGTCGAAATTTAATACAAATAAATGTAGATCGGTACGTTTTCGATGTTCACAATATTTTTTTTTTTCAGATAATAGTTCATAGCAAGAATATGGAATCTTTTCATGAACGCGTACCCAAAGAGATATTACCTGAAGAATATGGGGGAACGGGCGATAATATACAAGATTGCATAGGTAATAAAAAAAAACTCAAACAAATAAAATATAATCTCTTCAAAATGAAACTTTTGAGCAGCTGCAGAATATTTACGCGCTGTTCATTTAATTTACTTTCACGGTTTCGTACGTACGAATAAATTAACGACACCATTATGGGATCACTCCTGTGTTTACCATTTTGTCCATCTGTAATAATAATATAATAATAATATCCTGGGACATTTTTCACACACGGTCATCTGATCCCAAATTAAGCTTGTACAAAGCTTGTGCTATGGAAACCAGACAACTGATATACTACATATACTACTTTTTTTTGGAAATACATACTTATATAGATAATTACACCCAGATTCAAGACAAACAGACATGTTCATGCACACAAATGTCTGTCCTGGGTGGGAATCGAACCCACAACCTTCGGCGTGAAAGGCAAGTATCTACCAACCACGCCAACCGGCTCGTCATTCGTATTTTTTTTTCGATTTGTACGTCATCTGTAACAGCCAATTACCTTTGAAATAATGGAATCGGTCCAGTACAAGTTCAAATTTGCTAGATTTTATTATTTTAAAATAAATATTTTAATACTCATAAATAATTGATGAAAATTGACCATTACATCAAATGTTATAAGGTTCATTTTCGGCCAAGTTCAATTTATCCTCCATAATGAAACATGGCAAAGCCGAGATGGCCCAGCGATAAGAACGCGAGAATCTTAACCGATGATCGTGGGTTCAAACCCGGGCAAGCACCACTGAATTTTCATGTGCTTATTTTGTGATTATAATTCATCTCGTGCTTGACGGTGAAGGAGAACATCGTTAGGAAACCTGTATGTGTCTAATTTCACTAAAATTGTGTCACATGTGTATTCCATCAACCCGCATTGGAGCAGCGTGGTGGAATAAGCTCCAAAAAACTTCTCCTCAAAAGGGAGAGGAAGCCTTAGCCCAGCAGTGGGAAATACACAGGCTGTTAAAAAAATGAAATATGAGGAAAATGAACGACGAATGTGAGGTTTAAAAATTCGACATGATTTTTAATAACATTGAAAATAAGTGATGTATCTAGTAATGACTATAAGGAATTTATTTTTTACAGAATATTGGAAGAACAAAATGCGTGACTACAGCTCGTTTTTCGAAGACGATCTTAAATATGGAAGCGATGAATCGAAACGGCCTGGAAAATCGGACCCGGAAGTCAGTAACGAACCGTTTAGTCGCTTAGAATTAGATTGAATTTAAATTATTAATTTAATGTTAATATGAATTTGCGGAGCTGGGTTTTGAAACATTAGGTCCATGGTCGTCTGATACCAAAAATTGTAAAAGATCTAAGAAAGTCTAAGAAACTGCTCCACACTTCTGGTGACCGTAGATCTGGCGCTTATTTAGCCCAAAGGCTGATTCTAGCGGTGCAGAGATGCAATAGTGCCAGCATCTTGGGTACAATGCCACAAGACAATCTTTTAGGCGGCGTGTTTTTCTATAAATTTGAAATGCGTCTTTTGTTTTCATTTGAGTTATAGTTATAGAATATAAGAATAAAAATTAAATTATTGTAAAATGGAAAAATAAAAGATTTATCGATTTGAAATATAAACTTAGTAAGTGTTGCATATTATCAACAATGTCCCAAAATTGTGGGCTGTAAATATAAATATTATTGAGTAGAAAATATTTTTAAGCCATGTGGAGAAAACAATGCTATATATATTTCTTATTATTTAAAAAAACTTATATTCGTTTAACAAGATCTCTGTAATCGAATTCAGATGCATTCGAAAACTTCTGTCTATCGTGCGCTCATAGTTTTGGGACGCTAATCAAGCAATTACTATTTTTAGCACCGTCATATGTGTAATGAGGTCATAGCCAAGAAAATAGGTTTATTTATTTTTTAAATTATTTGTCGCGGGTCAAAGCGTTCGTGACTTACAGTCTCGCCACATCTGTTTGAAAGACGGATTATTACAGTTTGTGTTAATAATTATTATTATCAGTATAGTGCAAGTAAAGAAGGGCAGGGTGTAAATATTTGTATATTGTAACAGAAATATTATACGCAATTATATATGGTTAAAAATGTTGAGTTATCATTTAAAGAACCTTCATATATATATATTATAGTCATACCCTGCTGTTTTAGACGCGTTACATTTAGATTTTACAAGTCCGTTTCATAGTTTCTATAAGTACATAGCCCAGCGCACCTTATTAACTAATTACCCAATCCCGGTAGCCGTGTCGGTTCGTTATTCTTGCTTCGCGTTTTTGCCTTCAGTTTTCAAGATATATACCATATTTATGTTTACTTAATAAAAAGGCTATCTAATACAAACATTTTTTTAAATATGGTATAAAGAATGGTTAATATTTCTTACATCAATAATGTCTATGGGCGGCGATGACCACTTAACATCAGGTAGTCCATTTGCCCGTCCGTTACCTATAACATAAAAAAATATTGCTGTTTGGTGGGAGCAGGAGAAAATATGATAAGTGTGTGGTACCTACAGGAACGGTATGTCACGGTATGGCATGATATTGTGGTATTAGCATAAATGGACGATGGGACTAACCTATTATAATAAATAAGTACCAATGTTTACCAGTATGTTTTATAAACATTGTTTTAAAGATTGAACTTTAAATACTAGTAATTATATATATTTTTGATAATATTGCTAATTTCAATTATAATTATCTGAAACCGGAATGATAACAAAGTATTATATTATCTAAATAAAGCATTCATACGTACAATGTAAAGGATAACAAAGACAGCCATTTTACAATCATTTATGTTATTATTTATACGATTATTATTAATGAATATGAATTACTCGTGACTTTGTCTGCATGGATATTAAAATGAAAGAATGAATTATAGTCAAAGAAATTTCTTTACCTAATTACTAAAAATTCATTGATTTTCCGGAATAGATGATGTACTGATGATCGAATTTTGGCCACGAAGGCTAATAAGCAACAAGGAATAGCTAATTGCGGGGGATATAATAAACAAACTGAACATAATTTACACTGGTATGGTAACAACCACAAATGTGTTGCGAACATGTCCCATTAATTGTCCGTTACGGCTAGAGACAGATCAGACCCAGGATAGCTATTGTCTTGACAAGGGCATTTGATTTGGGACCTGTAGGCTTAATTCATGGACCTTGGGATATGCAGGCTTACTTGACGAAAGATTGGTACCAGACGAAAGAGGAACTCGGGTTGTATATATACATAAAGAAGAAATAAACAATTAACTTTATAATTTTCTTAAAATTTTCTAAGATAAAAATAATCTGTACAATACGCAATACGCAATACGCACGGATAAATAAATATTTCAAAATTATGTCTTGAATTATTCATCTTAGTTTTTATTAAAATCGATTTATCTATTAAAAACAAATAACTTGCAGACAGCTGTGACCGTTATCATATCACATATGTATGTACAGAATTGACACGTCACAGATATTAATATCAGTCACTATTGTTATTTCTCATATTTTGCTCGCATCGTTAGGAACTCGTTTCATTTAAATTGAAAATTATCAAACAAATATTTTAATGTCGGTCGAATTTGAACAAAATTATAATATGCGGGTCCGGTCTTTGTGCCCAGCTTTGGCAGAAATAGCACGAGTTGAATTGAATGAAGACACCAAGAGTCTTGAAGAAAGTATACGATGTTTAAAGCAATGGATACAAAAACAACCACATTTAAGAGCTAGAACCGGTAAGTACATTTTTATGAGATAAAGTTAGTTTTTTTCCATTGTTATATATTAATTCTTCAATATATTACTAAAAATATACCGTCTGGGTACCGCCAAACAGCAATACGTAGTATTATTGTGTTCCAGTTTGAAGGCAAAGTGAACCATTATAATAACAGTCACAAGGAAAATAGCATGTTACATATCTCATAGTACCAATTGGCGGGGGTTACTGCTAACCATCAAATGGTCCCATTTGCCAGTCTGCCTACCTATTAAAGCTTAAGAAAAACTGTGAATATGTTATATAAATATTAAATACATATTCACAGTGAATGTTCCGAATCATTTAAAAAATTATTAAGATATTTACCTTTTTTGTGAACATGTGAATTTTTAAACTTATGAATTGATTGCCAAATCTATATCTACATTACAATCTGTAACTACAATGGATATTAAATAATGCTTATATAAGTCACAAGGGCGATTTTTCTGAAATGTAATATTGACCATTATCTTATGAAAAATATTCGTGCCTATTTAGGAATCAACGCCGTGGGCTTGGAAAAAATAGATTATTACGAGTTGATATATTACTCATATATGATATATTTGAATATCACTCATAACATTTTCTATTCTTCCTTCTTACAGATGACCAATGGCTAGCTGCGTTTTTACGTGGAACTAAATTTAGATTAGAACAAACCAAAAGCAAAATGGACCTCTATTATTCACTAAGAAGTACGGCGCCGTATCTTTATAATATTAAATATTATGATCCTAAGGTTATAGAAATTATAAATATAGGGTAAGGGTCAATTCCATGTTTATTTAGGATTACCAACATGATATAAAGTTATAATTACAAATAAAAAGTTTACAATTTAATAGGTCGAAGGGTAAAAGTTGCCTTATGGACAAGTAAGCACGACGTGCAAAAGATACACTAAGCATCTAAAATAATAATGAAAGAAAAGAAATATTTATTTGACATGTTTATCGTAACTTGATAGCGATTATTTTGATTGTTTAATATTCCTTCAATATTGATATGACGTAAAAAGATTATATACTAATTGTTGTTCTTTACTTCAAAATATTTTATTTTCCAGGAATTCGTTCTATCGAATTATGAGAGTTAGGGAATAGAGAATGCATCTGTGTTTGCGCACACTCTTGTGCACTATAATATGTCTTGCGCAATTGGCTAATCTCTCTTGAGATTCGCCGCCGTGGCCGAAATCGGTCTAGAGGACTGTTAAGTCCTCTAGACCGATTATAGTTATATAGATTATATACCTAAGTTGTTTATTAATACTTTAAATCGTTTGTTTTCAGATGCACTTTAATATTACAGAAAACTAAGAACCCAGCGGATCCCAGAGTTATTATATACCGCTTAGGTTTATGTGATCCCAAAAAATTCTCTTTGATAGACATATTATCAGTCTTTGGATTTCAAGAACAGGTAACTTTGCTACGCAGAATTATATTCGATTAATTGTTTACTACTACTTTGGGCTGGGTATTTTTGTTTTTGGTACCTACTTTGCATAAAAAATAGAATATAAATGCTAAACTAATACCATCTGTACAGTGTATACTTTTTATACTCTTTAAATGCATATTATCTGTTGAAATTGCGAGCGCTATGGTCATTGTTGGTGTAGGTGCGTAATTTTTGACCAAAGACTGGTATACTAGGCGCTCTATGTGCTTAATACCAGCTGCATTATCTTACAGCAGTCAAAAACAAAATCACACTCGTCATTGAATTGAATTAAGAGCATAAATAGTATTTATTAAATTCAATGATGTGGTATTTCGCACTAAAACCTTTTTTAGTTGAGGAGGCTTTTCTTAAGCTGTGACATATATATACAAATGTTGATGGACGTGTTTAATATTTTATCCACAGATTTGTTTTATGGAAGACGATAATTTCGTTGTTTCTGGAGCAGTTAATGTTGTGGATTTAACCGGTTCTACACTTGCCCATTACACATCAACATCTATCAAACAGATAAGAAACATAATTAGAGCTAACCAGGTTAGTGCCTTTTCTGTATGAATTTGAATCTATAGAAATATTCTTTAAGAACAAATTCTAAAATCACTGCGAAGCACGATCCTGTTACATCAGAAAGTGATATGCGACACCGATTACAATACTATGACATTTAACATAATAATATTTATATAAAGAATAGTAACTAAGAGAATATAAGTAATAAGTGAGTACACTATATTGAATGTTGAAACGTTTTCTCCTTCCTGGAGGTGGGCGCTAGTGGCTGCGGCACAGTCTATGACTAATATAGTTGTTAATAATCACATTTCTAAAAGTTAACTTTTATGTTTCGAATATATATGTAAAAAAAAAAGTTTAAAGTAAGTTCACACATGTAAGATACTACGTACGTTCTTAAATAATATCCATTATTTATTTTTAAAGTATAAATTGTATTAACTCCATTATCTTCAACTATCTACTTGTTAAACTTCAAAGATGTCAAATTGTTTCAGGAAGCGGTACCATTGAGAATAAAATCAATGCATTTCATCAATACTTCACCGTTTTTGGAAACATTTCTTAACATAAGCAAAAGATTTATGAGTGAAAAAAGCAAAAATAGAGTAAGATTATGCTAGACATTACGAATATATATTACGGAATTCATTTGTATATAATACGGAAAATTATCTTTCAGATAATGATACACAATAAGAATATAGAATCTTTGCATGAATACGTACCAATAGAAGTATTACCAGAGGAGTACGGAGGAACGGGTGACAGTATTCAGAGTTGTATAGGTTAGTTTAATATTCAAAATCATATTTAATTTGTTAAATAAATATTATACAAAAAAGCGGTTGGGCGCTTTGAAAAACGCTCCTGACAGGTCAGTGATCGAGTATACGATGAAACTTTGAAATTATCGTTTATCCTACTAACGAATAATAATATTATGATCTTTATTATCATGTCAACTTATAATTAATTTTATAATTTTGAATTATTTTTATTTTAAATAAACAACCTAACATAAATCCATAATGCACTGTTACAAGGTTATGTCAACTTTTTATTTTGCAGAGCGTCACTAGTGACCAACTGACATACGAGTATATCAGAAAAGCTTCCTTTCAGTTGTCGGCCTACAAATTGCACTTGATTAACATAATATATTTAATTTACAGATCATTGGAAGAAAAAAATGTCAGACTACAGTTCATTCTTTGAAGATGATCTGAAATTTGGAAGTGACGAGTCAAAACGTCCGAGAAAATCTTAACCAGCCGCCATTGACAAAAATTTTAGACTAAATTAGAATTTTAGAATTAGATTAAATTAAAAAAAACAATAATCTAATTTAATGAATTTGCATAATTTTGTGAATGATACTCAGATTATAAGTAGGACGCACTGATTAAAGACCCTAGATCTGATCAATCAGACTGCCAAAGATCGGGATGGTTTGCTTTCGTGCCAGCAGTGGACGGCAAAAGGCTGAAAAATAATAATAATCTCATATTGATGTGTATTATTTACTACCTAATATCTATTTATCTAGTGTAAGCAGTTTTTTTAAGTATTTCCGTCGAATCCATAATGTATTTTTATAAAATAATAACATCAACATTGTTATTTTTTCATTTAGAGTACGAGATTTTTTTAAACTTGTAAAATGTTTTATCCTTAGGATAAATAAAAACAATGTTACTAAATAAAAAAAATCAACATTACACTGGATATAGATTCAAATGACCAGCAACGATTACTGGTGGTAGGGCTTTGTGCAAGCTCGTCTGGGTAGGTACCACCCACTCATCAGATATTCTACCGCAAAACAGCAATACTTGATATTGTTGTGTTCCGGTTTGAAGGGTGAGTGAGCCAGTGTAATTACAGGCACAAGGGACATAAAATCTTAGTTCCCAAGGTTGGTGGCGCATTGGCTATAAGCGATGGTTGACATTTCTTACAATGCCAATGTCTAAGGGCGTTTGGTGACCACTTACCATCAGGTGGCCCATATGCTCGTCCACCTTCCTATTCTATAAAAAAAAAAAAAAAACGATATATGAAAAATAAATTCATAGCCATACCTAATTTTAATATTAAAAATCTGACATCTGTATAATCGATATTTTATGAAAACGATAAAATTGTTATGTCAGTACATTAACGATATAAATAAACAGATATTCAAGTAACACGTCTTGTTTCGATTTAGTAAATCCATTAAGGATGAGAGCCTTGTTGTTTTTGTCGCCTATAATTATAATAAAATATACTGCAAGAGTACTTAGATAATTAATAGAATGGTGGTAGAGCTTTGTGCAAGATCGTTTGGGTAGGTACCATCCACTCATCAGATATTCTACCGCAAAACAGCAGTACTTGGTATTGTTGTGTTCCGGTTTGAAGGGTGAGTGAGTCAGTGTAATTACAGGCACAAGGGACATAAAATCTTAGTTCTCAAGATTGGTGGCGCATCGGTGATGTAAGCGATGGTTAACATTTCTTACAATGCCAATGTCTATGGGCGTTGTTGACCACTTACCATCAGGTGGCCCATATGCTCGTCCATCTTCTTATTCTATAAAAAAAAGAATATGTGGATAGTTTGATGACAATGCAATTTTGTGACAAAATTTGATGACAGGTATAACAAAAAGTTTTGTCTTTACCATAGTGTACATAGCTTATCTAAGGTTGAGCCCTCTAGTGAGTAGAATAAACTATAAAAAGAATATCTGACCAACTGACATATCAACTTACAGCCCAAACTACTGAGGCTAGCACCATGAAAACTTGCACACAGATTACTTTTACCGTAAATTAGCAATAAATATTGTTGAAAATTGAGTAACTAAGGTAGTGTAATAAAGGAAATGAAAATGTGTATGAAAATCGTTCTTTTTTGAAGAAAGAGCTAGGGAAATTGGTATTTAGCAATTCTGAATTATGTCACGAGCGAAGCCGCGGGTAAAGCGCTAGTAACGTATGAGCTGTATAATATTATCCCGATTGTAGCTGTTTTGTCGTGTCGTCGCATAACATCGGCTTGAAACGCATCGTGTCGTTGAAGCTGACGAACGTGTGTTGTGTGTGGAAGGAGACACTAAGAATTCATTAGAAATTAATCCACCAACTAAAAAAAATATCTTTAATAACCAAGAGCTTTTGGTGTTATTTATGTGTGACACGTCCCTTGATGGACAGTTTTAATAAATATAGGCTTGGAAGAATTTCAACCAGAAAGCTGCGGCCGGCCAGTAGTAAAGACATAATTATTTATAGATATAGTTTAAGTATTGAATATCGCTTCAATAAAAATAACCAGCGATAGAGATTACAGGAGATAAATCAACGGGTCAACGGATTGATGAATTATTTTTCCTCTTAAAGGTTTCATTCTATGTATGGAAAAATTACTGTAAATCACAAAACAAATATTATAATAGTCGAAAATTACATTTTATTTTGTTATATGCAAAAAAAACAATATTTATGTAGGAAAGTGTGATTGACGGTTTTCCGCATATGAAATGCCATCACGTTAAAACTATAAAGAATATGTTAGAGCGCGCCTAAAGCCGACAAAATCCTCCCGCGCACCCCTTACTCTCCCTCCTCTAATAGATCGCAAATACGCGATCTCATTTTTATGTTGACGCTACCTACAACGACTGGAAGTATTGTATGTGAATGATTTTCATTGACGCATAGACTTAAATATATGTTTCGAAGAATGATTCTTTTAATTTAATTATGCAAGATGGTAAAATTATTACAAAGCGCAGTTCTTAGTCGCAATGAAGCTATACATATGTTTATATACATATATAAGTATATATATACTTACATACTGGTTGAAATCATATCTCCTTAGTGGGGTAATAAATAGTGCTAATTATTTGTAGGTCATTATTACTGGTACAAGTAATACTATCAAATCGACAGAGCTATGTTTTTTATTATCTATTCTATACAAATGATAAAACTGTAAGAAAATGTAACTGATTGCTCCCTGTACATGGAAGATATATAAGTAAAATTATTATCGAGGGCCTTTATCAACGCAATAGAATCCATAACAATGATTGTTAGAATTTTTGTGTGATTGTCTGTGCGCTTGTGTGCGCTAATCTTAGTAAAAGGATTAACTAACTTGGGTGCAGTTTTCACAAATGTATTGGGGCAAATTCCACTTAAAATTAAGTGTTTCTTTTACTTCAATCGGCTTATAAATAATAAAGATGTGTCCATTTAAAGAATCACGTAGAACATTTATTGCTGAAACTTATAAATGATAGTAAGTAAGTTTATAGGAACAAAATAACGTTAAAAATGAACAGTTTCAGAGATTTAGGATCTTCCAATGTAAGTTGAGGTCAGAATCTGAGCATATAGACCTGAACTTTAGTTCTATATGATCAAACATATTAAATAGGGTTCAGCTTATACTGGGCATACGTTACACGTGCCCACGCGTTTATGTTAAACGCGCCTCTGTCTGTATTTGTTTGTAATATATTTTGTCAGGTTATGAGAGTAGCTTAATAAAAACTGCATTTCGGATTTAAAAAAAAATAATGTAATACACATTTCTTTTGTATTTCGATACTATATAATATTTAACTAGCTATTGCCCGCGGCTTCCCTCGCGCGTAAGTATGGGTAAAGGATAAATGTTTGTATGGAATTCTGTGATTTTAAAGTAAGAAACAAGAAGCAGAAAAAAAAAGAATATTACGGCGTTTTTTTCATCAGTGAACTTATAGTAATGCCTGTAGTTTGACTTAATATATTTTATAGTGACCTAAATTGGTTAAACTAAAATTTATTTTATATACGTCTTTCGGTCTGTAATACTGTAGCTCAGATTCCTCAGTTATCCACGTCGTTGTTGTCAAAATGCCAAGTGTAAATGGCCAAGTGCACAAATATTTTTTTGTTTTAAAATATTCAGATTAAACAAAACTATTGAACTCCCCAAAAACTTTATTATACTAATATAATTATGCTGCAGAGTTCGTTTGGTTAAACGCGTTAATCTCAAGAACTACTGGTTCGAATTAAAAAAAAGTTTTTGGTTGGATAGCCTATTTATCGACGAAAGCTAAAGGCTATATAACATCACGCTACGACCAATACGAGCATAGTATCAATGACATGGGACATTAACAGGCTATATCAATGAACAATAATAATAATAATATCCCGGGACATTATTCACACACGGCCATCTGATCCCAAATTAAGTAGAGCTCATGCTATGGAAACCAGACAACTGATATACTACATATGCTACTTTTCTTTTGTAAAAACATACTTCAAAAGATAATTACACCCAGACTCAGGACAAACAGACATGTTCATGCACACAAATGTTGTCCTGGGTGGGAATCGAACCCACAACCTTCAGCGTGAAAGGCAAGTATCTACCAACTACGCCAACGGGCTCGTCAAATGTTGCAAAAATGGGAAAAAAAATATTCCTTTTGAGAGCTCCCATTGCGTGCGCTGCGTAAACGGTTAAAGTTACACAACCATCATGTATGACGGAATTGTTCCTCTTGAAAAGTTCGCAATGGCATATCTTTTAAGGTTGACTCGCTATGACCTTTTTTATGGTTATCAAATTTTTTCTACGATAATACATTTATCGATTATTATTAGTCGTTTTTACAAACATGGCATTAATTTGTATGAAAGATATCGAGATAAGATCATAGACAGTTTATAGTACTTTTTATAGTTTTGACATATTTCAACAGGTAGTTTTTGAAAATACTCATACTTAAGTATGTTTTCGGCTTATAAATAAAGTAAGTTAATCTTTCAGTTTTAGAAGGCCACAATTACGTGTGAAGGTATCGTTTGCAGTCACAATAAATAAAGTACAGGAAAAGACATTCAAGTATGCCGGTATAGATTTAAGAGACTGTTGTTTTTCTCATGGACGATTGTATGTTGCCCCATCTAAACCCTTGTGTGGCGATAACCTATAAATAATAATATCCCACGAAAATAAAACTAAAAATGTTGTAAATACTCAAATATTATAAGTCCGCTCTTAGTGATTTCTTTAAGTTATACGCGGGTGAAACCGCGGGCACAGCTAGCTAGTTTTTTAATAAAAATTGTATAACAAATTATTCATGTAAGAATAATTGTAAAATATGAACAACTCAGAAGTTTTATGAAATAAAAAAAAAACACATTTATTGTAAAACAGTTAGTTTTACAGTAAATGTGCTGGCTAAATGAAACTGCGACAAAAACTTTTCGTCAAAAACAAATTTCCACACGAGCTAAGCCGCGGGTATGAGTAGTTAAGGAAGAAAAATCTTATGTTGAATAGGTCTTTTTTTAGTGTCTACAAAGAAGGTTAACTGAGACAGACGAAGGGTTGGACCCCTTTGGCTACTGTCATGCACACAGCGCACAATCTTAACGCTTAATTGCAGCTGAAAATGGGAGTGATGTCATGAAAGAACACTGCCAATATAACTTTTATCACAATACTGCTACGTTGGCATGAGTTAATTCTTTTATCTATTATTTATCATTAAATTATATTCATATCAATGCAATCTTAATAGCTTTCTGAAACATTATCTGTCGAACGAAGGAAGAGTTATAATTTTATTGACAAGATAATATGATAACGTGTGCAACTATTACATTATAGGTTAAAAAATTCAACGGATAGTTGAATTTTTTAACGTATAAATATAAAATATAAATAGCTGAATTTACTTCAAAGATAAATTTCATTTTGAAAGGTAGCGCATGAAGAAATAACCCAATTAGTTACGGTATTTTGATGGAATTGTTTGTAATTTTTATTTTTTTAAATATATATTCTAGCATAACATAAAGGATGCTATAAGTAAAGTAGTTCAAAATAAAGTATGTATTTTTAATGTATACTTTAGTAAAATGTGTAGTTAGTTTTAAGCACGATGTTTTAATGTTATATTTATTTGTATTTTTGATTAGTAATTTAAGATTTAATAAAAATACGATTGGATAATTTGAATCTGTATGAAAATTCTCATAAAAAAAGAATATCAATGGTCTTGATAGATCTATATATAAATAGAAAAAGAGAAAACAGTTTAATAACATCTTCATTCTGTTTGCCAAACGATTTTCTCTTCTCTTTATTTAGTAGCTACTGACGAGCCTGAACGATGTAAAAGAATGGAAATAAGAGGAAAAAAAATGTTTAGACCATGCAAATTCATGTGTTTACCTCAAATTTTTAATATTGATTATGATTGAATTTCGAATTACTTTATTATTATTATACAAATATTCACTGGGCGAATACTAGTATATATAAAAATTGTTAATCTGAAATTCTGTAGAAGGTGGACGATATTTCGAGATAACGTATTACTGATAAAAAAGGTGTAAGTCGATACGCCATCGATCCACCACACAGTTCGTTACTAGTTCATTACAACATTTTCCGTCTTTATTGGTAAGTACAGTAACAGTTTATTATTACAAAGATAACACAGTTTGTCGTTTCAAACGGGTTTAAGATTATTTCACGTCGTATTTCGTGTGTGAAAGACATTGGTCTGAATTGCATAAAAATTGTCGTGTGTTATAAAAATAAATTGACGGTAAATATTAAATGTGTTATAATAGTGGTCACAGTAATTTGCTTATTGTAATAAAAGTGGTATATTGTGATATTATAATAGTCATATTTTTGAACGTATTAAAATATAGATAATTGTTCTGTTCGAACAAATAGCTTAAGTACCAGAAAGTTTTTGATAAGCATTTTTTTTCATTAAGTAAATTATACGTATATGTTAGCCTAGATATCAACGCATAAAAGTTTTTTATGTGTATGTAGATTTGTTTTTATTGTAGGTACCTAGGCTTACAAATAATTCAAATGTTCTTATTAAACCGCATATAGAGATATGAATAGAATGGTGTTTATAGAAATAATTATAATAAATATAATTAAAAAATATTATTATGTTATCGTTTTATTGATAAATAATATAACAGTGTTGCAAAATTGATAATTAATTTATGATTAAGTAATATAGAGTGATTTAAAAATGATTTCCACGTAAGTATAAATAAAAACAAAGATTTAAAAATAGAGTTGATATAATATTTTATATATATATTTTATTATATATATGTTTGAGAGTTCAATTGTTATGGTCGATGACTGTAGTTAACTTTGTAACTTGACCTTAACCTTGCTGGATGTGCTGTTAACCCATTTATTTATCTTACGCTAGAATCAGACTGTTTCTTATTCGTCCATTTTGCTCTTCCAAACAAATCGACATGTTTATACAACAAATAAAACGAAACATATGTGACAAGTGAACTGATTCGAAAATGTTGGTTTGACATTCGGTATCATAGCGAATATTCTCAAGTGAACGTTCTTCAGAATGTGTCTGCTATTACCTTTGGAATCTACACGTGTCTCGTGTAGTAATAAATATAAGCAATATTGTATACAGCTGTGTTAGTAAGTAGTTTATTCATTAGATAGCTTGTGATAATTCAGACGAACAAGTACAGTTTTAATTTAATAAGGAGACTTTCGAAACGGTCGCGACTCCAAATAGAGGCAAGCTACGATATTGTATATATAATATTTATTTTTATATTATATAATGATATTTTTATAATTTTCATAATTTTACTTATCTAATCTTAATAAATCGTTGTAGGTATATTTGAAACTAAAATAATACATTTTCAAATTACAATTACATTTTTAGGTTAATTTCTAATGGTCTCTTGTAGCTATAAAATATTTTTGCTATTCTCATTCTTCTCATGATAAAACTTTAATTTTAAGTAGCATTAATTAATACTACCCATTCAATAGTATAAACGTTTTTTAACTTAATATAAGAAACCGGTTTTTTACATATAATGTAAATAATTTATTTTAAGTTGCCTTGGACTTTATTTAAAAAAAGGAGATACAATATATTATTTCATTTATTACTCACGATGACAACACCGGTACATGTACAATCAAGATTTATTTTATTTTCAAATATATCTGATAATATCGAAAGTTGCAATTATATACATCTTGTTTCGTTATATTGTTAACATTGATATGATTTTTGTTTACGATATGTAATCACTATACTGATTTACAAAATATTGAAATCTGATAACGTGTTACAATGTACGAGTGTATTTATAAATAGGAAAATAAGAGAGAGAAAAAGTTATGAGTGTTCGACTATCTCTGTCATAATATAATAATATTTTTTTTAATTCTACAGATACCACAAATGATACGCGAATTATCTCCGGAATTGGCAAAAATTGCCAAGAATGAGTTGAATGAAAATCCAACTCAAGTTGCCAGTGATTTACAAAATTTAAAGGAATGGATATCAAAGCAGTCCCATTTGAGGGCAAGAACAGGTTAGTTTGTTAAGTATACATTAAATTTTTTATGAAATTGATAAAAATAGTTTAGTAGTTTTATGAATATAAGATATATTCAAAATATAATTAATGCATTTATTAAATTATTTTTCCAGATGACCAGTGGCTTATTGCTTTACTCAGAGGCTGCAAGTTCAGTCTAGAACGTGTAAAAGCGAAGTTAGATCTATTCTACACTTTACGGACAACTGCTCCTGAAGTTACCTTACGACAAAAACCGACTGAACCTCAATTTTTGGAATTTCTCAGACTAGGGTGAGAATTTCTTTTAAATAAACATGCACATAGATTTTTCTTGCAGTTATTGAAATTGGTACTGCTAGAAATATAAGACACTCCAAATACTATCAATTTGCAACCATCACAAGGAACTGATATGTATTTATAATATTTACTGCGTCCAACGGATTTGACCATCGTGAATATACTTGTGAGAGGCCTTTGTCCGGCTGTGGACGTTTTTCGGCTGATATGATGATGATGATAGTTACTAATATTTTAAAAGTTAGAATGAATAAGGTCATGCATTGGTATGTGCCGCTGCAATTAGTTTATAAGATTTAGAAGATAAGATAATTTGGTATGTTGTTTTCCATTAATGTTTTGGTTTGTTTATGGTTTTAGTACATGCGTTATTTTGCCTCAACCCAAAAACTCGCTAAGCCCTTGTGTTATCCTTATACGAGCGGGAGAATATGATCCAGATAAATATAATGTTGCCGATATCATGTGTATTTTGTATTATTTGGTACAGGTAAGACAATTAGTATCTAAAATAACTTCTCGTGAATTAGTTCGTGTAATAATAAGTAAATATAAGTTTTACAAGTTTTAAAAGTTCAGATTCAGTCGAATGTTACGAGTACTTTTTGCTAATTTATTTAATTATTTTGTTATAGATTTTAGTTATTGAAAATGATACGGCGACCGTGATGGGAACAGTGATAGCTGTTGATTATCAAAACGTTACTTTAAATCATCTAACACAAGCGAGCCCTAGTCTGTTGAAGAAGTTAGTGGCAGTCAGTCAGGTAGGAAAAATGTTTACTTGGATTTACATGGATATTAACGGCGTTACTGATAAACGTTGTTGTTAAAGAACACCTGTGTTTATTTAAACTCTGATTTCTAATAGATTTATATCTTTCTGTTATCATTCATTTGACATTTTCAAGAAAAAGAAGAAATTGTTTAACGTATCATCTCCTTAATAAATTTAAAGGCTTAAAGAGTTTTGCTTACATAAATGACATTATAAATTAATCGATAAGTTTGGGCTTATAACTATCAATCGTTTTATTTGCGTAGAACTTTGACATTCCCTGGGCGAATTTCTTCATTGAGAGGGGCAAGTTTCCCCCCGGACCTATGCTATGCCTGACCTGATGAGCCTGACTATGCCTATACATTTAACGCACATTTAGTGTCTACATTACTTGTGAAAGTAGGATTTAATATCTTACGACTTTACTTACAAATGTGGCTTAGCGCGGCTGTTTAGTTAAACACTGAATACGCATTTCCTGTCATCATTGATTTGATATTTGAAAGAGGATAAAATGTTTGATTAATCGCTTGATAAACAATGTTTTTAAGTAAGGCCGTAGAATCCTAATTAACATTAGGTGATGCATTGATGGTGTAAAGAATAATCTACATTTTTTCCATGAGTATTAGTCATCACTTACCGTAAGGGGGTATCCACATTTACATGTCAACCATGCAAAATAAATGAACATTATTTTATAACTAAATGTGCATAACATTTTTTCTGTATATAAGTAATGAGATGATTCGATTTCTAGATTTTTACGAGCGATTCGTATTTAATTTAATTTTAAATTGCCGTTGGTCCCTTTCAGGATTCACTGCCTCTTCGTCTAAAAGGCAGTCACCATGTAAATGTGCCGTCTGGTATTGAAATTATATTCAAGCTCGTATCTGGATTTCTAGGCGAAAAGGCAAGAGAAAGAGTAAGTATATCTAAGTAATACTAATGCCATCATCGTCGTTGTTTTCAAATACTTTTATAATCGTTCATATAATTGTATTATTTATTTCATTTGAATATAAATCATTATTAAGCTCTAAATTATATTATTTTTTTACATCATGTTTACTATGATTTTAGCTAAAGATATACAAAACAAACGAAGATTTATTAAAGAACTTACCAAAAGAAGTAATGCCTACCGAATATGGAGGTACTGGGGGTCCATTAAATGATATAATCGGTAAGAGTTATTGGAAACATTTATAATGTTATTAAAATCTTAATTTTATTTATAATTTAATTAAATTTACTTCTTTTTCTTTCAATCTTTCTGTCATAATTAATTTGATTTTTAAAAGAAGTAGACGTATGACGTACCTATAGGTTAAACCAATTTTCTTTTTGTCATGGCTTCGATACAAGATTATGGTAATAGTACTTGGTGGTAGGTATTACACAAAGCCCCAACCCCCAACATCGCCAATGCGCCACCAATCTTGGTGGGACATTGGCGATGTTGACAAAACAAATGTATTTTCAAGTGGAATAAAACTTAATACGTGGCGATAGTTGAAACTTTCTTATTTTATTCAGCTGTAAAATAAATTCAATTCGGTATTTTTGCAGAGTATTGGGCAAAGAAAATAGTCGAATACAGACCATGGATGGAAAAAGAAATGGAGTTCGGAACTGACGAATCAAAACGAACAAATGAAAATATGTCAAACAAGGGGTCATTCCGAAAACTGGATATAGATTAAAAAAATTACTCAAGTATTTAATATAGATATCAATATGGTCATATGTGAATCAATTTATGAATGTATTTTTTAAATGTTCTTTTCTGATTCTAAAATCAAGGAAATAACTTTTTTTTGATTGAATAACAACACACGAAATGTAATTTTAAAGATTATTAAAATCTCTACATTGGAAGTATTAATTTGTGACAATGTTTTTTTAAGTGATAATATTTCTGAATTATTTAAATTCTTAATTTTATTATGTTACGGTTTATACGTGACATTGGGAGATTATTTTGCGCTCAACTATCGTAGATACACGCAAGAAAAAAGTAATGCTTGTTTTAAAGAATAATAAGAAAAGTTTTAACTTTTCTAGATTTTAATTTTAACTAACAAAAATAAATACCCAGTTATTTACAACACTTTCTGTTAGTAATGGCCCCAATAAATAAGATTGATGTGATTTCCTATTTTCGTTTTCACCTTTATAATGTGACAGTAAATAACTTTGCAAAAACTAAAGTACGATGTAACGAGTGATTTTAGTCTTTGGTGTTTTTTAATTGGAAAATTTTTGGACGAGTGCACAACGAGTATTATAATAATACTAAAGCCTTTATTTTCTATAACACTAAATGATATATGATATATGTTTTATTTCTTTGCGGTATAACCCCCTCCTCGGTTGAAGGCCTTCTCCTGCTTCTTCCAACTTCCCCTGTGAACTGCTACCTTCCGCCAGTCGCTCCCTGCTATTTCCGCGAGGTTATCAGCCCATCTTCTCCTCGGTTTGCCTACTCTTCTTTTCCCTTGTGGGCCTTTACACTCTGTAGTTTTAGCTGTCCACCTACCGTCTTTGTATCGTGATACGTGGCCAGCCCATTGCCATTTTAATTTTAGAGCTTGTGTAAGGGTATCGGTTATTTTGGTTATTTTGTGTAATGACTTCACTTCTAATTTTGTATATTTTTCTTATATTCAGTATACTTCTCTCCACGGCTCTTTGTGTTGTTTCGATTTTTTGTTTCGCTCTTGTCGTAAATATTCAAGTTTGGCAACCGTACAGAAGGCAGGGCAGTAAGCAGGCATCTATTACAGTTTTCTTTATGTTTATCGTGTAGTCTCCTTTTAATATTTCTTTAAGTAACAGCGAGTATTAGTTTCATACAGTTACTTTATTTTGATAAAATATTGTAGTAAGTATTGTAGAAAACCTATTTCACCAACAGCTATCCTATCACCAATTGAGTAGAGGATGGTATGTTATAGTATGTTTTAGAAGTGTATTGCTCTATAATTCCAAGTTTCAATTGTTTCAACTGCAAATAGAGCAAAGATAATGTTTGGAATAAGAGACGTTTGTATTGCACGGATTCGTTTGTTCTTAAATAATGACAAACAAAATTGTTGATAATTTGCAGCATATAATATGTAAATACGTCGGTATATATATTTTGTAGGTATTCTTAATTGTTCTTTTTTGTAATACACACGTAATTTTTTAACAACGTTACGTTACGCTTAATAAACTTAATGATTATAAAAATAAAGCAATAATTATATTTCATTTTAATTTAAATAATATTTTAGTATCTGGCACATATTATTAACAAAATTACGTATTTAAAATTATTGTAATATCACGTCAATAGTTTTTGAATTCATGAACTAGTCCAGTATTTGTTAGTTTTTTTTTTATAGAATAAGTAGGCAGACGTGCAAGTGGACCTTTTGGATAGTAAGTGGTCACCAACGCCCTCATTGGCATTATAAGAAATATTAACCATCGTTTACATCGCTAATTCACCACTAACCTTGGGAATTAAGATGTTATGTCACATGTGCCGGTAATTACACTGGCTCAAACCGGAACACAATAATACCAAGTACTGCTGTTCTTTCAAGTTTTACCAAATTTACTTATTATAAAATGGATGTTGGTATATCTTTTTTTTATAATAGAGTTAGGCGGACTGGAAAATGGGCCACCTGATGGTGGTAGTATGACGATATTCGCAATGATGCTGGCAGCGGATGGAAATTGAGAGCTGAGGATCGAGCTTAGTGGCGAGCCATGCCAGTGGAGAGGCCTGTCCAGCAGTGGAAGACGAAGGGTGATGATGATGATGATGGTTTGTAGTTATCACCACTCATTAATATTGGCGAACGAGTAAAATAATAATATGCCATTAACCTTTTGAATTATAATACGTTCTGTCCCTTGTGCTTGTAGTTACACAATAATACTAAGTGTTGCTGTTAGAAGGTAGAATATCTGGTTAATGGGTGGTACCTACCTAGACAGGCTTGCACGAAGCCCTATCATCAAGTAGATATTATATCCACTTTAGACTGCCTCGTTGATCTAGTGGCTACAAGTGAGGCCGCAGACCCGGAGGTCCTGGTTTCAAATCTCAAATGAGTCTGGAAGTTGGTAGTGTGTACACTCTTTTGCTTAAAGGAAAGCACGTAAAGTCGTTGGTCCTGCGACAGAACTCTTTTCGGTCGTGTCGGATTGCCGTCCCATAGGGTTATAAGAGTTAGGGAATGGACAGTACACCTGTGCTTGCGCACACACTTGTACACTATAATAGGTCTGGCGCAGTTGGCTAATATTTCTTGAGATTGTCCGCCCGTTCCGAGGTCTGTTCGAGGTCCGAGGGTCTAGAGGACTATTATTATTATATCTGCTTGAGATTAATAGGCCTCGACGCCGTTTGAACAATCACCATGAAACTTGACCTACGTTATTTTCATGGAGAAGGCTATTATACTATAAACATTAATTGTTGCAAGTTGCTAGACTTGCTGCAGCATATAATCTTGTATAGCATTCAACTGATCGCCATGACAACTGCTATATATGTATAAACCTACGCCGAACTAGCTCTGCCGTGATATGGGTTATATGCTAGAAAAGCTAATCTTTTCTGCTTCACACGGGTAGATAAGAAGAAAAATATATTTTGGATAGGAATATCTGTGACAAATTTCAAGTTAATAGGGTGGATAGTTTAGGAGATCACGTGATGACGTATGTCGTATTTCGCTTATATATGTACAGATATAAAAACATGAAAGTTGAATTAAGGTCAATGATGATAAATCATTTTTATAACGTAATAAAGATATTTAATTGAATACATAATAAAAAACAACGACTTAGTTTGTGGTTTGGTGTGTTTGTTTCCAAAAAAGTCATTGGATTGTCTAAATTAATTTAAGCATTTTAATATATGATGCAAATATGATACTTATAATAAGCATATAGACTTTGAAATTGTGTTTTTTTGTAGTATCGGTCGGTAGGCGGACGAGCTTATGGGCCACCTGATGGTAAGTGCTCGCCAACGCCCATAGACATTGGCATTGTAAGAAATGTTAACTATCGCTTACATCGCTAATGCGCCACCAACTTTGGGAGCTAAGATGTTATGGCCCTTGTGCCTGTAATTACACTGGCTCATTCACCCTTCAAACCGGAACACAACAACACTAAGTACTACTGTTTTGCGGTAGAATATCTAATAAGTGAGTAGTACCTACCCAGACGAGCTTGCACAAAGCCCTACCACCAGTCTTAATACATATAAAATGCAAACAAATATGCACAATGCGACTTTGTGTACTGTGCAATTAATTATATTGAACTTTCAATGTTGCAGTGATTGTGTTGACCTACATAAATATGGAATAATTATGAAATAAATCGTTCCATTATGACATTTATATTATGTGCAACAAGATTGATAATTCTACTTAAAGCTTTTAAAAATATCTAGTGACTATTTTTTACATATTATATTATCATATTCATATTTTAAAGATGTAACTTTTGTTTGTATGCTTTTCCGGGTTCACGCTAAAACTATAAACCCGATTAATATGGGCATTAAATAAGTAATAGAGAGAAGTTTTAGGAAAAAGGTGTGCTATGTATGTTTTATAGCTTATTATGACAGCGTCGTCGAACAGAAAATTTCGGTCGGTGAGCCTACATGCGAAAGCAGCTAAAACGACACAAAAACTCAGTACGAATGATGACTCAGAATGAATTAACTTAATGTATTTATTCACTATATTGTTCGAAGTTCAAATTGATGCACCGGTACTCGATGTTACTCACGACTTAAATTCGCTTCTCCCGATTCCAGCAAGCGGTGCGATCACGATTTACGTTAAAGTCTCGGCCATGTATTGCCATTTTCAAGAATGACTCCAGAAGGTTTGTCATATATCAGTAGTATAGTTGATTGTTTTAATAATTTCGATCTTTTTTAACTACGTTTGATGCCATAATCGTTATTATAATGGTACATTGTTAAAAAATTAATCATTCAAAAAAAAAAAAAATACGTAGCGTGACGAACATAACTCAAGTGTTTTAGTATTTTATGTTATTGTAATATATATTAATTTATTGATAAACGTGTTTAAATTATATCTTAAATTATCAAACTGCTTATAACTTATATTGCAATTTTTCTCAAATTATTAAGCGTTAACCGGTTAAAGCTATTACGTAGATTCTTGAAAATTTCATAGGCTTGTGGTTTTTCCTTTTAAAAAAACATACATTGCTTGTGTCTTTTCTGTTTTTAGTATTAGGTGTATATAGATATCCTTAGATCTTTACGTTTATAATTTATGATACGCATTAAACAGTCTTGATTAAATATTAATAACAACTAAATTTATAATTAAGTAATATATATATATAAAAGTATAAGTATATATATAATATAATATAATTTTATTTTATAAAAAAATATAAAAAACTATGCTTTTATTAAATTTTATAATTGTATAATAAGTTATGTTAATATTTAAGACTTACATATAATTTTAATACAAAATATCCTTGGTATTATTGTACTTCTGTTTGAAGGGCGAGTGACCCAGTTACAGGCTTAAGGGACCTAACAGATTAATTCCCAGGGATGATTAATATTTCTTAGAGTGCCATTGTCTATTAACGGCGGTGACCACTTACTTTGAGACTCCGATAAGCCATGATTCCTATCTATTTTTTATTTAAAACAATGTAAAGAGTTTTACAATCGTCCGGTCAAATCTCGCAAAGCCGTGGGCATAAGTTAGTATGGCTAATGAAACAGTAAATCGCAATAAAATTTTAAATACATTTAAAATATATGGTACATCTTTACAAATTAAAATTTATAGTTTAGGGCTCAGCAAGAGTTGAAGTGAAACTTGAAAAACTTTATATGTGTATTTTTCTCCCACGTTATCAGTAGTCAGTAACAGTACAGTATCAGCCTGTTAATGTCCCACTGCTGGGCTGAGGCCTCCTCTCCCTTTTGAGGAGAAGGTTTGGAGCTTATTCCACCACGCTGCTCCAATGCGGGTTGGTAGAATACACATGTGGCAGAATTTCAGTGAAAATAGACACATGCAGATTGCCTCACGATGTTTTCCTTCACCGTCAAGCACGAGATGAATTATAAACACAAATTAAGCACATGAACATCAGTATTCAGTTAGTCAGAAATTTATAATCTCTGTTTCTCTCTCTCTCTCTCTCACACACACACATATACACAAATGTAATTCTAAAAACCATAATCATAATAGTCAAAAATATAGTTGAAAATAAAATACAGTTAACATAATATTTCGTACGGAATCCTTAACATAATATGTACACTCATGCTGACATAATTTATCTTGTAATTTAATGTACAATTTTTATTTATATTAACCAGTTTAGCAGGCAGCAGCTTGTGACGGCCTTCATCTTACCTGTTTGCTCAATTCAATTTTTACATTTGAAAATTCCTTGTGTGGACCGTGTTGAAGGTAAATAAATAAATATTTATTTTAAAATCGTAATTTTAAAATTTATATATTTTAAATTAAATATATACTTTTTCAGATGACGTTAAGACCTTTACCGCCTTTACTAAAGGAAAAATCCCAGAGAGAAATCAATGAGGACCCTAACAGAATTTCTTCTGACATATCCGCAATAAGACAATGGATGGAAAAACAACCCCACTTAAAATCAGTTAATCCTAGTAAGTAATTAGTTTACATTTCCGATAGCACACGTAAAATTCATTCGAGTCAGTCATAATATTTACTTTGTTTTGTTTTAATATTTAATTATTGCTGGTGTAAGGGATGTAGGTAACCTTCATTTAAAACGTATTTTTACTTTGTAATAAAAGGTTAAGTACTTTGTTTGTCCATAAAAATAAATTACTACATATACTTAAACATAATTGTAAATAAACTCACGGTGGCCAGGACAGCTTGCAGTGGAGTAGCTAAGAATCTTGTTAGAGGCATACACACGTGATAAACTCATACCCGAGTTTTTCTTCTAAGTGTACCTCAAACACAGAGAGCGTGATTTATTTTAATATCCAGAAGAATGCACTGGCTTCTGGTTCAATATTTCCAATATATTGGGGCTATCCTTTAAAGAGGTTCAGTAAAGCATCTTCTAGAGCAAAGCCAAATCCAGCAAAAGTTCCTCAAGTAGTATAAACTTGCGAAACTAGGATTAAAAACCTTTGGCTCGTGGTCATTAGATATCTGACCAATATTCGATTAAGACTTTTAAGATTAATAGTAGGAGTAGAGATAACAATAACATATTCCATACGCTTTGTTAATAACTTCTTTGATATATCTTAATTCTAAATTTCTGAACAAATTTTAATGGAAGAAGAACATTAATAATTTTAGATCTCGACCGACGATGTCACGGGAGAGGCCGTGGATGCGTTATATCAACACGATCCCGTAGCCTCTGCAATCCGTGCTGAGGACGGCCATCGCAGTGGTTTTAGTGGGTAAGAATCCCACATAACCCGGTTCCACCCCCATGGGACCCGGGTACCTTTCTGAAGGTTTCCACTGCGAGAAAAAAAAAGATCTAAGTTGTTCTTGTGTTGTGTCGTTACTCTTCCCACTATTGGAGCAGACTATACTTACAAATCTATCAATATTTCTAATGAGTTCGTGTATGTCTCATATAGTAAAATTATTCTAATATCCTTTGTGGATTTAATTGGACACTGCTTAGAATGCACCGCCGAGGGCAAAATTATTCATATAAATAAACTTTTGCCAAATAATAATATCGCCTGTACGTATTTATTTATTATTACATAATTCGTAATTTTGAAAACTACATTTTTCTCTCGGCATATATGAGAACATAATTAAAATAATGTGAAAGTTCCGTTGATTAGATGAAAACCAAAAAATATAACTTACCTCTTTATAATATTAGTATGATGATTATATTTAAGCGGTGAGTTATTTGTAAAATAAACAAAAATAACATATATCTATGTGCGCATAGTTTTCGTAATTACTTAATATGATTCACTTTTCATTCAATGTTCGCGCTTTGAATGCCTATTTATTTATATTTTGCTATTGTGTTTTTTAAGCTATGTTGGCCGTCCGTTAAGTACTTGCTTATTTATGCTTGCTTATAGCATAAGATTTTTTATATCTCTTTAATACCTGAATTAATTAAAAGTTATTATTAATAGAAATCATTATTAATAAAATTAGTTATACTGTAAAGATCTTGATTTAATTTTAATGAAGCAAAATAATAGATCAAAATTAATTAATGAATATATTTTTTTATATATATAAATGATATTTTCAGGTGACTTAGGTTTGTTCCTTCATCCGTCATGTAGATTTAAATAAAAATGATTTTAAAAAAAAAGAACACATTGCTATTGCTAGAAAGAAAATGTAATCTAATTTGATAAGTATAATAGTTTTTTTTTTAATAATTTGCACCGGTTTCTTAGCTTTGGGGCCCTGGTGCGCCACATCACTTTGCCATGTTATGCAAATGGTTGTGATATATCATGCAATTTTTTTTATTTACCTAACTATAAAAGAATGATGAATGGGTATTTCGTAAATACATTTTAACTGTAATTGAAAAGTAGCTCATGTTTCAATTAAGACTATCAATCAAAATAACGAGCTTAACTTTACTGGTAAGAACCAAAAGAAACAATTCTCAAAGTTAACAATTGTTTCTGCTCCTAGCGCCATCTCTTGATGTGTGTGAAAAGCCTTACAGCAGCCATAATAATTTGAGCGTGCAAAAGATTTGTTGACATTTAATATAAACGGTTCTTGCATTACATAATAGATGTCTCTACTTTTTTAAATAATATTTTAGATATTAATAATATTGTCACAGTAACGAATATTTATTTAAGTTAAATTTTTTAACAACCAAATAAACGTAACTACGATTGAATTTCTACATAAATGAAAAATATTACTTTAATTTATTTACGAAACACTATACATTAGTACAAAAATAATTACAAATGTAATTAATTTAATTAATTTTAATACAATACCAAAATAAAATATAAATAAATTTCCTGCTGTTAAGTATCTAAATATTCTAGAAAAATAAGGTTAAACGCTTTAAAATTTACTCATATTAAAATTCAGTGCTATGGAGTGCAGTGTATACAAAATGTTTACGACTTAGCATTCATTCGATCGATTAAATATGAATTATTCGTTGTCACTTAAGTCGTTAATGTGGTTGATATTGAATCGTGACAATAAGATATCGAGAATTGCTTTGTGGGCTCTTACAAGCATTTTTGAATTTTACAAGGTTAATTTTAATGTTAAGTTACCACCGGTTCAGAATGTAGATTCTACAAAGAAAAACCAGCAAGAAACTCAGTTCTTACACTTTTTCATCAATTAAAACAACTATATTTATGCATCCTGTACGAAAATTAACGAATACTAACTCCAAACTCTTTATCATTATTTTGTATAATCCTGAACAGTTTAATAAGCCTTATGTATTAATATTTTTAAAACATCACTTTATAATGTTTTATCTATTCGTACTTAATGTATAATAAGGTTTTATTTTACTGTATCCTCTAACGAATATTTTATTATGGTCTGTATTGTGTTTATTTTATAATTTCAGGTGATCAATGGCTTCTTGCATTTCTACGCGGAAATAAATTCAGTCTAGAAAAAACTAAGAATAAGTTAGACATGTGTTACACTCTACGGACGGTTGTCCCTGAAATATTTAGCAATAGAAATCCATTCGACCCCACTGTGCAAGCCATTCTAAATATGGGGTAAGTAAATCCAATAAAACTTGAAATAAAATGCTTGAAGGATATTGTGTGCTCATTGACTATTTTAATTGTTTTAGAATTTTTCTGCCACTAAGGGTATGTGAATCGGAAGATTCGTGCAGAATTTGTTTGCAGCGGTTCAAAGATTTTGATTCTTCTAAATATCGTTTCATTGAAGTTCTGAAGGTTTGCTTTATGATTCTCGAAATCATGATTCTTGAAGATGATAACTTTATAATCGCTGGAGAGGTTAGTAATTAGGTTATTTATTATATCTCTATATTAAATATCTAAAAGCGGAGATGACTAGAGCACGAATCTTTATCGCAGATTGCTGCTTCAAATCCGGACAAGCACCACTAACTTTTAAAGTACTTTTAACTTGAGAAGGAAAAATATGAGGTTAGTTTTTGTCCCATGTGTTTCCACCCCACCAATGGAGCATAGTGGTGGAAGAAGCTCTAAGCCCCCTCGAATAATTAGGAGGCATTAGCCGACGAGTGGAACATTTAAGGCTGTTACTTATATTAACTCATAGATTTATTATTTATCTAAAATTTTGATATTTTTAGGAGTTAATTGTAGACGCCGCGGGTTTGGACTTGAATATCCTCAGTCAATGGACTCCTTCTTTAGCAAAAAAGTGTGTAACTATTTTTGAGAAAGCTCTGCCCGTGCGTGTAAAGAGTAGCCATATTTTTAACATTTCTTCTGGATATGAGTCAGCGTACAATTTGTTAAAGATATTTCTGAGTGAAAAACTTAAAAAGAGAGTGAGTTATTTTAATAAACATTAAATTTATAGATAAATCATTTTAGCTATTAAGTTAATTATCATATCCATTGTCGTGTTAATTATTTATTATAGTTTATGTAACTAAATTAATTCTCTGCATACATTTGTGTACGAGTATATTGTGTATTCATAATAGTTACAAAGTATAATCATTGAAATCTATTTAAAATGGAATGACTAATTAGTTTCTAAATTGTTAAAATCCGTATTTATATTATAATATGATGTCATATCAGTCAAACTTAATAATTACTATTATTAGTCATTAACTAGTTAAGACGTAATCATTAGTTTATTTAGATTCATTATATACTAGTAACAAGTACCGTGAAGAATGTTACCAGGAATAGATATGTTATGATAAGTCATTATTGTATTTTTAATAAAATCTTAACCGAAGATTGCAGATTCAAGCCTGGGCAGGCACCAGTGCTTTGTTTGTGTACACTTTAATTTCGTGCTTGCTGGTTAAGAAAAACATCGTGAGCAAAACTGCATGTGTCTGATGAAAATCTGAATATATCTATCAACCGCTTTGGAGCAACAAGGTGGAATAAGTTCCAAACCTTCTCTTCCAAAAGGAGAAGCCTTATCCCAGCAGTAGGACACTAAAAATCTGTTCATTTACATTTTTTAAATAATTGCAGCTTACTAATCGACTATTATTAATAATATTATATATGTATTTTATACAGTTTCATATTTACGGCAATGGTTTTGAGTCATTGTATGATGTTATATCACTTAATATAATGCCAAAAGAGTACGGCGGTGAACAGGGCACAGTGCAAGAACTAACGGGTAAGCTGCTGTAATTATTATCATTAACTGGCATGTAATGTTGTTAGTTATGTGTTGCGACGGCGGAATATTCATAGTTCTCACGGTTTGCGAAATTTAAATGTTACCGCGTAAGCATAAAATATATTTGAACGTAAATTTCGTATATACTAATTTTATAAACAACTCTCTCTATTAGTGTCTAATTAATTTATAAAATGCATGCCTTTATGATTAAGAACATTTCTATTATTGATAATGTGATTTTTTTTCTTTACCAACAGATTATTGGAAGAAGAAAGTAGAGAGCTATAGCGACTGGTACCTTCGCGAGGAGTGTGCATGTTCAGACGAATCCCTGAGGCAAGGCAATCCCAATACGAGTTCTAGTCTCTTCGGCGTTGAGGGTTCTTTCCGCAAATTACAAGTTGATTAAAATAATATTTAGCATGAATGGGATATTCAGAATGCTTTTTCTTTATATTGGTTATATAATAAGGTTTTATATAAACTTTTGAAAAAGAAACGCAAAAAAATATATACTGCAATATATGTATTTTTTTTTATAATTTAGATAGCCATTCGTTACGCATAGCTCAATATTGCGACAAACGGGTTTATGAAATTAATTTATAATATTATTATTTTGTCACATTCATATAATATATTATTTTCATATGGTGAATAATAGGCTAATTGCAGTTGAATGTTAAAATAATTTTACTTTAAACTATATGTTAATTAACATTGTACAATACAATAGATAGTTGATTGTACACAATATATTGAATGAGGAAAAAGGAATTAACAAGTAATACAGAAAGAATGAACTAGTCCAAAAGGCGGTCTTGTTTCTAAAACTCCTTTGGTTGGACGTGACTATAAAAATGTATACAGCTAGGTGATAAGGCAATTTATAAACAAAAAACGTAGCCGTCAATTAATGATATTGAAATAGATGATTATTGAAAGAACTAAAATACGTTTATTTTTCTTTTTATCATTATAATAATGTATTGCGATGAAGGGACACAAGGGAATAGGTGCAGCGGCGGAGAAGGCATGATGTTAAGAGAGCGTCTGTTTGCTATCATGGTATACGAGTCCATCTTACCACCAAAGCACGCCAATAGATGTTACAGATAAAAAACCTATAAATTATAAATACATACACATATACACAATAAAAAAACTTTATTTTACACTAATGTAACTTATCACAATATGTATTGATGTGCGTGTCAATGGAATCAAGTAGGAGAGGAATGAGATTTTCTCATATTTTTTTTATTAAACAGAGAGTTGGATTGAATTGAATGTTTTTTATTTGCACCTATGAAGTATTTAATTGTTTTTAATCTGTGGATTTTGTTCTCATGTCAACTCTTTTTAATTGAGAGTATGACATTCTATCCTGTTTCTTTCCGCGCGTGATTATAATAATTTTTCAGCCTATGGATATTTGATAAAGAATAATGTACTGGAATAATAATTATACCAAGTTGCTTTCTTAATTTTTATTTTTTTTTTACTTATTATTAATATATTATTTTAATCGGACTCCGTTCCTCGTGTTATAACTAGAATTTGCTTCTACTTTAATACCAACTTAATACATAACGGCTTTATAATTAACAGCTGTACTAAAAGATTACCGTACCGTAATTTAACGAGGTTTATACATATACAAGTTTAAAACAATATAAAACAGTCATTTCATATTAAATTTTTTATTAAAGAAAAACTTACATAAAAGTGGAAGTTTCGTACACTATACACCATATTATCATTTGTAGTAACTTTATTTGTATTCGCTTCAATTGATTTCAATTTAATTCGAAAATATATTTCTAGTATGACATTTTGTACTTCTTAATGCACTCGACGAACCCATGTCAATAAACTCATCATAGCCATGTGCACTTGCAGGCGTTTGAGGAGACTTTTTATTTTCTTTGACTGTTTTAATATTTACACTCTACACTAGTGAAGTTCAACTTTTTTATAATAAAAAAAAAAAAAACAATTAAAAAATCTTATATGAACGGCACTCGCATTCTAAATATTTTTTTTAATAACGCCACTTAATTGTTAGTTAAGATTCTTAACTAACAATTTAGTTTCTTAACTTCAGAACAAAACAAATCAATTAAATGATTAAAGTACATATTACATATGTATTATTATTATATGTAACTATTTATTATATTTTTATCGAAGATAACATTTAAAATTTACCTTGTCTAAAATTTGTCATCAAGAACAACCAAGTTTATTTAAATCGTTTAAATAGTTCGCTTATCGCTATCACAATTCACATTATTTGGGTAACGTAGATACGAGTTAGCACTTAAGCACTGATGCACTGACGTAGTCGCGGGCAGCGTGAAGGGGCGCGGGCGCCGTCATGCCGTCAGTCGTATTTAGTTGTCAAAGTGAACGCTCGTTGTTTGTGCGCAGTTACGTTGTGCGTTGATATGTGTACGTTTTTATCTTATTCCTGGTGCTTATGCGATCCCTAAGTTCCAGCAAGTTACCATGTCGACAGAAGACCTCAGGAACCGTTTAGTTGACGAGTCCTCGTCTGGACACGTCTCTGACGACGACGAGGTCGAGTTGAGAAAGGACAAAAAAAGCGTCAAAGAAATGATACTTCGTTTTGAAAGAACTGGTATCTATATAGGTGGTTCTATTGAATCCCTCGAAAGATGCAAGGACTCTATGATGGGAAGCTTAACAAGTGTTGTCAATCCTATATATAATCATTATCACCATCTTTCCCCAGTGTCAAGATCTCACGATAGAAACTCAAATGTGTCAGTGAATTCAATTCTATCAAATGTTTCGGAAATAAGTTGTGAATCAAGTTCTTCGGGATTTGTGTCAGATAGGAAATCAGCGTCTTTAAAACCTCATAGACCTGCTCCCCCTCCCCCACCACCAGAACCATTCAACGATAGCTCTTCTTTAGATAGTAAATCACCAGAGGAAACAGCGCCAGAGGAAACTGTGATGATTGAGAGGCGATTTTCGTTTACGACGCCTTCCTCTTCACCGGTTGTATTAAGACGATCAAGACAGCCACCCGTTATTCGCAGGAAATCTTCAATAGGAAGTCAAGGACGTATGGGTGAAACGCATTGGTCGTATGGTGTAAAACAAAGTGACTTGGAAAAATTACTTAGATTGAAACTATCAGAGCCCTCAGACAATGAAGAAGAAACGAAAGTAAATGTTACCAATACAAATGAAAGTAGTAGTAGCGACGATTCCTCAGATAGTGAGAAAGCGGAAGCTGGCGATGAATACATAGTTAATAATGACGATGGTCGAACAGATACCTTGTCAACAGATCAGTCTACAGATACTTTAATAAACGATTACGAAAGTGATGAAGGGGACAACTTATCAGGTGCTTCTGAAGAACAATGTAATTTTGACAATGTTAGCATTAAATCCATATCATCTTTGGACATGGTGCCGTACCAAAAGTATGATAGTATTACAGTGTCCTCAGACGAGTTTGGCTCCGAGGTGTGTCATGCGCCAGATACAGAATTCCTCACTGTTAGTGCTGTAAATGAGTGGTGTGTTTCAAAGTCCATGGAACCGGTATTGATGCCGGTCGAATCGAAAAAGGAGAAATATCGGAGGTGAGGTCATTTGACTTTTTTCTTGATATCACAAGAAATATTTGCGATATCGTTGCGAGGCTTTGTCACACATTGATATCTGATAATTTATCGCTTTACCGGTGGAGGTTGATGATAATCATATGCGTGATAGTATATTTGTGCGTCTTTGTTCAATTTATTACCAATACAAAAAACGATATTACAAGAAAAATAAGAATGATATTAACATTGAATTCAACAGGAATTCATTATTACAGGTTCCTTATTACAGGTATATAAATAAGAAAATACATGCAAAATTCTTCTTCAGTTATTATTTTATAACGCTATATGCAATTCCTAAACAAAATGATTCAGAATACATTATTTAAATATCATACAGGTGATTATTGCACACAAACACATTCAACTGTTGTATCCACTACGTATGAGGTTTCACCTTGACGTTTATTCATATGGTAGGTACGCGGTTAGTACGTGGTTGTATTTGCCTCATATTTATTTCAAAACTCATCGATTAGGAACGCCTGTAATTGAATTTTAAAAGCAAAATGATTATCTAATAGTAGGTTTTATCCGCAGATTTGTTTGCGTGGAATTTCTTTTCCTTATCACGATGAAAAGTAGCGCGTTATCGTTTACAAATTTTAATGTGATTAAAGTGTTACCGTGGTTTTTACAATACAACAATCATTGCGTGAACCTAAAAAATATTACGTTATTATCAATGTGCGGTTGAGAAATGTTATGAGATGTTAATCGTTTAAAGATAACATTGATTTAGGACCTTTGAATGTATCTTTAAATAATGGTTTATTTAAAGAAATACATTTTAATAATATTATGAGGAATGGTATATGGAAATACTAGTTTCCTACCGCGGCTTCGACCAAATACTAGTGAATGTGACAAAGTGAATGCAAAATTTCATGATGATCGGTTTAGCAGTTATGACGTGAAAGAGTAACAAATAAAGAAAACAAACTCACATTCACATTTATAATATTAGTAAGGATTGTATAAAAATCTAACGCAAAAAAGGACTTATTTAATACTAGTTAAAAACTAATAATTTTTTCATGCATTTATTCTAATCACGACATGATGTATCACGATATTATGTATATTACGCGCATGACTTTTAATAAAAGAAAACATATTTTCAGGTCTTGTCCTGTAACCTATTTTAATCTAAGAAGATAAATTTAACCTTACATTTACATATTCCATGTGATTTGCTAAAAGCTCCGCTATTTTGTACCACAAACAGTTCTTGATTAATATGTCTTTATTAATAATACAACACTATTCTACATAACTACTTATATTTACTATAATTTAACTTCCTAAGTTTCGATAACAACTTCTCCGACATTCGAAACGCCATTTTTTACAAATTTATAATGATTACCATAAACATGACAGTTCAATGTCAAAGTTGTTTATTTTCCTTTCGATTGGAATAGCATATAGTGTCCCCATTTTCCTCTCCAGTTAAACAAAACATGCACTAGGCTTAGATCAGGATCGAACCTGCGATTGTCACGTTGCAACTCGTGACCCATTCTGTTTGCAGATTTACTTTTAAATCTTTTACATTGATTAATAAATTTCAAGGCTATGTTAAAAATATATTCATAAATAACGCATATTTAATTCTGTACAAGACTGTATGCATGAGTAAAGAGCTCCGAGTTAGTATTCGTTGATTTTCAAACTGGATAAATAAATTTAATTGGAAATGATTAGTACATGTACTTGTATATAATCTATGGAAAACTTATTTAATGGAGAACTATGAAATAACCGGCGATAGCTTTATGTATATAATTTTGTAAAATGAAGACTCATATTATATTTTATACAGTTTGGTGGTAATCGTTTTTTAATTAGCAAACAATAAACTTTTATAACTTTAATAAGTGTAGAAGTAAAGATCTGCGAGATCAAGGCCGGTCAGACAGGTCATTGTATACTCTAATACTAGTATCAATGTTAGTAAATTTTGTTAGGTAAAGCTATTGGTAGACTTATTCAAGCTACTGCGTGAATGATACTCAGTTATGTAATGCGATCCGACGAATAAGATCCGCTGGTTTTGTTTATAAACACTACCGTAATAGTTATGGTATGACCATTTTCAAACGTTTGTATTAGTAAATTATTTACCTTTGCATATTGGAATTTAATATTAAATAATAAGATAATTAATGTGTAATATGTTTATCTTATTAGATAACTTGTTTCGTACGTGTTAAAAACCTTTCAATTTTAAATAGCCTTTATTTCTGATACTGTACATTTCTATGCAATTAATTTACCCATGACATCATTTAAATTATGATGTACATACATTACTATACTTATATGTATTTGTATATCTAATACTTTTTTAGAAAATTCATATTAATTTTTTTTGTCACTTACTAAACTTAAATAGCATAATAATTTGTATCTGTTTTTGAAAATAAATGCCGCTCGTATTACTAGAGGTAATTTTAAATATATCAATATATGATTTTTACTTAAATGAAATAAATAATAAAATGAATATTCCACGGTATAATCTTGATACAATATTATGCCGTGGAAATAATATACAATGAATTTCAGTAGCATACGTCATATCATTCGTGAGTAATAAACATCAAACATATACATTCGTATTTATAATATTTTTGACTGCCTCGATTCTAGTGGCTTGAAGCTGCAGATCCCGAGACCCTGGGCTTAAGCTCCAGGTCAGACCAGTAAAAATTTTCTGTCGATGATTTTCATATGCGCAGATAAGGGTTTACAAATATTTATTTCAATATGAACGTACTAATCTCTGAAACTACTAGTTGGATACTAGTTGGTTGGAACAACTAGTTGTATTTGAAAACTTCACGAGGAAGATATCATTATTATTTAAAATAACGTCAATGCCCAAGGGGGCGAAGTAGGAATGTTTAATGCGGGTGAAACCGCGCGGAGCAGATAGTTCGATAACTATCAAAAGGATTTCCCACAATAACGAACAAGAATAACATACATCAATTATTGTGACAATTCATTACAGCATTGAAACTTTCGGACATTAATTATTGCATATTATTGCAAATTCAGTAGTTCGGGATAATCATATTTTATCATGAGTGAAACGCCGCTTCTGTTCGCTATTCATGATTATGTCATAATTTTATTTTATGTCTTGCGTACGTAGTCACTTTTGAGTGTTTTGTTTGTCTAGTGGCTAAATAATGCGGCTAATGATCCGAATGTCACGCGATCGAATCCAAGCTCTAGACAATTTCGCTAACAGGCGTTATTCCTGTATTACACTGAGCCTCGGAAATCATAAAACGCTGACTACTCTACTCCTGATCGAACACACATTATAATATTTCCTAAGCAAAAGACTAATCTCTACGATAACTCAGACTACCGAAATTCGGCAACGACGACATTGTTTATAATTATTACATTTTGGAATATGAATTAAATTAATTGTTAAATTAACGGCCTTTAAATGCCCGTCTGTTAAGGTAAGGCCTTCTTTCAATTTTAAAGCTCACTCACGTATCATACCGGAACACAACAACACAACGTATTGTTGTTTGGCTTTAGTGTATGTAATAAGTGGGTCGTACTTACGTAGTTAAATTTATACAAAGCCTTACCTTCATCACGTAAAAAAGCTAGCCCGAGTTTAAATCCAAGACATTTGGACCTAAAATAAACAAGTTTAATAACCGTATGACAAATTAAAATATTACAGATAACATAGATTTTAGAATTTCAACTAATTATTTTCGCAAGTATTACGATAATGTAGGTTTAATAAAAAAATGAATTGTAAAAACACGGTTTTATAAGGCTGTGGCATCATATAATTACTCGAATTTCAGTCGCCTGTCATTGGTCAAATATTTCAGCAAACGCAGGCAGTATTTGACACCGTGTTTAACGTAATTGTGAATAGCACAACATATATTTTATTTAATTTATTCAAAGTGATTTTATACGCTTAACTCGTATGTAAATCAAATAAGGAAGTAAATAAATAAGTAATCTAGTAATTCGATTTTAAACTAATTCTAATTACAATTTCGATTTAAATCTTGAATTTTTGTTATGTAATTAAATAATTGAAGTGACAGACGACAATTGATAGGATATGTGGTTTTTATAAAATTTCAAAGTTGAAATTCTGGTTAGTTGAGATCAGATGTGCTTAATGTGTGCTTATTAAGTGTGAGCGTCGCGCTCAGTGGTGATGGAGAACATCGTGAGGAAGCATACATGTGTCAGAAGAAATTCAACCACATGAGTGTGGTTTAATGTTTACTTCACCCCGTATTGGAGTTTTGGCTTTATCATTAAGTGGGGATGAATCTTTGTCCAGCTGCTGTTAGGTTCTTTATTACTTATTAGATTTAACCCGCGCTTTCGCATCTTGAATGTTAATTTTACAAGATTAAATAAAATTTAAAGTTACTACCGGTTCGCATTGTAGATTTTATCGAGAAGAACCGCAAGAAACTTAGTAATTACTCTTTTCTGATATTTAAATTACATATGTACGTATATTTATTAAGAATATAATTGTAAAAGTATTCAATGCTTACTAGTGCCCTTGAATTTTGGTGCATTTGCTTTGTTCTGACGAGTGATTTAGTACATAACACTTGGTAATACGAATAACCGATTAAAGCGCATCTATCATTTTTTTTAAATTAATGTTAATTTTTATTTTACCCTCGTACAATAACTGTTTGTACGATAACTTTCCTTTTAAATTGTGTTTTCGAAGGAAATTTGAATATGCAAATCGATGCGGTTTAAATTCGTTTTATATCCATGGCGTATCATACTTTACTACACAGTACACTATAAACAGTTTAAGTAAATACTGAATTGTTTTAGATACATTATAAGGGACTAGAACCTTGCAGTTTGATTATAGTTTACAAGAGAATTTTTCTCAATAAACGGGCTGTCAAAACAAAGAGTTTTTTCAAATCGGACTGGTAGATAGATCATGAGATTAGTAATATTAATTACTTCAAAAATACAATCCCTTTATAATGTTTATACATACATAAAATATATAATTTATTTTATCCATACGAAGCCGGAACGGGCAGCTAGAAATTGTATAGATATGCGGTTTGTTGATAATCCTAGGATATGTATTTTAATAAAATATGTTTCATGCAACATATGGTGAGCCTAGACCGTTAGGTCTTCGTATTTTGTATTTTAAATATGTTCAAGCCAATATACAAATCAAGCGATTACCATTAGGATATTAAATGGTTATTTGTATTTTATCGCGATGAGATTATCTCAAAAATTATGAAAGGATTTTAATGTAATATTTTAAAATACATATGTATAATTTAATCGGGTCGGATAAAGTATGTCTCTGTAGTATTACAAAAACATTTTCAAAAATTACAATTCCAAGTGGTGTAGAGAGTGTATTTCAGAGTTAGAATAAACAGCATTCCTTAAAATCGTAACCCTCGGGGCTTTGTAACGGGGTGATAGACTAGGAAATAAAATGTATATACTATATATTTATATATCTTTTGTATCATTATTTACGTCAAGTTACAAGTAACGCTTACTTTAAAAGGATGACGCCATACATTAATGAAATAAATGTTCTAAATAATTTTTTTTTTTTTCACAAATGAAAGATGTAAATTTTATTTTAAAGACCGCGACTCGAGTTCGCATCAGTTTTATTAAAGTTTGTTAAACCCTACTCACAATTAAACCTATTGAATATCTTGACTGTTTGTTTGGCTTCGTGGTAAGCAGTCTGCAGATCTCGATGTCCCGAGTTCAATCCCTGTAGTCAGGCTAATAAAAACTTTCGGTAATTCTGTCGACAATTTTTTCGTAGTAGCCCCGGGTATTATAATTGGCCGTGTTTAAAGCACGTAAAGTCAATAGTTCTGCATTACTTGATCGCATAAAATGTCTACTGCCTTTGTTAAATCCTACCTATTAAAATTGATTGAATATATATTTTTTTTTAGGAAAATAGTCATATAGGTGCAATTAGTGATACTTTATATAAAAAGGTATCAACTTAGTTTATCAGTTTGGCATATTGCTTTGTTAAGTAGAAACTTACACAATAATATTACTCAATGCCGATACTTTCTCTTATTATAATCATTTAGACTTATAAAATATATTAAGAACTGCGTTAAGTTTTACAAATGTAGTGTTAATAAACTATTTCTATAGCACTTATTGAAATCAAAGTTCTTTCGGATACCTGTCTGTCAGTCTGAAGTATTAAAAAAAGGATTCTCGTTCTACGTATCTATGAGTACCTCTCATTTCAAAGTTGTATTTTTATATTGTGTTTCTTACCTTTAGACTTTTACTAACAGCACATGTTAAAAAGCAAATTTTCTTAAACTAATGTACAACTGTACGTATGTACATCCTTACGTCATTAATATCTTAACCGTTTTATGTAAATGTAAATGAAAGTGGCGTAACGAAAACATTTAATTATATTACTCGTAAATACTTTAGCTACCCATCTTTATTTCACATAGTTAAAGTTAGTCATTTATACCGTGATATTTATTTAAATCCTTACTTATATTATAAATGCAAAACTGAGTTACTTTGTTTGTTTGTTTGTTACGCTTTTACTTCCTAACTATTCATCATGAAATTTTGCATACACGTTGTCAGGGGCATAATAGGGTACCTAATGCCTCAATATTTACACTCTAGTGTCTCGAAAAGCAAATAAAGGAGTTGTTCCTGTACTGGAACACTTATATGTCATATACGAATGGCAAATTTTGACACTAAAGTAATATACAATGTGCTTGTGTTTGTGTACACACTTGTGCAGGCTATATTATATATATATATATACATTTTTATTTTCTTTGTTTTTGTTTTACTCCTATTATTTTTGTCTATATTGGTGTGCAATAAAGAGTATATAAATATAAATAAATATATATATAATACAGGTTAGTCATAAGAATGGCTGTGACTGAAATTAGTCAAGAGGATATTATTATCATCATAACTAGTATGATGCTTAAATTTACCAAAATTATAAAACTTAACAGTCTTACTTATAAACTTGGTTAGCGGTTTTTTAAAACTTTTATCTATCTCTTTCTGTAATTGTTGATCTGACATTCGAAAGAAGAAGAGCTTTATAAGACACCGAGACCCACGTTTAATAACGTTTAAATTTAATTAAGTATAATTACCTACTCAGTGAAAAGAAAACAAGATGCCTATTTGAACGAACCCGTAATACTTGTAGCAGTTATACGTTTAACGTGCTGGTTGGGTAGTAGTTTTACTTATACAACTTTCAATAAAGAATAACATGGTAATGCCAATTGATAAAGTGGCCGAGAATAGAATTAAGTTGTAAATCCAATCACGTGCTTCATTATTAGCTTGTTTGCATTCAACGTTGTTCACTTGCGACTCACTTATGGATGTATTAATACACTCCGTTAATGAAATATAAATAATTATTAAAAACTGTTTAAATAAAATTATTTTCTTATTTTTTGCCAAGATGGCCGACATGGTTCAGTGGTTAGAACACGTGAAGTTTAATCGAAAGTTGTGTTATTTTTATGCTCCGTGATGACGGAAAATACTCTTTTTCCCAAATGTCCAACACACTTGATTACTAATCCACATGGGAGCAGCATGGTGGAAGTCTCTAAATCTTTACCTCAAAAAAGGAGGGGAGGCCCTTACCCAGCAGTGTGACATTAACACGCTTGTTCATTGCTTTTGATTCTTCTTAATACACGTTTAGTAAATTCTGTTTTTAAGGTCATTTTTGTAGATTATACAGGTATTTTATTTATTAAAAAAAATGTTTTTATAAGAAATGAACTCCTTAATAAAACATGCTGAGTACAAGTATGTCACCTAAATTAATTAGCATTTTTTTTGTTCATATTCTGTGCGTTGACGTTTCATTAATCTGATTTAATTTTAACTTGTGTATGTTTTTTTTGCACTTTCAAGGTTTCTGGCATAGTACGTACCATCAACGTAGAATAGTAGGCGCGAGAGTTGTAGATAATTGTTTTAAAAAAACACAAATTGCAACACCAGCATGAATTCGTAGCGTTAAAACTGTTTTAAAAATGTATTAAAATCTTTACTTCTTTCTTTATAAAATAGGAAGGCGGATGAGCATATGGGCCATCTGATGGTATGTGGTCACCAACGCCCATAGACATTGGCATTGAAAGAAATGTTAACATCGCTCACAACAATACCAAGTACTGCTGTTTTGCGGTAGAATATCTGATGAGTGGGTGGTACCTATCCAGACGAGCTTGCACAAATCTCTACCAGCAACTTCTTATCATATTATAGTATTCTTCAAGAATTGTTTATGTAATATATTTGATTTATTTGTTGTTCTTTCACTATGAAATATGTAACTTATGTAATAAAATTATTAGTACAATTATTATTATTCTTTGTAAAAAATAGTTACAAACAAATTTAATTAAATAGTTTCTCGGACAAATTTTAACAACACTGTTGTATGATCCAAGGAATCTCCTAACTATATATTAATCTCTATAATTATTTAACGGAATTAGTTTATAGCATTCGAATTTTGAAAATTATGTAGAACATAATATGAGCCGAGATGGCCCTGTGGTAAGAACGCGTGAATCTTAACCGATGATCGTGGGTTCAAACCCGGGCAAGCACCACTGAATTTTCATGTGCTTAATTTGTGATTATAATTCATCTCGTGCTTTACGGTGAAGGAAAACATCGTGAGGAAACCTGCATGTGTCTAATTTCACTGAAATTCTGCCACATGTGAATTCTACCAACCCGCATTGGAGCAGCGTGGTGGAATAAGCTCCAAACCTTCTCCTCAAAAATCGAGAGGAGGCCTTAGCCCAGCAGTGGGACATTCACAGGCTGTTACGGATTACGGATAATATGATCGAAGTGTCATAGTAGTTGTGGTACGTGTGTTATGGTAGGTCACTTAATAAAACGGATTGGGCCGCGGGTGCATTATATCGAAACGACATTTCGTTGATCCGTGCTAAAGACGGGCAACGTTTTTAGTATGAAAGAACCCCACATAACACGGCTCTCGTATCAAAGGCTTGAGTGAACAAAGATTACTTATTGAAAACGTACAATTTAAATTAAGATGGCAACAGTAATTCTGAATAATTATGAGTTTCCCAAGGGCTAAACGTGTGATTATAAAGGAAAAGATTTTAAGGAAACGAAATGCATGACGTGTATATATTTGACAATCGGCTGCGCAATGTCTTATGTGACCAGCTGCAAAAATACATACGAAAAAAAAATTATTATTCTTTATTCGAAAAGGCATTCCTTTTGAGGAAATTTTAAGTTAAAGCTGGATCGGAATATCGATTATACCAAGAAATAGTCAGTACTAGCTACTGTAAAAGAGTAACAAATTTTTTGCCAAAAGTATATACTATTATATATATATTATGTATTGTATATATAAAACGAACGCCAAGTCCATGCTTTGTTTTCATCTAGAATATTATTATTCGCCTATCAACTTCTTATCATAAATTTCAAATGAATTAATTTAAATGTAAAATTGTATTAGGGATTTAATACAGAATCGGAAACTTTGTCCCGGAAGCATGTTTTTATATAAAATAATGAAAACGAATTTTGTTAAATTCTATCTAATACTGTATTATAAATGCGTTGAGTTTGTTTGTTTGTTACGCTGCCATGACCTAATTACTCAACGAATCATCATGCGATTCCGCATACCCATGTAAGACCCTGTCAGGGATACAGAAAATGACCCCTCACACGCAGGCAAAGTCGCGGGCGGAAACAAGTGTTATATAAAATATTTAATTAATTATAAGTAAATTATTATTATTTTTATTTCATGAACATGATTGTAGTTGATCAAAGTGTATAGTAATATTGATATAAATTCGCAGAATAAAATAAAGCATTATAGAATTAGTGTTTATATTTCGACTTCTTGTGTCATTGTGTTGATGTCACCTCCTCCACGATGTGTAATATTGTTTTGGCAACTTTACAAATTCATTTGAACTACTAAATAAGCTAAGTTCACCTTACTCATTTCATCACTGTACACTATATTTAGGTATGTACCACGTATAATTATGTAGGTGTAGTGTAGTATGTTAGTGGTAGGGCTTTGTGCAGGCCAGTCTAGGTACCATCTAATTACATAATCTACCGATAAACAGCAGTATTGTTGTGTTTCGGTTTGAATGGTGAGTGAGCCAGTGAAACTATAGTCACGAGGGATATAACATCCTAGTTTCTCAGGTTGGTAATATTTCTTACGGTGCCAATATCTATTGGCGGTGGTGACCACTTACCGATCAGGTAGCCAATCTGCTCGTCTAACTTATATAAAAAATAGACTATTTAAAGTTCACAAACATGTTTGAAATCAAAAAATATATTTTAAAATTATAAGAACCGTTAATTTAGAATAAATCTAGCCAGCAATATTGTTTTTAATATAACGGGTCAATTGTAGTAAATTATAAACAAACTAACCTACTACATAAAATACCATAAACCATCGAAAAATTATGCGTTTTATTTTAGACTAGCAAAACCCGCAGCTTCGTCAGCGTGGAATTCACTTTGTCACGAAAATCCTTCAAAATCTACCAATTGAACGTACATAACGCCTGTCTGAATTATATACATGAAATATTTAAATTAAACGCCTGGTAGCTTTTGAAATCAAAGAAAGACACTTCGATTTTATTTATTCGTATAGATTTAACCTTTCACAATTTATAGCTAACAAAATATATAGATTTATTATAAACAAACTCTCCTTACAATTATACGGTGACATATATTTTACCAATTTTAAAGTCTTAGTATATACCTATACCTATACATTATAAGTGCGAAGACTTTATTGTATCAATGAAATTCCATGTTCATTAAACAACGTGTTCGAAAAAATCGTCGTAATAAAACGTATTCTGATATTCGTTATCATCAAAAGGAAATGGCTCATGAGTTATTGGGGAATTACTATTATCCATATTTCAAAAGCCTGAGTCTGATTTTATCAGGTTTTAACGCAATGACATATTATTTAACAGTGTATTCTTGCTTTTTAAATTAAAAATGGCTGCAAATTATTAATGGTAAAAAATTGGTGCAAAGTTGAAATGAGCTATAAACGTCCGTTAATTTATTTTCTTCTTCTTAAGCTTATTTTAAATAGACGCGCAGGCGTCGCGGACGCCAAGGTTACTTTGTGTTTACGGATAGTAGATATATTTAGATGAAGAGAATCGATTTTATTATATCACTAAAAATAGCAGAAAAGCGATGTCATGCAACTGTTTAATGAACATCGGAGTTATACCAAATATTTTTTGTTTATACATAAAAGAAATAAAGAATTGAAATTCTCTAAAATAGTCAAAAGTTAATTTTATTTTTTGTAGACGTTTGATGGAACGGGTAAACGAGTTACTGCATACAGAAAATGTATATGTGGAACGATTGAGACACGTCGTAGAAGATTACATTCCAGTGCTGATGAAGGAAGACATACCACCCACGCTTAAAGGCATGAAAGCGGACATATTTGCCAATATAGAACGAATATGCCGCTTCCACGGCGAAGAGTTCCTACCGGCATTAAGAGATTGCGAAAACGATCTCAGAAAACTTGGCCAGTGTTTTCGGAGATTCGTAAGTATTTTTAAACGAGAACATAAATTTTGTTACGGTTTCTGAAGCGAATGTATATTTAAAACGAGAAATTCCAGTGAGCGAATAATCAATTAAAACAATCGTTAAAAATGGTGTCACGGTCCGGTGTGGTGCGTGATTCCATGCTTTGTTTGCCATCCATTATAAAAGATCCGTTTCTTTATACATTTTTCTACATCGAAGGGAGATTTGAAGTTAAGTAGAAGGTCTTTAAAGACTGGCCAGTTATATTGTTAGTTATGCACGATTTTCTTAAGTTATATAAAGAGATGTCACATTGACGAAATTGTAAGAAAGTGCTGTGAGTTATTTTTGTGAACGTCTCTAAGCAAGAGATAAAGTACAGTCCAATGATTTGTGAGCTGCTTAATATCCATATAAGTAACAAACAGGCCTCCTGGATCAGAACTCGTGTTCTTTTTGCTTTTTATCGCATCGTTACGTTCCACTTATATCGAAACACAACAAGGAATTGTTATAGATATGGTGACAGACTTCTTGGTTAATAACTGTTTCATAACTAGACATATTCACAAATATTTTTTATATGTAGTAGTTTTTTTACATATTTTTTTTTATTTTTAGGAACCAAGATTTAATATGTACGTGATGTACTCTAGAAATAATAAGAGAGCTACTAGACTGGTATTTGAAAATAAACAGTTCTTTCAAGTAAGTGACTTTAACATTCATTGTTTAATTTTATTAGCGTAATTATGTTTAATATTTATAAGCATTACTCATATTATAAGATTTACGCAAACGTCAAATTAGTTTTTCTATTTAATATTGTTAAATATTTAGAATGTTGACTATAAAGAAGGTGAGTGTTAAATTATTAACATCATTTAATGGATCGAATACAAATTGTCTTAGGAACCTTAGGTAAAAACGTAGGTCGATGACATTACCAATATCCCGTAAATATGCTTATATCACGACGAAGCGTGATCGCTATTATTTCCTCATTTCTGTATTTACGGTGAATGAAATAGCAATTTCTGTTTAAGCTGTTGGCTTACCGTTATATTTACTCGAGCCGTAAGCACGTACTAAAGCCCATAAATATTATTTGATAATATTAAAAATACCATAATGAAAAATTTACACTTGTAGAGTGAAAGTTAATATGTTGTCTCGCACCATTTCCAATCTAACAAACTTCTCAGTCTAGTTATTCGGATAAAATTCTGCTCCAATTATCCCACTCGATAGCGATCACATATCATTCGACCCGAATTTCCAGTAAAGCCGGCGAAAGGTATTCGATACTTAGCCAATGAATCAATATGTCTATATTTATTTCTTATAAGTGTTAAAAATAAATGTATAAATTTCAACTATAATTACGAAAATTCTTAAGCCTTTTTTAATCTGTGAATATTACGACATATTTGTGTATATGTGTGTTAACATAAATTCCAGAATATGTAGCACACAGTATCCTGATAACGCCGGCGGGAGTTATGTAACTAAATTTATGTTCATTGTCTTATTTGTTTTGCAGGAACGACAATTAGAATTAGGTGATAGGTTAGACCTTTCGAGCTATTTATTAGAACCAGTGCAAAGGATACCCAGGTATAAATTATTTTTGGACGATCTCGTTAAGACTTATATGAATTACGAAAATGAGAGGTGCGAGTCGGACTCGAGAATTTCTAAGTTAAGTGTGGACAGTGATGAAACGGGGGGAAGTAATGGAGAGTCATCCGATGCTGACGAAACGCCTTTGGAAAGTTTAAAGCTAGCGAAAACTATGATTGAGTGTGTCTTAACAGCTGTTGATGGAATAATGGCGTTAGAAAACATAACCGATTGTCCGGTGAGTTAAACTTAATTACCTATATTCGATTTTAGATAAGGCTAGTTATTATATTTCATCTTAACTTTATAATTTTATTTTAAATTTAAGATCGTATTCTTATATAATGTAATAACATTCTAAAACAGCAATGAAAATAGAAAAAACTTAAAAGTAATTTATAAAAAGTTTTAAAAAAATATTTACCAAAAACATAATTACCATTTGGAATTGTGGCAGGAATGTTTCTAGCATTTTCCCGTTGAATTGTAATTCCGATGTTTTGCGTAAAAAAATTGCAAGCCATTATTCTATTAGAATAGAAAAACATGAATTACATTATCTTAAAAAATATACTATAGTTCAATGTCTAAGGTGCGTTGGCTGTTATTTTGGCATTGATGATTTAATAAAATTAATTATTTGTTGAAAATGTAATAGGTACTAAATTTTAAGTAAATATATCCAATATATTTTGAAAAGGTCAATGTTCTTTTGCAGCCTCATCTCAACCTTCTAAACCAGGGTCGCCTATTGCGTCAAAATGAGTTCTACGCTATGGACAACGCTCGTCGGCGCCGGCAGCTGATGAGGATATTCCTCTTTGATAAGTTGGTCCTCATTACTGCGGTTTATCGGAAGGTCAGTAATGTCTTGATATATTGGTGCTACATAAATTGATACCCATATACATCATACACATACTCAAATGTATCAAATTACATTAGGATCTATAAATTCAAGTGTATTTTATTAACATACCTATATTATTTAATTAGTGGAAAATATTAATTTTTCAGTTTCGTACTGGTTTACATTATTAATTGGTGATTTTATAAAATGTTCAATAATAATTGTATCTATACTCATAGAATCGTTTGTGACTGACTATCAACGTACAGCCAAAACTCCACTAAGAAAGGATTTTTGGAACTTTCAACTTTAAGGGGAGAAACGGGAGGAATAGTTTTGTATGAGTTATACTCAAACAAAATTGGGGTAGTCACATAGTTATTAATATATTAATTAGGTTTATCTTGCAAAGCATTTCTATATTAGATATAATGTAACTTGATTATTATTATGATTATGTTTTAAAAGGTTTAAATATCAAAATTTATAGGACGAAAGTTTTTAAACAATTAAGAGAGTTAAGAAATTGTCGTAGGAAACGGTAATATGATTTATGTTTGAGGCATGATAAAGTCTTTGACGTCTTTAGGAGTCGGAACAGACGATTGACAATGTTCAAGATAAAGACTGTTATAGTTTGTTAATATAAATCATTGAATTCTTGTAAGTAATTTAATATAATATTGCACTGATTACATCTAATTTAGAGTTTTTTGAAGATGTTTTTTTCTGAAGAAAAAAAAAGATAAATAATTTTTTAAACTTTGTTCATTGATTTTATTGTATATTATTTTTACTACCTCGTTGGTCGAATGGCTACTAAAACTCTCATTAGCAGTCCGGCGTCTGGAAGTTACAAGTGCGTACACTTCTCTGCTTTCGAAAGCAGGTAAAGCCGTTGGTCCCACGCCTGAACTCTTTTCGGTTGTGTCGGATGGCCGTCCCATCGGATTATGAGAGTTATAAATATCCTGTGCGGTTGGCTAATCTCTCTTGAGATTGGCCGCCGTGGCCGAAATCGGTTTGGAGGACATTATTATTATCTGTATTTCAAAATATTTCTATAAATCATGTGTGTTCTTTGTTATAATATAATATAATTTACTCACACATGACTTGCTTATAAGCAAGTTTTACTATTTCTTCTATAACTTAGTTATTTTAATGATTGGATAATAAATACAAAGTTAGGTTTTGTTAGCAAAGTATTGTTTACATATAAGTCATAATAATAATTGAATGATAATAACATTCCTAAAATTTTGCAACTAAACTATCTATAGTCAGGCACTAAAGCCTTCATGCAAATTAAGTTAAAATAATATTCAGCTGCAAATTAAAATATATATATTAAGTTAAATAATAATATTTTTATCAGACAACAAAAATTATTGCTCGATGAATCATTTCGTTATGAATCGTCGCTTATCAAATTGCAATAAAAAATTAACGTTCAATTGTGGTCAGTGTTGTATCGCCCACAGTAGTCAGTAATACAGATAAGAGGATGAATAGACTAAAAGCTACTTAATATTATATTTAATTAAATAATTACTGTAATACATGTATATTAGCAATCAAGATTTTGTATCTTATCGAATCTATGCTAATATTATAAATACGAAAATAACTCTCTGTCTTTCTGTTACGCTTTCACGGTTAAACCATTGCACTGCTTGAACCCCAAGGAAAAACATTGTTACTTTTTTATCTTTGAATCCTCCCCGCTGCCTCCAAAAATGCGGGTGAAGCCGCGGGCAAAAAATTGTACTATATAAAACTATAGTCTTAATCTTATATGTATATAAAAATGGATGTCGGTATATCTATTAATCTTGACCGATAACCATAAAAATTCGTACATAAATACATCGTACATAATCTCTTGAAAAAGATCTCCGCTAGATGGCACTGCAGCGCATCAATTCTATACTATTTAATCGATCGCTATTAATATTGGTCAACAAGGTATCATCGTACGGGTTTTGTTAATAAATTATAAAAAAGTTAAAAACCAATTCAATGTGATTCAAATCTTTAAGAGTACCTTTAAGAGACAGGAAATTTCGCTCTAAGTCTATATGGACATTTTCCTTTACTACTTTGTCTATTATGAAAAAATAAAAAAGATGATATCCGATTCGATCGCATAATTATATTGTAACTTATAGTTTATATCTCATATAAGCACGAACACCAGAACGTTTTTAAGGGCGAGATCTAAATCAGATACGCTTTGCAGCGTATTGGCAAATAATAAGGTGTCAGAAAGTTTACTAGCTGTAAATAAATAAATATGTCGTTTAAATCTTTAAACAGTATAGTACAAAGTTAACAAATGAACTATATCCAGTAGACTCTCTTATTGTTGTCATGAGCAATATTAATGATACAATCAATACTAGTTTCTGACCGCGGCTTTGCTCGAGTGAAATGGAAGAGCAGGTGTTACGTAAGCTGTGTTAAGTCATAAGCTATCTCTTTTCAACTCCAATAACTGAATGACAAACATACAAACAAACGATCACATGTATAATATAATTACGATTAAACCAGTTCGCAGTGTAGATTTTACTGAGAAGAATTGACAAGAAACTGAGTACTAAATATTCCCTTTTATTACGATATATAATAAATTGTATATAATAAAATTTATATACTTGCAAGAAAATCCATGATTCTACGAGCTAAATCGACGACTTTTAACTATCTATACTATCTTGTATTGATATAATAAAAGTTTATTTATTAATGTTTTTCTATGATAACACATGAATTAGTAATTAGGAACTATAAAAGTATCGGCGCGATTTTATCATAGAAATACATTTGCCCGAGGAAATTTTTAGTATTTACTCGAATAGCTCATAGATTTCTCAGATTTTAATTTAAAACCTTCTGTCTAAAGCGCACCTTATCTTCTAGGCTATCTCGGCTCCGTGTTGTATCGTACGTTTAATCAGCTTTAAAGATTATAGTTGAAAATAACATTAAAATTATTGTACGTTGTTAGCGAAATTCTTGCTTGTTTATGGAGTTGTTGACAAAAGACTACCCGCTGGAGAAAATCCGTCGCTAATAAGATAATGCTTATAAACATTATGCTTACAAACTAACAAACATATTTATAACATACTTATAACATATGCATAAAACACATGCTTACAAACATATTTGTTTTGATTGAAAGATACTTAATTTACAATGTTATCTAACCTTTTGTGTTTTTAATCCATCATTCCACCATTTTATATTAATTACGTAACAGCCTGTGAATGTCCCACTGCTGGGCTAAGGCCTTCTGTCCCTTTTTGAGGAGAAGGTTTGGAGCTTATTTCACCACGCTGCTCCAATGCGGGTTGGTGGAATACACGTGGTAGAATTTCAGTGAAATTAGACACATGCAGGTCTCCTCAAGATGTTAGCCTATTTAACTTATTATTTTTGATAATTTAAAAAATATTATATATAATATAAAATGAGATTGCCGCCTTTACGTTTATAAATATATTACATCGAAATTTTATTTTACGGTATGAAAAGTAATTTTCGTAAGAAATTTATAAGTAATATATATTTTTTTATATTATAAAAGCGCTTCCATTTAACGTAGCGTATAATAAGACACTGGGCAGATATTACAAAAATAGTTTATTACGCGGACGCGCCTCACTGGCGTCGGAAGCTGATTTCGTAGACGGAGAAATTACGTACGACTGGCTTTTCTAGGTTCTGTATGTTATCCCTATGTACTATGCAGGCTTACAATATGTTGTATTTACTCATTATGTAAAAAACATTTCTCATTTCAGCCAGTACAGTTTTGATCACGATGCGTTAATAATATAAATTTATAATGAAAAATAAAGGGGATTTTATTATCTGTGCCAAGAAATATAAAACCTATAATAATAAGTTTCTATTATATTTTACTATTATTATTATTATTCTATTTTAGAAACATTGTATATTTGTCTTAAACACCATTAAGTTGTTTTAGAACTAATTAAGAGTTTAATTAGTTTTTATTTGACTTAGAGAATAAAGGATTATATAGATGATAAAAAAGTTTGGACTTATAATTCAAAAAAGTATATTTTTTTTATACAAAAGGTACAATAGGCGGACGAGCATATGGGCCACCTGATGGTAAGTTTTCACTGACGCCCATAGACATCGGCATTGTAAAAAATGTTAACCATCGCTTACATCGCCAATGCGCCACCAACCTTGGGAACTAAGATGTTATGCCCCTTGTGCCTGTAATTTGGGAACTAAGATGGCCGAGATGGCCTAGTGGTAAGAACGCGTGAATCTTAACCGATGATCGTGGGTTCAAACCCGGGCGAGCACCACTGAATTTTCATGTGCTTAATTTGTGATTATAATTCATCTCGTGCTTGACGGTGAAGGAAAACATCGTGAGGAAACCTGCATGTGTCTAATTTCACTGAAATTCTGCCACATGTGTATTCCACCAACCCGCATTGGAGCAGCGTGGTGGAATAAGCTCCAAACCTTCTCCTCAAAAAGAGGTGCGGAGGCCTTTAGCCCAGCAGTGGGACATTCACAGGCTGTTACGGCCTGTAATTACACTGGCTCACTCACCCTTCAAACCGGAACACAACAATACCAAGTATATCTGATGAATGGGTGGTACCTACCCAGATGAGCTTGCATAAATCCCTACCACCAGTAAAAGTACATACCAATTCAATCGATTTATTGACTAGGCTTGACTTATTTACTAAAGTTATTTCGGCTATATTTTAATGTAAATGGTATTAACCATTTGAAGCAGTTTCCTTTAATAATAACAAAAATTGTATGTACCCACCTACATCTAACACCTTTTCCATCAATTAACGGTAATTTATATCACAATCCATTTAGAAGGGTGAATTAGCTACAGGCATTACACGCGAGCGAAGCCGCGGACGGTAATTAGTTGTTAATATATTTACCATACCTAAATGTAGGACTATGTTATCATTGTGGAAATTTTTTATCAATCAGGTTTCTAGCATAAGTATGATCCAATAATTTATTAGTGTGATACACTTTTAAATTTTAATATATTTTTGATTGATGACTCTGGTGTTCATATAATAATATGATGTTTAATTAAAAAAATATTCCTAATACTGCTTATAGTCATATACGTAGCTTACATAAATAAAAACAAACAACACTAACAATTATATACATTATAGCAGTCATAAACACAACATGTACACATCCTAAGATAGTGTCTTAACCCACATGTTTACTTATTTATAAAGTATAACAGTATAATAAGAGTAACAGCCTGTTAATATCCCACTGCTGGGCTAAGGCCTCCTCTCCCTTTTGAGGAGAAGGTTTGGAGCTTATTCCACCACGCTGCTCCAATGCGGGTTGGTAGAATACACATGTGGCAGAATTTCAATGAAATTAGACACATGCAGGTTTCCTCACGATGTTTTCCTTCACGGTCAAGCACGAGATGAATTATAAACACAAATTAAGCACATTAAAATTCAGTGGTGTTTGCCCGGGCTTGAACCCACGATCATCGGTTAAGATTCACGCGTTCTAACCACAAGGCCATCTCGGCTCTTTATATTTATAAAGTATAATAAAATTAAAATAATAATAACTTCTTATAAAAAAAATATTGTTATTATATTTTTACGAGTTTTTGGTAGAAGTGCGTGTTAGTCTCTTTGTAAGTTATAAAACAGCGATGTTTGTCCTTGCTAATACCGCGGAACGGCTAATTGACCACGCGCGGTTGATTTCAGACGTTCGACGACACCGGAAGCACGTAACTCATTCATTCTGCTATATTTAACATATCCACTACACATCATTCTATAAATATTTATATTTTCAATATAAGAATAAAAAACAAATATCAAATGAAACATTATAATTAGTATCTAACTGCATACTGTATAAAGTGCGTATTATATATAATTGAAAATGGGGATCATGTTTTAAATCTAACCTTAAAGATATACAATACATGAAAAATCCTAAATACTTTGTCTCATTATAATGATTTAATTATTTAAGAACAATAAATTATGTAATATTATATTACTTAAATTATTTATAATATAATTCACAATTTCGAGAAGGGACCACTCAAACATTTTTAATGTAATAATAACTTATTTTCTAGGCGAAAAGTATCATTAATCGTCAAACAAATTAAAAGAAAATGTTTAAAGCTGTAATAAATATATAAGCCGTTAGACACGATAAACCGATGTAAGAATATTAACATATTCAAGTGTATATTACATTTTTTTACTTAAAAACAGTAATTGTAACGTTTAAAATGACATGTATGGTTTTTACAATCAATGCTAATAAATAAAACTGGAGTTTGTTGGAATGCACTGATTTATTTATTCCGAGGTAGTTTATTTGTTGAGACTGGTTATATACTAATACGACCCACGAGGCGAGCAGTAACGTTTAATGCGGGGGAAACCGCGCAGAACAGCCAGTGTTGCAAAATAATGTCTCCTGACCGATTTCGGCCGCGGCGGCCAATCTCAAGGCAGACTAGCCAACTGTGCAAGACATATTATAGCGCACAAGCGTGTGCGCAAACACAGGTGTACTTTATATTCCATCACTCTCATAATCTGATGTGATGGCAAATCCGACACGACCGGAAAAAGCGACACAAGACCAAAGGCTTTACGGGAGTGTACACACTTTCAACTTCTAGACTCCGGACTGAAATATGATATAAACATATATATTAAAAAAAAATATCTAGCCTTTAGACCAACTAGGCGTTGTATAATAATGAATTGTACAAAAGTCAACGCTGTTTTGTAATTTCGAATATTTGTATTTCCAGCAATTGACAGTGGAGTTCTTTATATATAAAGATCATATACCTGTTGACGACCTGGGTATAACCGCAAAGGAGCACGACCAGTACAAATTTAGCATCTGGTATAGAAAGAGAAATCTGAAGTCATATAAATTGGAGACTAGGGATTCTTCGATCAGGAACGTGTGGGTTGAAGAAATAACATCGTTGCTGTGGGAGCAGGCGATGCAAAAGAAAGGTAACCTTTTTATTTTGAAGTTTACTGGTGGTAGGGTTCTGCGCAAGTTTGTCTGGGGAGGTGCTACCCACTCATTTCAAACAGCAGTTATATATTTCAATGGCATCAAGCAGAATATTTCGCTTAGTTAAATGAATGAATTCCCAATCCTATCACTTAAAGTGTTAAATGTATGAACATATAGCATACGTTATTACGTCGTATTGTTGAAAAAAAATGTTATAAAAATAACATTTGTATAAATTATAATTATATAAAATATACTGGGCCGTGCCATCATGTCCTCTTAATTTGTATTTTATTCCACCAAGCTGATCCAATATAGGTTGGTGCATGCACATGTGGCAGAATTTTTGCTCATTAACTTCACGATGTTTTTCTTTACCGTCGAATTCGAGATGAATTATAAAAAAATGCAAATAAAAGCTCTCTGGTTCCAGATTTGAACCAACATTTTTTTGTTAAGATCCAACTGGTCTGTCCACGGGGCCATCTCAGCTTGGCTGTAATCAAAATATTGTATATCTAATAGTAATTGTATAATTATACAAAATAAAGCTATTTAATTTTAAAGTTTTGTTAAACAACATCGAATATAAGTATCTGAATAGCATACATACATCTATTATTACATTATTTTATTACAGAGATGAATAGAACGTTGTGCGGCAACTGTCATGTGTCAGTTGGAATTATGTCACTTCTGAAATCACAGTTCACGTTTGTCCGGATCGCATTTCCAGTTTGAATTCGTAAACCGCAACGCATGATTCATTTGTTCAGTAATTATAACCAATTAAAGTTCATTTCACGGACCACCGAAGTTGCCGCAGGTTCGATATGCTCGTAAACAAACAACGAAATGTTACATGTGTCGAATATTATATAAGTATAGTTCGAATTACGAATTAATCGGGCGCAGAGCAAACATAACAATGTTTCCTTGTAAGCGCTTGTAAGTATATATAAAGGAATGTTGTTTAAAGCTCGGTTCTCATAAAGCAACTTATTAAGTCCATCTGGCACTCAGTCGTGATAGGAGTAGCTCCCGCATAGTTAATACGACAAACTTTTTAATTGACCGTCATCTGCTCCCGACGTTTATACGTGACGGAAGAAATGCAAGGCTCTTTATCATGACTGACGCACGCGGGGTCAATGACTGCTTTTTTTATTGGGTCTCGTTGACTTGCATGTGCATTGCGTCTGCTGTGGGAACGTCAGGAAGTTAGTTTTTTTACTCCCATCAATCACTCGCGCTTTCGTTTTTTATTCAACGCTGTTGCGAATTATATAAAGCTATCTGTTTGCGTACATATTTTGAAATATATGATGTTATAATTACTACGTTTGATTTTTAGATATTTATAATTATTTATTTATTTATTTTTAATACAATAAGTATTAAAATAAATAACATATAAATAAGATAATAGAAATAGGAAACAATAAAAGAAAAGGTAAAAAATTATTTAGTTGTTACAAATTATTACTTATAGCGTAGGTATATTTATAGATCATGTATCTGATTAAAAAAAAGAAAGCATTTATAGTTACGTGTTAGTGAGTTCTTGTCACACAATAGCTCTTTTCAAACAGATTCTATCGATAAGCGTAAACTGGTACGAGCATTTTGCATTTCTTTGTTACTGCATACGATTCTAAGCGACAATTGCCATTTCCTAGTATACAATGGCCTTTTGTCTAAAGTAAAATATGTAGGTAGTGTTATATTACAGCATGATTCACGTATTGTGGTTTATATTACCGATTCATTACAAAAGCCGTCATTGTGTTGTTATTATCTTAAATATAAATTAAACATCGTAATTATGTATCGGCTGTTATCACATGAAATCACGGTAATGATTAATGAATATGTAAATAAGAGTTTGTTTTATTATAACAGCTTTTGTTTTTGATGAGATTTTTTTTAAATTTGTATAATGAAGGCAAATGCGTAAATGGTCCGTCTTCGCTCAAATTTATTGGCACATTATTATTAACGATTTCGTAAATCATTGATGCGTCGCCCAGGGGATCTTAGATGTTCCATGTGCTCTTGTTCTACTGGCTAACTCACCGCTAAAATAAAATAAAATTACTGTTTGGTTGTATGACAGACGGCTATAGTGTGGTATATAGACAGACTTTACCTAGAAATGTTGTTTAGGAGGTTGGTAGTTAAAAAATTCTTCTTTTTTTCAAATATAAAATAAATGATGATAGAAAGAGAGAAATCACGGCTTCACCAATAAATGTCGTTTAGTTGATGATATTTTGTAAAACAAAATAAACTTCTTCTTTAAAATATAAAATCAATGATGAAAAATAATTGGTTAACCAAACACACGAAAAACAAACTTTATAAAGAAGCCCGAAATATTAAAGATAAGTATTTGGCTTAAATATAAATAAGTATTCTAAATAATTCCAACTCTGTCGGTACAGTGAAAGCATTGCAGGATAAAGTTTCATTCGTTTCAGTTAGGTCTGGTGACTGGATTATCCAATACAAGTATATATTAACTTAGTCCCGGTTTAGTGGTCGGCCTTTGGCTAGCTCTATTGTAATTCCGTTTAATAACAATCGAATTTCCATCCGTCTTTACCGCCATAACTGAGTCAATTGTTTGAAATTTTGTAGGTTTTGTTCTGTCAGCTGTATTATTATATAAAGTTGTAAGCGGTTAATTTATACTTTGTCGATAATATTCATAGTGATATTTATAGTTTTATTCATGTTGAAATGTTGAATTAATGAATAATAATAAACTTATTGAGTCAATTCGAAATTGCTCAAAAATATTTTAAATATCTTAAATTTGTCAAAAAAGTATATCAAATTTTGTTGTTCGAAAGATACAATACAGATGGCAAGCGGACCCCGATCTCGACCTATTTCTTTAACATAAGGATAGTTCCCTGCTCGTCTAAGGTCGGCTATCAACTGATGCCTTGACACGTATCTAGACTCAATGAATTGCTTGACCTTTAGTACCCTTCGGTTCACTAGGCTACATTTGTAATAACGCTTGAACTGAAATTCATCTCTTTGCAAAATGTAGCCGACCGATGGTCATTTTCTCTGGCCTGGTATGTATTTGTAAGTTGACCTTTGGACTTCTTTAAAGTCGAGATGCCTCAGTGGTTAGATTGAGTGAATATTAATAGTAGATTGTAGATTCACGTTTATAATTTGTGTGTAGAATTAATCTCGTGCGCGTCGGTTATAGAAACATCATGAAGAAACCTGCATGTGGCCGATGAAAATCTGCCGCATATGTATCCATCGCCCCTTTTCGCCTCAAAAAGACGAGACGAGGCTTGAGCGCAGTAGTGGAATAGTCACATGCTGTTATATTATTTTTTAATTTGGCATAACTTCCTTAGAAACAGTCGGTGGATAAAAATTGTAAAAATAAATTATGGAGTCTTTTAATATTATAGATATATTAAACCTGGATTACTAGGTGGTGGGGTTTTGCGCAAACCCGTCTGGGTAGGTACCAACCACACATCTGATATTCTACACATAAACAGGAATACTTAGTATTGAGTTTTGTGAGTGAGTCAGTGTAACTACAGGCTCAAGGGACATAACATCCTCGTTCCCAAGGTCGATTAGGTCATTTGCCCGTCCGCCTGCCTATAATATAAAAAAAACTTACATCTTGTTTAAGTCTTGTAAAACAGTTAATTATTCATCTTGTGGTGGTCATTCTTGTCTTGTCCTCATAAGGCATTACTATTATCTATCATTATATAATATAATTATATTTTTAATTATATCTGGCAATGTTTTAAATGTGTTACGTGGAGTTTGTTCAATTATTTTTCATATAAATGTTAGGAGGATTTTTTAAAATCAAACACATTGTTTTTATCAATATTTATTTTCGTATTTCTGTTCAATGACATTATTATAAAAATAAAATAAAAGTAATATCTTCGGTCTTCGGTATCATATCGGCTTATCTTATGCTTTTATCAGTTATTTCCTACTCAGGTGCGGCCCCTCGATACTTCAAATTCTGTAATTGTATTACAGTCCAACAACGTTTACAATTAAAACAATGGTTTTTAACATTATCACAGCCGTGACATGAATCGATTATATCTTCTATTAACACAAAAACACAAATGCCTAGATAAAAACAGACGCTGAATATTGTTTATAATTTTGATTTCCTTCAAGTGTATACAATTTTGATTTGGTGCGAATATTACAAAAAAAAATTCATTATATAAACATTTACATATTATCTCTATTTATTTTATTTGAAATCTATCATTAAGTTTTGTAAACTTAATCTTCTCTCGTTTTAAAGTCGTTCATCTTCATGTGTAACTAATGTTTAAGGTCCAGATCTTAAGACCAGTTTTTGTTTATTATATTTATGTTAATTAGTTTTGTGTACTAAAGGCTATTTGGATTATATATAAAAAACTATTTTTTTAATATCTGCATGTGATCTGTTCTATAATATATTAATAATATATAATATATTCTGAATTTAAAATTAATTTACAATAATTATTCTACAGTATATAATAAGTTTATCATAAATTTTCAATGCGAATAAATCGATTTTACAAATATCAGATTTAATTCCACGCTGTATAAACTCGCACTATTCTACGAAATTTCGTAAAAATTAATTTATAAAATAATTCATTATATAACCATACCCAATAAGTGTTATCAAAGATATTTTATCTATTTTTCAGAATTACTTTTGCAACAACGTAAAAAAAGAACATCAATGGCGTCAATGGACAGCCAAGAATCAACCGAAACGGACAGAAATGATGACAAATGTAAGTATCATTCAATGTAATTATAATCATATCTATGAAATCTAATCACGCCTGCACATACCTTATCTCCAAGCTAACAGTTTGAATGATCTCATTAACTAAAATAATGTATCAATCTTTCCTCCAGGTATATTAGATGGTTTCGTTTACGTGAAGTTGCATCCATGAGTTGCTTTTTAGGTCAGTACTTTTAGGCACGCTTCCAGATTTGGTATATTTTGGGTGTATTCGTGTAATCACAGAACTTTTTGCTCCGGGTGCCTATGGTTTCTTATTTGTTCTGTCATATTTCTTCTTATATGGTTATCAATTCCTAGTAAACTATATTTTTTTGTAATTACTTTGGTATGAGTTAAATATAAGAAATATGAGAAATCTCTAATATGAGTATAATACTCACAAATTCGGGAAATTATTTTCGTGTAGTGATTTGATTATTTTAAAAGGATATATAAATATATATATTAATAATTTAATAACATTTATGTTCACTAATAGGGTATTATAATATGGAATAAAAAGTACATAAATTAACCACTATTAAGAAAACAGAGATGGTAATGGGTTATTGATATTCTAAAGATCGTCTTGTAAACAAGTCATGTGAACGTCATGTAAATACTGTATTGATTGATATGACATGATAAAGATATCATTGATTATATAGATTTGTAATTAAAAAAAATATTTAAATATTGGTGTAGTTGGCTTAAGTAAATATATTTAACAATCATAGAAAAATATATTGACATTACCATTAAAAATAATTAAAGAGTTACGCTAAGTTAAATTTATTCTTTAAAAATAATAAAATAGGTTAAATTCAATAATATAGATAAAATAAATATTTTCTATGGATTGTTTTTTGTTTTTCTGAAACAGTTATTACAGTGAAAGTTTAGTTTTTTGAATGACAACATTTTAAAAGTACTTTTGACTAAAGACAGAGGTTAGATAAAATTATTATTTCTATAAACGTGTCACTTGAGTGTATGTAGTGAGCATGAGGACTACACAGTTACGACCTATTTACGATGGTTACCACGCTAATAAAAATGAAACTACCTTTTTTTTAACGCTGGAAAAACGCGTTACGCGTTTCACCCACGGGAACAGTGGGGGGGTATGTGGGGCTCGCCGGTGACAACATCGGAATACTCACTAAAAAACCAGCGGTACCCTTTACTTCTTAACGAGGAGCGCCACGGGATCGCTTTCACATGCTACCGTGAAAAATAAAACTACCTAAACTTAACCATTCTTAGTCAAAAGAACTTTTATCCAATTATTGTATATGTGTTTTATTATTTTATTTTAATTTTTATTACCATTCTTAACGTTTATAAGCAATCTAAAACATGCGATTTTCTTCTACTATATAATAGTACAATTTCTGCTATTGCTCATTGTATTAAACATTTGTTTGGCGAATGAATACTATTTACAATAATTGTTTTATATTATTTCCAGATAATTCTCTTCGAGGCGTACCTGGTGAGGTTCGTCGGTCAGGAGATAAGATATTTAGGCGGACGACGTGGTATTGTGAATGAGGTCATAAAACCACTATTTTCGGGATTAAGCAATACTTAAACGAAATCAAAGACAGCATTATTTATTGAAAAAAATATTACAAATTAAATTAGATCCTTAATGCTTTATTGAAACTATAATTAAACTCGATATGTATATATAAACTTAATCGAATTTAATCTGATATAATCGAGTTTTTAACTAATTATAAAGTTCTTTTACATTTATTAAGCCATGCGGCTTCGTTACTACCAAATATATTAAGATAAAGATGTTTTTCTCACTTGTAGACGGCAAAGTAAGAAGGATGTTAGATGTCATAATTTTCCAAGAATACTTGTTTATTAGTTGCGCCGTAAGAGAAGCTGGCAGTTAATGTGATACGGGAGTAAAATAGCCTTTTAAAATCGACGTAAACATAATTCCAAAGAAAATAAATCAGAATTAAAAATATTAGAAATCTTAATTAACATATTCTAATTAAAACTTAATTTAAAACTAATAACTAAAGTATCGCAATAGAAACTATACGATATTTTGAGGAATGTGATAAAATATGAAATAGGTATTCCATTGTATGTTACTAAAGTAATTTCAGTCATTATTTTACGGATTATATTGTTATTATGTTATTGTTGAAGTTTTGTAAATAATTATTAATAATTGTGAACTTACTTATTATATACTATCTATGATAAATATACATTCTATTCTTAGTAATCTAAATGTACCTAAACATTTTATAAAATAAATTGTCTGTAAAATCTTATATATGTATATTTTCTTTTATTACTACACAATTTATTGTCTTATATTATTTTACAATAACAGGTTATACTTATGAAAAAAACCTCTAAAAATCAGTTAAACTCGGTCGTATAAAAAAATGTCCTGAATCCAATAAGAGAAGTTGTTCTTCGATAGCAAGCGATGACGCCCGAGTGCTTTTGCCATTTGTATTTTAGGCTCAGCTGCTGAAATCTCACGTTTCACCTGTCGAGAGCATTTGAATATAGCTCTACACTTTTATAGAACATTTTCCTAACCTTATCTACATTTTTATTCGCAGTTGCATACAATTTCAACATGAAGCATTTTTTTTCTGAAACATTGAAAAATAGCGTAATATATTGTAATAAAATATACATCAAACTTTAAATTGACGCCTGTTTAGAGCTCATTTGTTGCAAAAGAAATAAAACGAAGTAACGAAACACGTTTGTTTAAATCCGCAATGCGAAAAATTATAGCTGAGGGAGCGAAGTGGAGCGGAATATTCTACCTGAAGGCTAAATTTTATTGCCTCGCGTTGTTTTCGAACAATTGCATTAATAGTGTATCAAAGGAGCCCGTCGGTCTCTTTACGGTTATGGAGTGGAACGCAGGGATACAATTAAAATTTTAATAATATAAACCCGAAATGGAACATCGGAATCTGAGGAACGAAAATACATACACAATTCTCTATTATCAAAATTAATCAATTTGTACTTCTATATGAGGTGGACTTGTAATAGTTGTTTTGAGAACATGGTATTTTTATACGTATTTATTGTAATTATACAAATAAGTTATAAAAAAATATTATTATTATATATTGATGAATATTGTTTATATGTATTAACAGGAAAGTATACCTAATTTTAATTTGCCTTATGCTTAGTCTTGTCATTTGAAATCTTACTTGATAATAATCGAACTACAAGAATTTGTACTAAAAGTTTACTCAGTTTTAAATTTATAAATTATAGCTCCAGGACATAATTAAAATTGAAAAAGATGTCTAATTAGTCATAAGACATTTCGCTGCACATAGCATCTATTTATTAATCCTAAGCAATTTTTTGTCTTGTTGTATGAGAATGTGGTATCAAGTGTGTGCGTACAAAGTGTATAAACAATAATATTAAAATTATATTCATATTTGTTAAGAATTTAACATGTTTATTGATCGAATAATACTGAAAAAGATCATGAGAAGCGACGGAGAAGAGACATGTATTCGATGTGATGATAATTAAGCAAACGATTTGTTCGTTTGCTTAAATAAACAAGATTATGTTATAAATTTTGGCGTTCTTATATACTTGATAAATTTCTTGATAAATTAATTTATGTTTTCTATTCAGCAGTTTGTAGAGAACGCAAAATGACGTCTCGACGGATAGGAAGCTTTACGGCGCTATTTCTCTGAGCCCGACTTGTTTCGACAGGAGTTCTTTGGCGGCGTCTTTAACACTCCCTCGAGGGTTCATTTATATATTCGCAACACGGAGGCGGCAATAAAACTGCGTTATCCCGGTCATTATTTAGTCATCGCCCGGTCGCTCCGCCTCAACAGTGAAAATAAAATGCAACTCATTGACTCTTACACTTACACTACACTTTCAGGCAACTTTTTACATGTTTTTAACGACAGAAAATAAATTTATATATCTCTGAATTGAAGTTAATTTCCCGAACAGATTAAATACACTTGTATTGCAAGGCTGTCGCGGTTGTCTTTTGATAACTTTATAAAATAAAAAATGTGCAACCAATAATAATAAATAATTTAAATAGGATCCGTTATTTTCATAAATTGAGATGTGTAACTCTCATTTATATATTTGAACTATCTTATTAAATGTTTTTTTTAAACAAACGAAGCTAAGTTTTTTAATAATCTTATTTGTGAGAAAAGTGGTTAGTCTTCGAGTTTTTAAATGTCGTGAAACGTTAGTAAGTGTCTCGGTCAGACCCGGTTACGAGCTAGCCATTTTATGAGGCGGCCCCGGGCGCCGCTGCTAAATCTCCTTATTTATCCGGGAAAACATAAACCGTAGTCTCAGCAAAAATTAATTGGCTTCTACGCTCTTTCTTGTCGCACATTACGTCTCGTGGTTTATTGTTTTGGACTTACCTATCCATTTGGTGTTGTGATAAAGGTGTATAAAAAGTGACATAACGCGGGTTAATTAGTCTTTTTACGATATTTGCGAGCTTTTATTTACTGGTTGATGATAAATGGGGGAAGAGCTAAGGTTAGTTGATACGGATTGGTCATTAGCGGTTACTTTAATTTATAAATAAGCTAAGAATATTAAATGAAATAAGAGAAACAGAAAAAAGACGTCGTAATTTTTTTTTAAAACTGTGCCTCTAAAGTTTTTATGATCGCACAAATTCTCTGAAACATCGGAGTTGGAGGTTTCACATATTATTTAAACTACACTCAGCGGTGTATTTTGTAACAGTCTGTTTCCTTCTTATTTTTATGAGCGAGCCAAATTTGGCGTGATGTTCAAACGACGGATCATAACCGTCGGACACAGCAAATGTTTGCAATCCCATCCGTAAACCTGGTATTGTTTTGGTCTTGAAATATTTTCTTGAATTTTATACTCTATTTATAATAAATAAAGTTTATTTTTGAAAAGTTTGTGAAAATGCTTTCAAAGACACCTTACTCACGCGTAGCGATTTTATTCTAGGTGCCGTAAAAGAGCTCGCTTTCATCTTAAACTTGAAGAAAGCACATTTCATTATGGTTCATTTTGTTTTTGAAATGCGATAAATAGCGAAATTAATTAACTAAAGACATTTTAAAAAGGCTATATTCTTACGAATCGTGGATTAACAGCATTAAACTTCTTTAAAGAACCTCCGTCTTCTGATTGGCGAATACTAAAACAAAGAGAGTGTTCAAAATAAACGAACGGCATTGTTTACTTGAACGAAGCTTACACTTGTGCTTACACAACACGTTTCGTATAGGAAACACTAGAACAATGAGTCTGCAGCTAAGATCACACATGCGGCCTTCTTGCTGAAATTGCCAAGATGAAATAGGTGTTATTGAAGATTTCTAGTACCAAAGATACAGACTTGTTTTCGGGCATTGCGTTTTATAAGATTTTATTCACATGTGTTAGTGTTGTGTAGATGAAACCAGAGAGACGCACACTCGCTTATAATGAATGAGAAACTTTGACGTAAGTTTATGAAATCATACATCCGTTAATGCGGTTACTCTGTAAAAGAAAACGAGTTCAGTTAGTCAGATGCCGTTGTTTAGACACCATATCACAGGCAACAGTGATCCATTGCGATGGCCGCGTAATCCCAGCTAGAGGCTTTGTCTCACGTCCAGCTTACTTTTATTACCGTGCCTGCATGGCGAAATAAAACAAAATTGGCGGGAATTTATGGGCCACAGCCTCGGTATGGCTAGTGGGGTGGAAAGTTTTCAATTTGAAACGAATAACTTGTTTGTCTCGTGTAATAAGGAGGGTTTTGTAGCGGGTAATAAGGGGCCGCAATGGCTGTCGCGGGGTTTACTTAAAACTACTTTCTCGGTTTTATTACCTAAGTGCTGTGGGTGGGAAGTGGGAAGAGCTCGTCACGTAAGTTACGCGTTTGTTTAGGTGTCACTATTACGTTATTTGCAGGTACTAAAATAATACATAGTACCAAGGAGTGCTGACAGTTATTTCAACCTTCTTTACGAGAAGCAGGGATTTAAGGGAAATACCCTCTATAGATTCAATAGGAACCCTACAACATTAAATTAAGATTTTGTTAATTTTTTTTATTTTATCTCTGAACGGAGACTAAGTCTCACTTCTTTTATAAATTATTTTATATATCAATTCGAAATTGTAAATTAAACTGGAATATTTTGCATTCGCAATGTTAACAAGAACAAAACGCTTCTTCAGGTAGCAAAATGAATGTTAAAACGCGAAAACGCGTTACCTGCCCCTAACTGAATAAGTTATGAGGTTGGAGCTATTGGTGATGAAACTTGAATGACCCCGGGCGTGTAGACCGTCTGGATGGAATTTCCCTGTTTACGTTGCTTTACTCTGCCGGCTTAGTCTTACAGTCCACCGGTTAATCTTTAGCAGTTCGCGACATACTTCATTCGGATTAGTGATATTATTCTATGTAATTTAGATATCAATTATAGCATCTGTTCGAAAGAGAGTTTTTTTTTTACAACAAAATACCGCCCTCATAGTTCACTGTATGTACATTCATCGCTTTGCTAGATTTTGTATTATTAAGATTATGCACTAGAAGGCTTGCGCTAGTTCTCATACAGGATCAGCGAAGATGCTGTTATACGTCTCCATCTCTTCTTATTCTATATTTTTATGTAAGTCTCTCTGTCTATCTGTTACCCTTTCACGTGATAGTTGGACATTTCTAGATAGCAAAAAAATTTATATAATATATCTTTGATTTGTACCAAAGAAAAGCTAAATAATAAGTAAATAGTTAGATGTTCAGTGGAAGGCTATCCTTTTCTACTCCTTTAAGAGCCACTTCTCAGTAGGCTTTAAAAGACACGAGCTCTAACTAACTACCTGTTGAGAATTTAAAGTTACATAGAAGCGTTGGAAGCAATTAACTCTCATTGTTCTAAGCATTAAAGTGTTAAACAACAATAATATTAAATTAGTTTTTCAAATAAGTGACTCACTCAGTTAATCGGAGTTACTTATATGATTGATTGACATCCAAACGGTATATAATTCTTTTAAATATATTAAATTAAAATATATTAAAGATTTAAGATAAAATATTAAATATATTAAAAGATTTCTATATTATTTATCGGTCTTCAAAATATGTAATAATACTTAAACTGAATTGATACACCATTACCAAATTATCCTCCCGCTTCCTCAGATGTCACGTGATAACGTTAACAATACTACATTATTTTAATTTTATTATGTAATAGACGCCTTTATATTATTGCAAAGATTTTAATAATTAAAATATATTTAAACGCAATGGCACAAGAATTAATTTCTTATAGACGTCAAAATCTATCGAAGGTTAATGCATAAGCTGAATTAATCATCACATAACTATCTCTATTCTACGACCAAAGGTATATTTTATAAAAAAATGGTCTTTCCGACGATTTATTATATATTGGCGCAATTTGCTAAACATCTGGTTAAAATTGTCTAGAGATTTTTTATTCGATTGAAAACTAAGATATATTTATAAAACCGTGCACACAGAATATGTGCTGTGGATTTTTTTAATTTAAACCAGGAACTTTGAAATATGTTATTTATTTATTCGAAATTATAGAAAAACTACTATATTAACTTCTGGGTACTACAGATTTAAAAAATGTATGCATGACTCACCAAATATGCTTGTTTGGGATCCCAAATGGTTCCTGGTTTAAATTAAAAAAATCCACAGCACATATTCTGTGTGCACGGTTTTATAAATATATCTTAGTTTTCAATCGAATAAAAAATCTCTAGACAATTTTAACCAGATGTTTAGCAAATTGCGCCAATATATAATAAATCGTCGGAAAGACCATTTTTTTATAAAATATACCTTTGGTCGTAGAATAGAGATAGTTATGTGATGATTAATTCAGCTTATGCATTAACCTTCGATAGATTTTGACGTCTATAGGAAATAATAATAACTAATGAATAGATTGATCATCTACGGCTGATTCCTTTGTTTCCTCTAAATCAAGATGGATATGGTTGGCTATCTGTTTTATTACGTCGACGTATTTGGAGACAAATTCTGAAATATGTTTTACGCAAAACTTTAATAGAGATACCAATTGTTCGTATATATATTTAAAGAATATGTAATAAAATTCCTTAAGCATTCATAATTTATGTTTAATAATTAACTTGTATCTAATTATGAACCTAATTTAATTTTGAGACAATGATAACTTCTAAGTTTCTTGCCGGTTCTTTTCGATATAATGTACAATCTTAGTATTTTTTTTATAGAATATGAAGGCGGACGAGCATATGGGACACCTGATGGTAAGTGGTTACCAAAGCCCATAGACATTGGCATTGTAAGAAATGTTAACCATCGCTCACATCGCAAATGCGCGACCAACCTTGGGAACTAAGATGTTATGTGCCTGTAATTATACTGGCTCACTCACCCTTCAAACCGGAACACAACAATACCAAGTACTGCTGTTTTGCAGTAGAATATCTGATGAGTAGGTGGTACCTACCTAGACGAGCTTGGACAAAGCTCTACCACCAGTAAAAGTAGTAGTAGTAACTTTCAATTAAAATTAATCTTGTAAAATGTCGACTTATGAGTCCTTGTAAGACTCTGCTTACAGGCACTTTTAAATCGAATAAAGTATATTTTGATTTCGATTTTATAAAGATTAAACTCGCTATACAATAATAGAGTTTACATAGGTAACATTTTATGTCTATGAAAATATATTGTTTAATTATAAGTAACGAGAACTGCTCGAAATAAATTTTTTTATAGAATAGGTAAACGAACGGGCAAATCAGGTGGCCTGATGGTATTTGGTCACTATCACCCATAGACATTGGCTTTCTAAGAAATATTAACCACCCCCTACATCGCCAATGCAACACTAAATTAGGGAACTAAGATATTACATCCCTCGTTCTTGTAGTTAAACTAGCTCACTCATCCTTCTAACCGGAAAACGACAATATTGCTGCTGTTTTTATCTGCTAAGTAGGTGGTACCCGCTCAGATGATAACGTAAGTCTAACTGCAGGGAAGAGATCTTTTCATTTGTTAAGAAGGTTTGGATTCCACCTCGCTGCCCAATCTTAGGTTATTGGTAATTCATGAAGCACAGATTTATTTGATTTATGCAAGTCTTTTATTTTTGCTGAAAAAACGCGTTTACGCGTTTTCCCTACTTGAAGTTTGTATTTGGGATGATTTATGCAAGCTTGCATCAAGCATCGAATATTAAATAATTTATATCTACGTTATATTTTCATGTACTGAAAACTCAATAGTGCTTGTTCGGAGTTGAACGTTATCTTCATTTAAGCCCCATGTGTTTTCTCCGTTGAGATTTTTTCATTCTTAAATGTGAGTATCATAAATATAAATTTCTATTTAAGCAGTACAATTTCGACTGATAATTTTACACATATTAAAATACGTTTAAAAATCCCAATGACGTCACAATAAGCGGTATCTAGCTTACTTTATGTATAAAACGTTGGTTAAAAATATATATTTGATAAATATGTATTTATTATTAAAGAATGTATAGTATATAAGCTAGTCTACTAAGAAAATAATTCCAAGTAATAATTCTTGACAAAGAAAATATGAGATTTTATCAGTTTATTTTTTTCTTAAATTTAAGACAAGGTTTAAAATAAAACGATTAAACTTGCTTTTTTCTTGAGACAATTGCTTCTCTACAGACGTGACGCCTTTGATGTATTTTATGTATAATTTGGATTAACGTTATTTTAATGTATTTTCAATTCTTTATTATTTTATTATTATAGTCCAATACCCAATAATATCAAAATTTAAGGCATTTTTTTGCTCTTCAGAAATATTCTTATTCTACGAAGACTACCTACCATCATCACTATGTATATAGTACTAATAATAAAAATATTTCCGTAAGTTGGCTCTTATTCATAATTCTAAACTAACCACTTCACTAATGAGTCTGATTATACTAGCCATATTGTTAATTAAATAATAAATTATTTTACTTTAACAATAGATGTGGCATCATTTACAAAAATCAAAATATACTTTATTCAAGTATCAAGTAGACTTGCGAGCACTTTTGAGTCGTCGTTTATACAAGGTTATTTTAAATTAAAAGTTATCATCGGTTCAGAAACTAAATAATGCCGAGAAAAATCGGAAAGAAACTCAGTGTAGTTACTCTTGCCGGATAAAATTTAATTACTTATGTAAATCATTGAATATATGCATAGAAATAAAGTAACGCTAAGTCGCTTTTTTATTATCTGTATAATCATTCAAATCAATTTTAATTCAACATCATATTGATTTAATATTAAAAGAACCCTAACATTTAATAAACCTTTGCCGTAGGTAAGGTGAATTTCGGTCGTGAAATACTGAAAAACTTAAGTTTACAGTGCTTCGGTATCATATTGCAAAGAGTTCAATTGTGATGTTGTAATACGGTAAATTAATAGTTAATAAAAATGTGTAGGAGGAAATATTATAAGAAATGATATTTAAAAAATATAAATGATTAATACAGCTATTTGTTTGAAATTACTAAGCATGTTGTCCTGATTAGGTAAATATATTTTGTAATCTATGAAAAATAAATAAAATATCTCGATAAACTAAATACAAAGTCAAACGTCCTTCTAGACCACAGTTTATAAGGACCTTTGTGAGTACACATTTATAATACATATTGTTATTCGAATGACAGCGAAAATTTTAAATCAGACAAAGTTTCCTCAAATGTTTACTATAAATAAACTGGGGTTAGCATATGAACCAAATAAATTCCTGGCGCGGCTCTCACCTAAAGTTCTTGAAGAATGCCAGTTACACAGTTAGATTCGATGCTGGTCCAGGAACTTTCTATTTTTCGATTGCCCATGTTAGTAAGTTGGCAAATGTAGTTTAGACGGTAGTTCGGTACGGCAGCCGTTTCTCGACAACTCAATTTTGTAACTTATTTTGCATTACGTGAATTTCCTTATGTTTGGACAATGGCTGTTTGTAAGAATGCGCTTGAATAGACCGAAATAACGAATTTGCGTAAATTTTGATGTATGTTTGTGTTTCTATATTTGATTAGGGTAATAAATTTGTACAAATAATAACATTCACATAAAATTCAAGCGATGACGAAATAGATAGTTTATTTAGTCATAATTGTTTTTTTCTAATAATCCTAACTGGAGTTTGACTGACGCGTTTCTCTTGTATATAAGGTTGCAGGTCCGTTGGTTCAAACATCGGGTCAGGTCAAAAAAGCAATATAAATCCTGTGCAATATAATATCTATATTGAAAATGAAAAACAAATTTAATTAAATGATTTATCAGAAAAATTGATTGGCGAATACATATTTGTCAGAACGTCACCCAACACATGCCGGTTTCCTCACGATGTCTTCCCCCACCGCTTGTTATGAGATGAATTATAAACTCAAATTAAGCACATGAATATTTTAGCTTGAACCCGCAAGGATCAATTCTGCGACTAAGATTCCCCTGTCAGAGTCAGAAGGCTCAGTGACCGCTGATCCATCTCGTCATCAGCATCATATACTAAGTAAATAAAGTCAATTCAAAATTGCTAAATATAAAGAAAAACAACATTTGATATTTAAAGTACTTAAATTTCAACACTGCCTAACAAAGCTGCGCGGGCCCAAACACGGGGAATATAGCTAACTCTCGTGGTGGCACGCACTGTTTTGGCCATTAGTCAATAATTCTACATGAAACCGGTTTTGTTGTAACGTTTTGTTGTAACGTCAGTTACTTTACTTTTGTACCCGATCTTATCTTTATAATAATATTTTTACAGAATCCGGTACAGATCCTACTTCACACGGACCTATTAGCTTTATTTAAAGCTATCGACATTTGTGTACCAACATCCCTAAAGCAATTGTAGACTATTTGCTCGAGTTTTGGTTGTTGGCTCCGGAAGTGGCCGGCTGTTAGTTAACTGTTGCACTAACTGTCGTTGGTCGAGCAAAGCTCGGACATAACACAGTATACGGGACTTATAAACCAATTAAGACTATTTGATTTAAACTTTCTCATCAAAGTAAGTTGAAAAAAAAACTTAGGTCCAAGCATATTTTTTGAAACTTCGAACGAATAAAAAGAAACATTAAATAATGAAAATATGCATACATAAGTTTATTTGTTTGTTTTGCGTTCATTTCACATGATTTTATTTCTAGTGACTAATAATGTAACATTTTTTTAATTACAGTGGACGGTATGTCTCACCTGTAGATGGTTAGAGTATATTAAATAATATAAGATTATTGAGAGTATCGTATTTAATTGGCAATGTAGAGATATCGATGTTTTTCTAAAAACATCCCTATAGAAATTCTGGAGTATTTACTCGAGTTTGGGAGGCTTGCTCCGGAAGTGGCCGGCTGTTAACTGTTGCGCTGATTGTCGCCGGCAGAGCTTAGCTCGGACGCGACCCGGCTTTCATGCGTTTAACAACCAATTAAAGAGTTATGCAATATGTACACTCTCGTAGTGCAAAACATCCATGCATTTTTTATCGCTTTCCTCATTCTATGATCCTAATTTAATTTATATTAAACAAAACTCTCTGCGTTTAAATTGCTTTAAAGAAATGAAACCATCTTTATAAGATTAGACAGTTAAGTGCACAGTATCGGGACAGTAAAAGTGATTTACATTAAACTGAGATCTTTCAGGAATATATATTTCGAATTACTAAAGCAATTCGGTGTTTAATTCGTAGGCCAGGCAAGAAAGATGGGCGGGCAGCGCTCGCGCGGCACCCAGTTTTAATTACAACACGGTTTATTCATTCTAATTTCAGGAATTTAACATTCTCCGCATGAACCGCAGAAGGGTCAGGGTAAAAGAAAATGACATTTCGTTATTCTATTACGTTCAGCAAAGGAGTGAAGAAGAGTTGCGCGTAATTACTTTTGTACGGAACTAAAGAAGCTATCCAACAATAGTCGCCCGAGCAGGTTTACAGGGTTCTAAACTCGTTAAGGGATAGCCGAGGAGAAATGTTATTAAAATTAATGTAAAAATTTAATTTTATAGTATAGCTACCAGCTCAGTTCACAGGTTTGCATGATAATGCCACTTTGTTTATACAGCTAGATAAATAAATTTTATTAAGATTTCTTTAATATGTCAGATGATCTCACTGACTGAAAATGTGCTCACACATAAATAATTTATTTTACGCTACTCCGTTTTCCCATGCGTCAATATGACGACTTTATTGCGGTATGGTTTAATACTAATTATATATAGTATATATATTTATAGTATAATTTTTTGCTTAATCTTTTTCAAACAGATACCCATGATGATACTACCGGTGGTAAGACTTTGGGTCCGTCTGAGTAGGTATCTCTCAAGGATGTTTTTCTTTGGACACTATGCAAAGTGAAGTTTCACGCGCACTTTATCAAATGTTTAAAAAAAATAGATTTTAACGAAAGTCAGGGTCCTTGGTCTATTTGTTAAAGCATAAAATAAGAATCCTCCAATAGGAAAGTTAACAAAACTTTATCTCCTTGTCTAAACTCCACGTGAACAAAGTCACGTGCAATGCTCGTTTAAAAATATAATTACTAACTTTTATGAAGAAGTATCAAAACACTTTAAATATATCTACGAACTATTTAAATCTTTATTATGCTTGAAATAGAAGCGATATCGCTCTGAACGAAAACTATACGTATTTTTTGATGGCGCAATTTTGATGGCAGTAATATTTTTTTAACAGCAACACTAATTTTTACCCTTTTATTTTTATGTCAAAAATATGATGATAGTTTTGTTAAGACTAAAATTAAATTTATTAAATTATCACTTTACAATTGCTTAGAAATTGTCAAAAAGTTATGGATCAAAATCATTGGATCCAATCAAGCTTGAAGCTATATTTATTTGGGTTGTTGATACTGTGCTCCTGAAAGCACGTACCGGCTGTACGTGCTTTATTGTCATCCCATCGGAATTTTAGAATAATTGGAAAGAGTTACATGCAGGCGATCACGGCTAGGTTGCCGTATTGTAGCCGACATTGTTCAAGCGCAACCTGAGATATGAGAATGACTTAGTTCTGTAGGGCCTCGTGCAATTTAAAGGTTACACTTACATGAGAATCAGGCAGTAAGAATAAGAATAGAGTAAAACTGTTTTAGTGCATATATTTGTACATTATTATCTCTTGTACAATTGGCAACGTAGATTATGTTGAGAATGGCCAACGTGGGCAACGTAGGCCAGGAGAATATCATCAGTAGTGTAGTAGTAAAATGTAAATGAAATAATTTGAGAGTTAAGTTTTTAATTCAGGTACACTAGCTATTTTGTTTCCAAGATTAAGTAAATTTAGTTAAGAAACTTTTCGTAAGATGCATATATTTTCTCGCGAGCGACCGAGGTGCCACGTGCAACGAAATCTTTACGGAACTACTAATTTCTGAATGATTTATAATAAATAATAACTGCACTTTTAAATTAAAAACAAAGCTAAGGTTAAAAAGTGTGATTTAAATTGAAACAAAACACATTTATTTGTAAGAAAGAAATAAATATTATTTTAGTCTCTTAATATGTCGGTGTGTATTTAAAACGTTAATTCTAATAGAAAATTACTTTTATTTTTATTCCTGACCTAAATGAAAAAATGCTGACAACGAATAAGTCTTTTCAAGTGAATTATGCGACGGATGGTAAATTATTTAAAGAATCATTGCAGTGTCGATAAAACTCGTGACTTTGAAGCAAAGAGGCAATGAAGCAATGAGGCAATGAGAGGACAACGTTTGCCCTCGGCCCGGCCATCCTGCTTACAAACGGGCGAAGTTTTCTCTCCTCGGTCGTTACGAGGCGCGAATTGCTCGCGTTACAATTACAGCGCGGCCCGCCATATTTATGCCCGCGGTAACCAAATTGCCTGATATTATTCCATCCCATTGAGTGCGAAAAGCGCAAATTAAACCGATTTTATATTGGATGATTTTCCTCGAGAGCGGGGGCGAGATATGTTCGTTGTAAGATAAGAAGCGGGGAAGATTGCGTTATGAAATAAGAAAGGAATTGCACATTCTAAAGAGTTGCTCCTTATTTTCCGCTTTGGGATAAATATTTTAATTCTGTTGGTTTTGATTGACTTTCTTATTTACTTTCGTGTTGAGGAGTTTTATTTGTTGAACAAATTTGCGAATGAGCTATGTTTTAATTGATTGTAAATTTTTAACCCTATTTGGAAATATTTAAATGCAGATAGTTAGGACGATTATTATTTAATTGTCTTAACTAAATATTAAATTTATTGATTTTAGGATTATTATTTTACATATATGTACATAATACGAAAGTTAAATATGTTTTTACTAAATTACTCACGTAGCTGCAAGGCTATATAGCTTTATGCTTCATAACCACAAAACATCACTAAAATTTTACAACTCGTTTGTAAACGCAATTCGTACAAACATAGAAGAAAGTGGGAAGAAAGAAAAGATATATCTTCAAGGGGTCCAGATATTTGGGAAACTATATAGCCTAATGAAAGCGAACGAGGGCGGCCGGGCGCTAACAACTAATTGGCTATTCGGAAAACTCATTTGAACACAAAATGGTTTTTGTATTTAAATTTCGAAATTCTGTAAAACAATCGTGAAAGTTAAACGCATCAGACGTTTTGGTTTCTGCGGACGTATTAGGAATTATTTAAAAATAAAGAATTTCTATGCGATTTCGTGTTAAAATAACGGAATTACACATTATGTAACAATATAGCTATCAATTGAGTCCTTTGCAATTTAATCATTATTCAGCTGGACTGGGGTGGATACAATCGTACTGCTTCTGGGGAATCTAACGTCTGGCTCGGCTAATGACGACTGCGCTCTGAATACTGAGCGGCTGTCCTATACGTGCATGCGAATATCTACTTTAAAAACATTTTCCGTCCTTTGCATTTCAAGTGTTTTTAGAAATTGAAAAAGATCCATTTAGGTTGTTATTATGAACTGAAAGTTGATGATAGTCATAATCAAATGGTTCACTTTCCATATTAGATTATATTTTGTTTTATTTATATCTATGTTAGATTGGTACGCGACATATTGTCTGAGAACTCCTCCTTTCCTATAAATAAGCAGGTCACATATTGAAGGGGGTAAAGGGGGAATACAATTGTAACTTTCGTTCCTCCGGCTTATGCGGAGGCAGAAGTTTAAAAAATACAAGTTTTCTTGTCTCAAGCTTACGGACACGCATCGGCGACGTTCACACGTAAACGCGATGAGACCCGTTGAGATATTTCGCAAGTATGCACACTACACAACTTCTACACGAAAAAGTGTGCAATCGTTCAAATATTCCAATATAAAGCAAAATAAAATAATCTGATTGTGAAACTAAGTTAGTCTTCAAGAATCTTTTAACTTTCATAGAAATGGTATTTTGCATTATACTTATTTAGCAAAAATTCTCAAAGAAAAATAATAAAATGTAAAACATAAGTAAGTAGAAATGACTCAAGTGTGCTTTATATAAGTCGTATTGTGATACTAATTGAATTTTTATTTCTCATGAATTTAATAATATATCTGTCGATAGAAATGAAATGATCGAATACTCGTACTGAATTTTTAGATGCCGAAAAATAGCGATTATTATTTCCTATCCATTATTCAAGTCCATCTACAGTAACTTGACTCGGAATAAAAATGAGACTCCATTAAGTTTCTAAAGATTTAGTGCATAACAAGCAGCCATGTTCGAGTCCTTTATACCGAGTAGTACTTTGGACTATTTTAATGTTGCCTTTGATTATTACCCGAGAAAGTTTTATGAATAAAAAAAAAACAAGCCTTAATAAGTTCCGTTCATACAATAGGCGCTAAGTAATCGATGTAAAATAAAAGTTACCAATCTCTCTTAAGCCGGCTAAGTTTCGGTGGTGAATTTACTTCCACCGAAGAATACACAACAAGTAATTAGTATGCAGGAAAGTTGTAGAACATTTTTTTAAATTATGTTAAGTCTCAAAGAAAAAGTGAACGAACACTTCGGGCGAAGGGAGACACTCCAGCGATTTCCAATAATTCATTAGAGCCGCCGTCACAGGGTACGAATTAAAATTAATGATTCGCGAAGGCGATGTCGCTTCCGAAAGATCTCATTGTGTTATCCCATCACTTTTTATTCATTGGGGTAATGCCAAACTTATTATGGTATTACCTTACAGGTGTTTTGTTCACTTCACACTCTTATTGTTTTATTTGCCTTAGTGCTACTGTTTGTTAAATGTTCTAATAAAAGTATTTTCTCTGTTCATTCCAAATAAACATTCGTTTACTTGTATTTATTTACATTTCACGGTTTTATATAAATTATCTAATTTATTTAAATTAAAAAGTTGGAGAGTTTGGTTAAACGTGCTAATCTCAGAAAATATCGGTCCGATTTGAATAATTCTTTTGACGTTATATACTAATTATATATACATATTTTTTTGAGGAATCTTTTATGTTATGTAATTTAACGTTACGTTACATAATTAACATATATCAAAATACTTCATTGTGAAACTTTATAATATAAATTATGATAAAGATATGATATATAAAATATATGAGGTTTGACGTGAAAATCACAAGAACTATAAGTCCGATTTGAATAATTATATTTATCCGTTATGCAGTTAGTTTTTGAGGAAATTTTATGATTTATACAATCTTTACGATTCCAATGATCGTAACAGTAATGGAAATTATAAAAGAAACAGACATGTATAATTCATCAACTAAATATTTAAATTAAATATATTAAGCTTACCTAGTTAAAACTCACGTTTCAATATGTTGTATATAATTTGTGGGAGATATGAACCCATTTTCTTAGCTTCAATTTGGCTTTAATGCTGTTGATCCCGCGCTGGGATTTGCAGCGACATTGTCGCGGGATGATTTGATGAGAATTCGGGCGTCGACATACAAGACGTGTTTCCAGTTTCCCGTCACGCGCGCGGCTCAAATAAGGCTTACTACCCCGCTGTCGTCTCGCCTCGCCTAACGCCCTCCGTTTCCAAAGTAAACTGCGGAATACCTAATGCCTCCATACGTTATTAATGTTCAAAAATTATTTCAGCCAACATTTCTTGTTTGAATGAATACTATGTTTTTTAAAATTATCATTTGATTCGATAAAAATGATTCATTATGTAAATTGTAAGAGTATAATGTATTAGTCGCAGTTAAGGTTTTATTTAAATTTGTTTTAATACAAGATATAATACAAGATAATAATAAAATATAATACAAGATATATAATAAATATTCATATATATATTTATATATACTTGGTACATAAAACTAAATGACTTGACGAAATATAATAATGAAGAAAATATATGAATTCGATAAAGGCACGGTATCGTGAGTTGGCGCTAATCGTCTGACATCTTAACCAAGTTGTCCTTATTGATAGTTGGTTCATAAGTCGGGCTCGGTCGCGGTCCGAATCCTAAGCAGCGCCGACTTGCAAGTAGCCAAACAAATTGACGACAATATCTGTCTGTTCTGTCAACCAACTACTGTTATTAGTGTTGCCATAGTAGCAGACTTTTTATTTTATCTGTATATTATGTTACTTATTTTTCATTAAATAAAAAATCCAACTGGACTCATATGTATACATATGAGTCCAGTTGGATTTTTTATTTTTTTAAATGTTTATAAAAACTATTTTTGAATTTCAAACTTAACTCTTTTGCTAATACACTTTATAGCTTTTAATTTTATTTCGAGTTTTTAATGTTAAATTTCTTAATCGTTAACGTTGTTAGTTTCTAGGTTATAGCAGTACGTGCTCGACCTTTTAGTTGATCACCAAGGAAAGTTCTATTGAAACTATTTAAGATAGGGAGTGAGAAATTCTTAGTTAAGTACTTTTATTACAGCAGTTTTATTTTGATACTTTTGAGAAGTTTTGTCGTGCGATCGATCAAGTGGTTCACATAATTAAAATTAAAATTAAGACACTTACTTAAAATTATATATAAGAGAAATGTATTTATTCTTTACAGCCATTTTACATTTTATAATTTCTAAATAAACACGAAACGCCCGCCGTCAACGCAACACCTGCTTATCTTAAACCGTCAAAACTAGACTATTACCGTGGGTTTACTTTTTATTTATTAGTCGCCACATTACTTCCTCACCCAGACATTTGATGGTTTGTTAGCTCAGGTAAATATCTGGAAATACAGCTCTTTGTTTTTATTGGCGTATTGGCGATGTAAGGAATGCTTAATATCTTTCAGAGTCAGTGTCTATGGGCGGTTGTGACTATTTGCCAGAACTCTTACATTTTATAAATAAAAAAAATTGTCTCCAAATTAAATTCTTATAAGAATAATAAAGATTTTAAGTAAGTAATTGTCTCACATATTTGATAAAAATAAATTATCTCTTAAACTATGTAACCAAAATACAAACTGTAAATAAAATTTCCTTGGTAATAAAGTAATTTATTTCTGAATAAATTGACGTGTTGTATATGGAAAACACCGTCTATTAGAAATATCACTCAAGAGATTACAACACGGTGGCTTTTTCATACCTATGTCGTATTATCTCTTTAACAATTGGTCCAAATTATATGCAGTAAAAGGGAAAAATCTTTTGTTTAAAACACTTGAGGTGATAAGTTTATTTATTTTGATAAAAATTCATAATTGTTGATAATATGACCAATAAACATGTCCTAACGATTTAAATTATTTTTTTATATATAAAAAACTTTTTGTGACTTAAATACAAAACTTAGTAATATACTGTCGCTGACTTTTTGCAGGCATTATCATATTCTACAACTTTTCTCTAGAACTCAATCATATATCTCTCATCGTTAAGGCAGCGTTCGTAAGAAACGCTTTCGTTCGACCCTTTTTTCTCTGATTAACTTTGCAAATCCCACTACCACGAAAAGTCTTTTCATTTTTCGGGTTAATATTCGTCTATAACACTCACAAATGATGTGACTTTCTATTGGTAAAAGAATTTTCAAAATCGATTAGGTAGATCCAGAGATTACCCCCCTCCCCTACAACCTCACAATCTTTACCTCTTTATAATATTAGTATAGATATACGTTTGCAGCTTCTACTTTTGATTTTTAGTCAGTAAAAAGGTTTCATGTATATATTATAGTATTTCAAAAGGGTTTACTAAAACCCATCTATACGGAGTATGATTCTGTAACAAACAAGTAAACGAACATACTTCGTATTCATAATTTTAGTATTTAAAGATACATATTATTTAATATTTTTAAGCATAAAAATATTTTTAATGTCTATCTATAAATTTTAACTTCATTATTAATAAACTAGCCGACTCCATACGGGTGAAACAAGAATTATATACAAATATTCATTTTATAGCTTTGTTAAAAAGAAAAAACCTGGTACCCGATCGCAGCGCCACCTACTGCGTTCTACCTTAACTATCCAGGGCTTATCAAACACGCACAAAAAAAAAAAAACTTAAATTTGTCCTAGCCGCTTAATAGGAGTTTGCTGACAAACACGTACAGAAGAATTATTTATATACACAGCGTAATTAGTATTGTCGTGTTTTGGTTGAAATAGTGAGTTAGCCTTCCAGCACAAGTGATATAAAATCTTAGTTCCAAAGGATGGTGGCGCATTGGCGATGTAAGGAATGATTAATATTTCTAGGCGCCAATGTCTACGGGCGGTGGTCACCACTTACCATCAGGTGGCCCATTTGCCCGTCCGTCTAACTATAATACAAAAAACTTAAATAAATTAAAAAAAAAACACCGTTTTTGAGACATTAACGTTTAATTTAACATTGCTTACAGAAAACGTTGCAAATTATAGTTCAAATTATAGTCTCATCGCGCCTCATGAATTTCACAAGAAAATACCTGTACTCGTATCACCTAAGTTATTTTTTCATACCAGGCAATTTGTTCAATGCAGCGGATTTTCCAATGCATGTCAATGCAATTGCTATGGTATTCTGTCATGTCATTGCGCCATGAATTTCACCTATCTCATATTCACATTTGATTGCACTGACTAAAGTCACGATAAAGCTCAATACAAAATTTCATTTGGTAGTTGTTTCATTTTGTTTTAATTGGGTAATGTTTTGGAACTTCAAGATTTTATCGCTCTACATGGCATTGTGTTAATGTCCGCTTTGAAGAGTCAGCTGGTATTTACAGACATATGGCGTATAATATATCAGTTAGATTATTTAAGGACTTTTAATACATGTATGTTTCACGAGCTTTAAGACATAAAACATGAAATTCGAAGTAGACTTTCGTTTTAAAATGACGCTCTAATACAATCTTTCGAAATATTAAATTGTGTGGGTGCCCTTAGTCTTTACATTCATTCAATTGAGTTTTTTTGAAAGAAGTCAAATCAAATATGGTTATGCCTTTTGAAATTAGATAAACACATATTATTTGTACCTACCGACATATTTTTGAAATCTTAACGCAAAAAATTGCATCGACTAGTACCCATATACCTACCTAAGCATATATGATATAATATTACGTTTAAATACGATATAATAAAACATGGAATTAACTAGTGAAAAACAAAGTAAATTTCGTGTAAAAATTTGTAATATGAAACGTATAAGAATAATAGTCGAAATGCAGCAAAATACTTTAAGGTTTTGAAAAACTACATGTGCGTGACTCGGCAGGCGCCGCGAGGTCGCCTCGACGTACAATTGTGTAGGTGGTCCTAGATGCGCCGACTACTTTATTGTGAGCTCCAAGAACTTTATTTGTCTTCCTTAAACTAACTTCACTAGACTAAAGTGAACGTTCAATTTATATTGGAGAGTGCCTACGTAGCTAATACGAATAGAACACGCGTAGTATGGAAATTACAGTGAAATCAATCACGAACAACCCAAATATGCCTTACAGACAGCACAAACAAAGCTTTTACGTAATGGTTTTTCCATAAAGATACTATCTAACATTCTTATGAATCTATTACATCCAGTGCTTAAAATAACTGATTTTTATATTAACTCTTTTAGAATTGTCTTTTAAAAAACCACTAACTATCCTGGGCTAAGGTCTCATCTCACTTCCCTTGCGGAGATGATTTGGAGTTTATGCAATCATGCTGCTCTAATGCGAGTTAATGTGTAACCATTAAGGCAGAATTTCAACTGACATTAAGTTTTCTTCGTGATATTTCCCTTTACCGCCGAGCAAATTAATTATAAACACTAATTAAGTGCATCAAAATCATTAAACATCAATGGTGCTTGTTCGGGTTTGAATACCCTATCTTCGGTTATTATTCAGCTTTAGTCAGTCAGCTTTATAATAAAATGAATATTTAATTATCCTCAAACCTAATTGAAATTATCTCAATAAAAAAAGTCGAAAATTGAATATAACATTTGGTCGTTTTCGTAATATTTTCATAATGGTAATCGGTATTGATATTGAACAAACATAAAGTCAGGAAATAAAATACACATGAGAAAATTCAAAATCACTTACGTTTCAGGACGAAACCGGCAGCCTGTGGTCCTAGCGTGCCAATAAAAATGTAAATGTTTCCAATAAAATTTTGCTTTGAAGCAGTAGCAGCAGCGGTCGGCTTTGATCTCATCTATGTTATAATCGGGATGGCTTTTGTTAGGCCAGCGTGACTGTGACTCAACCATAACGAATACAATTTTGGCTCCCAGAAGACCATAGTTTTGCGTTTGAACATTTTTTTTCCGCCTTTTATAATGAAAAATTTGTGTTTGATTAAACCGTTTTTTGTATAATATTAATTAAATTAAAATCGATATTTGTATTTATTTAATGCAAATATTACAAGGAATAAAATTTATTATACTAGGTTGTATAATTACTAGTACCATAAAAGTGAAGTTTAATTTAAAAAAAGGTGCTCTCTTGCAAAATTGATATATTACAATATTTATGTCACAAGACCACATATATAATTACATAAAATAAAAAAGAACGCTTGAATTTTAAATTAAATACGTTAAATGAAAATGGAATTAAATATTTAATTAAATCATAACTGTACAACTTACATTCTAATATTCTTTCATTCAAATTACAGAAGTCGTGCCTAGCGAAGTGATCTTGAGAATGCTAGCAGCGATTCCGTGCTGAATTGCTAAGTCGATTCTTTGAACAAGTCATTACTTAAAGGAAATTCTTTAGTAATTATATTGAACGAGTTTTGCGTCTGATGTTTTTTTCGATTACATTTTGTTTACCACTGTATCACCAATGATGACTTAATCTCGAATTTGCATCCTATCAACTTATTCATAGAATAATAAACCAAAGATGTAAGGCAGGGCGTATAAGAATTTCAATATGTATAATGTTATTCAGGATGATTCTTTGAGCTCGGGTCGGACATAGAGCATTTGAATAAACCGATATCGCGGTAGTCGAACAAAATATTGCCTGTAGGTCGTGTTTAGTCGAGCCTCAGGAAATATGCATGTTTTGTTTCAAGCAGACGTTACATTATTAAATGCAGAATAAAAATCTATAACAGAATCGATACTATATATTATATTATACTATCATGTTATGTATATGTAAGTATGGATATATGTATGTATATATTTCTTTAATATGTATTTGTTTGATTTCATACATATATTGTCAAAAAGAACAGAAATTAACATTTGTCACGTCAATAGTCTGCGTCTGCGTCTAACTGTGAAGAATATATTATTACTATAATTGATATTAAAACATATATCTTTTATAATTTATATTATAATACTGGTGGTAGGGCTTTGTGCAAGCTCGTCTGGATAGGTACCACCCACTAATCAGATATTCTACCGCAAAACAGCAATACTTGATATTGTTGTGTTCCGGTTTGAAGGGTGAGTGAGCCAGTGTAATTACAGGCACAAGGGACATAAAATCTTAGTTCCCAAGGTTGGTGGCGCATTGGCTATAAGCGATGGTTGACATTTCTTAGAATGCCAATGTCTAAGGGCGTTTGGTGACCACTTACCATCAGGTGTCCCATATGCTCGTCCGCCTTCCTATTCTATAAAAAAAAAAAAAATTATATACCTTCTCAGACACGGGGTGCAGCTTCTGATATAACTTTTACGTATATTGCAGTAGTAGATTTTTTAGTTACGCGTTACAGTACATCTCCTCATTTATTAATATAGTTGTAGTAGTATTTTTGAACAATTGTACAAGATTTACATAGCTACGTCATCTGTTATTCAGATTAAGTAATTAAGGTAGAGTGTTATCAGATATGGCGATTTGTCAACGCATCAGAACAGGGGCGTTAATCCCTGATTACGGGGCCTCAGCAACTTCGTCCCGATCCATAGTCCTGCCATTACACGCTGTAGTCACACTTATACTAACGCCCAGATGAAAGATAAACATTTGACGTGAGAGTGAATCTGTATTCTTGTCACACGGACCGGGTTAATTCAATAGCTGATTGGATTTTGGGGCGCTGATCTTGAAGGCTATTTACACGAGGCCCTGAATGTCTTGCAAGGCTGTGATGTGCTTTGTTCCGCTGACATTTTTGTTATATCGAATCGATCATAATAATCAGGGCATTGATTAGTGTGGGTTCGTTTGGGAGTGAGATATATTACATTGGTCTATATTTTTTACACGTATATTTTTTTGTAAAATAAATTTTAAATACCTGTTCTACTCAGCTTAATAAATATTCCATAACAGTAATTACACGACTACCCAAAGGATATTCATGTGTGTATGTATTTTTTTTATTCCATCATAACTTTTAAATGCCTAAACAGATTTGAATGTATTAGAATCTTATCATCATCCCGAGTAAAACTGTCTATAAATTTAAAATATTTTTTTTTAATTTTTAGTTGTGTTGCGTTTTTTATATATTTTTAGTATATAATATATATACGAAATTAAAAAAAAAAAACAAACATTTCATCAGTCAGAATGCAGAATATTGAAGAAAATAAAACAATTAAGTTTTGAAATTAGAATATATATAGAAATATTTTAAAAATAACCGAAGACAAAATCGAAATTTAAAATTACTGTAGATTATAACGCGTTTTCAGATTGGATTTTAAAACGCAATTTTGCCATCATATTGCGGGTAGCCCTGTTATATGTCGCTATGGTAATGTAGGAATAACTTTATTATATAGCATATTGTGTTGACACTGCATTGTTGCGGCATTCTATTTATTGAACTGATTTGTTTGCATCGCATCGCCTTTGAGTCGCCGCAGAGGGGAGACTGAAGTGTAATTGAGAGAGAACTGCGTAACTGCTAAATTGTGCTCACTTCGGTGATTGTGGTTCGATGGAGCTTTGTTATGTCTTGTGTTAGGCTATATTCTGATTTCGATTACAAATCTGTCGAGAATACAAGTAAACAATAATTATTATTTTATACAGGTTTAGTAAAAAGTATTCATATATGTATATATTTTCTACTAAATTGTTGTTATGTAAAAAAATTTTTTTCTCAAAGTTTTTAGTTCTACTGTGCATTATTTTTCAATACAAACAACTTTGTAATTTTAGAATTACGTTATATATATTTTTAAAAAGGCTATACCTTTTGGGATTAAGAAAATGCCTTTCGGGAGTAAAAAGATTAGAAAATATTAACTCTCATTAATATCATATTTTGGCTGAACATCATTAACATAATTTGTGTTAAATAAAAGGCCATGGAAAAAGATGATGGAATTTGTAAGGGATTAAAAAATACTTGATGAAAAATCTATTTTTTGAAAGTCCTTTCATAATATTTAAATTTAATCGGCGTTCAAATTAATTCGTTCTAAATTCATAGCAAAAAAAGTTATTAGTGTACATATCAATTTAAAGCAATAAAAAATAATGAAAACAACAATATTAAGTATACTAAGTATTGTTGTTTGGTGGAAGAAAGAGATGGTATTGGCCTTGAGTCTGCATAATTATAACCAGTGTATGACATATTTTTAGTTCTTCAGGGCTATTACATTATTATTATATACAGGCTACGTAATGGTATACACATTATGAATTATGAATGACAAAAATTCTAACAAAAAAAAAAACAATGTCAATGTTTCATTGTAAATCGAATTAGTCAAAATAACAATAATGCAAATAGTGGATATATATATATACATACAAATAGTATAAATAAATAGTGTATAAATATACACTATATATGTTTATATATGTATGATGTTTGCAAAAAAGTCACATAAAACAATGTTAAAAAATTAAAATGTAATCATAAAGGTAAATAGTGGTAGGAATAATGATATTTTAAACTATGTATCATGCAATAAACTCAGCACAGTAAGGAACGAACTGTATGAATTTTTAATAACATGAAATAACCTTCTGTAAGAATGTCTGTTTTACGACTGACCCATTTATAAGGTACAGATGAACGTAAATAATCTACCAGGCATAGTAAATGATAGTGAAATGTAATAAGAAAGATGATATGTTTCTAGTTAATTTACTTTGTTTTCTATTACAATACTTGTAGTTAGCGTGATAGAATTTATAAGGACCTATTAAAATTTAACAGAATAAATTACTTTCATACATACTAATTACTTATTTGACCGCCTCGCCGCTAGCTTATGAGGCGCAGATTTCGAAGTCCTAGGTTCAAGCCCTGGGTCAGGTGAACACACCTGTTAATCGGAAAGCAAGTATCTCTAAAATTTATTTAGTAAAATATATTTGATTTATTATTCCAAGAGCTAATTGATAAATATAAGAGACTTTCAAAGCTACCTTTAAAGAGGTTAAGTGGGCGTCATTCTATCAACCAGTCTAATTAATCTTAAGTCGAATTTAGTAGGCACCGAAAAATGACAAGAAAAACAGGTAAAAGTTTAAACAAAAAAGCTATTCACCGCCGAGTACCAGATTTTGAAATCAGTATGAAACATTTTGCGTCATAATATACGCATCTGAGAACGTCGGGCCATATAAAAAATCCCCTAATCTAGTAAACACGGCAAAATGACTCTCTTCACGAGAGGGGCGCCACGTATTCGACAAAATTCGGGGAACTTAATCTTTACGGGATAAAGTAAAAGGAGACATGACCCAGGTGGCACCACAGGCACGCGTAAATTTAGACCCTTTGTCTTTCCTGAGCGCTGTACCGGCTTTATCGTTAATTATGAAAGTGATGCTCCTTAATGTAATACAGGTCATTCTCGGTAATTACATTTTCCCTTTATTAAAGTGGTTTTCTTCATCGGAAGCGATCGGATCATTTCGTTTACTCCTTAATAAAATGATATGAGCTATCTTTTAGTTATCCGTTGTTGAGTATATGTTTTTTTTTCGTATTTAGTCTAAACTAAACTTTATTTCCTAACTTTAAATTTATAAAATATTAAATTTTATGGACGTTAAATTCAAAGTAGTTAGACGGACATGGATTTAAACTAAGCGTAAATAAAAGGGAGCATTGAGAGAACGAAATCACCGGAACGGTTTTTCATGTTTATAACACAACATTAGCTGGTGGACCGTCCGGCGTCCAGTCCGGCGCGTAGTAGCTACGTGCGGCGTAATCGCCGTCCGTGGACTTCTGTGAAACACGGAAAACCGTTCAGACGACCCCCTATTCCCCACCACCCACACCCACCACTTTTACGATGAATCTTCGTTTCTCCGCATCAAGAAGTAATTTTAGTGTTCCTTTGCCGATTCAATGATAGCACTCGGCCTGATTGGTTAAGCCCCTCTTTGATTTAATTTCGGGTTAAGTTGCTTTGCGGTAAGCCCCGTGGGATTTCGTTTGGACCTTACTGATATTTTTAACAGTTTCTCTTATGCTAATGCAAACTTGGATTGCAATTACTTTCGGAGTATTTCTTAGTTTCATTTGATTAAAAATACCGCAACTGATATTTTATAGTAAAATATGTTTAAATTGTAAAATGTAACCGATATAAGAGAAAGCGTATCTTTTGACTTTAAATATTTATTTATTTACTAGCAATGCCACGCAGTTTCCACCGCTTTAAATGGCTGTATCATACAGTTTGGTAAATATCTATATAAATTATCGTGATCCCACCTTTGACATCTCACTGTCAAAGGTTTAACTAACCTACCTAAGATGAGATACAATCATATACTGCCATTGCTCGTACCTGCTGCTTACCTACAACCATTCTTAAAAAAAGATTTACGGTAAAATACTCTAATCATGTGGATTTTCCTGTAAATGTACTAAGCATTCAAGTATAATTTTGGCTTTGCCCATATGTTTTGGAAGTAGGCAATTGTTACGCATCTAAAAGTAGCCTGTGCCCTTTCTTGGGGTTCTGGCTTTTTTTTTTTTATAGAATTGGAAGCTTGCTTCATACTAAATTTCATCAAAATCGGTTCAGTGATTTAGCCGTGACAGACAGACATATCTATAGACTGACTGATTACTTTTATATTTATAATATTAATATAGATTAATAGGTTATGGTTCGCAAAGCAGGGTATAACTAAGGGAATACTCGGTTCAACTGAGTTTTCCCCAAATATGTTGTATATTTGGGGAAAATACAAATCACGAAATAGCTATGTCATTAATTAAAAGCAGAAATAAGTCTTCTAGAAAGGTAGGTAAAACGGTGTCAAAAATAATAACACATTCTTATAAACATTTATTGTGTATATATATATATTATTTTATTTTATTAATTTGAAAAAAGTCATTAATATAGTAAGGTGTATTATCATTTCTAAACACTACGTGAGTGCTTAGAATACAATACTAAGATAAAGTTACTTAGCTTGTATTTTCTCCACTGCGATATCTTGGATACATAAGACAGAAGTCTTATAAAACTCAGTTATTTCCACTTTACTCTGAATCGTAGCAGATGTCTCGTATGCATGTCAGTGCCTTGTATCGCAGCGTCCACGGGCCAGTCGTCATGAATACGTAATATAAGGGCAGGACGCGAATTCTTTCGTTTATTATTCAATCATTCGTTCGGCGCGAGTCGGCTTTAATTTCATGGCGGGTGGGCACGGTGCCCCAAGCGACAACCGTGGCATGCCAGTATGGAGATCACACTGTTACGGAAGATAAATGGTGGTATCACATGACGGAAGATAAAGTATTTTGCGTCCGTCCTCGAAATATGCTAAGCAATATTAAATATTCAATATCAATACACTCTTTATTAGAACACTGTCTAAATGTTAATACAATATATTTTGTTTCAAGCGCGTAGTATATATACTATATATGAAAGTAATAATATATTATTTAATTTTAATTCTTTTTACATCACACAATTACAAAAGCCATTTCCATACTTTTCGAGCAAACAACAGTGAGCACTGCGAAAAAGACAATTCTTATTCTAAAAGGCGAAGCCGGTGAGGATGTGGAACGAGTGCGTGCCTGTTTTGATTGAAACCGCCCGCGCCGCCCGCGCCGCCCGCTGCCACCATCGCGACCGACACCGAATTGAAAACGCAAATTTAGTGACACATCTATTAGCGAAAATGTGAAAAAGGCACAACCAGAAAATAGGATTGCTGAAGAGAAGACTATAATGTTACAATATTTCTCTTAAAAAGGTACCCGGTTTTGAGATCGAATACACGCTTTTATAAGTACATTGTGTTAGGTCGCACGTTTCATGTGGTTTTATAATACTCGTAAGATGTCGTTCATTCTCGTTCCTCCTCGCATACAAAGATTTTTTATTACTTTAAACTCGGAACAAAGTGCATAAGCCTCGAGATATTGTTCCCGGCAAACATCTTTGTGAAACTCCGCGGCAAAGTAACCAAAAGATATTCTTATACAGAAGTGCCTGCATGCGGTATGAACGTGAACGGGGAGTTTTACTTGAAGCTATCTCGTGAAATCATTTTTACAACTATCAAAGGGAGCATGACATTAAAATTCAAGAGACGGTCATGCGACCTTGTACTGCTATGTACCTTTATCTACGTTTACTGGGTCTGCATAAAAAAGTACGTACTTTTCTCACTAAAACATGAAAATGTCCTTTTAAATTTTTGAATTTAAATTTGTAGCTAAATTCACACGTGTACACGTAGAAATTCAGAGAAACTTTATAGCTTTAGAAAATTTACCTTTAATTTTTATTTAAGCGTGAAAGTAAGATGTTAAGAGTGAATTCGGTATTTCATTTTCTTAATCTATTATATTATTATATAATATATTTTTATATTTTTATGTATGCAATATCTGGTTGTGAATGATTATGTCTACACTATTTCAATTACTCATACCGTGGGACACTAAGCACTATCTGAACGGTCGCATTCGCACACGATTCAAATAAAAAAGTCCGCCATCACTCAAGTATGCGTCACCATTCAATCGCTTGCCTAGAAATTTGCTCCCTCGACCCGAGAGATATACAGGATATACCATTTTAGAGCTAAGAATTAACTTAAGTTTCGAATTAAGGACAACATATTTTTTCTTCATTCCTTATTTTTCCAATGTATCCAATTTTTTTTCAATTAAATTCTATTTATTTACTTTAAATAAAATATGCATGTTTAGTCACTACATTTATGACATGCAAATACCTTAACTTAAATTATAAATTAAAATTATTTTAACTTAATTATAAGGCAATACATTACATTATATTTCATTTCATTTCAATATAAGGGTACGAGTCACAATATACATTTTTCCATTAAATTATAAACCAAGATATAATTCTTTTGTTGTATTTTGATAGAGCTTTTTCAATATTTTTATTTACATTTAACAAACGTTTGTACTTTCTATCCCTTTCTGTTATATTTCGGCCGGCTGGCAATCTAACATAACCGAACAAAAGCGAGTTATAACATCCTATTACAGTGCTACCGGCTGATACAGAAAAAAACATGACAAAACACCCAATGACCAATGCTAGGATGGAAATTGAGACCTTAATATCCGCAGCCGTTCAAGATCACATCAAGATTCGTAGTCGAATTCTAATTTAAGGATATTGTTAATATATAGGTATAGTCTAGTAAAATATTCCGATATCCATTCCAATATGAATTAATTAATCATAAATATATTTTTACTTTTATCATTTTATAATTTAAATTTCTATTCACGAAGTATAATGTTAATTACTATTACTAAAAATACTTCAATAGTTTGTTTTATGTAGAATTAAAATAATTTACTTCTAATGTCGTATCCACATTATTTACAATATAGCTTAGAGGCGTTCTAAGCGAGATGTGACCCCGGTTCCTACACGGTCCTTGCAAATGGACAGGAAAAAGACGCGGGAGGAATGCGTGGGTGCTTTTAATTTAATATTGACTGACACCGAAATGGAATCGAAAGTTTGCCATCGACGTGCTCAGCCGATTAATCTAGTCCGCTGTACTTCTTTTAGTATTGTACCAAGATTAATGAACATACAGTTTGTGGTACAGCTTTGTATAAGCCTTTAATGGTAGATATGCACTCGCCAATTAATCTACTGAAAAACAGCAATGTTTTGTATTGCTGTGTGGTAGTAGGATAGGTGAGTGAGCTAGTGTAATTACGTGCACGTGTATCATCACGGCTTAGTTCTTATAGTTAACGGCGCAATGAACGGTTTTACCACTTACCATCGGCTCATTTGCCCGTCAGACTTTCTATATTAAAACTAATGAGGCTCACTGAAATGTGATTTTCGATAAATTATTTAAAATAACACGTGATAATCCCAACCATATTTTAATATAAAATTTTCGCTCGATCTTATGAAAAACGTACGTATTTTTTTCGGTTCTTTTAAATAATAGCTACATTTTACAGAATAAAACACATTTATTTATGGCGAGACAGAATTCAATGAATTTTCGCGTAGCCCTCGAGCGTGCTTGTTAGCGTAGGAACACACGGCGCGTGACGACGCAATAACGTTTAGAGCCTATGCACATTCTTTTTTCCTATATATTATAATGATTTAAAAATTTTAATTTGCTTATGATCGTTTTAAATCCATAGAAATGATCAGAGCCGAACGGAAAAAATAATACAATTTTTTTTTTAATTTATAGGCTAGCGCTTGACTATTAATCACACCTGATGGAAAGTGGAACGCACTTGCCTAGTAGTACTATAGTGTAATGAAAGCTAATTGTTTATTATTCTCTTGCGTACATTTTATTATTATTTTTTATTAATGATATTAATAAATATTAATAAAATCTAATTTTATTAGTATTACTAAAGACGTTATAAAAAAAAGCAAAAGATAAGTTTTAGTTTTCAAGTCGAAACTGTTATAGTTAAAACAATAAAGAGCACCTGTTTCTTGGGTACTTCAGATACTTTCTGCGCCTTTGGGGAGCCGGTGTCAGTAGGGCAAATTTCATTTGGACCGTTAGAGGTTCTACAAACTTCGTCCGGGCTTCGAAACACGTGTTAACACGACTCGTCTTTGAAAAACTGGATAAGGACCTTATTTATATGGGGTCAGCGTACGCCGCGACAAAGGAACATGATGTTATTACTGTTGGCTGGCGCCCATTAATGTGATGTGCGCACATAATAATATTTGCGGATAAAGCCTCATCTCCATTAAATATAAAAAGCCACAAAAACAGTAAAGAAATTTTGGGTAACCATAAAGCATGGGACTGATATAATAAAGCCCTTTGACATTTACTCTTTATATCATATCATATATCATGGTTGTGATAATATTGTTTGTACAACTAGGTTATTTCTTATTACATATTTTATAAAATAAGTTTTATTACACTAGATGATGTGGAATAATTTATTTGATAATAATTAGATATGTATAATAATTACAATTTAGGATATTATTAATCGTTTTGGCAAATAATATAATATATAACAAATAGATAAATCGTAAAATAACAACAATAAGCAAAGAAAGCGACAAAGGTGAACACACATATTAGTTAACAGGATATGATATATAAGACATTTTTATTCCTTAAAAAAATGAATGCAAAACAGTTAATAATTTTATGCACACACAAAATAATTTTAGTTGGATCACCTATAAAAAAGAAACACGTTGTCATAATCAAAGTAAGTTAACAATATGCTCTTAAAATTTGTTGTTATGAAAAAAAAAACACAGTGACGTCTTTTGTAACCTTGTTATTGGAAAATTGACATACGTTTTTTTCCGGTACAAATATTAAGAATTATTTTAGTTTAGAAACAGCGTGTTACTTATATATTTGATTTATTTTATTTACCCAGTGGGTTGGTTTTCTCCTCGCACGTACTAAACGATATTTGGCGATCCCTAAGACGAGCCGTTTGTCACGTACGTGACGCAACGGACAAAATGGAAACTTCACTATTGGCGTAACGTACAAATAAATACGTTACCATTTAGTGTTTTCACATACTTACCTTCTTCACTTCAGTAAAGGCTATATTTATCGGATACTTTAAATCACCCTAGATCAGTATAAAATTTAAGTTTGATAAATTCTACGTTAGTAGAAAATGCTTAAAGAAAGTTACTCACTTTTCGTTGTAAGCCAAGTAGAGGTGTCATTTTTCATTTCAGAAAAAACGATTATTTGAACGAATCGTGTGGCTTCGGGGTAGAACGGACTTCGATCATAACAGGGAAAAAGGAAAGTCGAAAAGGACACGGTTTCCGAGCACAGCCTCAGTGTAATGTCACCTTACAGTAAAGATAAAATAATAACACACGTTAGACGAAGCAAAGACTGTTGTCCTTTATATTCCTCACTGTTTCTTACGCATCTTTGATATTTCTCCATTTAGCAGTAAAAAAATATTTTTACAAGCAATATGTAGCTATGATCACTCACTTCAAAGGAACATAATTTCTCACGTGAGCAAATTTAAAGTGCAATATGATTTTTTCAATTTTTGTGTTTTATATTTGACAAATAAATTTTTTTTTTACGCTATTTTTAAACACACTCATAAATTCAGTCGCTAATTAGCCAAAAAATAGCTTATAATCTTAATGTTCAATCGACGCTCGCTAGTTTTTTTACTTAAGGTAATTACTTAACCACAACTAGTACATAAATGTAGCGATGCATATATATCACTTATTATATAGGACAAAAATCTTACCTAAAAATAATTATTATTATATGTTTACAAACTGTTACGTTTGTAATTGTTGTTACCTTATGCAAAAAGTTCTTAAACAGGATGATCATTGTCGCCAACATCCTTAAGAGAATGATAATGATACTGATGTTCCTTTGAAACTAAGAAATAAATTTACCAATTTTTGACTTTCCTGAGGTTTTTGTATTACAGTTCGATTTGATAAGATTATGTACTAAGAGTGAACACCGTCCGTCAAATCTGACATGATTTTCAATACACCAAGAAAGATAATCATAAACGTTTCTTGAATTAAACAAAAAAACGCAGTAATATATTTCTTTACAACATTCCAACGGGTCGCGCAAGTTTGAATGAATATATAAAATACACGTTTATTTAATAAATTAAGGTAACAGAGTGAAAAGCATTTCAACGATAAACTATTGAATTGTTGTTGCAAAACAAATATTATGTACTGTTTGCGTACACCTACACAAGAAGGCGTTTTATAACAACAGCAAAACATTTAAATTGACAGGACTGCAGCGCAATGACAATTTAACTTAACTCGTCAGAGCACAATTGATACGCGCCGCCTTCCTGAGCGCAATATTCTGGGTCATTTATTTCTAGTGTTAGTCTCGTTGTCTTTGTTTTATTTACATTCACTTACTAATAAAAGACGTAAAATAAAATAAGAGAGTTTTTGTTAAATCTATCATTGTTGTTTATATGATGAAATTGTAACGGGGGTGAGATATATCAAGGTAGGTAGTTCGTGAAAATTAATCGCTAGGGAGTTCATTATCGAAACATAATAAAGTAAAAGATCGTTAATGTTCTCTCAAGGGCAATGGAAGATTTGGGGCTTATTGCACCACACTGCTCCAATGCGGGTCGGTGGATATAAATTTAAAGTGAAATAAAAAATATATTTCTTCACGAATAAAATAGTAGGCTCAATTTCGTGATAGAATATCTCCTGGCGCAAATAAAGATACATTATATTAAGTTGCCTGCCTCGTTGGTCTAGTGGCCGGTTATAAGGCCGCAGATCCCGATATCCTGGGATTAAATCCTAGGTCAAGTCGATAAAAAGTTGTTGGGTTTTTTCTGTCTTGTTGTGTGTACAAAAAATACGTAATGTGCCTCAAAAGTTACGTAAAGTAGTGAGCTCTTTCTAGTCGTGTCGGGATTGCCGTCCCACCAAATTATGAAAGTGAGAGAACAGTTGGTGCCCATGTGTTTGCGCACACACTTGAACACTATAATATGTCTCCGTTTAGATTGGCCGCCGTGCCCGAAATCGGTCAAGAGGACATCATTATCACATATATTTTAGTTTATCACGTATCATATAATCCTAAAAAAATACTGGTGGTAGGGCTTTGTGCAAGCTTGTCTGGGTAGGTACCACCCACTTATCAGATATTCTACCGCAAAGCAGTACTTGTTATTGTTGTATTCCGGTTTGAAGGGTGAGTGAGCCAGTGTAATTACAGGCTCAAGGGACCTAATATCTGAGTTCCCAAGGTTGGTGGCGCATTGGCGATGTAAGCGATAGTTAACATTTCTTACAATGCCAAAGTCTATGGGCGTTGGTGACCACTTACCAAGAGGTGGTCCATATGCTCGTCCGCCTGCATGTACTATAATATATATATTTTATATTATTCAAATTTATAACCATTCCCGAGAAGGTTTTTGTGCAGTGCTGCGAAGCTGTTTGGCGACTTTATTTCTAGACTACATTAATGCTTCAAAGTTATTGTTCGTAGATATATTGATACAAGCCTAGAACCTAGGAGCTTCATGCTATCGGTAATTGATACAGATAAATCATGGAAAGTAGAAATAAAGGTGAATGGATTTTATTTTATGATAAATGGACACTTTTGTCTTTTAGTTGGCTTAAAATTGACGCGATTGTCATCAAATCATTTAAATATATTCTTAAGATTCATTTCAGATTAAAGGCTTTATTTATTTTTCTGTCTCTGTTCTGTACTATATCTTAATAGATAAGACCTGTGTCTATCTACTATGCGACGTCATCAGCACCCAAGTATTCCAGTCTAATCAGTTAAACGGTGCCCATATACCATAATTATTATGTATAAAAAAAAGGATTTGGCATTTACATTTAATAAGCATGTTAAGATTTTAAAGTAGAAAGAGTGGGAGTCGAAAGCCATCCCACGCTTTCGAGAATATCTTATGAATGAAGATTTATATTTTATATCTCAAAGAACTGATTGTTCTACAGTATCTACTGATGTATAATTTGTAATTGAGCAAATTGTATATCATCAGCAGATAAATTCATCGACTCGGAAACAACTACAGTGTTAAGTAATATATCATGCAAACAAAATTTGATTGACAAACAACGCAGTCACATTTCAAATAGTTTTTTTTTCAATAGCTAGCGGCGCAATTTAGAAATTCCAAGAGATATATCAACGTCGAGTGTTTACAAATAGAACGAGGTGAAAATGATAGCCACTTTCGATATGGCCCTATATAAATAACTCTTTTCGATAATCTCCGATGCGATTGCAGCGTTCGATACGGCAGCGCTAGGCGAGCGTGTTTGCGCAAAGATTAATGATGCGATACCGCGCGCTACGGCGGAGGCACTCGACAAAAGGACCTCTTACTTACTCTTTGGTGCCTACTGGAAAGTAAAACGTAAAAAACGGCCAGATGCAACGTTGGCGTAATGCTTTTACGCAATATATTTTTTCACTTCTTTGTCAGACGTAATTTTATGTCATCGTTTAAAATGTTTAAGCATATTATTAAAGAATGCGTACATATATTAACATAGACATGATGTAATGAGGAGTGTTTATCGATAAAGTACTCAAAATATAATTGTTTGTCTGACTGTCCAAAAGGGACGCAATAAAGCGGTATGTCGTATTTAATGTAGGACACAGCAGAAATGAGACGCTTACAATTTCTTACTTTCTAAGTAAAAGTTAATTATAATAAATATTTTGATTTCTTTGAAAAAGTATCATATCCTATGATAAAACGGTAGAAGTTTCAGTTCAATACGAATTGACATCACTTATCTCCGTTTGGCATCTAAATTAGTATGTAAGTACATTATTTTTACGTTACAGACAAAATTTCAACTAAAACAAGTATATTTTGGAAATGGAGGCTCTGAATCAGCAGCACAATATCTTTTAGTAAAGGAAATATAGTTATAAACATAAGTGCCGCTGGAAGTTGATTTAATACAGTAAATGATGTAATAAAATAAATACTTCTAATTCTTTAGACATGCAGCCATTCTTCGCTTCGTTGAGTGACGAGTGACGCTAAAAATAATGGTATTGATTCAAAAACATAATTTGGCGTTATCTAATAAAGCTTTTGAAGTCGTCATTATTATTGAAATGGGTATATGGAGGGTTCGTGTATTGGAAATTCTTTCCGATTGAAACTAATCACGAATAATGACATAAAACACTCCCTATTAACTGGAAAGGGGAGAACGGAAACAGCAATCGTGAAATAAATCATAAGTAAATGAGATATTGTTCCAGCGCGACCCCTGATCTCCCTGATCTCCGGCTGAAATGGATGCGATGACAGTGTAACAAAACATGAATTAAATAACACTTTTAAAAATTTTCCGCCTTTTATCAGATTAGTGGATCATTACTGTTGTTTATCCTTGTCTGTTTTAATAATTTGGAGTTATATTTCATTGTTAACTTAAGAATGTACTTTTAATTTTTGTTTCTTTATATAAAACAGACGGGTAAATGGGCCATCCGGTGGTAAGTGGTCACCCTTGCCCATATACGTTGGCACTGTAAAAAATATTAACCATTCCTTACATCGTCAATCCGCCACAATTTAGATCTAAGATGTTATCTTACTTCTGCCTTTAGTTACACTGGCTGACTGGATTTTTTTTGATTATTTGTACATATGGTTATGTATATTGTTTATCTAATATATCCACTACTACCCGACATGTATTTTGTATTTGATACGCTTCATCTATATACAGCAAATATAGACTCTTAATAAGGTTTCTAAATATATTAGGTCCTTACATATGAAAGCGTTTTGTCGTACTGACCACTTTGATCTGAAATATCTCCTCTTTGGTTAAGAATTCCAAATTCAAATTTATAAATTCATTTAGCTGGTACATTTGAGTTTTGAAAACAGTCATTCATTTGTTTTTTCCATATTATCCATCACAAAGCACTTCAGAGATAGCTGCAAGCTTCGGGGTAAGTGTTAAAACTGTATTAATCCACTTGAAGCAAATCGGGAAAGTAAAAAAACTTGAACGATGGGTACTTCATGAATTGAGTGAATCGAACTTGCAAACACGCGTCGACTGCTGTGTTACTTTGCTCAACCGACACAATAATGAAGGGATTTTAAATTGAATCATTACTTGTGATGAAAAGTGGATACTGTATGATAATCGGAAGCGCTTGTTGTAATGGCTGAACCCTGGAGACCCTAAATCCTGCCCTAAGCGAAAATTAACTCAGAAAAAGTTACTTGTGAGTGTTTGGTGAATTAGCGCCGGTGTCGTTCATACAGCTTTCTAAAATCTGGCCAAACGATTACGGCTGATATCTATTGTTAGCAACTGCAAACCATGAAGGAAGAACTAGCTGGTAAACAACCGAGATTGGTCAATAGCTCTAGGCCACTGCTGCTTCAACGCAAGACCACACACTGCACATCAAATAACCACTAAGTTAGATGAGCTACAATTGGAATGTCTGCGACATCCACCCTACTACACCCGGACCTTGCTCCAACAGATTACCATTATTTCCGGAATTTTGACAACGTCTAACAAGGAAAAAATTCAACTCCGATGCGGCAGTCCAAACCGCATTCAAAGAGTTTATTGATTCTCGCCCCCATGGTTTTTTTTTCGTAAGGTAAAATGAACTACCTATGAGATGGAAAAAGTGCATAGATAACAATGGTGCATACTTTGATTAATTTAATATATTTTACAAAAAATTGACTTTATATTGCTCCCGTACAAAACGCCAATGTCACTTGTAAGGGGACCTAATATAATATTATTATTTTCTATGTTTTTTTCTTGTTTGATTATGAGGCGTACCGTGTACCACTATTTCCTTTTCTAAACCCCTGACAACGTTTGAAATTCCATGATGATCGGTTGAATAGTAAAGACGTGAAAGCGTAATATACATACTCACTCATTTATAATATTAGTAAGGATTCTTATTTCACTTACGTCTTTTAACAAGGAAGACCGTTAACGTTAGCAAAAAGAAGTTGTTAATATTACTTGTATATTGAATGCTAATTGGCATAATTACAAACAAACATACAAGCTTTCACGATATATTGAATAAGTGCATTTGTATTTGGTGATACGCTATGACAATAATTTCAATATTTAATATTAGTCTTATGTATTTATAACATTTTTCCCATCATTCAGTGTTACAGTAAGACAAGAGACTATTTGCTAAACTGTCTGTACTTAGAGCATCTAGTGGCTTCTGAGTGCTGCACTAGATTTTCAATATTCGCCTGTTGGTCGCATCATAAATCTTCGGAGCGCAAGCGTTTCCACGACAACCTGCATTCCCGTTCGTCCCGCCTTCATATTTAATGAAAACGCGGGGTAACTTTAATTTTCTTCAAACCAGTATATATTAGCAATTTCCTCAGACGAAACATTATGAGCTCATTGTGTTAAGTTTATATAGTCAATTTGTATGTTGGTATTAACTTATGGACGAGATAATAAATTAGATGTTTTTTATCTGATATAATGTCTTTGAATTATATTTTAATTCCTTTTTTCTCGAATATACTGATTAAACAATGATCATAATGTTATTTGAGATTTTTTACTCCGTCAGTCCAAAATAATTGAATCAAAATATGCTTTTGTATCGTCATTTTACAAGTTTTAATTACGTACATATCTATTTAATCTACCCCTATAAGAAAGTAATTCTAAATAATGAATCATCTGTCTAGTCATCATCAAACTGTGTTTTACTTCTTTAATATTATAAGGTTTATTTCATCTCTAACACAAAAACACTGTTAAAACCGTGAAGCATAGCTAAATATAAAATATATTTTAGCTTTAATCCAATGTCTTCAGAAATAATATTCTTTAAGGAAATTGAATTATGTAATGTAGTGTGATAAATATTATATTATTTATGAGTTGCTGCTCCCGCGACCTAGACAGATAGCGTTGGATATATATATATATATATACAGCTTTTTGACTATTATTGGGGAACTTTTTCGCAAAAGCGCTTTTCAAACTGCGATGGACAGGTCTGTTTTTTCCATAAGCTAATAACTGTAAAAATTGATGTTGTTGAAACTACAAAAAAAAAACGATTTTAATTAACGAAATTAAATTTATTTAATCTTTGTCGTGCTAATATATGACAGGTAATATTTATTACCGGTCATTTTTTGTAGGTAGTTAAAGATATATATAATTATGTGTAATATATATTTCCATAATTTAAGGAAGTAAGAATTTAGTACAAACGGTAATGAAATTTTAAATAATTTACGAATAACATAGCTAACAACATTGTCTAAAGTAAAAATTCTGAATGACAAAGCTTAAAGAAATTTTTAAAACTAAGAGAGGCACTTAAATGCGAAATACGAAGCAAAAGGCGCACTGGACACGGGAGTGGGTCCGCTGTGATCTGTCCGCTTCAATTTTCACACAGCTATTTTAGAATCGGACTAAAATTCAATTGCTTGAATTCAGCATTCAAGTCGAAATGCTTTGAGTCTCTGATTTGACGCGCTGTGACCGATTGTAATAATTGAGCGAGCGGCGTCAATGTTTAATCCAGCGCGCGAAACAGGCCGTTTATCAATCGGCCCAAAAAACAACATATTTCAATATCCGCTGATTAATATCCGCTGTCAGTTCGCCGGCCGAGGCAAACATGAAATTTATGTACTGCGACCGAGCGGTTTATTTCATTTTGCTTTTAAAATTACGAATGTTTGGCGCGACAATTGGCCGGCGCGTCGCGTCGTTCCCATCTGTTGCGGCGCCCAATTAACATTTGCATTAGAACTGCTCTTCGGCCTTTCATAGCGAATAACATCGAATTGCTTTTGTTTTACTCATGATCTACACACAAGATGAATTTTTGCTATAACCCTCACAATACCTATTTATAAGCTCTGCTTAAGATATGAAATTGTTTCATAGTTAAAAAATAAATTTATATAAATTAATTTAATCTTAACCTTTCACTATCTTCTTCGCAACAAGAACTTCTTATGAATAATTGATTTTTCAAACTCAAGTTCTGTGGTGTGGTGGTGTGACGAAGGAATGTCTGAATATATTTTAGAATTTTTTTACCGTTTTAAATGAAGAAACCTAATAAAAAATATTATAATATAAATAAAATCTATGTTAGGTAAAAAGAGAATGTTCATGGAATATAATTTTATTAATAAATACATTTATCAGATTGCGCACCCGTTAACCATACATGAAATACGTTTAAACGAGACGCTAAGTCTCGTATCTATTCGCATAAGGACGTTATTTATGGGTGAACTAATTTTAATGTAACAGCAATTATGCTAAGACGCTCATGGTTTACAACGACATGGAACGTAGTTGGTTCCCAAACTGCAGAGAAGTAATAAGCAGTGCAATACTCGCGGCCATAAATTTGAATAAGGAGTTTTAACTAAGGGCGCTGGCGCTGTGCAGCCTTGCCACTGTTCCACACAACGTAAAAACTACTCACGTTTAATAACAAGAAACCTCAAGCTATAATATTATTATAGTTATATTTATATATAGTAGTTATATAAAGTGCATTTTTATGAATTATTATTTAAAGAAGTTGTGAAAGAACAATATTCATGGAGCAAATATTAAATGAGTTTGATATTCGAAGACATAAACAAACCAACAACAGCAATGGCAACGGTCGTAAAAATGGAACTCTGGTGAAACTTAACAAGCAACTTTTATTAAAATAACAACATTTAGTCGTTAATTTGTTTGTAAAATTGCGCAGACGGTGAAAATTACTTATTCAGAATGGTGAGACCGCGGCGGAGTGGCAACTTGGCTCCTTGGCAAGTGTCGCGCCGCTTTTCTATAATTCAGGCACCATACTCGAATTCTGACGGCAACCAAGTTAACTTACCAATTGTCGAAATTGTGCATGCAATTATACAAACAAATACTTCCTCATTAAGAACCATATTTCAATACACGAACTCGAAAAGTTTAACGTTTCGATAGTTACAGATATTATGTACAATATCGAGCAATTCTCAGGCAAACTGCTCTTAATCACGCCGAGACAATTCTACACGGAATAATTAAATTTGCCCTTTTCATAATTTGTTTCAAGTATTCATTAAATATTAAATGAGTTTGAAATATAATGGTGTATGTAAGCCGGCTTCAACTTTTAATATATATAATATATATCTATATTTTAATTAACTGATTGTACTATCGGATATTTTAAAGTATGACATAAAAACTTTAAACTTGTAGGCCTTTATAAGGTAGACGTGCCATAATAATAATTGGGAATAATTTTGATCGATTCAAATGAGGAAATTTAAATATTACTCGTCATAGGATTTCAAGAGAAATAAATAATGATAAAGTTAATCTTTATTGAATTACTACATACATTTCTGAGATGCCCCACGAAATGTATCAAAGACGAAGCCAAGCTAAGAAGTGTAAGTATTTTATACGTAAGTGTATTATTATCGGCTTGTATACAATAACTACATGCGTTTATGCATTTTCTTTGAAGTGACAGTTTAATATTCACGATATAAAATGGTACGACGAATTCAATTGCAAGTGATATCAATAATTTATTACAGTCTGCTATTTATAAGGTAACCGGATTTTGCTTTTAATGTCATTACTTTTACCAATATGAATATAAATAATAAGTTTACTTGGTTGCCTTGTTTTAAAAATACGATAACGCAATAGTAATAAATATGTTAAGCTAAAATTCGATACGTTAGTTAAATTAAGTGATTAAATAAATCAAAATGATTGTTAAAAGGGTACATTTTTGGGTACAAATGGATATAATTACTTTCGATATTAGTATGAGGGCTTAGTGAAATCCAGTCTGAAAAAACCTAAAGCCATTTATACAACACCCAAATACTTTGAAAAGCTGTTTCGGTTTTAAGAGTCAGGTAGTCATAGTATAAATAAAATATTGATTTACAGTTCTGTATTACGTGTACTAATACCGGAAGCACGAGCTTCTGTTCGTGTGTTATTGGTCACCAGGTTTCAAGTATAAGGCCAAACTCAAAAGGTCACCATTTTAAAGGTATGACAGTTTTGAAAATATATATTTACGTAAATGAATATGACCTTTTTTTCATATTCTATTTATCATCCAGTCGTTTGAATTGAAACTTAACAGTTTTTATTGGAAAATATTTTTGAGATAGTTTTGTTAATTTTTTTTTTATAATATATTTAAATTTTATATTAATCGACATTTACAAAATTAGATTTTTAAGTATTGCAATTCATCTTAAGTATTGTTTATACATAGTAAAGTTTTATTGTGTTGCCAATATTGTTAATTATGTTAAGCATTGTGTCTAATGTCCCTTCGTTCGAAATTAGTCAATTTTCTTATAGTATATATATATATACATACAATTATATATATATATATATATATATATATATAATTGTATATGTTTATTACATGCTCATGATTAATAAAAAAGTAAGTACTAAATTTTCGTCATTTTTCGCCTATAGAAGGTAGAAGGTATAAGAGCATATTTAAATAAAGATATTTTTTTTGTATCAAATATCTGATTTTAAGATTCGATTTACGTTGAATATAAATAGAATTCAACCTAAACGCTCATTTATTATTGTTAGCTTCATTTACTTACTTTCCTATTCTGTATAAAAATCTATAAACATTTATTAAACTAAATTATAAATACCCACACAACGTTTACAAATAAATATGTATGTAATATTATAAATGTCTCGTTTCTAATAAGACAAGACGATAAATGTATTATTTTTCACCTTAACGTAATTGGTATTCTTGGCTAACTAATAAGTTTCCTATCTTATGGAAAATCTACTTTCGTCGAGGCAATAGAGAAGGATGGGATGGTGCGCCGGTACCGATGGGCTAACAAATGAAATTAATGCATTTCTCCAGAGAAATAAAATGTCATTAGTTCCGCTCGATGAGCTCGCTCCGACAAAGAATGGACTTTCTTATAAAAACATAGTTTATTATCTGAGACAGTGGTCGCTGATACATTTTTAAGCGGTTTTCGGATTTTCTCGGCACACAATAGTTATCTCGATGTATTTCAATTACGTGCTTGAAGCGCTTGAAATAAAGAAATTGTTAATTTATTTCTTAATTTTTTTATAATGACTGACGTTTTTATTAAATTAAAAAAAGTATATAAAATAGCCGAGATAGTCCAGTTGTTAGAACACATGAATTTTAACCAATCATTGCGAGTTCAAGCCCAGGCAATCTTACATACGAGTATGTCGGAGTAGCATGGTGGTGGTTAGCTCAACAGTAGTAGCATTGTATCATATACCAAATTGTACAGATTTTGACTCACATATATAAAAGATACCTAATATAACATTTAATAAGTTATTTAAATGTATAACATATTGCTAATTTTACTATTTTAAAACAATTTGTATTCAAAGGATCCTTTGAATACAAATTTTTTTGCATCGGAAAAAAATGTTTTTGTGATATATGTATGTGCTATTATATATTATTTATTTTAACAACTTGTTCCGATTTAATTTGACATTTTAATAATAATTTAATATTTTTTTTTACAATTAGAAACATTTTTTACTGTTAACAAATAGAATATATTTCAAAAATTAAGAACAACTCGAAACGCATAATCTAGGAAGTAGCGAATATATTACTGGTCATAAATTTCAGTGGGGTGGGAAATAGACTGACGTATATTATAAATATTTTTTTTATTTAAAGTTAATTTTGTTCTGTTTATTGTTTTTTTTTTAATTCAAAATATTTAAATTGTTTTTCTTAGAACCAGTTTGGAAATTAGATTTAAAAGAGCTCTATTTACGTTGTTTTGAGTACTTTGGTTGGGTACGACCCATTCACCAAATGAATCAGTGTAATTATCAGTATTATTATCACTTGTGTTGTATATGCGATAATATCTTGAATTTCATGTTTGTGTGGTGTATTAACAGTTGTAGTGTCAATAGACGAAGTGAACTTACCCTCAGGCGGCCTATATGATTCCTATAAAAAAAAACGAAATAATATGGCTTACAATTTTCCCTAAATTGAAAGCGCCAATATATCATTAAAATGTATGACTAGTTTTACGTGGAGTGCTTTTTTAGCAGCGTCGTGGGCCGTTCTCTAAAACGTCATCGGCTAGCGGCAGAAAATAATCGGAACATTACTTTGTATTTTTTGTTAATATTTTGTGAATAGCAATCTGTTTCTAGTAAAGTAATATGGGTCACGTACACAGTTATGAGAGCATTGGTAACATTGGGGAATGGAAACCTACGAGTAAGTATAAATTGTGAAATACAATGGGCACAATACAATGGCTGGTACGAACGATAATGGCATATTGTAAGAAAAGATGTAAATAACGAGTTGAGCCTGGTCAGATACTACATGTATTGCCGTGTGTCCGGTGATGTCTTATTTTATCTAAATCCTATTCTGTGTCCCGCGCATAAATCGCGCGCTAAGACGCACACTGCGTGAACATTTTCTTATTTCTTTGCAAACGTGCCAAGAACTGTAAATACCTACGACCTCTTTGTTGAAAATTGTACATTTGTAGGAAATACATTCTTACTCATTGTGATATAAATGTATTTCCACTGTTTTCTTTAAGTTATTTATCTATAACTTGTAAGATAGTTTAGTCGTATCGTTTAGGCTGAAAGGTTATATCATCATCATCATCACCCTTTTCGCATACACTGCTGGACATAGGTCTCTCCAATGGCACGCCACTGAGCTCGATTTTCAGCTCTTATTCTCCAACCGCTGCCAGCCACCTTGCGTATATCGTCACTCCACCTAGCTGGAGGGCATCCTACGCTACGTTTACCAAGGCGTGGTCTCTACTCCAGAACGCGTCTACTCCAACGGTCGTCGGTTCTGCGACATATGTGTCCAGCCCACTGCCACTTCAGCTTACTAATCCTTTGGGCTATGTCGATAACCTTAGAAGGTTATATCCCAAATTGCATTTTAGAACATAAAAATTATTTTAATAAAATAATAATTCGGATGTCATAACGTATAAATACCGAACTTGATTAACTCAATTATTAAAACATAAAACATTATTAAAAATTTTGTTATTTTATTTTCATATAAATAAAATAAAATAACAAAATTTTAAAACAAGTCCTTTTTTACATTTATAAACTAAAAAAATCAATTGACATCAACATACTATATATTTTAACAATTATATATTGGTTCCTGATTTACCGATAAGCTCTCTAAACGTCATTAAGGATGTATGGTTTAAAAGCATTCTATTTAGAAGGACAGGGTAGATCGTGAGATTGGCGCATAGCCATTGCAGTAAAAGTGGAAATAAATCGCCGGGGACACTTTTGCCGGCAAATGACCTAGATCAAAAAAGAAGGATCAGTACGCTTGGGATTCGGACCTAAATCTCGATTTTAGGAAGATCTAAGTGGACTCAAAGGCGGGTTGTAACCGTAAGTCAACATTTTTATAACCGAGCTGGTGGATTTAAATTCTTTTTTACAATTTTATCCTCTAGCTAGCTAGTATTACATGCATTATTTATATTACGTCGGATGATAGTTTTTAAGTTATAAATAAATAAAATAAATTTAAAAAGTGATCAGTTTTTTATTATTAAATAAAGTTATTTTTTAGGAATATGCATGTGTGCGTGTATTTATTTGTATATTATTTTATTACCTTGCCTCTTGTAAGGACAAAGACAAAGCGACTACAAACCAATTTCATCCGAAGCTTAGTTGAATGGTGTTTATTACAATATTAAGTTTTTATAATCTTTGTTTCAATACTTTTTTATAAAAAAAAATGTGCTAAGTGAATGATTAACTAATTAAAAAAGAATTTTGTAAAGGTCAACACTAAACCGCGTTAAATCAATTTCTTAGGAAATAAGTTGGCAAAACTGCATGAAAAATCTCAAATTAATGAAGTCAACGCTATGCAATGATTAGTTCTCATTTGAAATCTTATTAATATATAAGCATATCGGGATATTTATTTGGATCGAATAATAGAGAGATAGTTTTTTCATTATAAATAATCTTGTAAAATGACGTTTCAAAAGTGCTTGTGAGAGTCTCTATTTGAGTAAATTTATTTTCAGTTTTGAAACATTTTTCATTTTAAAAAATAATTGAAAATTCTTTCTTTAAAAAAAAATTAAATCAAGTACTTTCGCTTCTAGATCAGTATTACTATATGTGTATTTATTACACTTTCTATTTTTAAAAATCATTAAAATAGGGTATAAGTAGATATCCAACGGTCTTTTTTAAACGACAATGGTGCTTTCTTCTTCTGTCTGTATAATCAGTGGACCTATAGATTACTTTTTCATGGTATTCGATGTATGTATCCTAAATTTCCTTATATTATTTCACTGTAAGGCAATGAATTATGAAGATAATGATTATCTTTAATAAACATTGGGATTAGTTGTATTTTTTTTATAATTAGTTTTTGTAGTTAGTCAAATGCATTAAGGCTTGATCCCATATCTATATCTAAGCAAACCGTCTCTTTATAAATTAGCAAATTTAAAAGTATATTTAAAAGAAGAATATATTATTATTTGCACATCTGAAATCTTGTTATTTTAAATTATTAATTACTTTGTGCAAGTCCATTCTAAACTACCCAGGTATTATTCACTCATCAGATATTCTACAGACAAACAGCAATACTTGGTATTATTTGTACCCGGCTTGAAGGGTGAGTGAGAACAGCAGGCACAAGGGACATCATATCATAGTTCTTAGGTTGGTGGTGCATTGACGATGTAAGGAATAATTAATATATCTCACATTGCCGATTTCTATGGCCAGTGGTGAGGAGGCCAAATTGCCTCCCTATTTTATCAAAAAGAAAAAAAAAACTTCTAGTTGTTACTCAACGAGTGTCAGTATCAATTAAAATAACAAATAGCAGTATAAAAAAATCTATATAATTACTATATAATTATTATTTTGCAAAACAGCAATACTTGATATTGTTGTGTTCCGGTTTGAGGGTGAGTGAGCCAGTGTAATTACAGGTACAAGGGACATAAAATCTTAGTTCCCAAGGTTGGAGGCGCATTGGCTATAAGCGATGGTTGACATTTCTTACAATGCCAATGTCTAAGGGCGTTTGGTGACCACTTACCATCAGGTGGCCCATATGCTCGTCCACCTTCCTATTATATAAAAAAATAATAATTATGTGTACAATATCGTTAATATCGTATGCAAATATACAGTATGTGCAAAATAATAGATTGAATTGGTTATAACTTGACAAGTTGAGTTATTTATATCAAATATAACTCTGCTTTCAAACCTGTCCGGATGTCTTATTGTACTCATTTGTAGGAGAGTTGCTTTACAGGTAAGATATATAGTTCGTACTTTGTTTTACATATATATTAGATAATCCTAATGCCGACGTATCAAGTTATTCACGCCGCGTAAGAATATATTCGGAAGGTTCCTCGCATATACTATAACTTGTAGTTATCTAATTGTAATTACAACAAACCAAACATACACACGAAATAATGACTGGATCACGCGCTGACGTTATATGTGACTATATAGTATTCGAATAAGATTTACGATTAGAGAAAATTCTTCTAATCCATTAGGTTGTCTAACGTACTACTTTTATGTTTTTACCCTCGAATGTCTCGCGAAAAACGAGAAACATACCTTAAATTATTTCTAGTGGGACTTTACGATTGCCGTATCTTTTTACACGCACATTATGTTTAGATATGTGCTCATAATGTTTAAGTGTACTTCAATGAACGAGGAAGGGCCCATAAATCGAAATCGTGCTTCGAATTGTACTAAAACCATGCCATGTTAGCGAACTCTGTTACATATTAATCGAGATGGTTATTTTTTTTAATTTTTTTTTTAGTATAGTTTAAAAATATAATTTATTTTATAGTTCCAGAGTAATATACACAGGCCCAGAATTAGAGATCCAAAGCCCCTAAGCAATTTGATATTTGAGCCCCCCCTCCATTCCAAAGCGGTTAGAGCGGTTAAAACAACATAATTTTAATTATGTTATTTTTGGCTATAGGATGTTCGGTTGGCGAGTTCATAGGCTAGTGCCTTGTGCCTACTAGGCATGAATCCGGGATTATTTGCAAAACATTAAAATCCTTGTTGGACCATATTACTAACATAAGTGGCAACATTTGTTCTATGTTTATTTTTAGCACTACTCGTATTACAACTTGTATTCTATACACATAATCAATGTGCATTTGTCAATTTATTCTTATGGGAATTAGTTCGGGTTTCGTTCGATTAGAAATGTCCTATGTAAGTCTTTGGCGTTCACACTATGCGTGAGAAGAAGTTGCCGTAATGTCCAATTCAACTTGTATTTGCATTCGAATAGGTGTTCGATTTTAGGTATTCGAATTTCCTTTAAAAATTATTAAAATTTAAATTGTTATTCAGCCAGGTAACAAAAACATGTAGGTAAACTAAACTAACGTATATCCAAATTATAGAAAAGGTACATGACAGGTATGGACAAAGAACTAGTGGAGATAGAATTATCTAAAGGCAAAATAAACGGCAGAGATTAACAAATACGTGCGGAGATGTGCGGAGTAGTAGTAGTGTAATATATTATAACATTAGTGTTGATTATGGTATTTATTTAATCATGAATGTTTTTTATTTTTTTAAAAGGTCATTGATCTTAAAATTGAACTAAAATTAATTCAAAATAAATGTATAAAATTCTTATATTCGAAATTGAAATTATAATTAAATTAGAATTATTATAATGAATAAAATTGAGTAAATTGAGACAAGCTTTTATCTTTCTTTGCAAAAATAGTAGATGCACAAGTTTCCTTGAAAGATAAGACAATGACGGGAACCTCTATTGTAGGCGTTCGGATAATCTCCGTCGATCGAACGCTACTAATAAACAGGTTGGGCTTAAATAAAAAAATACGGATTAGGTTCTGAAAGCAATTAAGATTTAATAAATAATTAAATGGTGCTATTATATATCCGCCTTATTATTAAAAATAGTAAAAAAAAAACATTATTTTATCTTATCAATGTTACAATGTAAACAAACAATCTTTTAAACCTTAATTATAAAAGCATATATAATGTATGTATGTTGTCAATAAATTAAAGTTAATTTTGCAATAAGCAATTCTATTTAAAAGTCTTTGTTGATTAAATACAAACAAGATATTTAACTTTGTTTTTTTTTATAGTATAGGTAGGCGGACGAGCATATGATCCACCCGATGGTAAGTGGTCGCCAACGCCCATAGATATTGGCATTGTAAGAAATGTTAATCATCGCTTACATCATCTATGCGCTACCAAACTTGGGTACTAAGGTGTTATGTCCCTTGTGTTTTTAAAAACACTGGCTCACTCACCCAAAACAATACCAAATATCTGATGAGAGATGAGATGAGAGATGAGAACCTACCCAGATGAGCTTGCACGAAGCTCTACCACCAGTAAAGTTGTTTTCTTAATTATATTTTAATAACAGTAGCAGAACAATTAAAATTGTTAAATAATAATCACAATTATAATTACTTCATACAAAATATGCGCACCTATACTAAATCATTCATAACATATCGCTAATGAAAAATATATTATTTGTCGGTAGAACCTTAACAAAGGTTGGCCTTAATCAGCTATTCGAAGGTTAAAATTATCATGAATATTGTTTTCATTAAGATAATTATTATGATCCTCATAATGAAGATCCTTCTGACCGACATCGACCACGGCGGCCATTCTCAACGGAAACTAGCCAACTGTGGACGAGATTTTATAGTACATAGTGTGTCCACAAGCACAGACGCACTATTTATTTTGTAATATTAACTTTTATAATCTGATTCGACGGCAAATATGATCAGAGAGAGCGCAGGTGTAGGAGTGCAACGGCTTTACGTACTTTTTAAGGTGAGTGCGAACACTGCCGACTTCCCTTCGACTGGATACAGAAAAACAATAATTAATTTTATTGGCCTGACTGATTGGTCAATGTGTAACATATATCTACGAATGCTCACCAACGCTTAATAAGCCAAGCTTTAGATAAAGCTAGTAACATGATGGTAGAGCTTTGTGCAAGCTCATCTGGGTAGGGACCACCCACTCATCAGATATTCTACCGCAAAACAGCAGTACTTGGTATTGTTGTGTTTCGGTTTGAAGGGTGATTGAGCCACTTTAATTACAGGCACAAGGGACATAACATCTTTGTTCCCAAGGGACATAACATCTTAGTTTTGCCACCAATGCGCCACCCAAGGTTGGTGGCGCATTGGTGATGTAAGCGATGGTTAACATTTTTTACAATGCCAATGTCTATGGGCGTTGATGACCACTTACCATCAGGTGGCTCATATGCTCGTCCGCCTTCCTATTCTATATTTAAAAAAAAATCACGTGTAACGTAATGCTGCCTGGGCAGATGTAGGCGAGTCGAATTGTTATTCTTTTACACGTGAATGCTCTTGGTGAGTGTCCTCTTTATTGCTCGTTTCTGAGCTATTATATTAAATGTGAATCGCTTTGATACTTACCAAGTGCAATTTGCATCCTCTTTAAATCATGAGAATATTATTTATTATGAGGAACTCATTCGTCTAGTAAGCATTCGTTTATTGGAAAATATCCAAAAATATACAGATTTTGGCGTCGGTACATTGACTATATGCGCCAGTAATATGAATAAAATATATTAAAACATACAAGGTCAGTAGTTAGAAATATTTTATTGGGGTACATGCTGTGTCGTGTGGAAGGTGTTTATTAAACTGACAGTTCCATAGCTTTTAGGAATAAATAAAAGACAAGACACGGAATGTGAACTTAACGAATTGAATCGCAATTGTTAATAACTGTATCATATGAATAGTTCCTTTGTATGTGTATCTCCATATTCAAAGGTCATGTCAATATAATATGTTATGGTACATGGTTGAATTGTTGGTAACTATGATCTGATTCAAATGTGCTTGGTTTAATGCAGTTGTTTACAAAAATACATACACAACATCTCAGACCCCCATATATATACATTAGGAATACAATTAGTGGCAGAGCAAGATGGTATAGTACCATCAGCCGGCTTATAGTTTCAAAGAGAATGTAAAAAATCAACAAACTTGCTTTTAAAAGTATAGGGAGAGTAAAGCAAGAAATAGATTTTTAAAATATGAACACAATAACGGTAGCTTGTACGCTGAGTCAAGAATTAAAATATTACATATGCATATGAAAAGGTTTCTAAGGACAGTTCCATGTTTCCATTTATCGTCGTAACAATTTTTAGCGTTTATTTGTTCTTATTATTCGACTGAAAGTTAGATTTGTATATTGATTTCAATTTGTTAAATTGAAAAAATATAAAATACTAGCTAATCATTCCGGCTTCACACGGGTTACTATGGCAAATTTCAAGTCAATCGGGAGGATAGTTTAGGAGATCTCGTGATGAGCGGTATTTTGCCTATATATAAATATGTCGGAGACGGTCATTGATATAATCGCTATATAAAGCGAAGCGCGAAAGAAGAAATATACTTTCATCAACTGAATAATAGTGATTGTAATTAAATGTGATTTCTGTATTTATTATATATACCTATTATTGACGAGCCGGTTGGCGTGGTTGGTGGATACTTGCCTTTTCACGCCGAAGGTTGTGGGTTCGATTCCCACCCAGGACAGACATTTGTGTGCATGAACATGTCTGTTTGTCCTGAGCCTGGGTGTAGTTTTCTATATAATTATGTATTTACAAAATAAAGGTAGTATATGTAGTATATCAGTTGTCTGGTTCCCATAACACAAGCTTTGTACAAGCTTAATTTGGGATCAGATGGCCGTGTGTGAAAAATGTCCCAGGATATTATTATTATTATTATTCTATTTTGTAGCTTTCTAATAAAAATAAACCAGACAGGTATAGTTACGATCTGCAATTAGACACAAATATCCAGTACCAAGAAATGCAATTGCAAAGCTGAATTATTTGTAAATTTAATTGCCAAAACAGTTTGCCAGGTGCTAATAACTATTTTATTCAAAATTGTATAAAATGTTTTAGAATTAATAAAAAAAAAAAAACAAAAATAAGTAATAGCCTTTGAATATCACACTTGTGTAAAAAAAGTCCTCTATTTTTGAACAGAGAGTTTTGAGTTTATTCCATCATAATGCTCCAATGCTGTTTGATGTGTACACGTGTGGCAAATTTTCATCCCATACGTGAATGTTTTATCATTATGTTTAAGTTGACTATTGAGAAACAAAAGAATTATACGACAATTAAATCATACATAAATATAACAATTCTTTATTAGGTAATTAGTCAACATTATCTAATGCCATAATAAGGAACGCATTTTACTATAATTCTTGGTGGTAGAACAAGCCCGTCTGAGTAAGTACCACCTACTATTCACATATTACCAAACAGCAATACTTAGTATTGTTGTGTTCCAGTTTGAAGAGTGAGTAAGCCAGTGGAACTACAGGCGCTAGGGGTATAATTTCTTAGTTCCCAAGGTCAGTGGCGCATTGACGATGTAAGGGATAGTAAGTAATGATAAGTTTTTCAAGAGATATTCAATAATAACTTTATCTTGCTTGATGAAATATATTATTTAAATTTCTTACAATTATATCTTTAGTGGTAAGTACTTTAGCGCCTTTGGTGAAATTGAATATTTTGAAACAGCTCCTAAATTTCCTAAGGAATTTTTATGACTGTCGTAACTCATAATATAGGTAGTACAGTCACGTAATGTATGAAAAATATTTGAAAAATCGAGAATCTATAAATGGAACTACGTTCAGCGATGAAAAATTGTTGCGATGTAAAATGAAGATAAAGAACTAGATTTACAAGTAAATAAAATAATGCATCGAGTTTATTTTTTGTTAATACACTATTTCATACACATACAATGCATGGTGCATTGGAACAGCGTGGTGCCATAAGTTTGACATCTTGTACTCAAAATCCGATTAAGCCTAAGTCCAATAGCAGCTTTTCTAAATCATTAGATATAAAGATTACTAATGTTTCTCATATTTAGAATTCATACCGATACCTATACAAGATGATTTCCACTGCTTCTTATCTCATCTCCATGAATCGAAGCACTAGCTATTCATAATAGTGTTAACATTGCCAATATCCAATTTTCGGGTTGTAGCTAAAAAAAAATATACATGTCGAGGTACCGCACCTCGACATCTGCTGCTTCATAAGCTGAACTGCTAGCTATAAGCTGCCAGAGCTATTAGATATACAATATACTATTTTTGTTATTTCTAAATAAAGTAATCAACGAGTTTATGTATCTAATAATTTATGATAATACTTGATAATAGTAATATTAGTTTTAACTTAACACCGGAACTGAATTTTCGAGTTATTTGTTAAACCGTGTTTATCTTTTTTCGAATGTCAAATCAATAATAACATAAAAGCGAAATCAGTGTTTAACTTAACCGCCGCTAAGCAACGTTTATAAGAAAGACCGAATATTTTTAAGGACTTAGGTTATTTGTCATAATACATGATTAGTCTACCAGGAGTAATCCTAATTGCTACAAAAAAATTAATTTTAAAGCGAGCTGTTTTCCAAAAAAAAGCTTTTTTATATGTTATTGAAATTGGAATAATCCTTCTTTGTATGTAATTTCTTATAATTTAAGCATATCCCTAGAAAGCTATTTTCAGGAATATAATTTGTCTTTTTTATAAAATTACTTTTTAATGCAAGTAATAATAAAACCAATAAGCCAATAAATGTTCGTTTTTTAAAAGAAATCGTGTGGCGCATTAATTTCCTCCGTCGCTGATTTAACCGTTTTCCATCACCGCCCGCGCCTTATCGCTCACTCGCATCGCAATTATGTGAATCTACTTTTTAATAGCCATTTTTAAGTTTTGCCGTTTTCCTAGTCATTCGCTGTTTTAATTGTGATAAAGATTGCATGTGATACAACTTAGTATAAGAATATTTTAAAAATACTAGAGAGAATTTTCTTCAATTATGCAAAGATCAGAAAAAAATTCCTACATGATATGACATGATAAAATTCCTATATGAATTTCGCGGCATTATAGACTTGAAACTTTAATTTTAGCCTCTTATATTATTAAAATGGTTCTAATATACATTCGTTTCTTATTTCGTACTAAAAGCTACGCTAAGAGTCGCAAGAGCGCGCGCCCAGCATAGCGGTATTCAAGTCGGCTGAGTCTTCGCATCCGGTATAACCCAGGCTCCACAATAATGACTAGTCTAGCCGCGCTTGGCTGACGTCACGTTCCATATTTTACACACTTAAAGCTGTTTGTCGTGTCATACCATTATACGCCATGTAAGGCCCGGACTTATAGCGGCAAAAATAACTTACTTTAAATTGTTTTCGGGTTAAGGGCCGCTTTATTACGTTCCAGCGGAACGCTTTTTCATTGCAATGCTATAATAAAATTATAATAGTATTAAGAATTATGTGCCTTTCCGATAAAATTTCGCCGATAGCTTTCTGCGTTGTCTTAATGGTAGCCATTTGTACACATATTTCAACGATGAAATATTGGCAACGGTAGTAATGGCTTTGCGAGAATTCATCTCTACGCTCACGCAATACATTGCTTAAACCATCGGGGGAGGTACTTTAAGTTTAAGATTAAAACTGAGTCAGAATATCATGCCATTAATATATATGCGAACTTAAATTATTATATAATGTTTACTTTATTATGGAATAGGATTCTTTTAAATTATTGTAAAAATGTATTCTCGTCTGTTTTTATACTTTCTAGTTCCACTACACTTCAATAATATTATTAATTCTCTATTGTTTTTTTGTTGTTATTTATCACACCTCTAAGTTTCAACTAATAATTAATGTTGTAAATTGGTTCAAAGAAATTTAGATGTATGAAGACAGGCTTTAGATCATAAAAGCTGGCATTATTGTCTCCAGTAAACGAGATAAAAATTTGCTAAAAATGCGTTCTTCTCTAAGAAAAGACTTGTAGATAAATGTATTTAGTTATTCTTCCAATTTATACAAGTTTCTGAAAATGTCATAAATTAACAGTAAATAACTTTTTAATGACATGTTTTTAATTGTATTAAAACATAAAAGAAGAATATACTGACTGTAAGAATATGCTACTGAATATCAGAATGAGTGAAAGCATTATACAAAATCTTACGTCTGTTGACTTTTCTTCTAAAGCCAATACGGGTAAGGAATCATAAAATTGCGTTATCTTCGAAATTTAATCAATATCTAAAATTTTAACTCCGTAGGATTACAAGAGAATGTTATCGCCAATTTCTCTTGTTATATTTAGCCTAAACAAACTAACATTGCAAGTTACATAAAAGTTTTAGAAACAAATTCACCACTAAAGTGCCCAAACCATATTGGTGCTTGCCGGAGCTCAAAACTAGTTTTCTGTTTAGATATTTAATCGATTGATTCATCTCAACTAGAGATTATTGTGTGTATCGAACTAAAAAGATTAAATTTTTTAGTCGCATATTCACTGTTTTAATGTTGAAGATTTAAATAATATTCAATTATAATTAAGAATTTATTTAAATAAATTCTTAGTACAATTAATTATAAAATATGATTCCGTAATAAACAGTCCACAGAAACTTTGTTTAAAGCACTACTGGAAACTAAACCATTAATACACACGAAATATTATTCACGCAAATACCACGAACAAAAGAATGCTCAGCTTGTATAAATTAACTGAATTCCTATTTATTATTTACTACAGTGATATAATACTTTCTATTAATGCTGTTTAAGTAATATGGTTAATAAACAAAATGGAATTAAATCACTCAAATTTTTCTACTTTTATTTATTTTTTTACTAGCTGTTTCCCTCGACTACATTCGCGCCATTTTCATTTTTTCCAAAAATCTTATGCTGCATTGATTATATAAATCTTACTCTAGAACTGAACTCGTTATATTCCTTGTTACTATTGACAGGATTTATTGCAAGCCACCACCATGTTATGATTTTTGTACTACCCACTTGCTTTTTTTACCGTTAAACATCAACACTTATTTTTATATCTCTGTTCTGGTTCGAAGTTTACTATTCCGTGCGGTGAATTTCGGTGAAGATTAAAGATTTTCGATCTCATCGAACATCGAACGAGTAATTTTTACTCACAGTGTTAGTGTTTATGAGTGAAGTAAATGGTCAACTCCAATGGTATATCCTACGGTGTCTTATTATCCGGCGAGTACTCTTTTACTAATCACACAAGCTGAAACACGGAAAAAGAACATGTGTAAGTTAAACTATTGGTTCGTATCACCTAAAAAATAATACGACTCGACTCACTCACTGAGACTAGCTTACATCACTAATATATGATCAACTAAGCTTATAATTTTCTTTCGAAACATTTGTCATATGTTGGACGTAACCCAAAAACGGAAGGTTGTGAAAATAACATGAAGCGATTTGGCGTTTGTACAACTAGAAACTGGACGAAGCTGCAATTGAAAAACTAGAATAAGGATACAAGGCCATCAGTATTACACATTGTTTATTGTTCTCTAGGCTGTCTACGAAAACGAGTTAGTTGCTTATTTTTGGCATGGCGCAAATAATTTTAGGGGAAATGGCTTGTAATATTTGGCTTGTTAGTACTTTCTGCCTAATGTTTTATCAACATAATATTACTAAAGAAACAAATGAAAATACTAACATATTAAAATAATTGAATGGTGAAAGTCTAAGAAATTAAATACTAGTCGTTTGAAGAGATACTAACCTCATGAGCTACTCGAACCAAATATTAATACTTTATGGTACTGAAATTCAGTTTAAAAGGTGAGTTAGTTAGTGTATTTACAAGCACGTCGGAAAAAGTTATTATAAAACCCAGGTCTTGATGGTAGGTATTTAATACTGCCAATGATCATGGGCCGACGAAACCACTAACATCAGATAGCCATTTGTCTATTTACGTTATTGCTACACATGATTAAAATAAATCCGCTACATACTATTCTACGGAAACCTTTATGTGTAGCGGTAGCGCTAAAGCTACGAGCGTCTACAAATTTTAATTTAATATGATGCTATAAATGTTTTTAGCTTTAACATGAGAACAAAGGACGTTATCAAATTTATGTATATCAAACAAAACTGTAAGTCTTGTTTGTTTTTAAGATTTACTCAAAAAGACTTATTTTATTCAAGATGTACTCTCGTATAACAGTTTTATACTACGACTAGTATATGTTTTATAAGTTATAATAGCTATATCAATGTAAATGAGAAAACTGTGCTGGCGAGGAAAATCTAGAAAATACCGCAAAAGCCTTTTTTTATTCTAAAAGTCATATATGTAAATATGTTATCGATATTGATATTTTAACATATTGATTTATATGAAAATTAAGATTTAGTAATGCTCACAATAGTTATGTATTTTATGTAGAAACTGAGCTAATATATGCATTGCAATAATGTTTTATATAAATTTAAAACCAAAAAAAGTTTTCCTTAGTATAAACAAAAAAAAATGTATGCTTATCTAGCAGTAATTTTTACTTATATCTTTTTTTTAAATTATTTTTCATTTTATTCAAAATCAGAAATTATAACCTTTACGTAATTAAAAAGAAAGTAGGACCAAAAACGGCAAAGATGTAATGTTGTTAAGATTTATTTGAAAGAACACAAGAAAACGACTTGGGTCGCGCGGTTAGATGAATTATCATTGGTTGACTGGCTAGCTACGGGCGGTTGTCATAACGTTAAAAAAATAACAGTATGTTTGTATCATAAAGCATTTTAATCAGCTGGTGGTAGGGCTTTGTGCAAGCTCGTCAGGGTAGGTACCACCCACTGATCAGATATGTGATTGGTGACCACTTACCATCAGGTGGCCTATATGTTCGACCGCCTATCAATTCTATAAAAAAATACAAATCAAATTTGTTCTAAAAACACTGCTTACAAAAAAAATGTTACGATTATTTCAAATAGATGGCGCTAGTTGTTGCAATATTTACTTCACATATTTCAATGTTCCACATAACATCAAATCTTACTCCTTGTAAACAAAATATTATCTTACCGTTGCCATTAGTTTCAAAATACACCATATAATATATAGATTATACTTTATAGCTATTTGTATATATATATAAAACATATCTATTATAATTTTAAAATATTTTGTTTTGATGATTTGATTGATAAAGTACCATTTCAAATATCGAGATATTAAGCTAAAAAGTAAAATTATTTACTAACATACGGACCTTAGCTTAATACACCTATCATTCCAACAAATAAACCGTACCCAAAGACGTGCGTACTTAGATGCTAAACATTTATTATAGCTACACGCAGTCGTTGAAGAACTTTACTGCAGCTCAGTTTTATGTTATGAACGTTCCCGTGGTGTGGCGGGGCATCTTATTTACGAATAATAAAAACACGGAAGAGCAATGAATCTCTGGCTATTTCATCTCGTCTTAATATTTTACGTGACCTCTAAAATTTCGGCAAAACCCGCGTGACGGCCGAGCACTTTTCATTAAGTTATGATTACCTGCCGAGAGTTCTGAGCCATCTTACTGGAAGATGGAAGAAATCTCAGCGAAGTGCAAAAGTTTTATTATGTTATGATTACTTGCATGAGTCGAGTCGCGAACGTGACATCTCCCTTAATTCTGTCTGACAATTATAATATATGCAGTCTATCTTGACTTTAAGACTTTAAGATTAGTTTTAGATAAACTTGACAAACACACTTAATTACTTATGTAGTTTCAATTAAATTTCGAAATACCTAATGATAAATATACGTGATATAATTAATAATAAATAATGAATTTATAAATTGTGAAAAGAAAACCCTCATCTGATTTACGGTTAAAGAAAAACAAGACAGCAAATAGACAACAATTCCATTTTAAAAACTATTCGTATTTTATAAAAGAATTTCTAGATCTCGATTGTGGAAAATGAATCCGAAGAGATTGGAAAAGAAATGCAAAGCAGGCGAACAATTGTCTGATCAGTGCGGCAGTGCGACCCACGAGCCAGGGAACAAATCGTATGACGATGTAAGTTTTCCGAACGATTTGACGCGTTAATAAAAATATATTCGATATTCATATACCGAACATATTAATTTTTTTAAAGATTATTATTGGACATACTTATCGGTTAATAAGCCACGTATACACTAACGATAAGTTTAGTGTAATAAATATATTGCTCTTAACTCACTTAATATTGCTTGCAAAGAAAGTAAAGTAGGTCATTTGCTTACGACCTGCCGTGATTGCAGGTTTATTTGTGTAGCCTCTGGAAATGGATATACAGTTTTTTGATTATCCTAGTAACCCTATCATTGCCCGGTGCTGAAAATATCCAATTAACCTAGAAAATACGCTTCCTATCCAGTGTCACTTCAGTGGTTTTTTAGATATGTCATAATAGAAAGACTTTGTTATTCAAAAGAAGACATATCATTGCTTAATTTTTCACCTCCCCAAAAAAATTTTTCAAGCAAAGTCGTAAATGTATATAAAACTATTAGATAGTTTTATTTTAAATTCCTTTTGAGAAAACATATTGATTTATATTTTCAGTTCGTTATTAATAATTCACCTGTGCAGAGTCCAGACAAAGACTGCATTCAAATTCCCTCCACGAAAACAAGTAGATAAAAATGCAAACACGCGCAATTGTGTCTCATACAAACAGAGGCTGGCGTTCAAGCATTTTGGAGGCAAAAGCGTTCCGGACACAAATGTTTTCCATATGAATTTAGATCGGCCTTCGTATTAGAGGGAAGCAAAGGCATCGGGAGACAGGTGAATCGAACTATTGGGATAAAGGGTGAAGGTAATGTTGGGTCGGGCATCGAAGCGGAAGCGGGCAAGCCCCCGTTGCGTGCACGCGGTACCACCGCACGGTAATGACACTCGGTACAATACAGGTTACATTTAAACAACAAAATAGAGAATACTATCCGACCTTTTTAAGTTTCTCTTTGTTAGAAATGAGCTGCGCTGTCTTTAAATAATTCATGCCGCATATTATTACTTCCGAGCGTCTTGTGTTTTACGGTTAATAAATAATTTAACGAAAACATTTTTGGAAGTTGAAAATTTTATTTCCTATTATATTTTAGATGAAAATTTCTGAACAATATATGACATTTAAGATCGAAGATACAAAATTTTCAAAAGTGTAAAAAGACATTATAATATATAAATTTATTGTTATTTTTTTACATATAAAACAATACGTAACTAAAACAAAATATTAATAAAAAAAAACAATCGCGAGTACTAAACATTTTTCTTAATGCTTTCTTACTTTACATAGTCACTTATGTGGTTAAAATATAGTCTTTGCGTGCGAAAAAGAGAGCCGCGAAGCGCCTTGATGCGATTTCCGGGCCACTTTTAACGACGCTTCCTGTACGATATAAATCCGAGTTAGAACACGGCTCTCCGGATGCCGGCGTCCGAAGGTCGTCAATTTTATAGAACAAACTACTGAATAAAATGCTCTCGCCTTCGTAGCTCGTGAGCATGTACTCGTGCAAAATTAATCCAATAAACCTCTCTTCACTTTTAAAACCAGCTTGCGTTAAGAGAGTTATGAAATAAAGGAGGTGTTCGATCTTCTTGTATAATTTGTTTTGTTTCGTATTTAATTTTAAGTTTACTATATTTTTATCGTATACTTATAATATTTTGTGCAAATCCATATGAGTAGATACAATTCACATCTCAATCATTCTACTGTCAAACAGTAATAATTTGTAATATTGTCCTAGTTTAAAGGATAAGCTCGCCAGCATAATTACAGACACAAAGGTCATACGAGTAGTATTTAAGCGCTGACGGCAGCGCATTGGCGGTATATGGTATGATCAATGTTTATAACATTACCAATGTCTATGGGCTGTATTGTCTATTTATCAACATGTAGTCCTTTTGGCAATTTAACTTCCTATATATTTTTTTAAATGTATTTAAATAAAACACTGGTTGTTGTTTAAGTAAATTAGCTACGCTTTGAGGAAGAACAAGCCCTCTAAAATGAAATTTTCGTGACATAAAGTGCCTGAGACGATATAATGACACTGGGGCGCACTAAACTGCCAGGATCTGCTCGCCCTCATGTTTCTAAATAAATTATGAATATTTACCATCACGTTACGCTTTACTGAAACATAATTATTTTAATCTGACTCCGAGACCGCAATTTCATGAAATTGATGTCAAGAGTGATCCTTTTTATAATTCTTTTATAAGAACTTTGTAAAGTGTACTTTATTAGCTACACAGTTCACCTGCTCAATTATGATAGAATGATCAATGTGAAATGAATATTACTAATTTTATAGATGCGATAATAATTAGTGTGAGCGTTTCTTTTTTCAATTTTATTTTGACAAAAAACAATAATATGCATGCACAATCGCAATTCATAACATGATTTTATCTCACATTGCGCGAGTATTTCGTTAATCACATTTGCACTGAATGAAGCACAATGCGTATTTTCAGTCGTGTTTTGTCCGTCCAAATTTATTACTGCACTTAAACTTGATTGTTAGTTCCACGTCACGAAGCGGAAACAATTTTATTTTGCGCACATGTATCATGTACATTCCAGTGTGGAAGTAGCCTAAGATAGCCGTGCTGCGTTTGTATGAACATTTTTTCGAATTAATTTAACGCTCCCCAGGTGCGGCGTCGTCGGTATACGGCTTAAAGTACATCGAGAATTTAATTAGTAATATTTTTCTTAATGCACTTTTTATACATATAATATAAGCATAATATATATCTAAAGAATAGTCTTTTGTAATATATGTATGGCATTAATATTTATGAGTAGCAATTTGTAAAATTCTACAGACGTCGTTCATAATTAAGCATTCTTCGAGTCGGCCGCGAATAGAGAGATTGTGTTCCATCAAATATGTAAGACGGTCTACGATAAAATCCTTTTTACGTTCGCCGCGGACAGTTTACGCAGGGCCGGTCTAGCTGCGGCTTAACGGTCTTATAAATTAGTGAAACTCTATTAGCAAGATGTTCGGCAAAACGAATTTGCGTTATCGCCACTGCCGGCATCACGCGCTACGCATACTAATGAAGTCGTTGTACAATCACCCGAACTTGCCTCTTGCTATAATTACATCTTTTAACGAAGCTCTAGCTCTATAAAAGAACAAACTTTCGCCGTCCATAAAGTACCAATAAGGCATTCAAATTACACTCTAAAGATATAAAATTATGTGCAATTATTTGATAAAAATATAATGAAAATAAAAATATTTTCTTAAAAAATTTCGAGCAGTCATTAATCATACTCTCGTAGCACGTACTTCTTTGCTAAAGTAAGCCGTGCCAAGGATAAACCGACTTGTTTAAACATTTAAAAAAAAAACAAAGTAAGTTTTCTCAGTGTTTCTTTTGACTTTAAGGCTCTTGTAATTCTGGGAGAGATTTATAAAACAAATCACCTTATTCACATTTGCCCCTTGACGTTACTCTTATGAAATACGAGAAAGAAATAAAAAAAAATGCTTATTTATATAAATATTAAAAAGTCTTAGTGTGTTGGATATCCGTGGCTCAAGGAGTGAGTGTCGTAAAGTCGGAGAGGCGGTCGTAAACTTATACAAGGCTTACTGCAGCGTCTGGTATACAGTTGACCCTGTCTGTCTAACTACTGCGTGATACACATTGTTAGCAAAACCATATTGTGTGCACTAGTGCGGGCTTTGTAGTTTCATGCTTTATGAAGTTTGGTTTTTTATTTTAATTTTAGTAGTCATATTGCTTTCGTCAATTTGTTTTCTAATTTCTTTATCTGGTTAAACTATTTTTATTTTATTTTTTAAAACAATGACTTATTACGACTGTAATTGTTACTTCTATGACAACGATGACTTTTATTATTATATTGGTGATAGAGCTTTATACAAGCTTGTCTGGGTAGGTGCCACCCACTCATCAGATATTCTACCGCAAAACAGCAGTACTTGGTATTGTTGTGCTCCGGTTTGAAGGGTGAGTGAACCAGTGTAATTACAGGCACAAGGGACATAACATCTTAGTTCCTAAGGTTGGTGGCGCATTGGTAATGTAAGCGATGATTAACATTTCTTACAATGCCAATGTCTATGTATGTTGGTGACCACTTACCATCAGGTGGCCCATATGCTCGTCCGCCTTCCTATTCTATATAATATATATTTATTATTTGAAATAGCATAAATCTATTCGTTCATCAGTAATATAACTTTTTTTCGAAAAGTGTTTTTTATCAATATTTATTATATTTTATATATAAATATAATATTTTATCAGAATATAAGTACAAACACGAGCTTTTGAATTTGTCAAAAAATACTATACAATAAAGTTACTCTTTTATAATGTAATCTTAAAATCAATCAAATATTACGTTTAAATAAAAATATATAATAAAGCATTTTTATGTCAGTTATTTTAATGATTATATATCAATAAAAATCTACGTTTGTATGTTTGTCTTATATGCGTTCCTAAATCATTCATCGGAATGTAATGAGCATTTAGTGGGTCGTTCTGCGTAAACTCGCGAAGGTTCCTAGATTTAAAAAAAAATTGTAGCTTAATATTCTACCAGTTTAGAAAAGAACTGATAGAAAGTTCAGACTTTCTACCAGTGCGAAGCAGGAACGAGTAGCTACTAGGTTATATAATTAATTAGTTAAGTACATGACATATTCACATACATAAACTTTCCTTTTGTCTTTCATCAATATAAGTTAATAAGTTAAAATAATTAAGCAATATCCTGTTCATTTGCCGTTGATACAAATAGTTGCCCCGCTGATACCTCTTCATATCATGCTGCCTTTGGATAATTGCATTGTGTTTCGTCCCTTGCCATTATCTGTTTGTTCGTATAGTGCTATTTTCTACTCTTATATTATACATACGAAAGTTTGTCCATCTGTTTCTTAACTTAGGACTCAGAACCAAGGGCAAGACAGGAAGTTCTAAACCAAAATAGGAACTTACATGTATGTGTACGGCACAAGTAATTTGACGGAAATTGTCTTACAAAATCAAAATATACCGTATTTAAATTGATGTATACTTATAAATGAAGATGTTTTCTATTGTAATGGCCAACTGGAAAACTACTAGTCTAATATGTATATATAAAACTTATGCTAAAAGATGCTGCGCGTTTCGGAGAAGGTCTTTGTCTGCGATTTTTTATATTTATTCGTATATCTTGTAATGTAAATTCTATATTATAAGAAATTTATCCGATGACAGTATAAAAAAATCTATCCTCCTTTTTTTTGTGTGTGTGAAAAAGTTAATTTGTTCAATATAATACATTAAAGTAGTTGTAGTAGTTCCCTTACTTATCTCAAATTTCCACTGAGCATATGTTAACTATCCATACATTTATTTGATTCAGTCTGTGTGACATTGTGGGTTTTCCACTATAGTGCATGTCGCTGCAATAATCGTTAACTGTTGATAGGGAGATCATTCTATACCGATATGTTACGAGTTCGCTCATAACGGCAATCGCTCTTTGTTAAACTTGTAATTTATCAAATCCAAGCTAAATTGCTGTAAAATACTGGAATTTGACTAACGGTATTATTAGCTGTATAAAAGTCATTTTTCATCTCCTTCAAATTATAGTTTGAATTAGAAATGTACCCTTAATACTAAGGGTAAGTAGTGCTTTCTACAAGACATCAAGAACTTAACAAACATAGTTTTGAGTTTGTTCCTACAACAAAAGACAAAAAAAGACTAAAAAATCTAGCGACTCCTATATTTTTCTTAGTGAACTAGGTTAGGTTAGTACATACAAGTTTTGAAGTATCATTAATATTTGTTAAATAAGAATATATATGTATATATTAGGGTCAAACCCTTGTTATAATCGTGTGAAATCAGGACGGACGGGTTTGTAATTGTACAAATGTATTATTCATATAAGTTGTATTAAAGTTTTCATTTGATGAATGTATGTCGTTAGAAGTTAAGTTAGAAGTAAATAAATAAAGTTTATATATTCTAAGCTTGGATACAGTCAGGTAAACTTAACTGAGTTACTTTTACGTCTTCTACTTAAAAGTTTTTAAAAGCTAGTTCAAATCGCTGCTTTCATTAAAACTTACCCGAAAAAGCACGAGCGTGCTTATATTATACAAAATTTACCACAAAGAAAAATAAATAGTTTCGTAATGAGCGCGTAAATGGTGGCATACATCTCGCTGAGGATTATTAAAAAGCGGTAAACCCCGCTGTAACACCTTGAATACATTTCAGACACTGTAAAAAGAAAATATTTTGTTTTCGAGAAAAGTGCGGGTACATCATCATTACGCTGCGTAATTTTTTCGTATGTGCCATTCCCGTGCCAGTACTTTTATGCCTTCGTTCCATAAAGACAAAAGGGACTTTGAAGTAAAATCACGTATATTTTTTGCAACTTACTTAGAAGAGATTCAGCCCCTTGCCTTCTATGTTAATATTTTCTGGGAAAACATTGCGGGGACAACGCATGGAAATTACATTTAGATATTTGCTCGCAACGCGTACACTGAGTGTGGGTAGGGATATTATATTTTACGTGCAAGGAATGTAATAAAATGTTTAGAATGTTACTCGCTCTAACTCGCTCGTGCCGTGCTCTGAGAGCCCGTGACAATTGATATGCTAATTAGAAATTCTATTAGCGACTGTCGAAATTCCCCTGAACTGTTATTTCGCAAATTAACTACAAAACAATGGTATTTTGATCTGGATACAAATAACACATATTAACGGAATTATGATTCCGACCATAATCTTATTATCTTCGAATTCATTACACCTCGAACTCTCATATCAATATAATTTTATCTATTGCATCATATATATATATTTTATATATTGCATATATGCAATAGATAAAATTTTAGATCGTCTTAAAAATTGACAATAAAAAATATTTATTCGATATTCTCATGTAATAGCGTTTTCTCTATTTACGGTTTTATATAACAATTAATGAAATAGGTATATAATTAAGATTCGTTGAAGGAATATATCACATATAATGAAAGTTAACTTTAACTACTGTTATAGCTTTTACAAAATGCAACGTCGACTAACCAATAGGCGACGGACTGTCGTTGCGTGGACCTCGGGGATTCAATATATTATGACCCTGTAATAAATATTACGATTATAATTTAAATAAAGTAGTTCCTAATATGCACGAAACAATTATCACAACAACTAGAACAATGAACTATACTATTGACTAATTATGTTTGCGATTCAATACAGTGATTGAGAGATGAAGTGCAATAATTGCGTCGTTCGGTCGCAGTACTCCAGTGTTCGGGCGGTGGTAGGCGGGCGGCGGCGGTAGATAAGTAATAATGCAGTTAAGTGCCAGACCGCCGCACATTCGGTTTCCCGACGGCCTATCAAACTGCAATATCGTTTTATGAGCGGAGTCATTCGACCGGCAAACATTACTGACTCCTTGCTAGATGTCCAACTATATGAAACATCCTGATACTTACTTGATTGCTAATGCAAAATAAATGACACGTAGATCTTAAGTTTCACATTCTATCGCTAATATTTCAATAGTATATAATTTATTAAAAAGTATTTATAACGTATATGTTTATAATTAACTATAACTTAATAAATTTAGTGATATATATTAGAACAAATACAATTTCGAATACACTAAAGTGTTATTTTCATTTTTCAGCCAGGATATTGCGTTTTACGGGCAATTCAGGATATAAGTGGGCAATAACTGGCGAAATAGAGGAGAAGGGTTCATTTTGTCCTTCGCTCCCGACCGAGGAATCCTATGGTTTTATAAAAAAAATACTTTATAGCGAATAGTGTTTTTAATTAAACACAGCGATGTTTCAGAAAGCGGCTTCAGATAACGCTGCGTAATGAGATCTTGGCCGTGAATCATAGCTCTCTCGGGCGGTCCTCGCGTCATACTTCGAAGGATCACGACCGTTGGGAGTTTTCTCAGAACTCGTCGCTTGATACTCAGCGAATGAATAATATAACAAGTTCAAATGTACATATCTTGTGAAACTTTCATGACTCATTTCCAATATTAACATTGATTAAACCTAATACGTTTTAAAATATATGGTGAATTTATACATATTATATAAATTTATGGTAACGCAATATCGTTACAATTTTCCTCATATCATTTTTCGATCGATTCTACAGCGTAGTATGAAAGAATAATTACAGATAGCTGTTGTTAAAATTTATATACATTTACGTTTCCGCCTAAAATTTCATCAAGTGGCCAGAAATAAATTGTAAATATAAGTTTTTAGCATGTACAAACTGACTTTGACTGTGACTTTGACTATATATAATAGATGAAAAATGTAGATTTTTAAAACCGAACTTCATACTGACTCATCAACGCCCAAACTAAAGCCGTGGAACTGAAATAGGTATATAGATACGTTGTTCGTAACAAATGAAAAATTTGCTCCCTAAAGAGTGTAAAAAAGAATTTAGAGGTTTTTTAGAAAACTATTTTCGCATTACGTTCAGAAACTGACACAGAAGCGAAATATCATCGTTAAAGTTAATATTGTTTTGTTTTTATGTTTGCGTATAATATATACATACCGTGTATACATACATACGTATATATTATGGGATGTATATATGTATTTATTTTGTTTTTAATTATTTATTTGTTTTTGTTTTAAATAATTGTAAGTTTATTTTGAATATTAGGAAAACCATATTAATTTAACTTATTTACATATGTTTCGATGTATGTCATTTTGTTTATGTCGTTATTTGTGTAACGTTTAAAGCTTTTTATAAAAAAAAGAGATTGATAGTGAAAATATCGCCTTCAAGGCAAGAGGTTATTTAAATAAATACAAGTAGTCGTTTTATAGGAATTACTAGTATTCATATTTGCCACTCCAGTTCACCTTAAAGGTTCTATAAAGAATGTAGAAAACAATAGCCCAATATTTAAGAATCTGGATAGGAGCGGAAACTGTCACAGACTATTTATGCCATAGTCGCCTATATCAGTTAATAAGAACTTGTCATTAACATTCCGTGTGGGTCGTTTCTAGGTGACGTTTTTAGGAGAATATTTTAGTGTTTGAGGAAGTTAGGGAGTTCGTAATTAGTTCGCAGTCGGCAGGTGGCTTCTCTGTCTTTGCAGTATCATCACGTCCCATAACTTTTTCATTTGACGCGTATACGAACAACTTTTCCATTTCTTTTTATTAACATTGTAACGAAAATGAGAGCAGGCTTTATGAGAAACGGATACCTGATGGGTTTTCGTAAAATATTACTGTCGTTGAGACGCCCTTTCTATAATATATAAGTATATGAAATTAAAAATGTATTTCTTTATGTGTTTGTGCTACTGTTTTAGTGTTCTGTGTACATATTCGAATTATAATTCATTCTGAAAAGTATAAAATACTTTTTTTGTATAAAATATTTTGGTTAATTATTATACATCTGTGGTGGCGTTATAGTTAATATAAACTTGTATGATTTTGATTTGAAGCGCTTATGAGCGGCTAAATGAATAAAGTGTATTTTGATTTTACTTTTATTTTATAAAATTCAAGGTCTCTTATCTACATACATATGTACTGTTTTATTTTTGTTGTATCTAGTAATTATAGCGGTCATTAGAAAAACGCTAAAGTAGATGACATTCTCGCCGTCTACACGGACGTATAATTAGGAAAGATGTCGTAAAATATATTGTACTATAGTACATATAAATACACTATGATGAATGATGGCTTCCTGACCAATTTTAATGGCGGCGGACATTCTTATCGGTGAATAGCCTACTGATAATTTAGTGCTAAAGTCTGGGTCTCATAATTTGAAGTGACGGAAATTGTGCACGACAGGTGACACTTCATCTGAAGGACCAACGGCTTTGCGTGCTTTCCACACAGGAGTGTTAACATTGACAACTCAATAAGAATGTCTTAATAACTTTTTATAAGCTCAATCGGGGGTTTGATCCCAAGACTTCGGGGTTTACATCCTTATAGACTACCCGCTAGACATAATCCCTTAGGTCTTATGTAATTTAGATTAGTAATGTTAAAGTTATTAGAATTTTTAAATTGTACTTACGCAGATAAAAGAAACAATTTTTTTATTAATATAAAAAATGTACAACATATGTAGGATCGTTTAAAATTATATTAATAATAACTGATTGATTTTGTATACCATAATTTTGCAAGTTTAAGTGAATTAAATAGAAATCTTAATGAGATCTTTCGTAGTTAAAAACATTTGTGAAAACTCTTATTCCTATTGGCAATTATTATGTAAAACTCAGAGCTGTTGCCTTCGCTCCGTGAAAGTAAAATTACTCAATTGCGTACTTACCCAAATTAGCCTTTTAAGTAGGTAATGCATCTCCCCAGCGAGACTACTTGTAATATTCCGACTCCTCGACCTTTAATGAGATGTTTAAAAAAATGTGGAACCTTATTTGAAATAAAATTATTTTGCTCTTTTGGCTACTGTTGTAGAAATTATTTCAGTAATGTGATTTTATGTGAACGCAACGAAAATGGGCATTAAAGTAGCGGTGAAAAGTATAAATTTGGATATTTTCTGCGGCACACGAAATAGCCTTCCATTTTTTTACTTCACACCTTCCCTTTGCTAAAACGTCTGAGATGGAAACCGTTTAACTTAGGTTATCGCGTTAAGATTGCAATGAATCTTTAAGACACAAAGGCTTTATGATTTTTATCCAATTTGGTTAAAGAATTTAGTGAAAATGTCAAATATATGTAATCTACATCTTTTGCAATAACATTTCCATGAATGAAAAATAATAAAACTAAATGCTTGTAAACTAACTGTCCCAGTCAGGGGTTTCTATGTGAATTTTGCATTGCTAGATAAGCCATATACAGGTTAAATGACGTATATTTAGTATAGCAGGTTTTAAAAGTAACAAGTTCTTTTATTGTAATGAAATGTCTCCTTGTATTTCTACATCTGATAATAACTTAAAGCTACCGCAATATACTCACCAGTATTGAATACTGATATTTTATCCTTTTTATAATTAGTTTTTCATTGCTTATATTTCATATTTAAACATACACTGTCACGATCAACTGTACTGTGCTGTGCTATTTGAGATGTAGCATGAAATGCTTTCAGGTTTTATTTAATATGTTTAATTATACCAGATATATTCTTTTAAATATATAAAAAACACAATCACTATATAAAGAATCGATATAATATATTTCTCAAAAGTTGACATCATGTTCCTACAAGGAGATTACGACCCGTAATATTTACATACATATCGCATTTAATACAAGTCTGCTTGATACAAGAAGCTTAGAAGATACTAAGATCTAAAACTATAAAATCCAATGTTAGCACCTCACTAATTTTAAAGTGGCATCATCACAAATTACAATCTCTTCGCCCTCTCAGTTCCGATAAGGATCTTTTATCCCTTCAGAAGGGAACCTGCGTTGCAATAGAACATTCTCCGGGTTGATTACTAAGTGCCCTAGAGGCCAGATTTCATGAAACCAATTGCCATTCACGCGTAGGCGAAAGTGATCGCTGGGGTGATATTATTTAAATGTAATCTTTTTTCGATAATGCGTCCTTTAATACATACCTTTATTTACTTCATGTTATTAAAAGCGAACATCTTAACTATTCTAAAGCATCTAATTTCTTCTTTGAAATATCCGTTTCATTTTATAAGATTTTTTTAGGTTGATTGACTGACTAAAGACTTTGATAGTTTAAAGTAATTTCTAGTGCTTTGGAATCTAATATAGACTAACATAAAAGTATGATGCGGGACATTGTACGTTCTATCGAAAGAAACTGAAACTAAATCAGTATTTACTCTTCCAAATGAAATACAGTAATTGTCATAAATTATTATAATACATACAATGAAATTTATATCCTGTATTGAAATCATCGAATACTCACTCCACGCTTTCTTGTAGTAAGCCTTATCTATTTTTTTTTTCTAACATAAAATTAAAATTTATTTACAAATAAAGTTAAAAATGACTGCGGAATTTTGTTACACAAACGAATACCTTGCTCCAAAAAGAATGTATTGATTTTGCGGATTCCTAAACTTAGTGTTATGACTTTACTTTTACTTATGTTTTAATACAATGGTCGTCGTTGTTTATATCTAAATGGTCTATTTTTTGTGAATATGGATAATATTGTTCCTATCAAATCGTGACTGAACGTAAGTATTTCTAATTTGTGGAAGACATGAGAAGAGAGTTTCAATATCCAAAATTATAAATAGATACTCCAAAGTAATGTCCCGTCAGTTACATATCATTACATATTATGTCATGATCATTTGTATGTCACAAAGTGAGTAGTAATAGAGTATACTGCGTAGCTGAGTCTTGAAGTTTCGAGTCTAATAATATATTTTTCAATATTTTAGACTAAATTTTGTTTTCTTAAATTACCTAAAGTTTTCTTCAAGTTACGCCTTTGTAGACAATGTCTTAATAAAAAAATGCACATGATTTTATTTTTTGAGCACATTGTTAATAAAAGCTTGGTTTGGTGATAATGCGGCTAGCAAACTATGACACACAAACATATTATATGATTATAATAAACGGAGCCAAAACTCATATTCTATTATTTGATGATTAATATGTATCAATTGCAAAGTGAGAGGTTAGGTGATTCGTGTCACGTTGGAGGTGTGCCCCGCGTGGAGTGCGAAGAGGGAGATCCTGGTCCACGGACCAGGATCTCCCTCTTACAGGTCTTGTCCGACTTCACGAAGTCGTTTGATTAATATGTATCAATTGCAAAGTGAGAGGTTAGGTGATTCGTGTCACGTTGGAGGTGTGCCCCGCGTGGAGTGCGAAGAGGGAGATCCTGGTCCACGGACCAGGATCTCCCTCTTACAGGTCTTGTCCGACTTCACGAAGTCGGACAAGACCTGTCCCTGCGAGCAATCGTGTCGGCGATGCTTCGCAGGGAATCGGCGTAGAGGGCCGTAGCCTGGCGGAGACGACGACGGCGTCGTCTCGGCCCTCCCATAGCCCAGACGTCCGGGGCTTAAAAGATAGGGAGTAACCCTGGGGCCGTGGATGCGTGAGGTGGGGGCCTCACGTGTCCTATTTCAGACAGCCCTGTGGCGGCAGCCGTGATGGCCTCGAACTGCCGTACGCACTAGCGAGGAGTGCGGGGGGCGAGATTCGCCCCTGATGAGAGCTCCGCCGAGCCGAGCAAAGCACGGGAGAGGCCGCGGATGCGTTATATCCATGCGTTACCCACTATAACCATCGCAGTGGTTTTAGTGGGTAAGAATCCCACATAACCCGGTTCCACCCCCATAGGACCCGGGTACCTTTCTGAAGGTTCCCACTGCGAGAAAAAAAAATTCGTGTCAAATTTAAATTACCATGTAAAACAACATTTAAGTTATGCAAGTAGATTTTTTTAATAATTATTAATCTTGTTAATTCATTAAATATAATAATAAATCAAATATAAAGATTGAAAACAAAATAATTCCTGCATTACACACGCGGTCGCATATCGAGTGTTATGAAATAAATCTCATAATTAAATATTTATTGAAGATCTTTATAATAATCTGTTGCTAAATTATTACAATTTATTCAGTAAATTATTTTATATTGCGAAAAATGCATGATAATGAAAATTTCATATGTTACTAGCTAAACAACTTCCTCTTTTCAGATAAATTAAAAACTAAGAATAATTATTGGAAGAAATAAAAATTAAATTTTAATAAAACTTTCACAAATATTTTATTTAGACTTACGATAAAATAACTTTAATTTATCCACAATAAATACCTTTAAAGGTTATTAACATACAAACTCCCTGATATATTTATTTGTTTTGTATTTATTGAAACCTATTACCAGCGGTGAACACTTAACAATTTGGATTAAAAAATAAAAAATAAGTACCACTGTTGTCATTCAGATACATTTTGGCACGCCATGGTGTTCATCAATAAACTTAAGTGTAGTTAAAATTCCGCTGCACTGGGTCAGTGGAACGGGCTTGGTAGGAAATATGCGAGTATTAAATAATTGGTCGCGTGCCGACCCCGCGGCGCCGGTAGGGTGTCAACGGCATTGCATGAGGCGCACTGCGGTACTATTTGAACGTTAGCCTTTGTATCAGTTGTTAAAGATTTTGAACGACAATTCAGCTTAATGGGGAATTCTTGCGATACATCATTCCTACTTCTACTAGTATCGTTAATGCGAAAGTCCTTAAGTGTGGTGTTTATTGGTTTGTGCTTGCACATAGCATGTATTCCTTATACATGAAAATGTTAATACCCTAAAGATCTTTTATGTGCCGAAGATTGAAATGGATACTAGTTTATGTAAAAACGTAAGGAAGCAAAGACAGGAGTAAAAACGAGTGCTTCAAAGGGAGCGTAAATGGAATGGATGATTACAGTCGCTATATTTTTACATATTAAAGAATGATCATGACTGTCGTAAAATTTTCAAGGTTTTCTATATTGTAAGCTGTTTTAATTTATAATCTAAAGGTCATTATGACCACCGATATTCTGGAATCATCACTCAATATGTGTTTGACGTTAGTATTCAAACATGGCTTTATTAAAGGTTTTATCCCTTGTAAGGATATAAATCGTATACAGATTCTAACCTAAATCCCTATAGTCAAAAGGCGAAACTTACCAGATCGATAGATCGATTATAATACACGATTATATCGCGTACAGAATCACATCACGTTGTGGCACGTATCTGTAACCCCGACCCCGTTAAGAGGACTAATGAAATTACTAATGCACAAAATGATACAAAGACGAAATTCGAGATATAAGACAAAAAAAACTTTCGGGGCATCTGATTTTACTTCAAAGAGTTTTTTTATCTGGCTTATGGAAGAATGGGAAAACAATTTTGTTCATAACGCGTATAACTTGTTTAGAATACAAGAAACAGTCCTCATAGCTCGCGGCACGCGCAATAAAATTGTCTAAGCTAATGGCCTGGTCTTTGTTTGCATTGAGTTGTTCGCAGGGGATACATCTAAATTTAACATAAATCTAAGTTTATTTAACATTTATCGTTTTATTCGTACGATGGGACAAGATACGTCATAGTCATGATAAAAATATTTAATGGCCGAGATGGCACAGTATAAAGATTAAGGGCATCGATGAACAGCAGGTTCAGATCCGATCATGTATTGCTGATTCTTGTGCTTAACGGTAAAGGAACTTATATTGAGGCATAATATGTAAAATGTATTTTCGGAACTGGCTTTACATTCAATTTAATTCTGGCATTTGTAATAACTGTACTTGAAATTGCTTGTAAGATCCTATTTTAATTATTTTTAAAATATTATATCTGAATTGGCCATCTGGTGATAAGATACCATAGACTTCTTTAGAATATCAGATGAACAAATGGGCCACCTTAAGGCTAGTGACCATGTTTTCGCCCTTTGAGGAGTGCTCCGCCTAGCCACGAGCGGAGCACAGCACGGCAGAGGCCGCGGATGCGTTAGATCAACACGATCCGTAGCCTCTCCGATCCGTGCCATCGCTCGGACGGACGGAGGACGGCCATCGCAGTGGTTTAGTTGTTAAGAACCCCACAAAACCCAGTTCCCGCCCCATGAGAGCTGGGTACCTTTCTGAAGGTTTCCATTGCGTGAAAAAAAACTAGTGACTATATTTTCAAATAGAGTGTTACTGTAAAAAATAATTATTATTATTATTGCTTCTATTGAAATGTGTCAGCCGCTGTAGGAACCATAAGCATGAAAATGGTTTAGAAAGGTTTTCGATCGTTTCTTTAACCACCGAGTTCGAGTAAAATTATGAACACAAATAAAGCATATTCACTCATTCATCCGAAGACTCATGATACCATTGGCATTTGCTATATTATATTCTGAGATAATTTAGTGAAATAAAGCTGTTTTCATATTTAAATGTAAAAATTATTTGTTTTTAATACGCAAATGAAAAGCAATCTTTTTAAGTTAAAGAGGCGTTCACATGGAACATATGTAACGCATGTCATTTACATTAAATTCTGCTAGCAAATATCGATGTACCCCCACAGTGTGGAGTAATTAGCCCGTTAATGGGGGTGTGGCGCGTTATAGCAAATTAAGGGGTCTCTCATTATCATAGCCGATACGATACGAAATAGCGTTGCTGCACGCATTTAATATTTTTTAATATTTTTTTAATAACAGTTATTTAAAATTAACTTGAAAATGTCTGTCAATGTAAATGAAAATTTTAATTATTACTAAAAAAAAACCTAAAAAATAGGTTGTATTAATATCATAAAATTCCATCAATTTTGTAACAGCGGTTATCTGGGAAAATGGAATACAATGTTCTAAATTTAAATCCTCCTACACTATTATGCTGCGCACTTAATCGTAAAATAGATTATAGCCTGAATTGCATTTTCATACAGTAAGAAAGCATTAGTCAGGCTTAGTCAATTTACGGTGGCCCCCACAAACAAATCTTGGTACGGGGTAACATAATTTCATAATCTTAACGACCGGCTGGTCGCGTAAATTGGAGGAGTTTAGGGCCTCCCTCCCCCGAGGGCAAACACTTAGCTGACCATATCCTTACATCTTCTGAGCAGCGGGAAATAATAGACCCAATGATGCCTAAATAGCTTTTGACCGTTTCAACTTAGTTGTCAGTAAATGGTATACGCTTAGTATAATGATTTGTAATAATCTTCCTAATGGGATAAGCGATTCTGCTGAAGCGTATGAAGCATTCCATGCGTTATTGTTTGTTTGTAAAAAGGTAACTTGAATAATATTATTTATATGTCATGCCCCTTTTGTCAGATTTAAAATATTTTACTTTTAGTTTACTTACTAAATTTAACAATTATTAAGTTTTGCGATAAGAAGCCAAGCAAGAACAAACATTATTAAGTTTAAAACATTAATATTTTTCTTTGGTGAGATAAAAACATAATATGGATTTTGTTTTCAGCATATTTTTTGATCGTTCGTTTATCAAATCGCTTACCAATTTAAGCATTTATTATTTATTCGAAGGATTAATTGAAGCTTGTGTGCCTTCACAGCGAGTTCACGACTCCAATGAAAGGCAGACGTTGAATTTTATATAAAAGTTATTGATTGAATAATAACTTGCTTTTTTAATCCCTTTTTATATATAAATACTGATAGTGCAGTATTTTGTATATTATCATAGTTAGCCAAGTTATATATATGGAAAGGTTTTTTTATGAATTGATAACATTCACTTTTTTTTGTTTAACTTGCAATCTTTAGATCAAATCTTGCAAACATTAGCCACCACTTCTTTATGATCAACGGAGTTTTTACATGTTTGTTCAGTTGCGATGACCTGATTCTGCACCCACAATAGCCTCAAGATTGAGGAACTCCTCAACGGTCAATGGGTTAGACACGAAATTTTGTATATAAAAGCTTATTTAAAGGACATATTTTCATTTATAAAATAATTTTAATTGTACTTGAATATAATTAAAAAAAAATTACATTATTATTCATCTATTTGCAAGTTTTCCGCTTATAACGGACAAATGCTGGTATCTATATCAATATATTTGTTACACCCGCAATTGACGTTTCAATCCTTATAATCCAATAGTATAATGAAGATATTAATGGATAATATCAAAGTATAAACCGTTGTTCACATCGGCTCGAGCGCAGTCATTAATTTAATTAACGTACGACGCCGCGCTCTGATGTGCTCCGCGAGACAGATAATCGTACTAAATGACTTTTCGAACACGTTCGATGGCTTTATTCTGTTCGATCGATGTTATTGCCATTTACGTCCGTAACAATTTTGTTCGTCCTTCCTTACTCAAATATTTTTTTTAAATAATTTTTACTTAATTATAAGCGCTGTATGCATTATTGAAATCCGTTCTCTCCTTACAATTAAATCGTTAATTTAAAACTACTCAAATCAATTTATTTGATTTAAATTACGTACTTGATAGATAGTTCAAAATTATGCTTTGCTTGTCGAATTTGTGCTTCGAAGCAAAAATCGTTGCTGAAAAAAAAAGTATATATATCCAAAATATATTATAATTATATTACTACTCGCGTAGCCGAAGCTAATGTTAATTTTTGCATATGAGTAATGTACAATTTGCATTTGAGTGTTCGTTAAACAAATGAGACCACAGAGTATAGACACGGTGGCTAAATGGAACGAAAACATTCGAGTTTCGTTTTCATTCATTTAATTAGCCAGAGTTTTAGCGGCGCCGCCGTGTCGCTTCACAATTTACTCGCCCATCCATTTAGACCTTTTACATTTTTAGTTTTCAATATCGCATGAACTGCTTTTTTAATGTGTTTTTCAACTATTAAATAAAATATATCTTTTCATTTGGGACTAAACAAAATTTATAAAGGATTCTAAAATAACAGTTTTTTTTAATGGAAGAAGGCTTAGTATTGTTTGCGACTTTTGTGAATAATTGCGAAAAATGCGCACATAGAGATCGTTTCCTGCGTAAACGCATTATAAGTACGGTATTATACACGAGTTCACTATCAATAAAATAATTTCGTCATTAATTTAATATATGAAATCAACAAAATGAAATTAAAATTCCTATCATAAAACATGATAAGCATGTGAATAGTTTCTGCCCCGGCTTCGTCTGCATATGTGGCAGGTATAATTTAGTATATGTGTTCAAGTCAGGGTATATATCTGTTTCAAATTTCATCATAATCAATCTAGCCGTTTTTACGTAATTGAGTAACATACAACTAAACATACAGACTTTCATATTTATAATACTTGTATTAATAGAAAATAAGATAACAACAGTATTCTATATTTGTTGATGGTATATCTGCACTGTAACTTCCTGTTTTCCAGTTTTTCCAAATTTATGATTCGAATCCCATGCGAGTTCAAGCACGAACGAGTTTTCACCTAGTTATAGCAGTTTTTGTAGGTTTAATTTAGTGCGGTAGCAATTTTAAATTAAACTTTATCACTTCGTGCTAAGTGCTTTCTGTAAGTGCCCCTTTTGATACTTTATTTATTTTGACTAAGAACATTTTACATTCCTTCATTTAGTGTAAATTTATTTATTACCGTTCACGGAATCTTTTCTCCTTTTTCTTGGTAATTCTGATGAAATGCTAAAATAACTTAATAAAAGTATCGCCGTCTAGCTTTATCTAGAATTCTAGAAACTTTCATACGTAAATTACATTTTGTAATGTATAAATATTGATTAGCCTTTTAATTACTAATATTGTCATATGTCGTAATAAATTTATATGATATTAAATAAAATAGTATCTGAATACATAGCTATCTAAAAATATTTAAAAGTTTGTTATATAAGCTATGTATGAATGTTATTAAATATATTGTTAATTTTATATTTGTTAGTTAAATAAGAAGAACGGGTACGGGAAAAGTAAATCGGTAAAGTAAATTTGTATTTGTGACGTTATTTGCCATTTGTTGTCAAATATGTCAATAATGTGATTTCATGAGTGACGTGAGTCATTGTATTTATCAACATACAAAAAAGTACTTTGAGTAGTTGACATTTATAATAATGGAATGTTCTCTAATCAGTATATACTGTATTAAAGACAATAAATGGAGTTATACTTCAACTATCTGTACCTCTCAATTAATTTCAAATTTATATTGTGATTTTAATTCAATCACATTGAGAAACGGTACAAAATGAACTAAGAGGTACGATGATATAATCCTTTCAATTATTAATACAATAAACGAGTTGTCAATCTCTGCTAATTTTTATTAGCTTTCATTTAATTTAACCTGTGCTAGTGTGTGTGCGACAAATCTTTTAACCTAATTTTAAGCCAGTTGCATAAAGCTTCAAATTTACTTAATTGACTTAAAATTTTACAAAGTTGTTGCTAGTGAAAATACAATCTTTATTATAATTAATCTTGCCGTGTTTATATTTTTTCATACAATGTTTTCAATCAATATTTGTTTTCTAGATAAAACCTGTATATAAATTGTGTGAATATACCAATATATGTTTTTTTTTTATAGAATAGAAAGGTGGACGAGCATATGGGCCACCTGATGGTAAGTGGTCACCAAACGCCCTTAGACATTGGCATTGTAAGAAATGTCAACCATCGCTTATAGCCAATGCGCCACCAACCTTGGGAACTAAGATTTTATGTCCCTTGTGCCTGTAATTACACTGGCTCACTCACCCTTCAAACCGGAACACAACAATATCAAGTATTGCTGTTTTGCGGTAGAATATCTGATTAGTGGGTGGTACCTACCCAGACGAGCTTGCACAAAGCCCTACCACCAGTATTATAATATAAATTATAAAAGATATATGTTTTAATATCAATTATAGTAATAATATATTCTTCACAGTTAGACGCAGACGCAGACTATTACAGGCGTAATTACACTGGCTCACTCACCCTTCAAACCGGAACACAACAATATCAAGTATTGCTGTTTTGTGGTAGAATATCTGATGAGTGGGTGGTACCTACCCAGACGGGCTTGCACAAAGCCCTACCACCAGTATGTTCAATGTAATTGCAAAAAATAAATTTAATAATGCATAGCTTATAAGTTACATTAAATTTATTTAAGAAGTGTTATTAAGTAATAAAAATTTCAAGAGAAATTCGAAGCAATAGGTAATATATGGTTTTACTAAACTCGAACGGCGGAATGAAAACTCGCTGAAAAGATGAAAATGCTTTTGACCTCTAAGGCTCGGAGGATGTTGAATATTTTAAAAGAATCCACGGCAACGGAACGGTCTCGGCGAACAACTCACCCACATTAGAGGTAAAATAATATTCTACTTCCAGTTGATTTCAGTATTAGTGTTAAATATTTAGAGAGGTAGAAAAACCTCAATATATTATTTTCTAGAAATTTCTTTCTTTTTTCGGCTTTTATTTTTTAGAATACCATTTATAGAAAACTTTTATGAAGGTTATATTATTTATTTGTCGAATAAAGGGACCGTCTTAAATATACACGTTTATGGCTCAAATTCAGATAAAACAAAACAATATTGGTTATTGTGTTAACCGTGTATCTTGGATTTCTTAAATTTAATAATCTATGGATTCGGGTTGTAGCGATTGTGTAGAGGCGCGCAACGGTCGTAAAGCATCACCAGGTATTGTCCTAAATATCAATGGACAGACCAAGGAATCTCTGAATGTGCTTCTACTATAAAACCAATTTTTAGGATCAGTGTTACTTTATGTGATAAAAATGAGATATATTGGAAGACGACTCAATTTTTTTTTAAATACTTTTTTTATTTAAAACCTCTTTTTGATCTTTAATTGCAAAGAAGATTCTTGTTTCTTTTTTAGTGAGAAGCCTTTATCTAGTTCTCTGGTCGCTCCGTTGCTGCATTAAATAATAATATATAAACAAAATAATCTAACAAATTTATAATATAAGTAAAATAATTTATTTTGGCTTTGCTTTCCGGGATTAAAATTTAATCTAATCTGTTCTACTCCTACCTGGCTATGAATAACAGCTTGTAAATGTTCCACTGTTGGACCAGCCCCATCTTTTGTTAAGGAGACGGACTTGGAGTGTAATCCAATCCTATTGCCGATATACATATGTTCGAGTACGTCAGAGTTTCTCAAAATATTGTAAGTTGTAACATCTCATGATAGTCTACATGATATTATTAAATATTAAGAGAAGAATAATTGTAATCGCAATTTGAGCAATTAAGCTCAGTGGTGCTTGCCAGTATTGGAACCGGTGACATATACTTGACATCAAATTTTAAATATGTGGATGAAGTGCTCGGGTCGTAGCTTAAAAAATATTTTTACAGATTTATATATATTAATATCTCAACAGAAGAGTAAGCCTTATTCAGCTGTGGGAGATATACTTTACTTACTTTAAACACTAAGATTACGAATAGTCTGCTTAACTCAACAAAAATTTGATAAACAGAATCAAAAACTTCAGCGCTATAGCACTAAATCTTATATAGTATATTTAATAAACAAATGTATTGAAACTTTATAATATTTACTAATTAAATAGATCATAATGCAATTCACTAGTTCATGTGAAAATTCGGTTATATATTTTGCTTTTTAAGTTAAAGATTATTTTTTTGTTTTTCGTCAATTAGATAAATTTTTATTTGAATGTTAAGTTAGCCTATAACTGGTATTTTGTAACACTATTTTTATATACTCAGTAAGGAAACGTATTTCTTAATATAAAAAATTTGGCTTACTAATAAATAAATAATTATTTACAAGTTGTTTTTAATGCATATAAAAAAAAAACTTTATTACCAATATCGCTGCATTAAAAACAAAACTTCGATATAACGACCCTAATTTTCACGTTCGAAGTTTAAAATGAAATTATTATGGCATACGAAATAAAAACAATTTTAATTTCGTAGTGCCCGGAGATTAAATTTAAAGTTTTATTTAATGTTATTTCTTATTAATAAAATCCACCTAAAGTCGAATATGAAATCATAATTTCAAATATATATTAAAATAAATATTTGAATACCTATTTGTCACTTCGGTATTTCGTTTAGGAATAAACTATGCGGATTACGTTCTTAAATAGAGTATTGATTTTTTGGAATGATAAAATTACATTTCGTATAGTCTGTGAGCCGTGGGTCGAGGGCGTGCTCTGCGAACAATGATGTACACCATGAAGCTCGATCGCTCCTAACAACATAAAATTTTATGACCGTGAATATTTATTATTTATAGTTTTATAGTACGACATCGAAATCTGTATTGTATATGTTATAGTATGTTATAATTTTCGAATGTGGGGTTTGAATTCTAAATACTACATGTATCTATAAAAATATTTATATATATTAGTTTTTTTTAGTTCGTTTGAATGTGCAAATCTCAGTATTTACCGTCCGATCAGGGTTCGACTTGAAGAAAAAATGTTGTGTAAGCTCATTTACTAAAAAGTTTTAAGACTATATAGCATCACGCAACGACCTACGAGTATTTTTTATATACAATTAAGTTTTTATTTATTTTAGTTGTAGAATTCGTTTTTTAAATAAGTAATACGTTAATAAGTAATAGTTACGTAAATAATATCAGTAATAATATAATTTACTACCAAATAAACTTTAAGCCTTTAAATTTATAGTAATGTAAACACACACACACAAATGACGCAAGCCACAGGCACAAATGTCAGCAGAAATGGTGTTTTAATCCGTCCATCATTACCTGGCGGCGGCCGGATTACTCCTGTATCTCCCTGCCAACTCACTCGATACATTTTTCAGCACACACGGGTATATGGACATTGTGTCATATAAAAGCTGCATTCATAGCTCGATCGCGCGTTTTATTCGAGTTTTTAAACGGGAAAGTGTACGAGCCTCATTAGACTTTTTGTTGTCTGCAGTGTAGAGTTTAATGTGAAACATATCTGTCTTCGCAGGTAAGGACTGGATACTTGCCAACAACCTGTGGACGCTCTTTCAGACGGTAAGGTTTTGTTGGGTGAATTTATTTTTGACTTGGTAACGTAACTATAAATTCTGTAGCGTAACAAGAAAACGTTTGTGGTTAACTTTCGAAAAGGTTTAATGGTTTTTCGTTCATCCTTAGTTGTCGTACGGTTGGCGTTTATTCAATTTATAGGAGTGTAGGGTAAATAAGCTATTGGTGTTCGTTGCCACGTCAGCGGGAATTCCGCGCCCTCCCCAGGTACGCGAAACGTTAAGCCGATTTCCGTTATTGTTGCAGTCATTTTATATGTGCCTTTATAACGCTGTCTTTTGATTCGATCATTCGTATGAATAATTCAGGGGTATGTATAAATAGAAAATAAATAATGAAATACAGAATTACATTAACAAAGTAAAAAGGACTTGTACATCTTATTTTACTCAATTTTTTTTAATAGAATAGGAAGGCGGACAGCATATGGGCCACCTGATGGTAAGTGATCACCAACGCCCTTAGACATTGGCATTGTAAGAAATGTCAACCATATCTTACATATCCAATGCGCCACCAACCTTGGGAACTAAGATTTGTCCCTTGTGCCTGTAATTACACTGGCTCACTCACCCTTCAAACCGGAACACAACAATATCAAGTACTGCTGTTTTGCGGTAGAATATCTAATAAAATAAAAAAATTAATTTAATCAAAAATAGATTTAATCAACCCATTTTTTTCAATTAGAATAAATATATATGATATTAACTTTGATGGTTAAAAAAATCACCTTTAAATACTCAATAATTGGTTTGTCATTGCGTAGTACACAATAAATGAGCCACTGCAGATGATAGCCTTTTATTAATAAAAGCTCGAGAATGTCACTAGCATTACAAGTATCAATGGGTAGACAGACGTAAATGAATCCTTGCGGTTGCACGATAAAAAGAAAAGTAATTAGAAAAAAAAGTTCTGGGTCGTATTTAAATTGTTTTCAATCAGAGTTTGCTATAGATTTAAATATTCTTTTATCGATTATTATATCGATTTATTTGGAAAATATTTAATATAATATTATAAGTTTAGATACACACGACCTTACTATAGTCCGTAACTACCTATTTGATTATTCCAATCGTTAAAACGATCTTCAATCTTCGGATACCAGTTTCTGCAATAATTTTATAGCTGTAAATGGTAGTATACTTTGTACTTTAATCAATAATCGACAAGTGAATATCGGATATAGCTTGATCGTAACGTTATCGATAGCACGAAGGCGCGTGCATTCAACTTTACGACCTTGTTCGTATTTAATAAATATGTCGGTCTTTTCCGACCCCACATTTTACGATTCTACAATAAAATATGTCTCGACAACCGAATTTATATGCGTACATAAAGTTTTATATCCACGACTTGCACCGATGGAGGTTTTCCTAATTGTTATCGGTCATGGACACCGCGAAGAACTTGATTCGTGAAAACGCAAAGTCGGTGCTCCAAAATTTAATCCGAAGGTCACACCTTTTATATTTCAGAACTGTCATTATCACTCAAATATTGAATATTCAAATCGTAAGCTCCGAATAAACAAACGGATAGATAAAATAATTAAATACCGATATTTAAAGGTCAGCTCGTGAACAATGTAATACTGTTTTCCTAACTCACAATCGTAATATACATATAGTTGAAACTGACTATAATTTAGTGTAGAACAAATGCGTAAATGACACAATGAGTCATGTTTATTAACCTTTTGTTAGTTTAATCAGTCAACGTAGCTATAACTCTTTCGTGCACAAAATTTCATTTGGCTAATAGCGTTTCCCTAATTGCGTATGCAGCAATTATCAAGCGGACGTGTTCGAACGTGCAGTTATAGGTCGAGACGAGATGTGGGGCTGGAATTAGCGCCTAGTCTCAGGTGCCCCCTCTGAACCGACTACATCCAGCTACGGACCTTAACTACATTATTGCCTATACCAATAATACTGCCAATTTCAAATCGATTGAGAACGCTTTGTACAATTTCAATCTTAGATAAACTTTGATTTATTTATATTACATTTGTGTAAATAAAGATGCAAATAAATTGATACAAAATATGGTTAAAAATACAGCGCAAATAATTCACGTGTCGATCCTTAATGATGACAAACTTTCCACAATGGTGATAATACCGATGTCGTTTTTTCTTCATGGTTCACATTAATTTTCCATATACGAATATATTATAATAAAATATTACAGTTAACGACGTGCTTCTCATTTTCTCAGCTACGACAACTACGACACATTGCTACAAGAATATTTTTACTCAATATTTTGTTGTAAATATATCAGTGTCCATGTAAATAATTCAATAAAATAAATAAAATATTTCATTTGATAAAGTTTCACCCGAGTAAAAATTTTAGTGAACAAAGAAAATTACTGTTTAGAATTATAAATGTGTAATAATTAATTAATTAATTAGTCAAATTAATTGTATAAATTAAGTTATTAATTTTTACAAGTGTGACTAGCTTAATAAAGAAATACAGTTACTTAATGTAACAATATATTATACTATTTTATTGCTAACGTGTCATGTTATAACAGTCAAGTCAAATAAACAAGCCTTTTGTGTACGTTCATTGTTCACACATTTATACAATTTACATTTTAAAATAATTAGTAGATAAGAATATAAAGAAATATAAGTTAAGTTAATTCATTTAGCCATACAAAAGAATCTTAAGTGCAGGTTGTTGTAACGTTCTCATAGCTAACTCGTAGCACTTAAGGCCTATTAGACAAGACCTTCTAATAAATTTCGAATCTGGGCTCCTGCCAGCAGCTACTCATTCTATTCTAAGCCTGAGATACTGCGCTAGCAATGTGCAAACAACCTGATCACTATAATGCATTTCAGCGAAAACAAGTCTAAATTATATTAATAGCTTTGTAGCAGTTGATATATCTTTTGTTTTAGCTCTTTGTTTCAATTTTAATGCGTCGACTCGAAGTCACTGTACAATAATTGTCTGTTATTTCCATTAGTTAGGGTAGAAGGCCTATTCCACGAATAACGTCTACATGGCTTTCCAGTGCATGGCGCCAGACATTGACTCACATTCTGTCTAGAAATATGGGCAATTTAACTTTCAACTACACAACTCTATAATGATCAAGCAAAACACGTAGTAGGGGAATATTTTATTTTTTTCAATGGAATTAATTTCTTCACAAACATTTTGTGAAAAACAGAGGCTTTGTGTTTTTTTTTTCTTTTAAAAGTAATTCATTTTAAATCTACACTGGATCATATACGGACGGTTATGTAACTTGTTTACTATTAAGTCTATAAAGTTTATGAATACGACATCTTATTTAACAATTACTTTTTATCGTATTGTGAAACGTCTTTTGCATTCACATTGCAGATAAATAAGAATATACATATTTTAATGTGAAAAATTTATTGGCGCGCCTTGGCGCTAAGACCGACTTGTAGAGCGTCAAGGCAAGCGGCATGATAGTCATACTCCCTCTCCACCGCTTCGTTGTGCTCCCTTGTGAGTGTGTACTAAATATTTAATTGTTATATTATTATTACTTATAACAATAAAACTAATGTATTTAATTTTTTAACAAAAGTCTATGTTTTGTATAATATCGAGATATTGTACAAAACATAAAGTATCGTTAAATTTTGGTGTGTTTTAATTACTTATAAATTAATCAAGCGTCTCATGAAAGCCACATTTTTTATATATTATGTATATCCTGCCAGAATAAATATTTTATACATAGCATACATTATAAATATTATTTTATAACATTTATAAAATATTATTTTATATATCTCGATAGAATTTGAATTAAACTGTATTATTATTAAATCAATATATAATTCTCTATTATTAATAAACTGAGATAAAAATAATATTAATATTTTTAAAATCTATGATATTACCTATGTATCCTGGAGCCCCGAGGACCAGTGATGCCGCGCGCTACCAATAGTCACTAATGTAAATATGTACGTGTGAACCAAAATAACTGCCTTTTTAAAAGTTAATATGGCTATTTGCGAATTAGCAAAACGATTTTCTAATAGTCTGTTTTTCCTTTCCTTCCTATAATAATTCAATTATTATAGGAAGTATTTTAAGGTTCCGTTTAGTCTCACATTAGTTTCACCAAAATCGGTTGAGTCCATCAAAATTTATGAAAAACGTATACATTTTTGTTCTTACTATGGACTAGTGGCCGCATCATATAATTATTATGTTGTGGCCACTAGCCCATAGATGGCGGTGTGTTAAAAACGTCAATTTCTGAACCGCGCTGTCCAGATTTTCCGGAGCAGAATGTCCTTCTGCCATACGTATTGGCATTTGCGTTTCGTTCAAATTTGTTTTGGCGTTCGTTATTCTGTCATAGTTTCTTCTGATTGTTTTTTTTTAATGAAATTTCGTTATTACAATTTATTTTGATAATATTAAATACTTTGTGGCTTTAGGTTACAATTATTAACTAGGATGTAATTTTGTTCTATGAGTCTTAACTTCTTAAGTAATATTTTTGTTTTGAATTGTATAGATTTTTACTTTTAAGGTACCCATTATTAGTTTTAGGTACTATTTATTTTAATATATTTATTAAAATAAATTTTGCATTAATTTGCTTAGTTTTATCCTTATTTATAGCTTAATTAGATAAGAAGGATTGTAATTTTTTATTTTATATTTATTATTATTTATATATTTTTTATATGTAGCACGTTCACGTATCATCATAGATATATCTTTGTTCTAGAAAATGGAAATACTACATCTAATATAGTATATAAGGAGGCATTACAATAATTCATATGTATTTTTATGTAGTATATGCATTTTTTAATCACAATAATAATAATAATAATCGCTCTAATATTATAAAGACTGTGTGCTATGGATATTTGTGACTTCTACACGCTTTATCACAGCCAAAATATATTTTGGATGTTATTGACATATTTTGGCTTTTTTATTGCGTTAACTGGATTTTCGATTATAACGCGGGTGAAGCCGTGGGTAAAAAAATAATATACATTCAATAGCTTATTCTATGTTTGGTGACTGTGATCTCATATAATTAGTTCTAATGTAATTTTATATTATATTTTAATTAAAGTATTATTCAACAGCCAAAGAGCGATACTGAGTATTGCTATGTTTTCAGTTTGAAGTGAATAAGTAACTTGCACAAGGGACATAACATCATACCAAGGCTAGTGGCGCATAGACCGTTGAAGGGATGGTTAATATTTCTTACACTGCCAATATCTTTAAACGGAAATGTCTTAAATAAAAAATAAAAAAATCTTTAAACGGAAATTTAAATTACCAGGAGACCTATTTGCCAATCTATTTATTTATTTTAAATTTAAAAAAAAATTATAACCAAAGTCAGATCGGCTGTTCTCACTTAATACTGAAATGTCATTGGTTGCCTATTGCCTTATCGGCTGTCACCGACCAACAACCATTCAGAATATAGTAAAATAAGTTAATTTGACTTTCTGAGAATAAAGCATTGTGGTTGACGCTACACCTTATTATATTTCTCAAAGTACACAAATATAAAGAGTATGAACTTAACATTGCTCCTTATAAAAATAAGCATTATGGTTATGTTTTCATACTTAATATTTCTGTGATTTCTTTGGGTTTATTATGACATATGTAAAAATGCTTGCAAAGAAGTGAAAATCCCTTTACTCCCTCATCTAAATCGAGATTTTTTGTAGACATCGTTTAGAGCTAATGTCTATTGCGGGGCGAGTCGCCTACGAATTGCCACATTTACTTGTGTTGGCATCCCGGATTGACCTTAAATCCTATGTCTCGAATGATCCAATGCATCTTAAGCGGGGAAGAGTATCCTTAAATTATTCAGTGACGAAATAAACGAACACAGTATGTGCGAACAAGCTGTTTATTTTTTATATACCCTTTAAACCAAATGTATTTTTATTTCGGTAAATAAATGAAGTTTTAAGAAAATTGCAATTTCGTATTTTATCGTCAGTTCTTGATGCGTAAACCCTTTTCGTGGTTAAGAGTCACACAACTAGTTAATTATCGTTTTTTTTGCTGCATCTGACGTCATGCAGGCCATAATAGATTGCACAATAGATATATTGTTGTTGATGCAGCGAAACCAAAAAACAAATTATTCACTAATTAATTAACAACATTGTCTGACTGTCTATATTGTATATCGTTGAACCGACTGTTAAATTTTAATGGAACTAGAAACAGTAACGCTTTTTGCTAAAAAATAAAGTCAATAACAGAAGAAAACTATTCCATTAGTTCGTAAAATTTAAAAGTTATATCGTATTTTTTTTTTTATAAAATAGGAAGGCGGACGAGCATATGGGCCACCTGATGGTAAGTGGTCACCAACGCCCTTAGACATTGGCATTGTAAGAAATGTCAACCATCGCTTACATATCCAATGCGCCACCAACCTTGGGAACTAAGATTTTATGTCCCTTGTGCCTGTAATTACACTGGCTCACTCACCCTTCACACCGGAACACAACGATACCAAGTACTGCTGTTTTGCGGTAGAATATCTGATGAGTGGGTGGTACCTACCCAGACGAGCTTGTACAAAGCCCTACCACCAGTAAATATATGTTTTCGTAAGCGCATAAATGTGTCTTATATTTGCATAATAAATAGAACTGTTAGAGCCGAGCTAAAACATCGGTCTACAGTTAATTAACTATGTACCTGCTGACGATCAACCGGTGCATGTTGTTACGATCGGGATCAAAGGCTTATATTGCCATTCAAAATCAAAATGGCTCCTTCATTATGTAAATATCTAATACACCTACTATTCAATAAGCTATTAATTATAAACGATAAGCACATCTTACAATTAGGAAATGTTAGGAATCGTTTAGTAATTATGATGTAAACTCATATATATATTATTTATAGAGAGCGAAGATAAAGGATTCATTCGTTTTTGAATGTGAAACATATATTGGCGCGCCTTCGATAACGCCTCGTATGCCGTGACAGCAAACGGCATGACGCTCGTTTATATAATGTTTTTATTAGATTCTGAAAATGGTGTATTTTTATAAGCGGTATATGTATCTTGCTTCATAATTAAAAAATATATTATACCGTATTCTAAAAAAAATTAGAATATATAATATATTATTTAATATGATTATTCATCAACAATATATTAATTAAGTAAACAAAATAAGTTAATTGTCATAGACATTAATTGACTTTGGAATATATTATAAATAAAAGCAGTAAAAATATAAGACGCAATAAGTTTAAGCGATATATAATAATGGGTATAGATAGCAATATTAATTTGAACGGGGTAACTATTAATGTTTAAATTACAAAATTTTAACCAGATTTTATTTTTGAAAATATTTTTCACAGATTCACAAACAGTGACGTAAAAATTTAGCCGATAATCTATATTGAAATATAATAGTAACCATTCGAATATTCGGACACAAAGTACATTTATATGCTAAATGGCAAAGGTATTTGCAGGTCGCTTTAACTAAGTTTGCAAGTGACTAATACTAGTAATGGCCTCATTTGTCGCTGTACTATGAGTATGCGAGCTCTTTCACACCTTCATTAAGAGCCCGAGTGTCCAGAACTTACGGACTGCTCGAGTCGAGACGATGTAGGCTGGTGCCAAATTTAAAATTTAATTGTTCATATTTGAATTATCACGGATGATTGTTACTTTAATTATTTCAAGAAAATTTTCGTTGTTTAATTTAAATACTTTAATGAAAACACAATAAAAAAATGGTGTTTACATTTGTATTTTTTAAGTTATTTAAAGGTTAATGATGATGTTCTCCTGACCGCGTTCAGTCATGACGATCATTCTGCACAGATACTAGCCAACTGTGCAGGAGATATAATAGTGCACAAGTGTGTGTACACAAAGTAGGTTTCTCGAAATAAAAGTTTCTTATTAGGCCAATCTGCGTTTGAACCTAGGTCCTTGAGAGACTTGGATTAAGCGTTAATTCTTTTTTTTAAATGAATGAAGTGAAAATATAAAAAGCAATATAATATTTATGATAAAACATTTAAAAGTATTTTAAACTAACGCCATAAAAATAGCAATGTCCCATATCGGTCTTGCATTTTTAAACTGTTTTACAACGCGTTTACTCAACGGTTTCTATTTATTATATAGTAAATTACGTTACATAATTCATAATTAAATTAATCTTTTTATTAACACATGTTTGAAATGTTTCTTTTAAACGAAATCGTCTCATCGAAACGGTTTGTCAAAGCTTTTAAATAAATTTATCGGGTGCCACAAAGTGAATGCAGTGAATTTTACGATCGCCAGTTTATATCCGTGCATACGAGTTTTATTTGCTTATATAGGCTTTTAATGGGTCGTACGTATCAGTAACACTGCTAGTAAATGATGCACTGTAACTTTTAAAGGAGAACTTTATTGTATCACTTCATGCTTCGTTCAGATGTTCGCTTTAAACGATAACTATATTCAGTGCATCTTTTATGAGCCGCATGTGGATATTTTATTTAAAATAATGGAGAAGTTTTTCTATGTTGCGAGTTAAAAGGTAAATTGGTTGAAGTTTTATACAATAACAAAAGTTTTGTTTTCGAAATGTTGTTTCAGTGGGCGTCGAGCGGCGCGGATTGGCGTTCAGACGCCCGCTCGCTTAACGGCCTGTAATTGTAGTGTCGGAGTACCGGAGTACGTGTTATAACGAACGAATTCGGCGCACTATTATTACAACGATAATCGTTTACCTGGCGACCATTTCAATTCAGCAAACAATCCCCGCTCCAGCTCGTTCACGCAATTGGATATTCCCCATTTTGACTGATATATTGCATATTCCATAGTGTAGTTTTTATTATTTTTGGTGGACGCAAACTGTGCAACGGTTATTAGCTTATACATTCTTTGTTATGATACAAGCTAGGGTTGTAACGAACCTTTTAAATTTTTATTTTATTTGCAGTGCCGCTTTCGATAATTGTTGAATATGTTACGGATAATATTATTATAGAGGCGTTTCAATTAATTACAAAAAAATTAAAACATTTTTATATTTCCAGGTTTAGGTTCGAGAATTATGCAGATTGTATTATACTGTCTTATCTAATTCTTTTTTTAATTTTTATTGTATTAGCAAGTGCATATTGGCAAGTGGGTTAACTGATAGAAGTGTTAACCATTGCCTATAGACACTGGCATGTAAAATATATGAACCATCCCTTACATCTCTATAAGCACCACTGACCTTGGTATCTAATATGTTATGTCCCTTGTGTCTGTTATTACACTGGTTCACTCACCTTTCAAACCGGGACAAAGCAACAGTAAGCATTGCTGTTTGGCGGTAAAATAAATACTCAGTGGATGGTATCTACCCAGCCGAGCTTGCACAAAGTAAATTCTATTGCAAGATTCAATATTCGTTATTAGAAATATTATTAATTCATATATTAAGACGAACTCTTAAATAATGTTACAGGATTAAATCAAACGTAAAATCGCCGGGTTGGAATGTAGATCTACCGAAAAGTACGGTCAAGAAATTTAGTTGTTTAGTATTTCCACTAATTAAATTACATACATATTACAATACATACAATTAAATTACTTCATGAAAAGCAAATAATACTAAATCGATGCTTTTAATTCGATGCAAGTGTATAGTATTTTATCGAGTAAAATAAGCTTTATTTATTAAATTATTTCGAATATGAGAAAAGTTATTGATAAAAAGGAGGTTAGTTATGAAGGTACATACATATATATTTGTGTTTGAGTAAGCTTTTCAGCTTACATTAGTAAATACCTACTTGTTATATTAATTATATATCGTTTGAATATAGGCAGGGTCTAAATGGTCGCAGTGTAGCTGGACAACACGCTACTTCTAGGAACTGTATGTCGACGAACTGCATACGGTGGCAACATCGATTCTGTTAATAAATAAAATACGGGTTTTCCAACCATTAAAACCTCATTTTTATTTCTTAATACACACATTAAGTTCGATTTATATTTCAGACCTTAACGGTTTTGTTTTTTTAACGTATTCTAACTATAATAAATGTCAATCCATTTTATATTTCAAATTATGAAATGGTGATTTGTATAACTACTATATACTTTATCACACTGACTGCCTCGTTGGTCTAGTGGCTAGATGTAAAGCCGCAGACCCGGAGGTCCTAGGTTTAAATCCCAGGTCAGGTCAATAAAAAGTTATTGGGTTTTTCTGTCGAAAATTCTCAATAGCAGCCCGGAGTCTGGAAGTTGATAGGGAGTACACTCCCGTGCCTCGGAAATCACGTAGATAATGATAATAAACTGACTGCCTTATTGATTTACGGGCTAATGTCCTAGGTTCAAGCCCCGGGTCGGCCCAGTAAAAAGTTATTTTCTTTGTCGAAAAATTATCGTTGGCAACATGGAGTTGAAAGTATTTATACTACCATGCCTCGAACCACTCGGAAAGCATTCCTACGCCTGAACTCTTTCCGGTCATGTCGGATTTCCCATCCATCGGATTATGCTTATGAAGAAACAGCGAGTGCAGGTGTTTTTGCACTGAGACTTGTGCACGATAATATATCCTGCGCAGTTGGCTCGGTCAGGAGATTAACATTAAAGTAGATCATAATAATGAAAAATTCAAACATATCTTAACAATCTAGTGTTTTTGTAGCCTTAATATTATTACATTATCATTTCAAAGATACTAAAATACTTTGTGAGATAACCGCCACAATATTTTTCCTAAAAAATGTACATTTCATTTTCTAGATCCACCAAAATCAAATAATCATAAATAATAAATAACGTAGTTGAATTACATCGGAAAGTAACACGGTTCCTGCACAAGAAAAGCTGAGCATTACGCAAAGACAAATGTCTTTGAGACAGCATTAACATAATCCGAGAGTGGCAGGAGACAAAGGAAGTGACGTGACACGAGAGGAACTTCCGGTCGGTGGGAATTGAAACTACCTTATATGACTAAATATATTTCTCGAAATAATATGTTTCCAGTATGATACGATGTTTTCAATCTTTTTATAGTAATGTATAATGGCTAGTGCTGCCTGACTTTCGATTGACGATTCGGTTATCAAGTGCTTCATGTTTATTGTAATTTCTTGTACTTTTTATGAAGATAAAGCCGTTCCAGGGCATATATTAGATTATTAATTATCTGATAGTTAATTGAATATATAAGCTTCGTTAATGTATATGTTTATATGATTTATAATATATACTCGTGTTTTAATATATCCCAGTACTAATTTATTAGAATTTTGTGATATTACTTACGTCATCATAATTATTATCATCATCCTCATAATCATCATAGTATTTTCTGGTCATCTTATCTAAATATTAGCCCTTAGTTTAAATAGATCAATTAAACTAATTAAATATTAATATAGAACAATACACAAATAAAGCACGTCTAAGCTCAATAGAGTTATTAAATGTTCTTCGATTAAGATCCACATTCTATGTTATGGACTCCGGGCTTCAAAAACCACATTAAACCCTAATAAATAAATCCATATGCTATAAGAATGCTGGTTCAAACCTGGGCACTTTTGATTTGTTTATAATTCATTAAGTGCTCGGCAGTGGAGAAAAACAACGATATGAAACCTGCATGTGTCGGATGATAATCTGCCACATGTATACACCCGCGTTGTAGCAGCGTGGTGGAATAAGTTCCGACCAACTTATTAAAAGGAGTGGAGCCTTAGCCTAGCAGGAGGGTATTAACAGACCGTTACTTTTTCATAAAGGCTAGTTTTAAATAATCCATCAATTCATTCAAAGTAAACATTTTAGTGATATCAATTTCTTTTGACCTACAATTCGAACGCAATAATTCTCTCTAAAATCAATATCCACTATGAATTTTTTATCGCCTGTCTGATTTGTCTCTGAAAACATACGCCCTGGTTGTCACGGTGATTTCGGGCGTCCATTACTATACTTACACGAACTCGTTTCGTTTCCGTGAATGCATCAATCTTAATCAGAAATCGCGTGGGATTTTACCTTTGACAACACAAACACTGCAAATAGAATTTCAATACGATGTTACATTAAATAAAATCTACTTGCAGCTTTTCACTTTGGCGTACGATTCTTTTATTTATTACTAACTGAAGCCAGCGACTTCGTCCGCGTGAAAGACGTTTTTATTACGATATAGTAAGAAAAATATGTTTATATCCGTTACTATTTACCAACAGTTTCTATAGCTTTGTTATAAGTATAGTAAGTAAAAAAAGTAAGTAACAGCCTGCAAATGTCCCACTGCTGAGCTAAGGCCTCCTCTCCTTTTGGAGGAGAAGGTTTGGAGCTTATTCCACCACGCTGCTCCAATGCGGGTTGGTGGAATACACATGTGGCAGAATTTCGATGAAATTAGACACATGCAGGTTTCCTCACGATGTTTTCCTTCACCGAAAAGCACGAGATGAATTATAAACAGAAATTAAGCACATGAAAATTCAGAGGTGCTTGCCCGGGCTTGAACCCACGTTCATCGGTTTAGATTCAAGCGTTCTTACCACTGGGCCATCTCGACTTATAAATTATTATAAGTATAGATGTTATAATAATTTTTATAATATATTTTCCGATTTATTTCACAATAAACATATATTATAAATGCGAGAATGGATTTGAGAGATTTTGGATTTGATAGAGTTCCTAATATCTGCTCTCCCCGCGACAACTCGGGCGAATTTGCGGGCAGAAACTAGTAACTATATAAAGGAAAATTAATTGATTTAGGTAAATATATCTTGAAATAAACTTATCAATTATTTACAAAAATCTAAATTGTATTGCTATTATAATATTATTAGACTAATACTCTAAACATAATAATAATAATGTCCTCCAGACCGATTACGGTCACGGCGGCCAATCTCAAGAGAGATTAGCCAACTACGCAGGAGATATTATAGTGCACAATTGTACGCGCTAACACAGGTGCACTTTCTATTCCCTAACTTTCATAATGCGATGGGACGGCAATCCAACACTACCGGAAAGAGTACAGGCACAGGACCAACAGCTTTACGTGCTTTCCGAGGCACGGTAGTGAACACACTTTCAATTTCCAGACTTCGGGCTGCTACTGAGAGTTTTCTTACAGAAAAATCCAATAACTTTTTATGGGCCCGACCTGGGAATTGAACCCAAGACCTTCGGGTCTGCAGCCTTACATCAAGCCACGAGACCAATGAGACAGTCTAAACATTATAACCAAAATCTAACAAATATTAATATGAAAATATGAACTCGTGATAGAGAATTTATACATATTACATATACGATAAAACTGAAACCGCGGTGTTTTCAGCCAAAAATATTCAAAAAAAAAATAAACGTCAAAAACGCAGTGCTAGGAATATATTGTCTATTTATTTGATGGCATGTCTATCTATGTACCTGAAAGTCACCGGACAGGTTTTGATATTGATAAAAAATGTAAGATAAAAAAATACAGTATGTCGATCTTTTATTTATTTACACGGCAGGGAATTTTGTCATCAGTTACGTGGTTTCGGTGCGGTGTGTTTTTTGCACTTCATGAAACACTATGTAACAGACTTTTCAGCCTCCTCTTGACCAACCTTCCTTTGGATTAATTTTGCTGGTACGATTGTTTAACGTAACTAAGCAAGGCTGTCAGTTTGAGGCTTAAATTCGATGATAATATAGGTTGAATACAATAATATAGGATACCAGTTTTGCCCGCGGCATCGCCCGCTTATTGAGAGCATGATTCAAGTTTGCCTCGTATCAAATTTTACCAAAATCAGTTCAGTCGTTTAGCCGTAAAAACGTAACAAATAGGCAGACTTTCGTATATATTATATTATTACCGATTTATAAAACTTTCATAAAATGTGATAAAACAGTTTTCAGTGAATTAACAAGATATTTGTTTTTCATAACTAATCTTTTTTAATTTGAAGTTAAAGGAACAATATTACCGTAACAGCCTGTGAATGTCCCAATGCTGGACTGAAGGCCTCCTCTTCTCTAAAATTATATATGTATTATAGGTATTAATAGATAAACAACTCTTCATTCGCTTTTGTTTGAAATACGTGCATAATTGCATAGTTGTACTAATTTTATTTTGACAAATAAATTGTCTTGATTGTATATAAAATAGTCAATTTACTTTATAACATGGAACAGTCATTTTGTAGTTTTTTAAAAATAAAATCTATAAATTTCTTAGTTATTACTGCAAATACAAGCAGGCCACGACCTCGTATTACTAAGCCCACTTACCTAACACTGGCTTAACATATAGCCTCTCTATTGATTGAAAGCCTACTCTTAAGCTCCATGTTTCCATCAAAATTAATTGCTTTTTTAATTATAATAAGAACATAAAAACTCTACTATTTATCTGAATTAATAATACTGGTACTTAAATATGTTTTTTAAAACCATATATTAACATGCCAAGAAAATGTTGGTTGTTATTGAGCTTAAAATGTGGATATTTATTTAGTATTATTATATCTATTTACTTACGGTTCACTTAGATATACATATCTTCATATATAAATCGTGTATTGACGAGGGCTAGAACCGCAAGATATTCCTTAATAATTGTTTAATCTTTTGTTGTAATGGAATAGGCGTTTGTCTTCCATCTCACCTGATGGAAAGTGTAGATGAAGACGAAGGTGGTACACGCCCATCCAAAAGAAACCTGTTCACTTTACTTATAAAGTTAAATAAATTATTATTAATTAATAAGTTATTTTATTTGCATCGTAATTAATGTTTTCACTCCCATTTTATATAGTAGGTATTTTAACAATTTTTTTTCAAAAGTTAAATAATAAAATGTTAAATATTCTTTACATCTCCAATGCGCCACTAACCTTCAAAGCGGAATTCAACAATATTAAGTATTGCTGTTTGGTGGTAGAATATCTAATGAATGATAACTACTCGGATGGGCTGGCAAAATTCCCTACTACCAAGTAAAATGGTGACTAGGAACCATTACAGCAGAAAAAGCAATTCCATGGAGGTATGATGTTCAAATTTCGATAGATATTTTGAATGTAAACCACTTAATTGAGCAATTTGAGCTTCGTTTCACCAGTAAAGTAAGAAATAGTTGACTTTTTAGTTTTACATACAAATAAATTTATATTTCATGGAAAATATGATAAAAGTTTTAGATTATTCTGCAACATATAAAAATCTATCGGTGTCTATATGTAAATTTTCCGATGATGTGTAAATTGCACTATGCACGATAATGCACTATGTATTTAGTTAGGAGGATATTAGAAATCTAAGCTTGAGTAAAGTTATACTCAAGCTATTAGTATTATACTTAACACGTTATATATGTTTAAAAGTAATCTGGTTAAAAAAATAATAATTGCCCACTCTTAATGAATGACAAATTTAAGCCTGACTATGAATAAATCGGCATTCAAGTATAAATCATTTAATTAAGTTCGTTAAATCTATTCAAAAGCGGCCGCGTTCAACAAGTAGCTCTCAGTTTCAAATTCCTCGATACTTTTATGTGGGACCGACGTACAAAGTAATGAAGAGGGATTTTCCTGGGAAAAGAGATTACTTTTTTGCATCGGGGCGTCAAAGAGTGGCGATCTACTTGAAGATTTTTCTTTCCGCCGATGGTCTCTGAATACGGCACCACAATGCTCGGGGTTCAAAAGAGCTTGATGAATTCCCAGCGCTTTGTTTCCGCTCGCTCTGTCTCGACAAGGCATTGCTTTTTAATTTAGACCATTTCGCCTCCTCTTTTTATTCTGGTAATAAATCTGGGTATCTAGTAGCTTTTTATGTTCCGTATGTTTTCATATTATTATAATGGCACTGTGTTTACGGGACAAATGTTAAAGAGCCATCCGGAAAGATGGATGACTCTATTGTACTTTACAATTGCAATTTGCATTTGCGGACTTGTATTGAAGTTAGGTTGGAGGAAATTTATTGCGTAGCTGGGAATTGTGGAACAGATAAAGCCAGTAGGTGTAATTAGTTTCTGTTAGAAGCACTGATTAAATAAATAATATAATTATACTTATATTGCTAATGACCTAAATGTTACAAATGTTTACATTATATACCATATATTACAGAATTAGCTTTCCAACCAAGGGAGTATAACTGTGGCAACTTTCTTCCGGGTTGATCCAGGATTCTCATCCGGGACCTCACGATTTTCAATCGTACAAGCTAGCCACTGCCAACGAGGTAGTCAATTATTAGAGATTTGCTAATAAGTCAATAATACTTAATTGGATAATCCTGGACTAAATCCTATCTCCAATACAAACTATCTAAATACTTGAACATCTGCAAATTTGCTACATAACAAAACCTTCGATGAAAAATATGTTTTAATCAGTCAAGAACTTAGTACTTATTATAAAATTGTAAGCTATATATATTATACAGACTATTGAATACAATATTGAAGGCACAGAGAAACTTTTTTGGTTGGCTTAAAACTACTTATATTTAAGATTAAAAGAAGACTATTAACTAGACAATGTTAATCGAATACCGCTTCAAGATACATAAGAAACAAATAGCATCTTAAGAAATATATTAAAGAAACTTGATCCGTGTATTTTTATACGAGTACGCGTAATTAGTTTGAGTGAAGTAATTTCGAAGTTCTATCAAAATTCCTTCCATATTTGCACACGGTTTTAAATTAAAATTATTTTCGAGGTCCGTAACAAATTTGAGCACGGTGCCTTATTTAAAAATTTAAATAAAGAATTTCAAATATAATCCCGAGGAAATGACGTAGCCGACGGGGATACCAATATGGAAGGTAACCTTTAAATGGTTTCTTTTAAATAGAAGTGCTAGAGAATAATGTAATTCGCCGAGTGAGAGAAGTGGAATAATAAGTTTTTTCGAGTAACAAAGCAAATAAAAGCGTTAATGCGGCTGCATCGAGATTTTCCAACTGGGGAAAAATTGCTCTTTTATGTGAGGTTGCTGTAAGGAAGGTTTAATGAAAATTCTGAGCTCAACCGTGGACGTACTAACGTAGTTTCTACTTAAACTAACTTGTTTATTAAAAGGCTATAACCGCCAACATAATCTTAGAATCTTGATGTCTTAAGAACTATATCGGTGATCCAAACATTTTCTTTATAACATGTTCGTAGTCCTTTATTCATTAAAAATAACGTGAAAGCATTGTTTGTAGGCAACCTTTAGAGATAAGAGCTAGATTTGATTTTGAATGATACATCTGAGATAGGACCAGTAAAGAAAATGCTTTTAGAATTATTTAATTTCTTGAAATAATGAATTTAAATAGTGCTATATTTAAATTAATTTATTCAGGACAAGCTGTAAAATTTTCAAATACCATTTTATTTCAATATCATTTATGAACAAATGGACGGTGATATTTTTGATTCATAAATATAGACTATAAAATTAATAATAACGACGCCCTTCTGACCGATATTAGCCATGGCGGTCATTCTAAACAGAAAATAGGATATATTATATAGTAGGATATATTATAGTTATATATTATATATTCGGTCACTCTCATAATCTGGAAGGATGGCATTTAAACTCGACCAAAGTAAATTAAGACGCAGGAACAACTTGCTTTCTAAGACACAGGTATATCAACACTAACTTAAATACTACTAACTGTTTTGGCCTGACCTTTTTAGCTGCGTACTAGATAAGTCCAGTGTTTAAAGTATTAATTTAAAGTTTTTAATGCTTTTAAAACAAAATAAAAATTAGCTGCTATTTATCTGATACACATATTTAAGTCAAAACATCATCATCATATCTCAGAACCGAGTCTAGAATTTAAAAGTAATGTAACAATCACACAATTGAATAACCGCTTGTAGGAATAGTTATAGATCCGTTTGAGCGTATGGCTTTCACTCATAAATTAATCTTCCACCTAAAAAAACTGTACTGCTGTATTCCAATTTAAAGAGTCAGCCAATGTATCTTGCAGTGCCTATGTGTATGAACGAAGGTGACCACTATCCAACCGAATATTTTTTGTCAAAGAACTCATGAATCCGAGAAATCCGAGATGGCCCAGTGGTAAGTAAGCGTGAATCTTAACCGATGATTGTGGGTTGAACCCGGGCAAGCACCACTGAAGTTATTCATGTGCTTTATTTGTGATTATAATTCATCTCGTGCTTTTCGGTGAAGAAAAACATCGTGAGGAAATCTGCATGTGCCACATGTGTATTCCAGCAACCCGCATTCGAGAAGCGTGGTGGAATAAGCTCCAAACCTTCTCAAAAAGGGAGAGGAGACCTTTGCCCAGCAATGGGACATTTACAGTTACCGAATAGTACTCATGAATCATTTTGAAGCCATAATATTGACCATGAAAATATTATAAATCACAAATACATATACGTACATATAAACTTAATTTCTAAAATAAATATAAAAAATAGGTATATTAATAAATAGTTTTTCTTTAAAACGAAACAAAATTTTTTGTTATTTTTAATTCAAAGTATGACAAGGCTTATCTTTGTTATAAAAAGAATGCGGTTTGCTGAATGCATCGCAGTTCAATATGAAAACGGATAATACTCCGCGACAGTGACAAGGGTTGAAAGCTGTTCGCCCATCCATGAAAATATACGTTGCATCTATTTTTATCAGTTATCATAATATTGAAAAGTTATCTCATTCATTTGCTCCAGTAATTTCAATATATAGGGATTGTTCTTTTAGCTTAAAAGTGCATTATTCGTGATTTTTGGTGGTTTCGTTTTAGCTTTGTGGGTATACGTTACGTGATGTCATTTATAAAAGAGTTGACAAATTTTAATCATATATAAGAGATTGCTAAATTATAATAGTCTTTTGGGACTTTATTATATATAATTAAATCCATTTATTAGATACTCGAAAATATAATAATTATCTAATAATAATTATTATTATTATTTCAAAATCAAAATATTTTATTCAACATTAAAGCATTAAACTTAATTATTGATTCTCAAACTAGAAACTGGTTCGGAAAAGACCCAGCCCTGAGAAGATCCGGCGAAAGAAACTCAGCAGGTTTTTATTTTATCATGTTTCGTTGACAAACTGTAAAAAAAATAGGTAGGTGGCGATCGTTTCATTCCCAAGGTGTGCTATCATCCATAATTTCATTTATTGTATAATAACCTTTAGCACACATTTTTTTTAAATTTTGCAACTGAGGTATTTTGAACGCCCTCTGGGATTCTGTTGTAGAACTGCCCTACAAAAGTGTTACTGACTATGCAGTCGAGTAACAGGAGTAATTAGTTTGAGTATCTTTCTTGTACAAATGTTATGAGTATCACATTTTCTCACAAAATCATTGTTTTTGCGTACATACATAACATTACACAATATGTATTGGGAAGTAACAATTAACATTCTAATTTCTTAAAATTTCTCCTTTAGAGATTATTTAGCTCCAAATAGCCCTCTTTTGCAGGACAAAATATCGTATTGATAGCTGCAACATTACCTCACAGTATAATGCCGTAAGACATTATACTATGAAAATGACTAAAACATACAAGGCGGGCGGGCCGTATCAACATCAGTAAATAATTTTAATTTCTTAACCGCAAAGCCGCTGAGCTTAGTCTACTCGACAATCTGTCAATATGGGAGGTGTAGTGTAACTTCATGTATTCGGCATCAACAGTAAGGCCAAGAAATGCAGCAGACTCATCTGGATCCATCGACTCCCCATTGATAAGTACATCAGCAATTACATTAATATTCAATTATCTACTTGTTCGTAATCAAGTAAGAAAGATCCCACATCTTTATCTTAAGCGTGCCAATTAGTTTTGAAACAAAATACAACACACACAAAAATCAAACACTAAGAAATCTAAACAGAATGAAATATACTGATAAAATTACTGCCTTTTAGACAATTTTGGCCACAGCGAACAATCGCTACGAATAATAGCCAACTGCGCAGGAGATATTTTTGTGTACACAAACATAAGTGCACACTCTTTTTCCTCGCTCTCATTGTACGTTACAGCAATCCTACACATGTGGACAGTTTTCAGGCGTAAATTCAATAGCTTCTTATGCAGACAGGAAAGCGTAATAATATGTCTATTTCCTTTTTCCAAAATATTACTAAAAATATTAACAGATAAACCTAATAAATCTTTCTTATAAATCTTAATTCTCGAAAAACAGCTACTAGATTATTTTGCAGTCACTACACAGAAATACAGTGAAGTCAAGAGTTCAGGCCCCGACTAAGTCAATATAGATATTGGGTTAAAAAGTTCTCAGTAGCAGTCCAAAGTTCGAAAATTGAGAATTTATATTTCCGTGCCTCGTCAAACACGTAATCCTGTACCTAAATTGTCTCCGGTTGTTTCGAATTATAATAGAGTAGAGAATGCGCCTATGTCTGTCTACAGGCTTATATACTATAATATCTCGGCCAAAGTTGCCTTCAGTATTTGAGATTATCTGCCATGGCTGACTTTCGGCAAGAAGGAAGCAAATATTGTATTTATATTTATGAAAATGTAATAGAAACTACAAATAAATACCCATATATTAGGTCTTTGCATATAAAATTAGCGTTTTGTCGTACTGACCACTTTGATCTAAAATATCTCCTCTTTGGTTAAGAATTCCAAATTGGCTGGCATTTAGCTGGTACATTTGAGTTTTGAAAACAGTCATTCATTTGTTTTTTCCTCATTATCCATCACAAAGTACTTCAGAGATAGCTACAGGCTTCGGGGTAAGTGTTAAAACTGTATTAATCCACTTGAAGCAAATCGGGAAAGTAAAAAAACTTGAACGATGGGTACGAACTGAGTGAATCGAAATTGCAAATACGCGGACTGCCGTATCGGAGTTAATTTTTTTTCCTTGTAAGAAGTTGTCCAAATTCCGGAAAAAATGGAAATCTCTTGGAGCAAGGTCCAGGGAGTACGGTGGATATTCCAGACATTACGCAGACATTCCAATTGTAGCTCATCTAACTTAGTGGTTGTTTGTTGTGCAGTGTGTGGTCTTGCGTTGTTGTGAAGCAGCAGTGGCCTAGAGCGATTGAGCAATGGTTAACATTTCTTAAAATTCCAATATCTATGAGCGTTGGTGACCACTTACCATCAGGTGGCCCATATGTTCGTCCGCCTACATATTCTATAAAAAAACTTATTCTTACTGACATTATAAATGCTAATGTGAGTTTGGTTTTTTGTTACGTCGTCACGTCTACTACCCAACCGAGCATCACGATTTTTTTGCATATTTTATGTTGGCGATACAGAGAAGGACATAGGGTACCTTTAACCAGCCCCTCCGCTTTACACGCAGACGAAGTCGCGTGGAGACAAGGACTTAATAAAGCCTATATTGTAATTGTGACAGTTGAAATTATATAATTTTTCATTACGTAGAAAAATTTTCGCCAAATGTTCATTTTCAAACCGATAAAATACTATTTAACTTTGAAATTGAATTGTACATATATAAACTTGAATTGTACATATATTAAAGATTAAAAGCAAATTAGGTACTCCGTTATGATATGTCATGTCAAAATTCAATGGGTCACTGAGCGTATTTATCTCATGGTTTATCTTTTCGTTTGTACAAGTGATCTCCTAAGAGATTGTACGGAAATTCACCTGAATCGTTTCTTGTTAAACATGCTCCTAGACAATTTTCTTGCATATCGTTCATTGTTGCCAGACTGTGCTACCCTCGTCAAAGTCACGCCTCATTGACCCTTCCCGAATATCGACTGAGAGGCAATTTATTTCATATGAATCTTAGATCACATGATGCTGTCAAGAAGCTTATTGATGTTAGTTCACTGTCAATTTTTGTCTTATGATAATATTATTAAATGAACTTATAATACCTTACTTAACTAAAAATCGTGTAATTTGAAGCAGTGTGATGTAATAAGCTCCAACAATTTTCATTCCTTTTCCCAACTGTGGCACATTTACATTGGATGAATTTTAGACTAGCTCACTATACACTCATATAAAACCCATAAAGCCGTGTCAAAATTAACGTAAACTGTTTACCGTTTAAGCGCATCACGCTATAAAATATAAATGATATTTAAAATTCAAACTAATTACAATCAACTATAAATATTATTATCGTTTAGCCGTGAGCTGGTTCAATAATTAATGATGAATTTTATTATAAAAACGAAATTGAACTGTTATTGTGTTTATTTATTACTTTAAATACGTTGTTAATATATTTTTACTTTAAAACATTTTATGAGGGTGTCACTTCATAAAATCACAGTTACTTCTGTTATCGCTGGCCGGCGGAAGATTGTTTTACTTGGAACCCTGCCATAACGACGTAAGGAAGTACAAAGTATAAATACATTTTGCATGCCACTTAACAGTACGTACGATATATCATCGAAGTAGACAGTACAAAACTACCGCGTAAAACAGTTTGAAGTATGATCGCACTTTGAAAACTTTTAAATTTACACCGAATGAAATTTCGAAGAGTTCTTGCAACATTTCTCAGTTACATTTTTAGTTCAAAAACTTGTTTGTGTAAATATTTATGGACTTCGATTTCAAAACGTACGGTTAACTGCAAAAACGAAAATGAGTACTTATATCGGTATCTTTAACTTCCTTTTCCTAGGTTATCAAACAAAAACAACTTGAATATTTCGATGTTAATAAGAAACGGTATTATTTTATTTCTTCATCAAACGACGAGTGTATTTTTTTATATTGAAATTACGAAATTACTTTCTTTTTTTTATTTAATTAGTAAAAGCAAAATAATTTGTCTAATCTTTTGTATTTTCTAAACTAGTTATTTAATTGAAATTATATTTCTTATACATAAATATTACAAATTAAATCCACACCAAAATATTTTATTGTAATATTTAATGAAGTTGAGCTCAAATTCACTTTCAAGAAATCTTGAAATAATTTCTGTTATGGCAACCAATTTTTGTGAACTGACAACTGCGCAGTAAATATTTAAAATGCACAAGTGCTAACTCACATAATCCGATGAAAAGACAAACTGTCCCGACCAAAAGTATTTCTAATACAGGAACCAACGGCATTACATATTTCTCAAGCATGAGATTATCATTTAAGAGTGTAACGTTGTAGTTCTAGAATGTTACTGTAATTAAAACTCCACATTTTTTATTGACGTGATCCGAAATTTAAACCCAAAACCTTTGGATATATGAAGTACGTATGTACAAAACAATTAAATCACGAAATTAGCTTTAATAAGGTACCCTCGTGAGACTATTCGTCCAGGTGACGTTTGTTAATGTCACCGTAAGTAAATGAGCCGTTACTTCGCCATTATTTATTGTGAAAATATGAGTCAGTAATTTGAACATTTTAATAAATACTCTAAGATATGACGAAGGTGTTACATTTTTAACAGCCGTCGCAAATGTGTTATAAGATTAAGCATTATCTGTCTGCTTGTGACATTATAATCCCCAAATAATTGGACCGACTTTCAGTTAAAGCATCTAATTATATATAAAAATTAAACCAATGGGTGGGTTTTTAACGATTCAATTATTTAACATTTGTACTAAGATGTAAATGGATGTGAAAGTTAAATTATATAAAATTCAATTCAATTTGCTAAATAAGTCTGTATAAAGATAAAGCGAATATTTAATTGTCCATGCAAAACACAGACCAGGCCGCAGAGAAAATCTAACATCGAGTATATTAGGCGGATAATGTATAACACAATTTCCAACACGCGAGATAAAACTGCGCAAAGTTGGCTAGATAATCTGATTATATTTGTTAGAACGCCGAACAATTTGGGTTCAACGCTGATGCAGGCCTGAGCTAGGCTAAAGTTACTTTGTATCTGCACGTGAGCGAATTGCTTAAACCCTGTACGCTCGTGCACTCGTTCGGATTCCCGCGCCGTAGCCTTATTTCCGACGTTAATAGACCTTTGTACCATGATGATGCCAGCTGAATGTGTATTGATGACATGTTTTCGTTTTGCTGCGTTTGCTTTTTGAAAATTATATTCAGTTTCGCTTTAATTTAATTAAAATAAATATGTATTTAATAAAACGAAATAGCTATGATTAGTACATGCGTGAGATCAGAACTAGTTTGGAAATGAAACCATTCTAAAGCTCTCGAAAGTTTCATCTGAAGATATAATATGTTTGCTAGCGTTTAGATAATCAAAATAAAATTTCATCATAGATATAGAATTTATTTAAAGCTATTCTAGGATAATATAACATAAATAGGTGAGTCTAAAGTTTGTGTTGTTTGTGTGTTATCTCTTGTTAGCTTGTTTATGGCTGCTTCTTGAAGTAAGTGTAGGAAGTGGTGCGGCGGGCGCCGTGCGGCGTGATGCGGTGCGACGACGCGGCGTCGGCGGCGGCAGCGACGTCGTCGGAGGCGTGCCCCGGCGGGCCAATGGCGCGCCCCCGCCCGCCGCCCCGCCCGTGTACTAACACCCAGCTCGCCAGTAGGTTTGTGTCCTTTTGGCTGACCGCATGACTCCATATCTCGCTTCGTTGCCGTACTCGTTGTAACTTGAGCAGCACGCGCTTCACGAGCTTACGCCGGTCGCTTCGAGCGGGAGTTGTGAACTAGTTGCGAAACTAAGTTGCGTGCGCTGTGAGGAGTGCTGTTGCAGCGACAGTGCCAGGTACTGTGTCCATGCTGCCTCCCCGCGCCCTTCCCGCGCTTACTCGTCGTCGGCCGCGTCGCCGCCTCCAAGGCGACCGACACGCGCTCCTTATCAATGACTCATATCGTTTACCTAAACTCGCCCTTATTCCCACTGTCTACCATCCATAATCGCACAAGTTACAATATGTGATTAATTTAATAACAAACAAGAATTGTATGAACCTGAATGCATATTGAAACTTTTTACCAACTTAGCGTTAAGTTATATTCAGCACCTGTATCATTATACACTAGTTACATAAGCGCACTCATGATAAATTTTATACATATCATTTTAATCTACAGATTCCATATAAATAAACTTAAAATGAATATTTATTAAAATGTGTAACAAATACGTAATTTAAATACACCCGTTTTATTAGTTGTTTTTACGTACTCACGATACACGTGAAGAGAGTTCTCGTATCACAAATTGATTTACCCAATATTCTAAAAGCTAAGGGCAACGAAAGCGAAGGTTTGCTCGGAATCAGACTAAATTATACATATTCAATGTGATCTCGCTGCGAAGTATCTACGGAAATCCAATCGCATTAAAACGGTGAAAAAAAATAAAAGGGTAGCTGGAGATACAAGACTCTCCGAATAAACATAACAATTTCCGTTTCATCGCCTCCGAACGCAGACAGACAAATTAAAGAACATTTTTCCGAGCTCTCACTCCCACTTAGAGCCTCCGCGGGCCCCATAAAACTTAACTACACGCCGTAACCGCGACTAATTATTAGGGTGGGTTTACATAACGTATTTATGAGCTTGAGATTTAACGCCAGCCTCGCTCTCGGATGGTCTGTTATCGCACCATTAAAAAGTTGTCCTCTGCGGAACAGTAAATAAAATTATGTATAAACGGACACCGCTACACCAGCCATTCGAGCACGTCGGTCATTTTCTAATTTGTCGTTTACACTTTTTTATCTCTCTATAAAATACGAACTTCAAAGGATTATTTTACATGGCGTAAATTTCCCTTGTCGGGAAAACCTGTAAATTTTTAAAATATATCCACAGTGGTTAACAATGTAATTTTTTTAAATAATAGTTATTAAGAATAGCTCCTACAGTTCGAGAACAATAAAGCAAATTAAGTATCTACTATAACTATTTAAAAGTAAAATATTATCATGACAAATTCTAAGAAATTGGCTTAAGTATTAGAATTATTTTTTAACCGTATTCATAGGTTTTAAAATAGAAAAACATATTTAATTTATAGATTTTTTATTGTTATGTACGTTTAATATTAGCTGATTATAACATCCTTCTCGTATGAGTATCAGTGACTCAATGAGGTCTAGTCTTAAATCACTAGGGATATATATCTGTATATCTGTACCGCGCTCATATTGTTGAGTATACATTTCCTTATAACTCAACATTCACGCAACCCTGTCAAAATCTATAAAGTTAATAATCACTGGTGGTAGGGCTTTGTGCAAGCTCGTCTGGGTAGGTACCACCCACTCATCAGATATTCTACCGCAAAACAGCAGTACTTGGTATTGGTGTGTTCCGGTTTGAAGGGTGAGTGAGCCAGTGTAATTACAGGCACAAGGGACATAAAATCTTAGTTCCCAAGGTTGGTGGCGCATTGGATACATTTCTTACAATGCCAATGTCTAAGGGCGTTGGTAACTACTTACCATCAGGTGGTCCATATGCTCGTCCGCCTTCCTATTCTATAAAAAAAAATATACTAAAATAATATAAATAAAATATAATCAATGTTTTTATTATTTTACAATTTATTTATATACTGTTATCTTTTGATATAACAATATATACTTTATTAATGTAACTTTTATCTGTTCGATCTGTTCAATGTAATGTACGTTTTTTACTTATATATTTAATTTCTTTTTTAAATTAAATGTTAAAGGCGATAATTGAAATTTATAAATTAAAAAGGAGTATGGATATGCTCAGTCAAATACGCAAAAGACACTTGAAAAGGGCTTTAAACAAATTGGGAAACAACGTTGAATACTTGACATAATTCGAAACTTCTGTATAGCTTTTCAAACAATTGAAAAGTTCCGTTTACAAAATTACGAATATACAGATAATAAACTGATATTGTTTTATATTTTTAAGTAATTGATGACGTATTATTGTCCTTAGAAATACAAAATAAAATGTTTTATTGTATACCAAAGAATAAAGATACAGAGATAAATGTTATAAAAGGTAATCTTATTCCTTAAATAGTTTTTAAAATCTGATAGAAAATTGTAAAACACATTAGATCAATTTTCAATTGGCGTTTAGCAATTAAGCGAGCGAATTGATTTCAATATCCTGTCCTAGCATTGCTGTACCTGGGACGAGAAGTTCCAATAATCTATAATTGTTAGAAAACAAGACTATATGTGTCAGAAACTCGATGCAATCTTAGTTATAAATCATACAACTATAATATGTATCGTATAAAATGTATTGTAATGTATTCTTTTTAACATATTGGTACTAATAGAAATAATTATATTACAAACATAAATTTTATTTACTTAGTCTTGAATTCCTCAATTGACTTATTGTTATTAATGTGATTTTAGATTGTAATAAAACAATATGTAATCAATGCTGAAACCATAATATTATTCTTCATTACCCTATGCTAAAGTTAATAAAATTAACTCATTAACTTTTAATGAAATCGAATCCAGCGTTGTTGAATAAATAATTCACAGCGTACAAACGTCATGCCATTTTGACATAGAATACGATTTATAATGCTTCATTAATCGTTTCGTGGAACCTTATTTCAATTAAATAATTTTATATACATTACATAAATAGTAAATACATATTCAAGACATCTTTTCCATTTTCGAATACATAAGTCTCATCTGTTATGAATTCTACACACCAACGACATATTGAAAAAAAAAACATATCTTATTTATAAAATACATTTATTATTTAGAAGCTTCCAAGTCAATACGAGTGATCTGTGCCTTGTACTCGTAATACAATAATTGAATGGGATTAAACATTGTATAGAAAATTATAAAATAGAATATATTTATACATAATGTATGTGTCAGCCAGTAAATGTCACACTGGGCAAAAGAGAAAAAGATTTGGAGCTTATACCATCACGCTAGTCCAATGCAGGTAGGTGAATATATATTATGTGACAGAACTTAGTCATATAGAAATAGACGATGCCACTGGGGTATAATAAAATATTTTATCTGTTCCGTTTCTCTCTCCATATTCAAATTATATATTATAAAAATGTTGAAAAAAACTTGAAAGTTAGGTTATTATTTTTTCATAATCTATAATAATTATAATATTTATGAAAGAATCCTAATGGTGGCTTAAAAGTTTTCCATACTCACTAATCATTATCAGTTTTCAAAATATTAAATTAACAAAATAAACATACAACCATCTAAGACAAGGGTTTTCAGCAATTATGCTCTACGTAGTTAGAAAAAATCTAAAAAAGACAGTAAACTTTATTCACATTATATAAAAGACCAACGTAAACTTGTTCAAATCTGTTGGCCAATTAGAACTAGAATCACTATTCAATATGGTTGACAACAAACTTCATGAAAGTAGAAGTTAGTTCGAGGGTATTTTGACTAAATAATGGTTATTTAATAGCTGACAGGCAGATAGAGGTGTCCTTGAATAAAGTGATTGTTGTACCTGTATTGATTCAACAAGTCGAAGTAACCTTGGGACAAGGCCTTGAATATTTTGTAATGCCAAACAAACGCGTATACACTTTTATACTAGCTCACGAAAAGATGAAACGGAATACAGAATTTACTAGTATCAAATGTATGGTAAACTAAATGGCAAAAAAATGCTATTAATCGAAATATATTTTTAAGTATACAACTAAGACTTGGTGGCAGGGCATTGTGCAAGCAGGGTAGATACCGCCTATTCATCGGATATTATACCGCAAAATAGCAGTACTTTACTGTGCAGTACTAACATAAGGGAAGGAAAATGTTTTTTACAAATGCCAATGTCTACGGGAGGTCCATTCACCATCAGGTATATTTGCCGTACGTCTACCTATTCCATAAAAATAAAGTAAATAAATCCTATATGACAGGTTTGGTCACGTATATATTTGAATATGCTGTTTTCATTTTGAAGTAATATTAATAAAGTACAAGTTTATGTAGTAGACTAATATTAAGGAACCAAGTTACACGTTGCGGGCCGACGAGTTTGCTCGACAGGACGGCGACGCAACGCCACTTTCAAACTTTAGATGTTTACACATTGCTCCAACGATGATACTCTCACTAATTTCTGTATTTACGACAGTTTCTTTGATACCTAATAAGAAAAACTTTCTTATCTTCCTTAATAAACTCTACGAGCGGATTAGGTGGTGCGTCTGACACAGAGATTTATTTGTTTACAAATTGTACTTAAAATATTACTTTTAAAAAATGAAATTGCTTTAGTAATGTATGTTATATTTTTGTCTTTTAAAAAATATTCAGTATGCGATTATTTAATAAGTCTCCATTCTAAGAGCAAGGACAGCTTCGTTCTGTGCTCATTCTTCATTTCATTTGCTTCATTCATTTCGCAAATTTTTGTATAGCCTGCATCGGTGCGGGAACAATACATTTATTTTTGTACTTTTTGATGTCTGTTTATTTTGTAACTATGGGTTAGATTAATTGCCTTACATAAAAATTGTTATTAGTAAAACAATAATTATAATAATTGACCCAAATAATTTCCTTAACATATTTAGCCACAATTTTAATTTAACTTATGAAAGTTGACTCGCTCGAATCTGTACGTAATGTCAATAGTTGGGCTAACTTTATACGTCTGCCATCTAATCTTTAAGGACATATCTTATATATTTTAGAGACTGGGTTCTCCGTTTTTAAGATACTAACCTAAATTTCGATGGCAGCAAAGTAGCTACAGATATCTACATTATAGCAATTTTCAGGAGATCACATTAAGTAAAAAATACTAACCATTTCGAGATTTATGTATCAATTTACATGAAATTTTTGATGATTTAAAATAACATTTTTGATTTTTATAACGGGTTTTATCTGAAATAAATTAGATGTATTTTTTTACTTTGTAAAAGCATCAACGTAAAAGAAGACATTTGTCTGATATCCGTTAATTCGTTGTAATTAAAATAGTGCTTATACTAATTAAAACATTTAATAAAGTAATGTAACATTTTTAAGGATATTTAAAGTAATATAAGTGACATAAAAACAGTATTTAACATTGTTAAACTAAAATTTTGTAGATATCTTCATTTACTTTGCATATAACATTTCACATAGCTTCATCTACGTCTCTCAGTTAAACTCATTGAATTTTCTAAACCACGCCAATGTTTTGTCTTAGTAATAATGCGTACTGTTTTATTTATTATTTATTCATAATAATTATATATTTTTATTTATGGACAAAAAATCAAAACTATTTTGAAGTCAATTATACTAGATCAACTATCAAAGAAAATATTTTTTTCTTAATTAATATAAATATATGTATAATGCTAATATACAAATTAAAAAAAAGAATATCACTGTTTCTTAAAAGTATAATCAGCTTTGAAATTTACAGAATATCAGGCTATTTTTAATCACACAGTTGTTTTATTGGTAACGAGCTGTGCCTGCGGTTCCACCCGCATATAACTTAAAGAAATCACTAAAAGCGGACTTATAGTATTTCAGTAATAACAACATTTTTAGTTTTATTTTCGTGGGATATTAGTATTTGTTGGTTTTGGCATCTAGATCTAGGTAGGTTAACATACAATTGGCCATGAGAAAAACAGAATTCCCTTAAATCTATTCCAACATATTTTAATGTATGTCTCTGTGCTTTATTTATTATGACTGCAAACGATACCTTCATAAGAAATTGTATCCTTTTAAAACTGAAAGGTAAATCTCTATTTAAAAAATAAGTACTTATGATTAACTAAATATTAAAAAATGAGTATAACAAAACAATGAGAAGAAAATCTACGCAAATAATGGATTATTTTAGACCTAATTTGGTTACTATAAAAAAAAAGTTTATAGTGAGTCATCCATAAATGATACACATATGATATCTTGGATGCTTTATTTATCTCTTAAAAAACAATTTTGGCATACGTGATTGTTGCTTAACTTTAACCGCCTGCGCACGCAACGGGAGATCTCAAAACGAATACATTACCCCGTTTCAGCCACATTTTTTATTGATGCTTAGTTCCTATTGGTTGTTGCTTGATGTTAAATATAATAGCCTATAGCCTCCTTTGATAAATGGGCTATTCAACACTGACATAATTTTTAATTTGGACAGGTATTTCTTGAGATTAGCGCGTTCAACGATTCGTTACCAAGCATAAAATAAAATAAAAATTTATAACTCAACAAATATTATCACTTTCAAACTACTTCTAATGGAAAAAAAGATATCAAAACGTTAACTATGAGGTGCGAATAAACTAAGTTATTCTTTAAATTCTGCATCATCAACAGCTGTTGATTCTCCTAAGCTACTGTGTTTGATATTTTTGTAAAAGTCATGGTAGGTATCTTGATAGAAAGTAATATTTTAAGGTTTTACATAAACGTATAGTGCTATAAACAATATAATTTTAACAAAAAGTGCGATAAATTAACCGCGTATCCCCGTAACCCCGTATGCGCAAGAGTGTCATAACAGACTGATGTCTTTGTTTGCTTTTCAATCATCTGTGGATACTCCGAAGTAAAGGCGGACAAATTCAAATGCCCGTTTCTACTGCGGCGTTTTTTGAAATTCGAGTGTAGATGTATTTATTTATGTACTAGTTACATAGAAAATTACTAAATTACTTAGAAAAATTAAAAAAACTTTAATACAGACTTGTAGATAAGGTTAATATTAGCTTATTTTTGTAAAAAAAGCATTTTCACAAAAATGCAGATGTCCGCATCGATTTGATCGCTTGATTTCGCTGTCAATCAATGATTCATAGTTAGACATGAAACTTTCACAATAAGCTTGTAGTATCAGAATGAGAATTCTGTAGTATGTTTTTATGTATCATTTCTTATGAAAGCTTAGAATATAGGATTGTAAATACATTATATGTTTGTAAATATAATCATAACGATTTACTTATATACGATTTACTTGTAACATAGATTTAATCCATTTAAATAAATATTACATTTCAATCAGTGTTTTGTTCGGTAGTATTCAATCGTATCAATAGTTTCTGAGATATTAAAAGATCTTAAAAAACACGTCACGAGAAAATTTACTTGAAATAGTATCTTCTTGATTGTCTAGATTGTATAATATTGTAGTACATTATTGATACGAAGAAAATAGAAACAGAGAGCTCAAGTACATTCTCTTGATAATCGCATAGCAACAGTTTGCTAATTACCCTCATCCAGAAATATTTAAGTATACGCTTAGATCATACGAAATTTGTCAATATAAAATTATTGATAGGCAATGTTTATTCGAAATACTTATGAAACCTAATTTTTCCACTCCATAGATCTAGGACGGCGCCAGTCAGTCTACCTTATCTACATATCTGGCAAATAAGCTAATTTCTATGAAATATGGAGTCGATAGCCTTTATGGTACGTTTTGTTTGATCATTCATGAATTATCTTTTATTCACGATAATATAAAGGCTTTCTCGATATTGCTAGAATAGCTCGCTTCCCGTTTCCTTTGTGACTGTGTAAGTGATTCTTTTCAGCTTCTACATTTTATTACTAAAGCGCTTTAATGAGGATTTTTATGTAATTCAATTGAGTGGAAAATATTTGATATGGAGGCTTGCATTATTTGAAAAGTGCCAACAATTTTATTATTAAACTCAACAGTTGACAATTACTATGAGCTAAAGTAAAACAGATATAAGTAACACGCCATTGTCAGTGAAATGTATAGGCTACTAAGTACTGAAGTGGTTTATTGGTAGTCATCAAAGAGTTCCACTATCAGTCTTTTAGATCTATCATCAGATTGGCTTTATCATTTCGTACCAATTATTGTATTTATTTATTTATTTGGGAAACAAACAATTTTAAAAACACTGTAATATAAAACAAAAATAACAAAAATCACAAATTGTATTGACATCCGAATTACATATATATAGTTGCAACGCCTCAAATCGACAGGAAAATTAAAAGAAGATCAAAATCGACTTCTTAATTTTACTGACTTATACTTAACACTGTTAGTAACATATGTCTCAAAAGCCGTAACATATTATATTGAACAAAAGCCATAACATATTACAACGAAACATGATATATGAAAAAAAACTCGCTGAGCTTCTTCCACCGGTTCTTCTCAGGACTGGGTGTTTCTTTTTCGAACTGGTGGTAGTTTTTTTTGACTATCAATAAGCAAGTGTAATGCTTGAAGCATTACACTTGCTTATTGAATAAAGTATTTTAATTTTGATTGTTTCAATAAATGCAATATCGTAAAACACGGTAAGAAAAAGCCTATAAAATTCTTTGATCCGCAAATTACATCGAGGAAAATCTGTTATAAGCAAACAAAAATGTTAGGTTAAATCGTGTAGAAATACAGAGAGAGGTTTCTTTGACGGCATATTGTATCGGTTAAGTTTGTTATTAGTTTCGCCTGGCTCACTTAACACACCTTATCCAGTATTAGAGGTATTGGGTCGATAATTCTAATTTACCTTAACACTATTCACATGATATCAGTCGAATTCACCCAGTGGATATACACGTAGATGTTAATCGAAGGTCGCGGGTTAAATTTCAGTAATATCAATATGCTTAATTTGTGCTTATCATCTCATATTTGGTTCTTAAGAAAAACATCGTGAAGAAACCTGCATGTCGCTGGACGGAGAGAACTAGAGCAGGTGATGGACTAAGCTCCAAATCTTCTTTGTAGGTACTTCTTTGTAGCCACTGAGCATGATGTTTTACTGCCGCTTTATTTTAATGGGTAGCATATAATTACAAATCTAAAGGTCATGGGTTCACATTTAATCATAGGATATTTATTTAATTGGATATATAAAAATACAAGCGTACAATGCCTTCGGGTGTTGTAGTATTAATTTTTTTTTGCAAAACCAATTCATTTTAAAAGTTATTTATTTATTTTTATCAATTCACTGATGTTATATTTTAGTTCGTGTCAAAAACCTGACATTCATTCTTGGGCGAGGAGTGAAAAATTCCCTATTTGTTTTCTTGCAGCGATTGACAGGGACAAAAAGCATTTTCATTTACAAGCCAAGCCGGTACGTCAGCTAATGGACGAATGGTGCTCTGCAGACCGGTTTATCACGATCACAATAAATCGGGGCTTAAGCGAACACGCCCTGTTCTTACACCCGGCAATTTTGATACTGAGTCTGTAGACAATAACGAGAATGATTCTTCCATTTTGCTGCATAAGATTTTAAAAGTATGTGCAACTTTTTATAATAACATTCAGTTTAATATTGAGTAGAATCATCAAATAATCTATAGTATTGTATTAGTTTATATCTGTTTAATAATTTATATTTAATAAGCCGAATCTAGTTTCCATAATACGATTTATTATTAATTAATAACAATCTTAATTAAGAGAGTTTTCGTTCCAAAAGATATCATAACTGTTAATACGGTCGCGGACACAATTCCCACGTGTCTGCGATCTATTTCAATCTTTCCACATTAATAGAATTTTAATTTCAATTTCACACACAGTGGCGCACGCGGATTACGACACCGCTTTCGAGACGAGTAGAGTGAATTTTTCCGATCGGCTCGACAACTCTAGCGTGGAAATTTTGATGGGCCATTATTACACAGTCCGTTTGAACCGTACTGTGTGCCATATTCGTTGTAAATATCCACGAGCAGACACGTGTAGAGATTTCACATAAACTTGTTTAGTGTAAAAATGACGACTGACCTGTATAATTTTAACGTATTGAAACAAATTACAATGTGAGCACTCAAGTTGTCAAGAAAGCTAGCCGAGATGTTCGCCGCAAATTTCACGTGCACCACCACGTTGTTGGTCCTTCGACGATTCTCTTTGAGTGTTACATTACTAGACGACGTAACGTTGCAAGCTTCTCACGTTGTTCTTTGAATTTCTAACTATACAATCTTTATTATTGTCTGACATTTTCAATACGAATAAAATGAAGCACGGCCGAACGCTGTACCGCGATTATTTTGTCGTAACGTATCAAGTTCGTTGCGAATGCTACGTTACTATTATATATAAGTCAGTTCCTAGCTTAAGCGAAGCGCATATGCATCTTCTCGTAACTACGCCACAGGCTTGACGTGTTCAGCTCATCAACTGTCACTTCAACAAAATTTCTGCATACCGGAATCTGTAACTCCGTTAAGCAAACGCCACGATAACGAGACGCGACACGTTACGTTGGCTGTGAGATAATGGGTCTGCACTCACCTGGCAACGCGCTCAGTCCGTTTTATATTTCATAGCTGTGCCCTGCTGTGGCCAGCGCATCCAATTAACTTCAGTTGTCCGCCGCAACGTTTGTAATGCACGTTGAAATATCGAGGGCTTGATGAGTGTTGCCTGCCATGCCACTGCACCGCGCTCACTATATCTTTATGACCTATACTTATTATCTGTCAGTATGTGAATTATTTATTTACCGTGAAGCGTTCACTCGTTTTACTTAATTAATAGATGGATATTTAAAAGGGAAATTCATATCAAATTTATAAGAATGTTAAAATAAAATAATTTTATATCAAACTGATACAATATTTTGATTTGACGTAAAGGTATCAACATCAATAAGAATAATAAATAAAAGAGGCGTTAAATATCAATTGAATTTCGTATATATATATTTTTTTTTTCAATCTAAAATTATTAAGATAAGAAAATATAAGAATATTTTCGTATAAAATACATTTATACTTTATCTTGTATTTATTTTATCATAAAATCTTGTTACGAAGATATTTTCTATGAAAGTTAACGGCTTCTTTTTGATTTGTAGTGTCAAGTTTATATCGAGTTGCAATACCATCAATCCGTAAGTGAATCTCTAGTGAGCACGTCGCAGCTGCAACTGATATCACCTGACGATGTCGTTTGTACCCGTCCAGTGAGGATTAGGGCCCAGCTATATATGCGCAAATCGATGGAATAAATTCACGCCCACTGATTCCCAACAAACGCATTAAGTACCAACCATTAAGCACCACAACTAAGACTAATAAGCCAATTTAATTCGAACCCAATATCGAATTTGTAACTTTAAACAATGATACATTATAACCAATGGGGATTACTCCTCTAAGTGATATCCGAATATCGTCAACCGTGTCCGAGTCTCAAGCTTGATGATCCAATTCTATCAAACTTTCCCTTTGTCTCTGAATTGAAAGCGGATTGAGGTCTTACGTCTCTCTATCTGGCATGTTCTACTTTATTAGACTTAGTTTACGTGATTTTATTAGATGCAGAGACACTTCATATTTGAACATAATATTATTTTTGGATAAACATTTCAATGCAATAATATATGCATCGGAAAACCTTTACAGCGAGATGTTGGATATTGGAAATCTTTCCATTCGGCTTACATAAGTTTAAAGCCTTGTAAGCTTAGAATCAAATACTAAACTAAAAGGACTTTTCTTTTACTATTTATTGAATTGAAACACATTTAAATAAAAAAATCCACCAAATTTTAATTCTAATTTGTCTAAAGTATGTGTGTTATTTTTTACATTAAATTTCGTATTCAGATATAAGATAAGACTTTATGATACGAAGAATGTATTCAATGGAGCGATAACATAATATATCAGTAAGAAAAATACTTAATAAATAGGTAAACGTATCAAAGGCTCGATGTACATAATATTTTATTTGCCTAAGCGTGTACAAAGACCGTGGGACGGCAGAGTTTCCACAAGTATCCGGAAAAGCTCATAGCGAAAACATTTTTCATAAAGCCTCTACATATACTTGATACGTAATTTATGGAGACAGCGCCACGACCGCCGCTCCTTGAATGTTGATTAGAAAATCTTCAACAGAGTAGCTCCTCGAATCAAACGTGACAACGTTAATATTTTTCCATGCAAGATCGTATAAATCTTATTCCTTCCAAAGGGATTGTTGCTCGGAATCTAGAATGTATAATAGTTTTTAAGAAATTTCGTCGTATCAGTCTATTTTTAGAAACTTTTTAATAAAATTTTATTATTTAAATTTGCAAACAACTAAAAAACTTATTTAATCTAAATGACAAGTGACGTTTATGTCATTAAAATATTAAATTCATTTTTTCAAAATATTTAATCTCATGACATAATGTTCTGGTTATTAAGCAACTTAATTCAATCTATATGTATCTGAATCCTACGATTTCTTACCCGCATTCTTTTTAAATTAGACATGCATAATTCATACAGTTTTAATATGGTTATTATACTGGTTGATATCTGACTGGATGTTGTCACCGCTCCACTTTTTATCTCATAACATAATGTTATAAAGCTTATAACTTTCCTTAAGAAACGAAGCATATAAAAACGCAGAAATAATAATTATTAATATCGGACTGGTAGATCTTGAGATTATCGCGCTCAAACAAACTAAAGCTTTGTCATATTAATATAGGTAAAAATTATAGCCTCCAATAAAACTATGTCATAAAATATCTGAAACATATTTAATTTGTTTTTAATGCAGAATATGTATTTTGTTTTTTTTTACTATTCATTATGATAATTTTCTTAAATGTTGGTAAAATATAATTAAATGTAACTGTAACTTTTTAGAATACTTGAATTTTGCAGACCCATGGTCTCGTGTTCGGCGTTGAAGGACATCCTGAGGAAACATAATACGATAAGTATATAAGTGATATAAGTAACAAATAATAACATAAGTGATATAAATATCAAATGAAAATCTGCCAAATCCAGCATCTACCAGGTGTCCACTTGGTTTTGGTAGTTGGTGATAAAATTTAACGTCTTTAGGCAATTTCTGAAAAATAATTAACGCGAATATATTCGTGATTACGTACGAAGCGCTTCGAAATCATTTATGAATGATAGTTTCCATTATGATTGGCACTGCAGAACTGTGGAATACTTTGACTGAATCTGTATTTCCTGATAGGTACAACGTTGGCGTCTCTAAATCCAGAGTAGACAAGTTACTTCTAGGTAAGCGAGCTACATCGTAGACCGTGTTGATGCTTAACATCAGGCAAGACAACAGTCAAACGCTGACCTATAAACGATAAAAAAAGATTAAGGTAATAACTATAATTTTAATTATATTGTACACTCACTTCTTTTGATTATCATAATAACCTGATACCATAGCAAAGCCGTTTACATTTACACATTAAAAATTATCATTACGTTTTTTTCAATATTACTTTGGGGACTCCGTAATATTGAACAAGATATGTTGATCGTACGTGTCTTACGTCAACGACGTACGGGTGCAGATCTTTTCGATGCCTCGCAGTTCTGTGGTAAAAAGGTGGCGGGGACCCAAATTAAATAGTTTCTGGGCACACTCTCCGAAATATTATAATATAAATATTTTACTGGTGGTAGTGCTTTGTGCAAGCTCGTCTGGGTAGGTACCATCCACTCATCAGATATTCTACCGCAAAACAGCAGTACTTGATATTGTTGTGTTCCGGTTTGAAGGGTGAGTGAGCCAGTGTAATTACAGGCACAAGGGACATAAAATCTTATTTCCCAAGGTTGGTGGCGCATTGGCTATGTAAGCGATGGTTGACATCCAACATGCCAATGTCTAAGGGCGTTTGGTGACCACTTACCATCAGGTGGCCCATACGCTCGTCCGCCTTCCTATTCTATAAAAAAAATATATATATATATATATATATATATATATATATATATGATGAATACCGAGTGAGGCAATATCTGTAACTCAACCCGGAGTTGTCAGATGACCCACAAAATCACAAATATTAACACTGACGATAACTGCATTTATATATAGTCAGCCATATTAACTTTTGACATATAGAAAAAATCAAATTCTTGATTCTAAAATGGATCTGTTTTGGGTGAAGACACATGAAACACAGACACACTATACACTACTGTGCTTTGTATAAAACATTTGATATAATAGCTGCGAATCTTTGATTATTGAAAATTTGCGAGCAAACTTCAGAAATCAATGCAGCAGGTCATTAAAAATGCTAGTCTATATATGTCTAGTATAATACTTAAGCATCTTCATTTAAATTTGCGCTCTTATTTTGTTAAGAAAAATAACTAATGTGATTCCCGCATACTTTATTTATTGCTCTTATACACCTTTACTTACCGCTGCTAATTACTTGCTTGACTATAACCTTAGGTACGGTGGTTGGTCGTAGAAATAAACAAAAAGATGACATCGTGGTTTGGACACGTGAATCACAATTGAAGACAATTGATTGAAACAAACAAATTTTATTTTATTAATAAGGATAAATTCGCTAAAAATATGATATAAATATGAAAATAAATAGCATGTATGTTATGTGTTATGTAAGTTCCATTTCAATTTAGTATTTTGGTTAAATTCACATCATTTCGATGGTAAAACTTCTATTTTTTCCGTTATAAACATAATTTTTTTTCAGGGAGCACATGAGACTCTGTGCTCTATCGAACGGCTGATTAGAGGTTATATTATATAATATAATATACATATATATTAAGCAAACTTTACTTAAATATCAGCATCGCTTACTTTACTATTTCATTTTAAGGTGACCTTATATCGACTGAAAGTTAGCGATTTTTAGCAAAGGCGTTGGAACCATTTGATTTTCCGAATACTTACTACAACTACAAGAACCTTAAACATTGTCTGATCTTTTTGAATACTTTATATCCTCATGACAAATTGTGTTCTGAAATGTAATTCATTATTATGTGATTGTATTTTATTACATATTCTACATAGACACTTAAATTTTGAATGGGCCTATTAATTTTTAATGTAAATGCGCACTATGAAGTTTGCGTAACGTAATATTTCATTTTTGAAGAAAAGGACGCGTTCAAAGTTAGCTTTTTTTTAAACAGGCTAAGACAATGTATATGATCATATATACCTTGTCTTAATATACAGTCACAAAAGTTTTTAGAATGAAAACTTACATACACTATAAATACAGTAACAACGTGTAAATGTCCCACTGCTGGGCTAAGGCCTCCTCTCGATTTTTGAGGAGAAGGTTTGGAGCTTATTCCACGCTGCTCCAATGCGGGTTGGTGGAATACACATGTGGCAGAATTTCAGTGAAATTCGACACATGCAAGTTTCCTCACGATGTTTCCCTTCACCGTCAAGCAGTAGATGAAATACAATAACAAATTAAACACATGAAAATTCAGCGGTGCTTGCCTGGCTTGAACCCACGATCATCGGTTAAGATTTACGCGTTCTTACCACTGGGCCATTTCGGCTACAAACACATCCACCTATTAAAGCCATGTTATACTGCGGGACAATCGGAAGGCATGTGTATCTCACGTGCAATGTCCATATGGAATCTCAGAACTGAAATTCACAGTTATTCACGACATTAGCACAGCTGTATTGCTGAGTTGTTACAATATTTGGAATAAATGTTTTATTAAATTAAACTAGAGGTATGCAAGCTTATATGCAAACTTTAGCACCAGTACAATGCTGTAGTTCATTTCATTGCGTATATTTCACTTAATTTATTTTTAATGACGGGCCGGTTGGCGTGGTTGGTAGATACTTGCCCTTTACGCCGAAGGTTGTGGGTTTGATTCCCACCCAGGACAAACATTTGTGTGCATTAACATGTCTGTTTGTCCAGAGTGTGGGTGTAATTATCTATATAAGTTTGTATTTACATAAAAAAAGTAGTATATATAGTATATCAGTTGTCTGGTAATATATAAATAGAGGAATACATTTATTTTGCACCACAGATTAGAAAAATGACATCTTCTTACTGATTGAACCTCTATTTAGGACAGGTCCAAAATTATATTTTTTTTTAATTTTTTAACACGTCATATCAGTATTGGATAAATATATTTTTTTTTATTTTAAAGCCCGTCTAGCTTTTTTACGGAACCCTAATTTACAGACATGGTAGCTCCTCTTATTAACAAGGAGATTAATTAGTATTGGAAGGCAGAAGCCAAGGAAATTCATACCTTCCGACTCACTCTTTCGATCTTTGTTCGTTCATAACGATTGATGAGCGCTCATTTATCTTATGGACTCAAGTGAAAATAGATATTGTAATAATTGTTATTTATAAATGCAAGTAGCTTATCTTCTTCAACTAAATTCGTAAACAGCTTCTGAAAAAGTCTTATGTTTTGTTAAATAGGTAATCTGACGGTCAAAATAGGCCACCTGATAGTAAGTGGTCAACACTGCGCATAGACATTGGCGCTATAAGAAATATTACCATTCCTAAAATTTCCAAGATTCCACCAACACTGGCTCACTTGCACTACAAACCGGAACACAACAATACTAAGTACTACTGTTTGGAGGTAGAATATTTGGTGAGTAGGTGGTACCTACCCAGACGGGCTTGCCCATAGCCCTACCAAGTAACCTAAATGTATTACAAGAAAATCGAGTTATTAGTACAAATTGAAACGACGTTTGGTATGTGTTGTCTGTTACGGGCAATACACAAAACATATTTTAAATTAGAAAATTATACCAACAGCGCTCCACATTAAAGAGAGTTAAATACCGCAGCAAAGAACTTATAATTTTTACACTGCGTCAATAACCCTTTAATCGAAAGACTCAAAAACATACACAATTAGGCGTTAAAATTATAATTGTCTTTAAAAGGTTAATTTTATCATTTATATAATTAAAGCCTTTAAGTATTATAAAAAATTAAATCAGTAGAGATTAATTTAAGCCTTAAGATTTAAAGCCCTTAGAAGATTAGCCTTTAAGTATTCATAAAGATAAAAATAAAAACTAGAAAGAATTTTATAGTGTCGTAATACCCTATGAATTTAATTCTAAAAGAGGAATGATAACTATTTCAAAAGAATAATGTCGCTCATACACGCCTCTCCGAGCAAAGTTAATTCAAGCTAGACTAATTATTCCGCTTGATACAGCTTTCAGCTCAAGCCATGGATTACAAACCGCGGCATATGTTTATCGTGGGCTGAAGCGATTGGTTTTCGCATCATATCCTAAATTTACGACTACAGTACCGTAGATAATAGAGCGTCCGTTCACCTGAAAATGTAACAACAATATGATATAATGTAACATCATTATATATTGAGAACTAAACTTGCTAATATAATAAATGCTAAGGTTTGTTTATATATTTATATGTTTTTTACAAAACTTTCATTTCTTATCTACTAAATTGATCGTCATGATTTCAAACACGTGGTCAGGGGTACATAGAGAGACATAGGGTAAATAACACCTAACTACCCCTCCCCCCCTCAACGCGGGTGAAACCGCGGGCAGAAACTAGTTTTAATATAAAACAAACATAATGATGATTCAAATATATTAAATAAAAATAAAAATATTAACGTATACACTAATATTATAATCGATCACGAATAACAATAAAAAAATTATCGTATTCAAAATTGAGAAAAGTTAACTTCATAAATGGAGTTCCATTGTGAAAGATAAAAATTTATGATAAAAATTATTGTCTATTGTTCACATCTATGTATTAAAACTTTGACAATAAAAACTTTGTCATCGACATTCGTTATGCTATTTGTTTTTTAGTTATAGCCAGTAGTAATGTGTTCTGATTTGTGGTTGAATCTATACCTATTAATGCAAATTAATTGATTAGTTAAAAATAACACGGGAATTAGAAGTAATGATTGATGTAGTCGCAACTCAACAAACTTAGCTGGTATTCATGAAGATTTGCTCAAACAATATTTGTTAATCGTTGGTCCGTTTTTCCCTGTAGCATGTTTGTGTAGGCTGGCAATATTTGCGCTAGGCGTCGCCGGCGCCGGCCGTTGACGCCCCCGCTCAACCACTAATCATATTTTATGGTGGCCGCTTAAGTTCCCCATTCGATTTGGATTAAGCTGCTTACGGAAAAATTGCGCGCTTAAAATTTTAATAGCTCCACCTAGGTCCAGTATAATTTACAATGCCTGTCTAAAGTAGGTAATATTTTTTATTACGCTAACGATTTACCTACTTCGCTATTATTCTCGAGCGATTGGTATTATAATATGAATTAACATGTTTTCTCACAATTTCAAGACATCTATAAACAAATTTAAAATTATACTCAAATCATTTATATATCATATTGTATTATATCTCTGCTATACTAAGGCTTGATCCACCACGCTGCTCTCATTTACTTTCATGTAAGTTTTCTCCTGGTGTTTTCTTTCACCGCCCAACACCAATATTATAAAAACAAGATAAACACATGAAATTTCAGTGGTACTTGTCTGGGTTTGAACCCGTTTTCGTCGTTTCAGATTCACGTGTTCTCAACAAGTGGGTCATTATGGCTAAAAGATTCATTTAATATTTTGTACTTGTAAAAGACATTTCACTAGCGGACGGCGAACAGGTAAATGTTTCAAGGCAATATCACATGCGTACGTAGTCTATCGTTGTAATACCATATAGGTTCGTTCCATAAGTCACATAAATTCCTAATTGTCGGGCGGCAATGGCGTACAATTTACGTTTGATTTGCGAGTGTGCCCTGACGTCACGGGGCTTGTCATGCGTCACGTGACTGATAGCTTTAATATAGTCCTGTTGATTATCAAGCGAAGCGGAAATGCCAAACGGTAAGCTAGATTTAATACCACGGCTCATCGCGGCTCGCCCTACCACTTGCATTAATTATAATATGTATTTAACAAGCGTAATAAGCTTAAAAGAAAATCATTACCAAAAATATTTCGAATAAATTCAGTTTAAAATTAATATTGTTGTTATACAGCATGACGCAGCAGGTTCAAACTTCGTATGGAGATTATACTCATTATAATATATTAAGTGATTTAAAACATATCTTTATTGATAAAATAAAAAATACATGTATTTCATTGAAGCGATTACATATGTATCAAAAATTAGTTTTATTCTAATAAAAGCTGCAAGGGAATAAATTTTCTGACGGTATGAAATTGTATGAAACACGTAGTATGTTGATCTAAGAGGAAGCAATTAGCAGCATCCCTAAACATAAATCCATTTAAATTCATCCACTGCTCTCCTTGTGATATATACACAGACTAGAAGATTATCATTACGATAATATTGCACACCGCCAGTTTCTAGAATGATGTGCAAAGTCAGCTTAACTAATCTGACTAAAACTAAATAGTCACTGGTCGCCTATTGCGTTATCTAATGCTAACAGCCAATGACTATTTACATTGAAATTAGTAAATATGTCTTTGTTAGGTGACTGTGACTTTGTGAGGTAGCCGAGATGGCCTAGGGGTTAGAACACGTGAATCTTAACCGATGATCGTGGGTTCAAGCCCGGGCAAACACCATTGAATTTTGATGTGCTTAATTTCTGTTTATAATTCATCTCGTGCTTGACGGTGAAGGAAAACACCTGTAAGGAAACCTGTCTCTGTCTAATTTCATTGAAATTATGCTACGTGAGTATGCTACCAAAACGCATTGGAGCAGCGTGGTAGAATAAGCTCCAAACCATCTCCTCAAAAGGGAGAGGAGGCCTTATCCCAGCAGTGGGACATTAACAGGCTGTTACTGTTAAGTGACTAATATATTTCTATCTATTTATCATTTATACTTTTCTTTTTTGTGGTTAAAAGAGATAGATTTTAATAAGGTTAGTTGTTAGTTTACTTTATATACATTTGAAAAAACTTATGAACTACTAGTGCTTGCCCACTATTGCATTTACATCAAATTGACTTTGTATCAATGCCCGTTATTTAAATAACTATGTATTTATTTTTTCAGAATTATATTCTCAAGATACCACTATATCAAATATTACGCTCCGTTTATTGTGTAAATCTTGATGCGATGGCAAACACAATATAAGCTGCAATTATTATTGCAATTATAAAATGAATCTAATAAAATACATACAGTTTGAATATCACGTGAATAGATTTTCTATTAGTATAATATTCTCATGTAAATATTCTCACGTAAGAAGTCTTGCTGTTTACAAAATACGTATCATCCAAATAAATCAGAACTTTTAATCGCTAGCATATTCATTGAATCATTATAAAATCGCGGGGATCAAATCTGCTGGCGCGTCGTCATACAGATAAATCAGTTTAAAAATTCATTTAATACGTTTTCGGAGGCCGGCAAAAACATTATGTCAGGAATAATAAAGCTGAAAATAGCATTCTAATGAATGATATTGGTCCTCCTGTGAGATTACAAGTTAATCCTCTCGAAAGGGAACGAGGGCCGGGAGGGAGTTTTCAACTGGTAATAAAATTCTTACGTCAACGCTGGACCACACAGATGGACGGCTCAACGTATTATGAGACCGTCTACGTTTGCTTTGCTTTTTAACTTTCGAGATTATTAAATAATTCCATGGCTTAAGATATTAATTACTTATTATTATGATATGGACATTATCAAATAGTCATCATGTAATTTTATCTGTGTAATGTATATGAACATATATATATGTATTATCAATATTACATATTATAAATAAATTCATCGTGTAATAGTTATATCTCCAGACATATATTTCCTTCATACATTATTATTATTTGTTCTTAATCTTATATATATATACTTATAATTAAGCGTAAATCATAATCACAGCTTCGTAAGTTTATGTGCGCGTCTCTGCGTATGTACGTATAATCATAACTAATTCAATATAGCCATCTAAAAAAAACTTTGGGCCTATTATATTTCTTAATAATTTCCGACTGCAGTTTCGTCGACCGAGGTGTTTACCTAACTCTTCATTCAAAGCAACGTTTATGGAAAATTCCATGATTGTCGATTGACTAGTTAAGACGGAAATGATAACAAACTCACTTTCGCTTTTAAAATTTTAGTAAGGATAATATGATTATTTATAGGTTCTATTTTTAAATTCAAAATAAAATACTGCATATAGTACACAGAAACATACAGTTAAAATAAAATAATAAAAACTTAACTAACTTAACATTCAATATAACCTTTTTGGTATAAATCATGTTATTTGTGGATGGTCATCGAATTCTAGCTTGAAAATGTTTGTATGTGAACTTCCGCAGTAGTACCATTCTACTCATTAACTTAAGCTGATACAAGGATATTCAATTTTAATACGATTTGCTCAGAAATAGCTTGCGAAAGTGGAGTTGATGCAGGGAAGACGGCAGACCTAAAAATTGGCAACCTGCCAGTATCGTCTGGATTTAAAAAGAAAATATAATAGATTGCAGTTTATTAAGACAATAATGTCCGGTTTTTTAATACATCTCTTATTAATTTAAAAACATATTTTTTTTCAAAGCAGTCAATGTACTGTGTACGAAGGTATTTAATTGAAAGAAAAATTCTGTGGGAGTTCAGTTAAATATAAAAGCTGGTCCTTAGTCTTCTGTTTATAAAAATTTTTAGTTTCATCAACATTGGAAATTAATATTTTAAAGAGGTAAAATAAGGACCATTTGTTTGTATAGGAAATGAAACTAGTTTCTCGGTGCGACCAAATGATAAACAAGAAGGTATAGGTAGACTGTGCTACCGGAAAACTTCCATTTTAAAAACAGCGGAAGGATCTCTCGGTGGGAAGTCCATTAGATGCACGACTAGCTAGGCCTTTTCAATAAGTCCATACCATGATTAAAAAAAAAGAAAATCGTTACGTTCCTTTATGCCTAGACCAACGTCTAGTGGCTAGATACATGGCCGCTGATCCCAAGGTAACCCCCTTTGGGCCTACGCCTGAACTCTTTCCGGTCGTGTCGGATTTGCCATCCCATTGGATCGTGAGAGTTAGGGAATAGAGAGTGCACCTGTGTTTGCGCACACACTTGTGCCCTGTCATAATATGTCCTGCACAGTTGGCTAATCTCTCTTGAGATTGGCAGCAGTAACCGAAATTGGACCTCATATATAGAAATAAAAACGTTTTTAAATACCTGATTTAAATAATATTGAATTAATATTTTTTTAAATAATTTTTGAATTTTATTTAAATATGTATTTAAAATAAATTGCTTCAAAATTTTTATAAAAGGTTTATCAATTAAGCCATTTCTATTTTATTTTATAGACAAAGTCTATTCTTTCAGAACGAAGTATAAATCATAATATTTTAATATGTATAATCTGTTTTTGTACAAAAGAGATGAAACTATTTTCTTCTAATATGTAGACATTGTTAAGCTGAAAAGACAAATATATTTTCCTAATATCTACACTCTCAATAACAATAATCGCACATTGTGTGAGTTTATTGATTGGTGTAAACGTATCTCGAATAAATAATTTATCGTGAGCATTTTCTATTTAAAAAATATATATATTTAAAATCAATTTAAGCTTAATAAAGGCATATGTAGGTTCCGCGTATAAAGTAACTGTTCCAATTGTTCAGGCAACAATGCTACGGCTGTATTTATTCACCTTTAAAAGTATAGGTAGTGAACAATGTGGCCAGTTTCGATTTCGAGAACATTCGATTGACCTATTTTAAGGCCTATTTTAGTTTTGACAAACTAGAAACTACATATATCTATTTCAACAAATGACACACCGATAAAATATTACTAACGATTTTGTTTAAGTAGATACACCTAGCATATTTGTCAATTTACTTTTAGGCGATGGCTTTTATTTGTCCTAAATATAAGCCATGAACTATATCGAAAAATTCAGTGTTATCATTTCAATTTAATTCTGAAATAATCCAATTATTATGTGTGCTTGTATACAGTCCAAAGTATCATTACATTTGCTATTTTTATATCAATCAATATTTATTAAAATATATATGTATATTTATTATTGTTATACGAATCATATTGTAAAAAGCGACCTGCTATTTAAAATGAAAATATATGGATTTAATTGTCTTTATTATGATTCGTTTGAACTCTTTTGTGTTTTGTCTTAATTTGTTTGTCTGAATGTTTCATTTTTTTAATAGTATTATTTAAATAAAACCTTGTTTCAAATTAAGAACATGAATAATAACATAAAAGCTCATAATACAATGAAGGCATGAATTCAATTAATTTTTAGTAAATGTCAAAATTCATATTATTAATAAATAATATAAATTCATTTTAAATACATAAATCCATAAAAAAAACTATAATATAAATAACGGTAAGATTATGTGATTAATTCGGGATATATTTCTTGGAGCTTAATAAAAATGGCAGAATGAGAACATGACCAGCGATACGAAATGTAAAAATTACTTATCGTGTCTCCAATTTTCACACGCTTTTTTTATTTATTTTTTTATATTTCCGGGAGGGCAAATGACTCTACTCCACTTGATGGTAAGTGGTGGTAGAGTCCAAACGCGACGACGGCTACTACAGTCGGGAAGAATGTTCTGCACTAGCCACCCCCGCCTTGCCGGCCCGCAAGATGCCTCTTCACGCCTCGTAATATTAATTAATTAATTTACATATATACATAATTTAGATTATAATATTTTTAATGCGTCTAAATTTAAATTATTTTAATTTTAAATAATACGGTGCAGTCATCATACCTTATGTAACATAAATAGAATGCCTGTAATTACCTATTCGAATTTAATTAAATTATAATATTTTCATAGACAAATTTCATTACTCAATTTTAATCATAAAATAACTTTTCGAAAAGTGTGTGAATTCAGTTTTGTTTTAATAATGACTTTAATGACTTGAATTAAAATTCATGTAAATAAACAGTTGCCTTCAGGATGTTCAATGGAGAGATATAACCTATAAGCTTAAATAATAAAATAATAAAACTGTATTTCCGGAATTAGTTTTTGCTCGAAGCAGTAAGTTTCTTACTTGAATGAATTGTATCAATAAGAACTGCCAAGTCGGTTAAGAGCGTCATCAGTTATACTTTGTCGTCTAAAGTTTCAGAAAGTGCGGGTTGTTAGTTGTAAGTTTATCAAAGTTATATGAAGAGTACCTGACTTACATACCTTGGATTATTGGAGGTAGATTTGTTTTTATTAATTTACTTCATATATAGTTACTAACCAACAATGGCATCAGCCTAAAAAATATTAATTACGCAAGCATTTCATTTAATTCCTGTATCCAAACCATAAAAATATATAGCATTATAGATTTACGTGCGTTTTAATGATAAAATGTAAATTTATAAACTTTATTGTCGGGTTATATTCGAATTTTAAAATTAAAGCAAGTAAATTTTATATTTGCAAACTTTCTCGTGAAACTGTGTTTTAGTTTACCATTGAACTTATAAGACAGGTAACTCAATACAATTAGTAAGCTTGCAACAAAACCAGCTCCTGCAGGTGATCTCGTATGTTGAAAACTAGTAGATGATTATAAAATTTGACAAGACAAATCACTTCGTTTTTTTCAAACGGTTTTTCAGTGCAAAACTTTAATATTGAATAGTCAATAATTTTCAATTATTCAAACAGTCCTTTTTTTCGAGTAACATAACTTAATAGGTAACCAATATTTTTTTCAACTTAACGCCATAATATAAATGTAACATGTTATACTCATACAATTATTTTACTTAAGCACATCAAGCGTGGTATCAGATATTTTAAAATGACAGCCAATTGAATAATTAATAATTGACAAAGCACAGACATATGATATGTATATTACTAAAGTAATTAGATTAGATGTTTACTCAAACTCGTTTATGACACCACAACAAAAGGAATTAAGTATTATGAGTATTACGATAAATACACCTTTGTATGGACGATATAAATATGTACACTCCTTTCTCAGAGTACTTAGTAAATCATTTATCTTGACAACTGACAATGCACTGGAAGTACACTGCTACCGATAAATGTGAGGACGATAGATATGTTTTTACTCCTTTTATTATTTCAAAGTTACTTTTTCATTAATAAGCATTCTCTCATAACGCGATAAATACATAAGATCTGAGTAGTTGTTGACCTCAAATAATTTAGGTGAAAATTCAAATACCGGTCGGCCACAGCAATCATTTGCGAACTCTGGAATATTTCTTCGTACAGAACGCGAGATAGATTGCAAGAGACTTGATATTTAACAATCAATAAATCATAAATTAATGGATTTAAGTATTTGGTGTCTGTATGTAAGCTTTACTTGTGAGATGTTACACATTTTATTGCAATATCATTTCTTTAACCATAAAATGTCATTGTAATAGTTGACATTACTAAAAGCATTCGAGGTCGTAGGATAATAAAAAGAAAACAATATTACTGTTGTGGTTCGGGATACACATTAATATACATTTGGCTGCTGAGCGGAGGGTCGCATTTTCATCGCAAATTCAGTTGCCAAATAAATTGAGATCTACTTATTTAATTCATTTATCCGCCTCTCCTTAATATGAGAGGCGAATGTACCAAAATTAAAAAAATAATAAAGGACGAGCCTTTACGCTTGTAAAGATTTTATGTGCTACGTATATACGATTAATATAAAATAAAGAAAAAAAAACATTAATTTTTATAACCATTTTTTTAATAATATTTAATATAATTGTTATTATTAGAGCAAGTTCTAATTGGCTATAATAAATATAAAAATTGTTTATAATAATATTCTATACAGACGATCAATTCTTAGGTTTAAATTCCGTGTAAAATATTATTTTACAGCTCCAAATTTTAATATTTTCGTTATTTTCCTTCCATTGAAGCTATCACTACACTCGGTTAATTAGTCGTAATACCATTGTTTCGCCAGACGTACAAACAGAGAGAGAGTTAATAGTAATGAAGGCAACCAATTCACCGGCCTGAACCGAAACGGTCTTTCATTTCAGACTAGAAGGCGGAGGGCGTAGCAAAACGCCACGCCAGTCAGTTTGCCAAAAACAAGCTCAATAATGGTCTGGCAAATAGTACAAATGATGCGTTAGTGACAAAACGACTTAGCCCCGTCCCTTTTCGTCCCCGGGGTGAAAATAAGGACGGGTGACGCTTGACGAACACAACTGAAAACAAGACAGGTTATTATTTCCCAACGAGCCCCGAAGACGCTGTGAATCCTCTGATATTTTCCACACGTTCACGGTTATTCACAGGAGACTAGAAACGAAAATTAGTTACTGAAGATTTCTTGTTTTTGTCAGAACACATTGCGTGATTTTCATTGTTACGGAATAACAAACCACCTTCGGAATTGAACTACGCGCTGTGAATATCAAGGAGTTTGCACTCTCGGTTTCGCCGGTGACAATCGCGAAAGTGTTTGACAATCCTTGGTCAAAGTTTATATTGCCAGCAAACTTACTCTAATAGAACTGTGAATTTAATAAAACCCTCACCAGATTTTGCATTGCCTGTTAAAGCACAGACTGAATATGCCCGAACTACATGCAATAACAAACATAAAAATGTTACAAAGTTGAGTTGGCAATATCCCTCTGTTCGTACTCATATATACAGAAGGGTGGTAATGTTATCCTCAGTCGCATATTTTGGAGGCGAGCGTTGTTAGCGCGTTGCGGCTTTGTATTCTTTTGCTTAATTTTTTGCTGGATTAATTTGTCTGCGTATTCAAATTGCAAATTGTGATATAAAAGGATGACCTTTTTTATACATTTTAGCCCAGTTCCTAATTTATATAAAATACAGGAATTAGTGACGGTGATATTTTAATTCGTAACGAAATATAAAAAGTCATATTCTCTCAGGGAAAATTTCATAAACTTCCGTAACAGTATCTACATGGGTTCAATACAAAGCAACACGTAGAAGGTTGATAGAGGGTGACATTTTCTTAAGTTACGGCATTTTCTTGCCGATTCAATATCCTTTTTCTATTTTGTTCGTCTGAGGCATATCACATAATGTTCTGTACCTTTTGTATACACACGATTTTCACGGTGACTTGGTTGTTTATAACTGAACTACAAAATAGGTGGGCTTTTGTTAAAGTAATAACGCAAATATACTTGTTTATACTACAAATACATTCGTTTTAGTTTAATCATTGTACGATTTAAAAAAATTGTAATCTTAAACTATCTCCGTTATTGTTTTCTAAGATAACCGACAATAAAAAAACGCTTTTACACTGTATTTTCAAGGCACACTATTCACTTTATTGATGCATTTAATGCACTTTGTAACAATCTCGCTAACAGAATGACGCTCGTAGTACGCGTGGCACGCACCACCCCTTGTATTTTCCTGTATATTTTCGCCTCTATGAAGAAGTCATAAATCACGCGAATGTAAATCTGTAGCATCCAGAACGGATGAGTGACGCGCCATTATCGCGTCTCGGGCCACCGCCATCGGCCTAAAACTTGCCCACTTTCACAAACTTTTACACTTCACCAATACTTTTAATGTCCTAGCTCAGATACTTTTATCATTCTATTTTCCAAACTCGTAGTCTAGTTTTATGGTTTTAGTTTTCTATATTGCAAAAGCAAACCATTATAAATTCGAATCTTTTTGGTAAAAAAGTTTTGAAAAATTATTTTAGTTTTATCATGAAAATGAAGAAATTACCTTACTATATACTGATTACATTTTGTTATGTAATCGTTTGAGTTATCCAAAACAGACATGAACAAACACACTAATTCGCTAAACACTAGGCGTACTAGGACTTCGTTATATAAGGAGAATGAAGTCAAGATGGAGAATAAATGGGATAAACATATAATATATACAGTAACAGCCTGTGAATGTCCCACTGCTGGGCTAAGGCCCCCTCTCCCTTTTTGAGGAGAAGGAATGGAGCTTATTCCACCACGCTGCTTCAATGCGGGTTGGTGGAATACACATGTGGCTGAATTTTAGTAAAATTAGACACATGTAGGTTTCCTCACGATGTTTTTCCTTCACCGTATAGCACGGGATGTATTATAATCACAAATTAAGCATATGAAAATTAAGTGATGCTTGCCCGGGTTTGAACCCACGATCATCGGGTAAGATTCACGCGTTCTTACTACTGGGCCATCTCGGCTATATAATATATGATATTATAGAATCCTAAAATTACCAAAATATTAAGACGACATAATTTTATATTTTCGTATTTCGAACAAACTCAAAATGTTTCTGGTTTCAAGAATTTATTTTAAAATAAACTTAAGTATTCCATCGAATCCTCAAGATAAAATAATTTCAATAAATAATCGACTTCATTTTCACATATTATTTTCACAAAAAAAAATCATAACAAAGTAGTCCTAATTACGTAGTGAATAAAGAATATAATATCATGACATAACGTTTCTGGAAACCGAAATTCTATATCAACATTTATCTTCTAAAATAATGGAACGTCAGATATACGGGGCCGATTTTTGTTTGGGTAATGTTACTTGGCGTAATAAGCCAACACGTCTTCTTTGTACTCAAAACTCACATCCATCCGTCATCTCCGTCAGGGATTTTCGCGATCTGTCAGCCTTACCAATGACCTTCTTTATTATAATAGAATTTTGTGACAGATTCCCGTTACTCTGACGTTAAAAATGTAACGTTCTTCTTTGTTCAAAAAATAATACATATTAGATAGATTAATTAGCATTCGCAAGTACCATCGCATCGGTCGTTTTAAAACGATATAACGTACGATATTTTTCTCGTGTGATATTAAGCATCATGATAATTGTGAAATTCTCTTGACCAATTTTAGACACGGCGTCCAATATCAATAGAATAACTAGTTATGCAGGAGATTATATAGGACAAAAGTAAATATGCAAGTGCACTCTTTATTGCCCAACTCAGTTATATGGCCAATCCGACACGGCTGGAAAGAAAGAAAGACACATAAAGTAAATAAACACAAAGTCCTAAGACTTTGCTTTTCCGAGGCATGAGAGTGTACCACTACCATCTCTATTACTTTGCAGTTACTAAGAATACGGTTACTTGATAAAATAAAACCCAACATTTTTATTGGTCTTTTTCAGATTCGAACCTGGAAGAACATAGTCTGCATTCGAACAGACTATCCACTGACCAACGAGGCAATAAAGGCATTGATAGTGAGAGTCATATTGTGATTGTGTTTGACAATAAGTCTCGTTAACTTATATAATACCTGCAAAGGCTCTCGTAATTGACATTTGACCTTTGTGACTTGGACAAACATCTCAATTGTAGAACCGGGCTCTTAATAGTTGGCCATGAGACGGGAATTTTTCTTAATGTAGCGTGTATAGAATTTGCTATCATTGGCGTGAGGTTGACCTTTTAAAAAACATACCCATAGAAGTACAATGGCAAACATTTAATGTGTATTTTATTAATCTTTGTACTTTTTTATTTCAGGTAATACATTTTTATTGGACTTCATCGTTTCCGGAAGGTAATTGTAATTTCACATATCTAAATATATAGTATCAACAAAGAATCTGTCTGATATTCTCGTAATAAATAAGCCGCAGGAGAACTCCTTGGACAGTGTCATAACTGAGTTAAGTCTATTCGTTTAAATATAAAACTGAGAATTTAATTTCTTAACAAGCACCGTTCAAAAGTTACAGAAATTTTACTTAATAAGATTTTCGTGGTCCCAGCGAAATATGTTTTCTTAACAGACTTTCACCTTTCTAACTAAGTTATTAGTTCCTAACTAATTGAACAACAGCGAACAATTTACGTTAAGCATTCTTGGCTGGTTAATTAATGTAAGATCAATCAAACGCTTATCTCGAACTTGAGGAAGATATCAGATACAATTAAGAGGGATTGATTTCGTTTTAAATAAAGATAATAATGTATTAAATAATAGACTTTCAACATTATCTATCTAAGCTAATATTATACATGTGAAAGTGAGTTTTTTACGTTTTCACGTCTTAAGGGCTCAACCTATCACCATGAGATTTTGCATACACGTTGAGAGGGGTACAGAAGAGGCCATGGGATTATCTAACACCTACTCCGCTCCAGTTACACACCGGTGAAGCTACGGGCAGTAACTAGTGTAACAATTACCATTATTATTGTTATTATAGTACATATAAATTTCCGTTGCTTAGTTTTAAATTATGATATAGCTAATTTTAGTCAAGCCGAGATGGCCTAGTAGTTAGAACGCGTGAATCTTAACCAATGATCGTAGGTTCGAACCCGGGCAAGTACCACTGAATTTTCATGTGATTAATTTGTGTTCATAGTTCATCTCGTGCTTGCCTGTGAAGGAAAAAAATCGTGAGGAAACCTGCATATGCCCGATTTCACTGAAATTCTGTCACATGTGTATTCCACCAATTTGCATTGAAGCAGCGTTACAGAATAAGCTCCAAACCTTCTCCTGAAAAAAAGGAGAGGAGGAATCAGCCCAGCAGTGCGACATTCACAGGCTGTTACTTTAACTTTAGTAGTAGTTAAATAAAATAACATTGTAGTCGAGTACCTTTGGTAAGTTATAGTTCCTAATAACGATAAGCAGAACATCCGCGCTGCGGAATGGAGGAGGATTTGCATGTCAACTCAGTTTTCATAACTAATAGTTTAGCTTAGCCATTATAACCCGACAAACTTTCTTTGAAACGAGCTAACTTGACGATGACTATGAAATTATTAAGATTTGCAATAAATTATTTCAAAACTTTCAACGAGTAATTCTAAAGTAGACATTAATACTTTTAATAAACGGTTTCGTGATTCTTTTGTGATCGCTTATCCGTTTATAAAGTTGTCACAACCGTTTTTTTTATGAAACATGTATTTGTGCGCGGATTAAACCGACTCGTGTGCCGCGACGGCAGACAGGAGCCGATCTCTACTCTCTTGTATGGGCGCGGGGCGTATATCGCTTATACTAAAAATACTAAACTGAAAATAAGAAGAAAGATATATTTATTTTATTAACGAAACTGTATGTTTCTTTTTTTATTTACTCCAGATCCATGTATTTTTTTTTGTTTTTTAATTATAAATGCCTTCAATAAGAAATTTTTTCGATGTTGAAAGCTAATTTTTTAAAAATAAAAATACATCATTTATATGTTTATTGCAACTATTTCCTTAAAAACCGATACGCGATGTTATTAACTACATATATATAATAAGATACTAATATTTTGTAAGCATTTATTATGTAAAACAATCTAGCAGACGTGATATTATGATAAATATTTCAGAATTTAAAACAAAAATCCTACGTAAAATCACATTGAAATAAAAAAACTCTGACTTTGAACAATCTCAAAACCTATTACCTGTTTTGCAAAAGAGGTAAATTTTAAAGGGGTTAATGATATTTCTCGGCAGCAATAAATAACTTACAAATTGTTAAAGGTATCCCGGGGGCACAGACTCGGGGCACACTCAGGATTTGCGGAATAGGAATAAGTTTTTTCACTCAAACTTTATTTGCACCTCAACTTGCGCCATCTGTCTGATACTCGCAACTTATATTCTTGCTTCAAATGATTTAGTTTGGATGTACTCCTTCAGAAAATATTTTCTTTTCAACTTCGTAAGACGTATGAATGTACAATGGCTGCCTCGAGAAGTTGTTGGTGTGATTTCAATAGCTTCGACTTGAAAGAGGCTTTTAAATGTATTGGAGTGTCACTTACTTTGTATTTGTAAATTTTGTTATATCATTGAGGGCCGTTATCGCATCAGGACAGCCATAAATTTGTCGGGGCTTAGGTATGGTCAGCTACACGTTAGCATGTATTGTGAAATGCGTTAATATTACTGCGATAAATCGATATAGGTAATGGTCGTTCAAGGATGATTAAACAAATATATTATCGTCATTACCACATTTTAATTAGGGTTGAGCAATTAATTGTTATCTCTTGATATCATTCTTTGAAATTATCCTCTTCTTAGATAAAATCGTAATTTTGACCACTTAACCCTTAAGGTCCAAAATATGAAAGATAAACATTTGAAAAAGATGACAAATACAAAAGGGCATGATCGTCAGCAATTTGCTTGCTCTGGTGCAGAAACTAGAAACTCCAATCAATCCAGCAATCAAAATATTACTGGTGGTAGGGCTTTGTGCAAGCTCGTCTGGGTAGGTACCACCCACTCATCAGATATTCTACCGCAAAACAGCAATACTTGATATTGTTGTGTTCCGGTTTGAAGGGTGAGTGAGCCAGTGTAATTACAGGCAGAAGGGACATAAAATCTTAGTTCCCAAGGTTGGTGGCGCATTGGCTATAAGCGATGTTTGACATTTCTTACAATGCCAATGTCTAAGGGCTTTTGGTGACCACTTATCATCAGGTGGCCCATATGCTCGTCCACCTTCCTATTCTATAAAAAAAAACTGTCTCCAAATTATAGGACCCTTACATCGATTTTTAATTCTCATTTTACAAGTCTGTAATGTGTCCTTCCATATGGCCGTACAATGTACTATTTTATAAAGTGTAAAAAAGTAGCAGTCTGTAAAACTGCTGAGCTAAGGCACTTGTGCTATTAAATAAATCCTAACCTATATTAAATAATTACGAGTATCACAAACTATAATTATCTATTTAAATTATTATTTGTTAATTAAACTTCCACTTTTTTCATAAAATACTATTAAAACTTTACTAAAAGCCTTTGAAAATAAAACCAATATGCAGCGTATCGAACACAATACGTCACCTCTGATTTTCACGCGTGAAATGACCGGCTATCTGCATCCAATCTGTATAAATTGCAATATGTCGGACGTTTGTGTATATATTTTTATTTATAAACAAAACTTAAAGATAGAAGATAATAAAATAAAACATGTCTCGTAACGGGCCACGAGTGTAACATTTCTTATATATAAAAAATAACAAGCTACATTCCGAAAACAAGGTGTACCTATTACGCCGAACAAAATGATTCTCCCCCAAACTTGATACAGTCCCCAATAAATTCAGCCGCAGGATAAGATTCAATAAAGTTGCCGGTGGCTCAGCCTGTCATAATTTTAAGAGCGTTCATAAATCCATCAATATTTAAGCTCTCCGACCACAATATTTTTCTTCGAGCCGACGGCCCCTATTTGAAACAAGCGGAGGTGCGTCACATACGTGCCACATAAATTCCGATAATCCCTGGACTATGCATATCGTGTTTGTAGTTTACTATATTCACGGTTATTATTCATGTGTTTGCTTTGCGGGTAAACGCCGCCAAGACTTAATAATTCGAGTGTAATATCAATGTAAACATCAGGCGGGCATACGCTGTGCAAACATATTCTACCACGTCAAATTAATTTTTCGCTTTTACGTAGCTTGGTTTTAGTTTTATATCTTCATGAAATTTGTTATCGGTAATGAGTTAACAATGATGTTTTCTTCGTATATTAATTTTTCATTATTGTTCGTTCATCTCATTTTATGTTCTATTTCATTTTAATTAGAATGTAGTCGCATATAGGTACATTTAATTTTTACTTGCTCTTATTTAGTTGTGTTTTTTTTTTCAATTAAAATATTACAGTCCAAAATTGTAAAACTCCGTCGTTTTTTAAACGACAGGACAGCATTTTCCTAAATACGTAGCACGTAAATAATTTTAACGTCTCACACGTTTAGACAACAAATTGCCTATAATCGTCTCGTGTTATGAAGTGGCGCTTGCTTTGCATTCCGCGGAGGACGCACGTCTCCGAACAAATTGTATTAGAGGGAGCCATACGTGACCTTAAGAGGAATTCACGCAACGACATATGTACGACGACAGCGACTACCAATGTGAAAAATTTAACGTTACTTCGTCTTTGTCAGACTTTCTACATCAAATTATGCGATATTTCAACGAAGCGATGAGTAATTCAATATACTTTAACATTTTTTAAACTAATAAATAACGCTATAATACATAAAGGAGAATGTATTATTATTCTCCTTTATGTATTATATAAAAAGACAAATAATCTATAGGTTAATTATTGAACATTTTAGAGCTACTCGCAAAGTCCTTTAAATTAATAATTACAATTTAAAATATCAAAGACGCCCTTATATACTGTTTTATTTATTTACTCGTAACACAGTACAATTGTTAAAACCTAAATATTTTTTTTACAAAAAAAAAAAACAACTTTATAATAATTCTAAGATAAATAAATATTATGCCGGTGTTCCGACTAAAGGTGTCCGTATAAACACAGAATACAAACATTCATTACGACAAACTATCGTACAAATATTTTCTACAAATATTAGTAATTATTCGTTGCATTGCACCCATTGTTTCCATAATATCTTTATACATGTATAAAAACAAATGTCTGTTTGTCCTGTAAGCACACCTACTATACATATGATTGATCTAAATCTTTCTACAGTTAATAAAACCTTTGCGTACAATAGATGGCGAGCGATAAATATCAAATAATTGTATCCAAAATTATTTTTCAACATAATAAGCTCGTGTTATAAAAATAATGTCTATAATTCATTGTATGGTTGTTGCGTAACACGGTAAAGTTAACGAATATTGTAATACTGCAAAAATAACACATTAAGCAGGCAACCTAGTGAGGGAACTTAGATAGGATAAACACGTAGCTCGTGTAAGTCGACGCCGTATAGGAGAATATTTATCGTTCGGAGCCCAACGTTATTGGACTTGTCTTTTCGTCGTTTAAGGCGAACGCTGATGTGTTTATTCAATTTGTTGGCGTGGGAAATATTGTTACCTGTCGCCGTGTTACTCGTTTATCGCTGCGTCCTCGACGCTTTCTTTGCAATAACTTACATATTATCTTATTTTAATGTAGGGTTACTATAAATTTTCATAATTCTGAAAATAAGTTAATCTTCCTGTAAATCCAGAACCACATGTAGAGATAAATATCGAGAATATAGATACTCTATCTATAAAAATTGATTATGCGATTTGATACCTATGCATTTTCACTGTAAACAAGCACATTTAAAAAATAATCATACACTAGATAGTGTGTGTAATAGAAGTTAATCTTTAGTAATTGTACAATGTTGAATATTTTGCGAAATCGAGTTTGATTGTTCGAGAAAATCGCCGATTCAGTTTTTCTAATGCTTGCAACTAAAACATATAACCACCAGTTTGAACACTAATTAATCTACTTATTTGGCTTTAACTTGAACGGTTCGTCGGTAAGCAGCGATATCGTACTTATATTATAAACCGGAAAGTTGTAGGATGGATCTTTGTTATTTTTTCATGCAAAAACTACTGAACGTTTTTAAACAAAATTAAGAACATAAATAGCTTATACTCTGACTTAACACATAGACTACCGAACACATTTTCTCACATGCGGGCATAGCAAGGGGCAACTTATATAGCATAACAAATTAGAACCCAAAGTGGAATGCGCACTTAGATGTAAGGTATGGTTAATATTTTTACAGTCCCAATATCTTACGAGACTTATCGGACGAGCCGGTTGGCGTGGTTGGTAGAACACTTGCCTTTCACGTAAAAAAAAGTAGTATATGTAGTATATCAGTTGTCTGGTTTCCATAGCACAAGCTTTGTACAAGCTTAATTTGGGATCAGATGGTCGTGTGTGAAAAATGTCCCAGGATATTATTATTATTAATATCTATGGCCGGTGGTGATACACATACAATCAGATCTTATTACATACTGACTTGTTAGTTAAGTGTATAGTTAATACAAAGCATATAGCGAAAAACACTCCAGGTAAAAACTACCTATATAGTAAACTTATATGTATGTAAAGCTCAAGAGTTTGTTTGTTGAATACGCTAATAACACCCAACAGTCCGATTTGAAAAAAATATTTTTGAATTAGCTAGCCCATTTATTGAGAAGGCTATAAACTATATAGCTTAATGCTATAGCTAGCCCACGGGCAAGAAGCTGTAACGCGGGTGAAATGAGTCATCAATTATATGAAACAAAGTTTGAAAATAGAATAGTTTAGTTGTTGATATAATCGTACACAAACTGAACACTTGGTCCTAAAAATATTTACCAAGCTCATGGAATAACAAATCCACTAAATTTAGTTATTTTTGTTTTCATCTGTAACAGGGAAAATCCAATATTCATCTGAACCCCGACATCGACATCTTTGCCAATACTCAAATTAATATCGAATCTTCTATTTTTTGAGTATATTTGATGTGTATTTCAATTTTTATATTATATTACTCATTTTAACATTTTTAATGTATATTTCAATATTTTGATTCGTCAATTATAAATTAAATATGACACGAGACGCTTTACAGATGTGAAACATAAAAATTATTGATTATTAAAAATATATATGATTAAAAAACGTCAAGTTGTATATGAAAACATATGAAGTATATAGTACACGCGCCACACACACACACACACACACACACACACACACACACACACAGACACACACACACACACGAATACACATCCACACACGCACACAAAGGAGTATATCATGTTCGATAGTGAAGGAAATCATCGCGAGATAAGTTTTATGTTTCGGATGATATTCTGCCGTCAGTGTAGTGGAGCAGCTTGATGGCATAAGTTCCAAACCTGCTCCTAAACGAGGCTTATTTATGTGTTAAAATTAATAACTATGAAATATTAAAGTAAACAAAGGAAATATTTTTGAAATAAAACAATCTGCAATGCAAAAAATAACATCATAAAAGCATACAAACCATCAGAAATAGAGAATGTATGTTTTAATAATTTCTGGAATATTGCTTTTATAATTGTAATTGTTTGGACATATAACACGATTATTACTTATTAAATAAATTTAATATAATACTGTTAATAATGAAAGATTACACTAACAGATAAACTCATTATTATCTTATTCTTTTAATATCATAGTAATTGGACTGGTAAATAAGCCAACTGATGGCAACCTTTGCCCACAGACACAAGCGCTGTAAGAAATATTTATCATTCGTTACTAATATATTAACTATTAATAATATTAACTATTGCTGTTGGCCGGTAGGACATCTGATGTGTATATGATATGATATGATAATCCTGTTTCATTGTCATAATTTTTATCTAATTTCGTTCCGTTTAAGTTTTAATTTTTTTTTAAAGTATATAAGCCGATATGTCCTAGTGGTTAGAACGCGTGAATCTTAACCGATGATCGTGGGTTCAAGCCCGAGCAAGTACCACTGAATTTTCATGTGCTTAATTTGTGTTTATAATTCATCTCGGGCTTAACGGTGTAGGAAAACATCGTGAGGAAACCTGCATGTTTCTTATTCCATTGAAATTATGCCACATGTGTATTCTATCAACCCGCATTAGAGCAGCGTGGTGGAATAAGCTCTAAACCTTCTCCTCAAAAGGGAGAGGAGGCCTTAGCCCAGCAGTGGGACATTAACAGGCTGTTACTTTAAATTTTTAAACTATTCATGTTTCACTAATATCACGCCTATAAAATATTATAGTGCTGATAACGTGACGAATTATAAATAAAAAGTAAACAGAATAGCGTGTCCATTCTGTCGTGTCAACAAACTGTTTGATGATGGATGTGGTGCATTTGTAAACAATATTCATTCCGGCATTATAGCCAATGGCTAGATGGATCAACGGCTACGCTCGCCCGAGGACATCTTTAATTTTACATACAACCGATGGCATGTAAATATTTCTCCCCAAATTTCAGTACGGATTGATATATTGTTACAATTAATGAAAACTGAAACCCTCTTTTTGTTAAGAGTGAATCCACGTGTTGCTAAAAATCGACAAACATTCTTCACCAATATTACGATTAGTTATACGTAATATTTATAGTAGTAACGCGAAGTAATACGAAGGTAATTTAACATCAGACGAAAAATACGCATATTACATATAATAATAAGACATAAAGAGCAAATCATTTTTATTCGACCTTCTGCACTTACGACACGTAGCGAAGGCCTATCTATAAAACACATTGGTTAAAACTTTTTAAGTTATAATATTATATAAATGGATCTAACTTTTTGTGGGCTTCAATGTCTAAGGGTCCTAACGAGAGTTCCTAAACGAAAAAAATTACTCCAGACATATTCCACACAGTCTGAAAACTCTTCACATAAAGGGGCTTTTAACGAGACCTTTTTCGTAAAGCGACTAAAACATCCCCCCGAATGATCCATTATCTTCTCACGAGGACAAGTTAGCGATCTCCTTCCGTCTATTTTCACAAGTAATAACTAAATTTATCGTCAGACTTTCGGTCGAAGCAGAGTCTTCTAATATGAAAGGTACTTGGTGAGGCGAGTCACGCGCGCGGGCCGGCTCTCGGCGGTGGGCGGGCGTCGTCGCGGGTGACTGTGGTCGCGACGCGTCATTAAAATTAAGCATCATTACTCTTGTAAAGCGAGTCTCGATGTACCGGAAGGCGACGGCTTATTGGAAGTTTGTATAGGACGCCCCTTGACGCCTGCTAATCCTCTGTCTTATTAGTCCCTTAACAAATGATTTCTTACCGCAACGATCGTCGTCGTCAGAGGGTTACGTGTTCTTAGACTTGTTCAATATATTTAAAAGATCTTATAAAAAGTTAAGCGCGATATTTATGAAACAAACTATTGTTCAACTCTCATATAACATTAAAGCTTATAACGGAGGTCGTTTTTCAATTAGCCGGTAAAACGACATTGTGATTTAGAAATTATCACAATGGCATTTAACTTTTAGAACAAGAAGAAATGTCAAAAATATTTAATTTACAAAATGTATATCCTTAAAAACTTTAGCCAGTGTTCGCTTTGAGGTGAATAACGTGAAGAGGGAATGTATAAATATTCATCAGAAAAGAACCCACGCACAGTAAATATAAACTTTTATTTCAGTTCACCATTAGTGAAGCGACGGGAGACGCATTGAAAATTCGACTCGCGACTTCTAATTAGAAAAGACACGCCGTACCTTCTCGAGTTCCTTTATTAATGGAAAGTCAGTTCCAATTGATTTCATATTTTACACCCTCCTCAGTTTGCAGTTATCGTGAAAGAACTAGCCGATCCACTTTAATGTAATTGTTTTAATCATTTAAGCTTAGTCCCTAATATGAGAGAACATTGTTTAGATGTTCGCTTGTGAATTACATTTGGAATGCGTCGCGCAGCTGCTATGAATTACACATGAAAGTAGACAATGAGCGTGCAATGTAGTGTAAGGGCGAGCACAGACAGTAGAAAAGAAATACCTCATGCCTGTGGACCATGTTAACCTAATGAAGGTAGTAGTACTATCCTAAAACATTTCTTTCAATGTCAAGCATAAAAGAGTATAAAGTGACTAACTAAAACTAACTAACTATACCATGTAGGACTATTTTTATGCGTTTTTATGTTTATTTTAGATTATTTATGATTTCAATTTATTTCTGCAAATATTATCAATGGAATTTTATGTAATTCTACGAAGTTAAGCTATTTATATGTTGTTTATTTTATTTTAATATTAAGTTAATAAATAATTAAAGATCTGCACCCGTACGTAGTTGACGTATTTAAGACACGTAGACCTCTCGCTGCTGAGCGTGATAAACGCCATGATCGGTAGCGAGAGGGCCTGGAACGAGATGGTCTCTTTCTGAAAAAACGTCATGTCGCAGAAGGAGGCCGCGGAGCGGGAGGAATAAAAATATTTTTAGGCATTTTCCGGATGACAAAAATAATTTAAATAACATTAAATATATTATTTACACAAAAACTGGTATTATAATTTATAATAACGGTTTAACTGAATAAAGTGCGAACTTATTTAAGCGAATCAAAATGGCTAAGAAACACCAATATCTGCAAAACTAACTAATTTGATCACGAAAATACCGTAAATTTAAGGATATATATATTATCAGAATATTATAAATACAATACTTGCAAATATACATTCGATGAATAACAGATGAAACATGGCACCGTTCCATTTTCAAATAAATCGATACGTTTTTTTGCTGTAGTCGAAACTATATGACATATTAATTGAAAATGTTGACAAAACGGTAGTTGAAGACAAAGACCACCCGCGGGTATGTTCAACTCTTTACTCGTTGTGTGTGACGTGCGGTATCGTATCATCTTAGTGTGTGAATAAATTTTATTTTACTATATTTTTTTTGACAGTAGCTGTTTTGCCTATATCTTGCTCAACATTGTATTCAATTAATCCTAGAAAATCATATCAAAAGTTATGTGATATAGCAGGACTTATAACCAGATCCCCCGGGTATTGCGTCCATGATGCTCTGCCAATTAAGCTATGTATCCATGCCTTGGCATAATAAACACTTAATACGACGCTTCTGTTTTGTTTTAAGTTACGGTATTGCCATATCATAAATCAGCAGCAACCATAAATATTATAATTACACAATGCAATGATTGATCATATTTTATATATGAGATTTGAAGGAATGTTGAAGCTATACGTTCCGAAAATCACTATATTTTTCAATCATATCAATCTTTAAATTAACATATATTGTGACTTAATTAATGAGAAATGATAAAATTAACTTAGAATCGTTTGTTGTTTTTATATTGTGACTACTTTAAGAATATTTTTATTTTACAAATATAATTTTGTATTTATCTGATTTCAGAGGCAACTGTTTCAGACGTATCTAGCTTTTATGACTTAAGAAGTCTTAAGAAAGAAGTCTATGATAAGATAAATAGAGACTATATCACGAAAAATATTTCAACTATATATTGTCTATGATATAAATCTCTTTAATAACGATTTGTATGATTGTATGATATAGCTCTCTTTCTTTATTATTGTATATTATATATACTATATGTAAGCATTATCTGTCTGAACACATTATAAAAAAGATAGGATTTTATTTTACAGGTATGCCAAATAAGCTTGAACATTTTTTTACGAAGTGGAATCTGTAAATTTTTTATAAATTTTATTAAAATATAAGTAGAAGCTTAGGCTGTTCAATGCAATATCTTTGTCCTTTCTAGAACGAAAAAAGAAAACTAGAAATCACGTAGCCTGGTAATACATCACGTAGGTAATATTCATAATATGTTTTCTATATTATAAATATTTATTTATTTTTTAAGTATTATAAAATGTATTTTTATTTTTCTATAAATATTATATATATAATATATAAAAATAATATTAAAATATTTTTTGGACATAATTTATACATATAGAAAATGATTAGAACAAAATTTGAAATCCTTTTTTCAATGGTAACATTACTGTTTATATTTTTAATGCATTAAAAATTAGATTGTAGCCTTAATGTGGGTAACTGAAAAAAACTATAAAGTCAAGATGTCGCGATCGTAGCGATAAAATGTTATGCAAACATAATTATACAATTTTGACTGTTTTCTTTTTATGAATTTGACATAAAATTATATTAAGATTGTTTTTTGTGAATATTTAAACCATACAATTTATGTACATTTGTAACTATGATAAAGTGAATGTGTTATTTACGCGGTAAGTGTTTTAAAAATGTTTTTCTCTCTTATCGTCAACTCATCAACATGTCATTTCCATTTACAATAATTTCTGCACATATTATTGTAATTAACATCATAATAAAAAGCATATTCATTATACAAGCACTTAATTACAATACAAACATAGCATTTTCAAGGGCCCTTTTTTCAATATGTTTGCACATTACAGACTAATTAATATTTATTTTTAATTAATTAAGGCGTTTATTAACGGGTTAATTGTCTCTTTATGCTTAATCAATTCTGTATATAAATTTTTCTAGTGGTAACATTTAAAAAGGTAACTTGATTTATAAAAACAAGTATATACGTCTTCTAAAGAGTACCATTATACTTAATCTGATACATTTTCTTATTATTATTCAAAGCACAAAAAACACCATAGGATATTGTCAAAATAATATAAATTGGGATTGTCGTAAAATCACATTTTATGTTAAATAACATTATCCTTTATTTCTACAATTGTATCGGCTTTAAGCACTTCCAATTTCCTTATATTATTACGCTCAATAGGAAAAATAACTTTAAAAGTAAATGCAGGGGAAAAGGCTGGAATACGAAGAGGGCGGACGCGAGAAATTCCCGAAATATTTTCCTGTATAAAAGCAACAATATTGGATATGAAGGTCAACTGTCTGATATAAAGCAAATTTATTCTGTTCGTTCGGTGTATTGGCTCACATAACTGGTGATCTGAGCGGCGACAGCGGCGGAATGATAACGGTCTCATTTCGGAGGCTGCGGTTCTCCTCCATACGCCTTAAATTACATTGCGGCTTCACATCTCCCCTGAAAGGTTTTATTCATAAATCTACAGAAACGTTTTCATAAAGTTACGAAAAAATGTGCCTTTTAGGGTAATAGCGTTTTGGGATATTTTTCAGAGATTAACCTGGACTTCGAAACTTTATATTTCACCCTAATTACTGGTATTCTCTTCGATCTCCATTTTTAATGGGGCTATAAAGAATAAATTTACGTAAACGATTTTATAAGAATATTAATAAATACAACATTATTTAATACAAATAACTTTTAAATATTCGCCAACAATTTTGGAGTAATATTGGTTGTTATTGTAGATGAATTAAAAATGAAATTGATAGACGCTTATCGTGGACTTAAATTAAGTGACGGTCTGATCTCGGTTGATTGGATAACCAAACATTGACTATACTAATTGAATACGCTAACATTATCCGATTTGCCTAATGAGAAACGATTCTCTTCTGGCTGACTCCGCAAGGACATTATGCAAAATTGTGTTTGACTTCTACATTAGTTCCCTCGCTTTCTTAATCACTGATACAATAGACTCGAGATATGATATTCCCCTAACCAGATTTCTGGTACTGCTAACTATACACTCAAATACGATAAGCTAACTAGTTAAACGTTTTGATATGGCAATATTTACGACAAAAATATATAGTGTAAACAAGCCTGAAAATGTCCCACTGCTGGGCTAAGGGGCTCCTCAACCTTTAAGGATAAAATTTGCAGTTTATTTCAAAATGCCACTCCAATGCACATTAGTGATTACACATGTTGCAGAATTTCAGTGTAATTAGAGACATGCAAGTTTGCTCACCATGTTTTTCTCCACTGCCGAGCGTGAGATGATAAACATAAGTTAAGCACGGTAAGACAAATGGGTGCTGGGATATGAGCCCGCAATCATCGCGCAACCACTTGACCATCTCGATTTATTATTATTCATTTTCGATTTATTATTATGTATACATGTATACGTGTGACCTGATAATTAATACAAAGATGTACCATAAAAGCGTAAAAATTAAATAATTTGAGTTTGTAACATATGTTCAAAAATTATTATATTCGTAAAGCTGAGCAGTGTAAAATTTAAAAATTTATCTTATTCCCAGCTATACTAAGAATTTCTTATCGAACAAAAAAATTACTTTACTGGTTCGACGCCGGGATTTGAACCTGAGACCTCCGGATCTGCAGTAATATAAGTTAGCATCCACAAAACAAACTACAATATATATAACTAATTACAACATAACATCATATTTTTATACAAAAATAATTGATTACAAAATAAAAAATAATAATAATTGGACATAGCAATTAATACTCATCGTTATTGCGACGGTAACATTAATCTGTATCCAATAGAAAAAAAGCAATTATTCCTGTGACGTATTTATTTCATCTCAGTGTCATCATTATTCATACTGAATGAGAAAATAATATTGTTTTAATAATAAAGGCAAAAGCCGTGTCACGTGCTATATAAATCTTGTGTAAACCATCACGCAAAAAATCACCAACCCGCATTATAGCAGCGTGGTAGAATAAGTTCCAAACCATTGCCTAGCCATCGAACGCTTACAGTACTTTACTTTTACTTTTTTAATAAATCTAATAGTAACAAGTCTTCGTTTTTACAGCATAATAATTAATTATAAGCGGGCTTTGCGTCTTTGAAGTTATAAGCCGTTATGTATAACAAATCAAGGGGAAGTTCTCGTTTTAAAGCACATATTTGATGTCGACCGTTAGTCACTACTTTCAAAGCTAATGAATTCTGAATGTTCCATCCAGTTCGTTAAAAATAATACAAAACTCTTATTCCGCTAAGTTTCGAACTCGTAGTTTTGCTTACCGAACATTAATCTCGTGTTATAACAGTTATTTTCTCCACCTGTTTTTATTAGTTAAAATATTTCTTTAGCGTGTTAAATATTTATTAAATCCAATTAACAAAGTAAATGCGGGCGTTAGTTTTAATGCGAGTGGAAACGAAAAAAATGCATAAATATCATATTATTACTGAGTATTTATTTTAATTTCATGATATACTTTCCAAGCAAAATTTAAGCAATTTTTTGATGAAAAAAAGTAATTTTATTGCTGTTTTACTTTAAACGGTGCTTGATATGTTAACATATAATATATTATGCTTTTTAGGTATGTATATATATATATATATATATATATATAACTTTATTTAAGATTTTTTTTTAATTATAATTGTAAGATTTTGATATATTATATGTAAGATTTTGATATATTTGATTTTGATATATTATAATTGTAAGATTTTTTTTTATCAAAAAACTAAGAGACAAAAAAATACCAGGTAATTTCAATTACATAAGATTTACCTCCTTTATATTAAAAATAAATTGTTTCTAATAGAACTCATTTCCAAAATTGTTTTGATAACGCTTCATGTGAAATTTATTTACGTTTGTTTTAGAGCGCCTCTCGACAAAACCACCCACCCACACAAATGCACTGTCTATTTCGGGGACAACATCGATTTTTCGCTAGCAGTACGCAACTCAATGTTACTTCCGATAGTAACTGTTTTATATAATGATCCAACAGATGTGTCACAACATCTCACACAGACAAAAATTAATCCAATCGATGTAGGAAATTATTCAAATCTTGTATAAGCTTTGATTTGCTTTGCAAAGAGTTTTTTTTATTGAGTTAATATCTCGAGGGGTAGGCAAGTATGGTGTTACTAAAACAGCTTCTAAAGTGCTAAGGTCAACAAAACTGGTCCGCCGGTGGCAGCATCAGTCACGTACCGTCTTATCGTACCTCTAAAAACACTTGCTCTGAACACTGAATCAATACAACAAGAGAACACTTAGATTGCGTGAGACTTGTATTGAGAGCAATCGAAGTCAAGATATTTCAGAAGTCTGAATCTATTCAAGTTTCACGTTTTAATATGTTACATAAAAATTTTAATACGAAAGATATTTTAGGCAATTTTTATTATCCAGTGTGTTATTATATATTCCTATTTAGTTTGTATTAGCATTTTCTTTGATACAAAAATGACAATGTAATACATATTTATTTTAAAAAGACATTCGCCGTTGTTACCATAGATTTCTTTTTAGCTAATATTACTTCAAAGCAGTTTTGTTCTTAGTTGCCAGCCTATCTTCTTTCCTTAAATCGAATGAACACAAAATTAACATTTTATCTAAAGATATTAGTATCCCGGTGAATACCATCTTCACCCCCCTACCTCCTCCCCCTTTTGTCCAGAGTTCTCGGGATCGCTGATTGAATCGCTCCGATTATGACGTTAATCTGTTCAATGCAAATTGGACGAGTAGTCATTTACATCCCTTTATCAGAATTCGGCGATAAAATATTCAAATATTTATCGTTTGTTAGAAGAATAGACACCTTTATAAGATACTGAAATGGAGTTATATAATGGTATAAATTGTCGTTGGTATACTTACGAGTATAATATATTTATGTTAACTCGTCAAACCTTTCTTCTTAATGGAAAATAATAAATGTTAATATTTATTCATTTGAGAATATTAATTCGATACTAATATGTTATTTTACGTAGAATTCAAATAAGGAAAACCTTTTTTCCTACATAACATTGTTATTAAACGTTATACAAAATGGCCTTAAGCGTTTATTCATATAAAAATTATAATCAAATCTTTGGTATACGTATTTATTATTTAATCTGCTTACAGCTTAAAAATGTTAATAATTTCTTAATGTAAATACTGTTACAGTTCTGTAAATAGGCAACAAAAAAGTAGTAGAAGTCAAATAAGTATAAATAGTTTAAAAAAAGAAATTATTTCAAATGTAATATTAATGAGGGAATCGTCTCCGTTGTTGTATCACTTTTGCCTTTTAATATTCATAAATAGATTTGAAACTATATTTAAGTAAATAAATGTAACCAAATTTTAACATTAAAATTCAAAAAATCAAGAGAAAATACATCATATACTTAATAATTAAAATATTCTTAGAAGACATGCATTTTTTCCACGCAGATATTTCCATCAAATAGCACTCGCTGGTATAAGCTCCTTAACGGCAGAGTAGATTTTTTGTACATCTTTTATTTTGGCTTAACATGAATTAGTATTACGTAACGATCTATATCAAATGCGATGTACATCTGTCTCAGAATATTGATTAAACAAATTTCACAGCAAAATTTAAAAATACAAAATCATTTTTTGTTTCTTAGAGTAAAAACACGCATATAGAAAACAGCAAAGGATTCCTTTGAAGATATTTAAAAATTGGAACATTTTCAATAACTTCTCTCAGAGTGACGTTTACAAGTTATGAAAGCTGAGAATTTACACAACAATATGATTGAGGCTTTAATAAGAAAATATTTCGAGCGATTAAAAGACCCTGAGGGTGAAAAACGGTGTTGAAAATACCTGTTTCCGAAAATCTGAACGCTCCTTTATCCTATCGGCACGATTTAAAGTAACAAATTGCCGATGTCTGAAGTAGGTACACAAGTTAATGAGAGGATATTTGCCGAAGTCTGAAAGATTAAATGCAAACCGTTTCTCATCCGGTCAGGTATGAAGCTCAGCGGTCTTAGACTATTAGATCGCTGAGTGCTGCTTAAAAGACTACCGTTTGTGCTGATTCTGATTATTGTAATTGCTTTACTTATTGAAATTTAACATGAAATTATATTGAATTTTATAACAAATAAAGTTAAATGCATAGCACACATATGCTGTTATGTTAATACCTTTATTTACATATAAATTGTCGCTAAACTTTGTTTACTTTTTTTAATGTTCCGAATTAGGCTTTTTTTATAAAACCAAAAAAAAAAAAGATTTATTATAATTTTATAGAACGTTTTTAACATGTATTGTATTATTATATTGTTTCCGTATATTTCATTCATTATTCTCGTTGTGCTTAGGCGATCATGGTCTATGGAAGACATACTTTATTGTATGAAGCTAAAGCCTCCTTTCCCATAGGAAAAGGAGAAGGTTAGGAGCAGAAATATTTCATCTCCAATGCGCATTAGAGGATTATATGCGGCAGATTTTTATCCAACAGATGCAAATTTCCTCACAATGTTTTCCTTCGCCCCCGAGCACTAGACAATTATAAACACAAATTAAGGTCATGAAAATTCATTATCGCTTGCTCCGGGAAAGAATTAACAATCTTTGATTAAGTACCACAATCGGAAACTCTAACAAATAAACAATATCTTTTATCCGATATTAAAATACTATGTAAATTGTAACTTTAATAAAATACATAAAACGACAAAATAGTCACAGTAAGAGAATAAATTTAAACTTACAATATAAAAGAAAGTAGGAAGAGACTGGAAATGCAATAATGGATCGTGTTTCTGTCAATCGACTCCTGAGACTGAATCACGAGCGACCTTTTTAAAACATTTAGAATATATAAAACTTTCTCTCTCGCAGTGAAGTGATTTGCAGTGCAGCGGGAGTTAGACTAACGTAAGTGAGTAAAAGAGGAAAGTCGAAAGTCAATGTTTGCACTCGTGATTTCTGCTTCCTCGACCGGCGGGAGTTGGTGACTTTGGTGACGCACCCTTCTTCAATGCTACTATTGTATAGACACGACGACCTTACGATTTATACTTTAAGTTCATTATATCAAATATTTAATATAGAATTACAAAAATATGAATTTATACAAAAACAAATTAAAAAAAAGTATTATATTTGAAATAAGTAAAGAATAACTCCGAAGTCTATTGTGGCTATTTATTATATGCGTGTTCGAGAAATATAAACGATAACCTTACTAAAACTTATCTTTAATTTTCAGTCTCTAGTAATATTCCAAACCAAATATTTTTGTAGCGTTCCTAGCGAAATTTAAAATAATACGAAAAAAGCATCTCAAGTGAAATGACTTGCAAATTAAGTCGACAACTTAAAAAAACATAAGCTCCACCTCAAAGATGTCTCACAGAAATTCGTATGCAATTGCATCATGGAGCGAGAAAAGTAGGATGAAAAGCGCATGTCATTTCATGCCGTCCCTAGAGGAAAATCGCCAGGGTAAATGTTGACATCTGGCTGCAGTCGACTCATATTCCGTTTGCTTCTTGCGTATTGATTGGCGTACTTCTACGTATGTTGAACAAGAAACGATTAAAGCTTTTAGGTATATATGCTAACACGTGCATTGTATAGCTGAACCTTACTAATTGCTTATTGATGAGCGACCACGTTCGTGTGAAATTTGATTCGACTTGAGTCAATTGTTAAAAAAAAAGTTGAGAGAATTTTTAACATAAAAACTATTTTTATTGAGTTTTAAAACTCTTTTTTCAAATAATAAAACTGAATAAAGACATTTATATTTGATGTTCGAACTTCGTATGTCTGAATTGTTTTAGAATAAAAGCGAATTTCCATTTGCTTTACGCGATTTATCGAGGAGTACCTACAATCAAAATTCCGTGTTCGGTGATTGATTATATTCAGCGTAAAATCTTATGTTAGTTCAAAAAAATTTTTGTTTTTATGATATAAGACAGAAGTTCACAAAGCACCCATACATAATGATGATGATCTGCTAAACGATTTTGGCCACGACGTTCATTCAATGCAGAAATAAAAAACCCGAATGCACAGGAGCAGTGCTTTCTAAAACACAGGTGCACATATTTTCTTACTCTTATAATCCAATACAACCAGTGAGAATTAAGGTGCTGGACTTAACGTGCTTTCCGAGGCACTAGAATGGTAGCAATGCTAACTTACAAACTCCGAACTGTTTTTGAATATTTCTTGTCAGAAAAACTTAATATCTTTATAATGACCCGACCCGGCGCTTCAACCAAGGACCTCGAAATCTACAGCCAGTCACTAGACAAACGGGACAGACAAAATAAATAATAATATTTCATTATTAATTTCAAACCATCAGCTGATAGATTTTCTAATATGAGCTAATCTATAATTATGGAAATAAACCGCAAATATGCATCCAATAATCCTTAATACTTGCATCGAGCGCATTAAATGTAAAACAACATGAGGTGTAGCGCTACACTAAATTTAAAGAGAACTAGTGTATAATTGCGGCTAATACCCGAACGATCAATTTGCATAGTAATTAGGAGTTTGCTTTTAAAAACTAATTAACTTGCATCAACCGCATGGTTGTATAACAAACTTGATACAAATTATGTGTAACATAAAGTACATTTTGTCAATGTAACACGTAAGTTTTGATTTATTGATCTCTGAAAGTCAATCGTTTTGAGACTATATTTTTTCTTCATAGTCGTAATGACATTTAACTTAGAACATAAATAGCAATTGCTGTCATGTAATTATAATTATTGGAACTTTAATATAGAAATATATTTATATAATAGAAAAGGAATAAATATATTAACAGTAGTTAAAGCTAATTTTATATATAAAATTATATACTAATTTTATAATTATAAAATACGTTGATATTGTAAATAATTAATGGATACTTTACTTATTCTATGTTTTTTTGTCATTAAATTATTTTTTTAATATTAAAAAAAGACGATAATCTAATTTAATTTATAAATATTGTGTTGCTTAGAGAATGAAATCTAACCAAAATTATTTATTGTTGCTCGAGAAATAATATGTACGTAGTTGTTAATGCAACACAAACGTGGCTCGGAATGGCAATCGCGCGCAAACTGCGGCTCCAAAATGCACCTCCTCCTCATTACCAATTCATACCTCATGCGGATGTACCCTCGAGTCCACTATACGCCGCCAGTCTGATGCAAACTCCTTTAAGTTTTTATTCTAAAACATATACGATCTGACTTTTACATTTCATCATATATAAATTAAACCTATTTCCTCACAAAAGTTAATAGCATTACCAGAAAATGAAGAATAAATTACTACAGTTATCCGAGTTTAAAATAAAAAGTACATTTCAAACCAAATTCTACTTTAACAAAGGTAATTCAACAAGTAAGTATTACGAGTGTAAACGTGTACGCTCGGCACGCGATTTGCAAATAAACCTAGGAAGATATCAAACAACGAATGTTCCCTACAACATGCGATAAAAGACCTGCGCCATTCGAAATGGAAATAACAAATGGATGTCTAATTTTTTCTGTTCTAGCTTAACTGACCTGACTTAAACCATAAATGCCCCATTCATTGCGCAAAGAAACGACGTCTCTTTTATTAATCACTGTTTTTTTTGTTTATTCAATTTAAGCAAAAAGTTCCGAAGAATTTTTACGTCAAATATTACACCTTAAGAATCTTATATGTCATGGCAACACGAATTTTCTTAAAGGCGAAAACATTTTCTTATCTCTAGCTGAGAGTGGGTAACTCTTAGCTACTAAAGCCCGCCAACATATTAAGGACACCTATAACCGCATCGAAGGTAGCAAAAACATTTGATAACAAAGGAAAAACACCGAACGACCGACAAGATGTTCTAAAAATACTTTCGCAATCTAGCTACCTGTTCACCTGGGCTGCCCATTCCGGCCTTCCCATAAAGAAGAGTAGACGGGAAGCGGCGGGAAGGGTTTATCGTTCCTGAGGGAGCGGCCGCCAGCCCGACACTATATCATTGCCGCCTCTATCTCTCTCTATATACTCCGCTCCTTTGTACTCGCTACGCATTAAGATCGCAAAACAAGCTAATTTGTTACCTTTCACGACTTAGTCTCCTATTCTAATTACTACTCCGTCTGAAACTTAATCAGAACTTAAAACGTATGCACTCGATCTGTGCCTTTTTAATGTTGCATTTAGAAGGATTTCAATAATGACTATAAAATTTATTCAGAAGGCTTATATTACTCATGAACATTTTCATAACATGTTAGGGTACAATTTTAGTCTCTATGTGAAATATTTGAAAAGTGTTTGCCGCAATGAATACATCCATATTTGCAATTAGCAAAGTAAAATCAGCAATTTCGCGAAAATTGTAAAATTCCAATATATATATTATTGTAAAATATTAATTGGCAGAACATTACTTGTCAATGTGTTCGTAATGAAATGCTGAGCGCATTCTGCGGTCTGCGATGCAACGCCCCGACAACAAAAACAGTTATATAGCAATAGAATATCCGTATGTTACTGTAATTAACTCCAGTACTTGTATTATATATAGTAGTGTATTCATTGTGCCAATCGACTCTTAATTAAAATTACTTAAATAACTGCTATGATTCTATAAAATTTAACAGCATTTATTTCATCAGATTTAAGTATCTATTTAAATTAATCTATGGATTGAAAAATGTTGATTATAAGACTTTAGCTAAAAGATATGAACAATTGACACCTAAATGCAGTTTAAATGATATAAATAAAATACAATTGAGTATTCAAAATGGAAACAAACATCAATGAACCTGTTTAAAAATAGAATGTTAAAACAAACAAATTGCTCTGGCTGCGAGCTATTGCCGAGATCAACATTTTTGATTTTTTTACAACACTGTCGAATCGTTTTATGGAGCAATGGCATGTTTTATTATATCGAGCACTAATATACCGAAGCATGCGATTGGTTCGCATACAGGTACTATATTTGTGGCCGCCATTACTTTTACGATCGTTGCACTCATACGCTTTGCGAATGTGTATTGATCATAAATAAATAATCGGCTTTTTCACTTCGGTGAATACATTCTTTTACACATGCGCCAAGAGTGTAAACATTTATTGTAAAAATATTTTACACGTAAATTTTAAATTGGATTTTATTGTCACGTTTTCATTTTGATAGATGTCAATATTATTTTATTGTAGTTGTTGCCAGCGATGTGCATGTGTGTGTTCAAATGCATTAGATGAGGTTAAAAGGGTTAAAAGCCTACAGCTTATTCAAGACCCCAAGGAATATTAGACTAAAATTACAAATAATATTGTTGCGTCATGTGTGTTAAAGCTGTTAACCAGACGAACGGGCCTATAATGTAATAATTTAAAATAATTACGACTGATTAAATTTAAAACCCACCTCACAACATGTTGAACGAAATTTTCATTTGTTACAGTTCAATTTAGAATTTAGTACTATTTATAATTTATTACGGAGATTATTTCCATTACTGTTAAATCTAATCACATAAGTTATATATACAATCTAGTCTGAGTACATGTATCGACTAAAAGTGTATATACTCTCTGGTTACAGAGTGAGGGCACCGCAAGGCGGGTGACTTTACTGTCCTCCAGGGACGAAGAGAGCACCTGAGTACATTGATTCTACATGAACCTGTATATTTGTTTTATGTAGCATAGGTACATATATACATCTTGAGTTTACATGATGCTCTTGGCTTAATAATGTGGTCATGAATCTTCTTTAAATTCCTTTACATTGCACGATTTTATGAAGGGTTTTCATCATTTTGTGCAATCAGGTGAAAAATTTAGAAAACGAGCCGTTTTACTTTTATTTAAACGACTAATTCGTTGGTTTAGTGCCTAGCTTATAATGCTGCACATCCCGTGGTCCGAGCTTCAAATGGGTCGGCTAATGATATGTTATTTAGTATTTCTATGGAAAAAACCTCAGCAGCAGCTCTAAGTTTGATAGGTCATCACTTTTACGAATTATTTATTTATCCAGAAAGGCAAAGGAACCAACGGATGATATGTCGTCACCCGATGGTGACTATAACCGCTAATTATGGTAACTAAGATATTGCAATGATGTCCTTTGTATTTACACCGGCTCAATCATTCTTTGGACCTGAACAGCATTGACGTTTTGAAACATAAAATAAATGATAAATGTTACCTACCCAGACGAGCTTGCACCAAGCCCTGCTACCAAGTTTATTATTATGTTATTTTATATAAAATCTGAATACGGTACAAGTTGGTACTGTAAATATTACGAGACATTCATTATACAAATACAACTATCGAAGTAAATAATAAGCAAATGATGTTTATCGAAGTTCACTTAAAGTTATAAAATTAATGCAATAGCGTAATGCAAATTTATATACGAACATAGTAATGAATGAAAAGGAATATTCTGAGTAATAATATATTCCGGTTTAATGCGGCGTTCCTTGCAAGGGTCCGACATGAGGGTGAAGTGGTTAGAAAACTTTTGGGTCTTTATTTATTGTTATTGCCTCATTAAGGTACCTTGCAAACGATATCCTACAAATTGCAAATAAATAAACTAAGTTGTATTCGTAGTAACGTTAAAACGAATTATTTAAATGCTTCAGTTTTTAGATTAAGAAACTTAATGTTGTCTGCATCAGAGATACCTGCCAGAGTCGGTTACAAACTTTGTGCAATTATTATCCACTCATACATCATTCTATCACCATGCATAGACGCTTTGCATGGTGATAGAATGATGAACTTATGAGTATGATAGGTCAATGTATATATAACTAAAGGTGCAAAATATAATTTAACAAAAACCCATGCATAGCAATTGTTTGATAAAGTTTGGATTGATTAATTGAAATAAACGTTTACAAAAATATCGATTCAAAAATAAATTACTTTAATTTTTAATTATATTTTATGTATTAAAAATATTAAATATTTATTAAATATTTTCTTTTAAATATTGTAAAATACTTTTTTAATATTATTAAGCTTGTGTATGGAGGCTACCTTTATTACCTGTTTTGTTATGTAAACTTTAGCAAATGGCTTAAATAAGTAATAAATATCTTTTTTAATATTCCATATTAAGTAAACCTAATATAATTTCATTTTCTAAATAATAACAAAAAAATATTTAATTATAGTTTGCGTTCTTTAATATATTTTTTTAATTTTTCATTCGTTATCAATTATATATATAAAATCGGACCGCGTGAGTCTGCTCAATAGCAGGCTAATGCATTGCCGCTAAAATTAAGCATTTAATATATATATATTTTTTACAAATAATTGGAGTAACATTGTAAAGTTTCAATTTCATTGTTAAGTAATAAAACCGTTTACATTTTATTATATTAAACAAGAGATACTGTAGATGACTCATAGATAGATGACGCATCGTACAGCTTCGAACATTTTTATACGAGCTAGATATACAATCCGTGCAGTGACGGACAAAGAATACATTTCACTGCCCCTCTCTTTCCCATGGGTGTCGTAAGAGGCGACTAAGGGATATCTGAGCGACCATCTGCTCATCTGGTGGTAGGATGCTAACATCCGCCTGGCTTGTTACCACCGTACGCATGGTGAAAAACTCATGAAGTGGCTTGCAGCCGCGTTTCGAGGTCCGCTAGCGTACAGCCAGTGCCCGAGCGAGTATTGCCGCGATGGGTGTTGGTCCAGTGGAGGCGGCTGTTGAACCAATGCCTGGGGAAACTGTATTGACCTGCCGGACAGGGAGACCTGAAGAAACGGCTGTTCCGCTGGCCGCCCGTGGCATAGTACAGGGGCCCGAGCGTGCCTAACCAGCTCGCGAGGCTGCTCCACCAGGCCACGCATAATCTCGGGGTGGACCGTCGTGCCGGTTGGTGACCGGAAGGTGGGGTCCCGGCGGCCACTTCCGGGGGGGTTCGGGGGCCCTTCCGTCCGGCGGATCAGTATATTTTCCCTTTTGGCAACCATTTGGGAAAACACGCCTCCATACTTTGCCCATCCCTATCATGGCAATACGTCGCTCGCTTCACGTCTCTTTTCCTTATTTTTCCAAATGGTAGCGCAACTAAGAAATAACGGTCGTTCAGCGGTGCACACCCCCACCATACCCACGCTGTTTGAGGTCGAGTTCTCTAACATCCGAGGACTCCACGCTAACCTCAACGCTGTCCACCACCATCTCGAGACAGCACGGCCAGCAATGTTGTTTCTCACGCAAATACTCCGCCCTGCCGACACCAGCTACCTTAACTATCCCGGCTACATGCTTGAATAATCTTTTAAAGCGAAAGCCGGAGTATGCTTGTTCGTCAGGGCGGATGTTTGTTGTCACCGATTGCGCTGCTTGGAGGACCCCTCCTTCTCTATGTTGGTGGTACGTGTGGACCTGGTTCGTCAGAGTCGAGTCTACGTGTACCTCTACAGATCCCACAATGGTGACTTGGAGACAAGCCGATTATTTGACCATCATCATTCCAAGTCCTGTAGGAAGGCATACACGAGAGCGGATGCACAGCGCATTGTACAGATTGGTCATGACCTTATTTCGCATCCTAGGGGCTCCCGTAGCTTCTGGCGTCTGACCAAGTCTGTGCAAAACAATTTCTGCCAACCTTCGCTGCCACCGCTCAGAAATCCGGACGGATCGCTAGCTCACAGTCCGCAGGAGAAAGCCGACCTCCTGGCTAAACTCTTTGCCGACAACTCTGTGATCGATGATTGTAGTGCGCAGCCACCAACAATACCTTCATGTAGCCACACGATGCCTGACATCAAAATCAGGCAACGTGATGTGCGTGCGAAGCTGCAATCACTCGATATACGGAAAGCTAGCGGTCCCGATAGAATACCAGCCATTGTGCTGAAGAAGTGCGCGGCGGAGCTGTCTCCTGTGTTAACGCGCCTGTTCCAACTTTCTCTCTCTTCGGGATGTGTGCCGGAGGCTTGGAGAAGAGCTAATGTGCAAGCGGTTCCCAAAAAAGGGGATCGGTCTGACCCGGCAAATTATCGGCCAATAGCTATCACCTCAGTACTTTGTAAGGTGATGGAACGGATTTTAAACAACCAACTGATCCATTACCTAGAAGATCACTGTCTAATTAATGATCGTCAGTACGGGTTTCGACCGAAACGGTCCACAGGTGATCTTCTAGCGTACGTAACGCACCTCTGGGGTGAAGCTATCGACAAGCATGGAGAGAACAATCGTTGGCTGTCAGCCTCGATATCTCCAAGGCTTTCGACAGGGTCTGGCACAGAAGTCTTCTCTCCAAGCTACCGGCATATGGTCTGCCTGCTCAGCTATGCACCTGGATTGCCAGCTTCCTACACAAGCGTAGCCTTCGTGTTTTAGTAGATGGTTGCGCTTCACAATTCTATGTAGTGAATGCTGGCGTCCCCCAGGGATCTGTGCTATCTCCCACACTCTTTCTTTTGCATATCAATGATATGCTCTCTCTTGGGAACATACATTGCTATGCAGATGATAGTACAGTGCATGGTGGATACCACGGACGCGCAGTGGCTGGGCGGGCGGAAACTGAGGAGAGGCGGGAGAATCTTGTTATTGAACTCGATAGGACATTAGAGCTCATCGCCAAATGGGGTTCTGATAATCTTGTTGAGTTTAATGCCAAGAAAACACAGGTGTGCGCTCTCACAGCGAAAAAGTCACCATTTTACCCTCATCCCTCCCTCTGTGGCACACCGCTGATGATACAAAGCAAAATCGCCATGCTGGGGATGGACGTTCGCTGCGACCTTAGTCCAAGGGATTACATCGAGGCTATTATAAAAACAGCTTCACGAAAACTCGGAGTTCTGAACAAGGTGCGGCGTTTTTTCACGCCACAACAACTGTGCCTGTTATACAAAACACAGGTACGGTCTTGCGTTGAATATTGCTCGCACCTTTGGGATGGCTCCGCTAAGTACCTAATGGAGGCCTTGGACCGGTTGCAGCGACGTGCAGTACGCATTATTGGCGACGTAAAGGTCACAAACACCCTTGAACCTTTACAATTGCGTCGCGAGATAGCAGCACTGAGCGCTTTCTATCGTCTGTATCACGGCGAGTGCTCTGAGGAATTATTCTCTCTAATTCCTGCTTCCCCCTTCCTTCTTAAGTCCACGCGAGCTGGTTCTCGATGTCACCGCCTAACTGTGACATCAATTCCATCGCGCACAAAGAAATTTGGCAACTCCTTTCTTTGTCGCACTACCAAAGAATGGAATTCCTTACCAGCTCACGTGTTCCCCTCCTCTTACAACCCGGGGTCCTTCAAACGAGGCGTGAAGAGGCATCTTGCGGGCCGGCAAGGCGGGGACGGCTACTACAGAACATTCTTCCCGACTGTACTTGCCGTCGTCGCGTTTGGACTCTACTACCACTTATCATCAGGTGGAGTAGAGTCATTTGCCATCCCGGGCATATAAAAAAAAAAAATTTGAAATAATGAAAACTTGATAGATGCATAGACTACACGGTAAATCTCATTCGAAGATATTTTTTTCAGGAGGCTTACATTTGAAGCTTTAAAATATTTTGCAAAAAGACGTGACGGACATTTTGATTGCTCCCTAATGGATATTTTATACAGTTGCGGTTTCAGAAATGAGCCCAGGGATTTATTTTTAAATAATAAAAATGTTTTCTGTGTTGTGTCGTAATTCACGTTCCATTAAAGCCCCTATTAAAATTTGCTACAAATCATTTTAGAGTGTAACTGAGTAGAATACTGTTGCGAAATATTATTTTCTCTTATTTCAGTTAGCCAATATTATATCAATATATCATATTTAAACATGTATTAATGATAGCAGCTACAATTATTCATTATAATGTGACATTCAAACTTGCTGTAAGCCAGTCAAGTGTGAGTCAGACTCGAAAACAAGCGTTTAGTATTTATTTAATTTACACATATTTGTAAATATCAACAAGTTAGTTATGACACTTCCAAGAATACAGTCATGTGACAAACAAACAGATAGGTGTTTACTTGGTGGTAAAGCTTCACAAGCCCGTCTGCTAGATACCTCCCACGCTTCGATATTCTACAGCCAAACAGTAGTATACATGGAACATATCATCTCAGTTTCCAAAGGTAGCGCATTGGCTATGTGAGGTACGGTTAATATTTCTTTAAACGACTACGTTTTTATGGGTTGCTTAGACCACTTAGCCAACCAATAGAAGGCTCATTTGCCCATCTGCTTACCTATTTTATAAAAAAGGTTAGCTTAGCAAAAAGCAAGCAGCGATCAATTATTATAAGTTATTATATTATCAATTACACAATGATCGATATAGATTGCGTTCAAACAGTTTATTATAATTCGTTATATTTTAATTATTATGATTATAGATAAAAATGAGTTGAAAATATTTTACATTATTAAAAACTTCAAAGAGACAGAAATAAAACATTTCGAAATTTATTTAGTATATTCAATAAAACTTCTGAATAAATGAACCTTCGTATTAATCATGCAGCTGACTCCATCCAAATCGAAACATACAAAAAACGAGTAGTTCAATGTTCCACGTACCCATCGACACGTGACTAAAATATTATAACATGATATATTTAAATAACTCTGGTATACGAGATAAAAACTTGACTCCGGCTCATAGGTGGAGCGTAGGTATTTTAGACTTATTGAGCGTAAATTTTGAAGACCGCAACCCTTTGAATAGTCAATGTCGCGTACCCTTATCTCGCCACAGAAAGGCGACACCACATTACCGGTATTACGGCACTGCTCCGCGCTCCGTCGCGCTCCTTCGAAATGTGCTTTCGCGTTAGGCGCTAAAGTTGTGAATTGTATACAGACTATGAATTACAGGGCATTTTCGAAGTGCAATTTGTATTGTATTGGAAGTTAGAGCGCGTTTACCCGGGGTGCACAATATTTTGTGTCGAGCCAATGTGCCGCGCGGCTGAGCCTTGTTGTATGCCCTCTGTGAAAACTAGTTTTACATTTTCTTGTCTCGTCGCCGGGGAAATTTAATAAGCATAAGTGAAATTCCCGTGTACTATTGCACTTTGTTAAGCGATTAGAGAACTTCGCGAGTCGATGAAACTTATACAGTTACACGAGCTCTATCCGAGTTTCCCCATGAAGAAAACTTTTAAATTGTTAACGCATTAGTGCTAACCGCACAATAATGGAATATCTCTGTTTATATTTTCTGTGTATAATAGAAAACTATATATAATTAGAATTGATCATAAGAGAAGACCATAATTTTCAAAGAGAATATTAATGAAAAATTCAAACTTTAAGAAACCACGAATATCAATTCGTAATAATGCGTCACAAAATCCATCAAAACTCTAAGTAAAAAAACTATAACTAAGATTGTGGCCTTGTATCCATGACTAGACGTTTTTGTACTTAATTAGTAGAAGATTCAAGATGCCCTTTCATTAGAAAAGAAAGCCGTTGCTCTACTTAACCCGACTACGTTCGAACGAGGTTACGTTTAATATATTATATTTGAAATTAATTCAGCCTTTTAACGAATCTTTTAAACTTTTGAAACTCTACCTTCGATAATAAGTTGAACGTTCAATACTTGATGTTGTGCTCTATAAAGCTCGATTAATTGTCAAAAAATAAATATTTCAAAGACGTTATATATTGTATTAAAGTAATGTATTTTTATATATAATAAAACAACTAACTCTCTGAATGACATATCAACGAAGAGCTCGAACTACCGGGGCTTGCACCATGTAGGTCATTAGGTGGAGAAAGGATATTTGAAATTATAGCACTGAGCAATCCTTCATTTTTGAAGAAATAACTACAAAAAAATATTCTTTATCAAATCTAAAAGGTATTTAATATTTAAAAGAAGAATACAACGGAACGTACCAAAATAATTTGTTAATAAAGACTAGCATGATATGTACTTGTATACGGTTTAAATAAATAAAGAATAACAACGTGACATGGATCAGTTTAAAAGATTTAGAATGGAAAATACGTTTTCACTGTTGAAAACATTTATATTTTGCTGGTTGATTACATATTCTGGGACGCCGGAAATTTTAAAACAATTCTGTATGGCATATTGGCAACATTAAATCGAATTGTCGCTTTTATATTCAAATAATTTATTTTTTTAATAATGGAAATGCGTACTTGTTTATTTAAGTTATAATATTTTTAAACAAACATTACATTGGTGATTTTTTTAAAGAAATAACACAAATTAAGTACCAATAAATAATATATTGTAATAAATGTTAACCATCGCTTACATTACTAATGCTCCGCCAACCTTGGGAACTAAGATGTTATGTCTTTTGTAATTACACTGGCTCACTCACCCTTCAAACCAGAACACAATAATACCAAGTACTGCTGTTTTACGGTAGAATATCTGACGAGTGGGTGGTACTTCCCCAGACGAGCTTGCACAAAGCCCCTACCCTAACACCATCCATGTAACCAGCTAGGCTTGGTTACATAGATTTTTAAATTTAAATAGCGTAAATATTTTTCGAAAATTTATTACGAAATACATATTGATTCAAGGCTGCACATAAAGTTTGATGATTACAATATTTTGAAACGATTGGCCAATGCTGATAGTAAATAGTTTTAAAATATACTGCAAGTATTTTTCACTCAATTTAATATATTCAAAATTGTACTGTAAACAAAAAAAAAATATGAATAATTATTATTTTATAACTATATATATCGAAATATATAACGAAATAAGGTTATATACTATATATATCGAAATAAGGTTAAATTAAGGTAAAAAAACTATTTCAGTCACCTTTCTGAAAGCCTGTTAATAAAAAAAGGTTATATTACAAGTCATCATAATTACCTATTTAATTAATGATTTTAGTAGTACAGTATTGAAAACTTAAATTAACCTAAGCTTACTAGTAGTTACACTATTTACCTCCTGGTTACACTCTGCATCCTGTATCGCATATATCACTGAGACAAATAAATTTCAACACCGGACGTTACGTCAGAATTCTAAATTCCACCCTCACCACCTCGATGTCTGGAAATCCACAACAGCTCGATTTTTAAGGCTTTGCCTCGCACAAGCACTCTGTGGAACCAGCTTTCGCCGGTGACTTTTCCGAACCGATATGACATACAAACCTTCAATAAAAGAGCGTACTCATTGCTTAAAGGCCGGCAACGCACCTGCAATCCCTCGGGTGATGCAGGTGTCCTTGGGCGGTGGTAGTCACTTTCCATCAGGTGAGCCTCCTGCTCGTTTGCATCCTCTAATATTAAAAAAATCCAGTGTAAGCATAATGACCAAACTATTTCACTGTCATCCGAATTACATTACTTTTAAAGTATGAAAGTAGGCTAAAACAGGTTTCCCACGTTTATTTAATATGACGTTATTAGTTATGTGTTATGTATTTACGTCAAGCGAATGCGAATGAAAATAATCATGAGCAAATAAGTCTTCTTTACTTTTTTATATAAAGTCATTTATTCTTTTAATTCCTATTTTAAAAAGGCTTGATATACTCTGGTCGAGAGGTCAAATAGCGAAGTCTCATATAATGGCGGCTCAATTCACCTGTCACAGGAGAATTCGAGCGCGAGGCCCGGGGTCGATATCGCAGCTTCCAACGAACCAGTCAGTTTAATGCACCCTAGGGAATAGTGCAGCTACCGATGTAATTATGAATATTGATATAATAAACATATGAGTATTTGTCAATAGCACGTACGGTTGTTTTTTAATACAAATAAACTAAATCTATATATGCGTTAAATATATAGGAAATGTTCTATTTTTGCTAAGCTTTATTTAGAATCTATAAACGCGTTTTATATGTGCAGTGCTAGGATGAAGTTCGAAAAAAAACTGAACCCGGTTATAAACGCTGATAAGAAAGCATTAACTTTTAACTAAATGAAATGGAATGATTCTCAAGAGATAGGCAAAGAAATATTTTTGTGGTATACATACATTATACATAGCAAGTATTTTTAAATATTTCATTCAGTAAAAGAAAAAAATATATATAAAAATAAAGTAAAAAGCGTAGAAAACATTTAATTTCCATGTCCATCATAATTCGCAATATTCAATCCCAAGATACCACAAGAATCGTTACCAGATATTTACGAATATCTCATTTATAGTCATAGCTGTTATAAAATAGTTCTTAGGAGAATATTGAAACGAGCTATGTACTTGTATGTATTAAATACAAATTTATTTATTATCGCAAATTGTACAATAAATCGAAACTGTTTCGAAACAACGAAATGTTTAAAATTGAATGAAATAACAAAAGCGAGTTGTAACAGTTAAAATAATTTTAATACTATTGGCAATTTTATTAACTTCAGTCGACATCAATTTCATTATTTTTTTTTTCGTCTGTACTAATATAATTAAAAATAAAAATATATTTTATTACAAGCAGTGAGTGAGTGAATGATGTAAAAAATATGGCGTCTTTTTTGTAATTGGAAACTGAAGCAAATGAAAATGTTCGATAATAAATTTAGCTAGAATAAAACTACAATATGTATTGTATATATCCATACCAATATTCTAAATGTAAAAAATCACCATGTTTTTAAGTATTTTTCCGGTTACACGGAAAAACTAGTAATTCAATTGACACATATTTGCAAAATAATTAAAAGTAACCTATAAAACTAACCTTAAGTTTACAAAAATAGAAAAAAATGAACGTTTAATTTATCTGGCTCTTTTAAATTATATTATATGCAAATTATTATCGATCAACTGTACAACGTTGCATTGTATATCATAAAATTATATAATCTGTGACGTTTGTTGATTATTTATTTATTCTTTTAAAACTGTAACACGAACCGGTTTCGTTCTTTTGTTAGTTATTATCTGTGCCACTACAACCTTGTACGCCATTTTCATTTTTTAATGTCAAAACTTAAATCAAGCTGTCTATTTTTTTAAGTAACTTATTGTTTTTAAAAATTGTTAAATTAAAAAAAATTAAATAATAAAAAAATGTTTTGTAATATTTTGAAGTAATATCTATATGGATTCGTAACCATTTGAATACTATCAGTATGTACATAGGTAATTATAAATTTATATTTATTATTCATTTTTTTTGTTAAATACCTAATTATAATCATACGGTACACTTCAAATTAAGTTAAACTTTTATATGTAGGTTGATTTGAAACTGCGAAACCGTGAACGTGTAACAAACAAAATGAATTATGAGCTCCTCTTTGCTCACATAACCCTAAAAATTACGTCAGAACTCATAAATCAGATTTTTACTGTCACTGTTATAAACAGTTTTCATATATTTTTAGGTAGGAATTTGTTCTCTTTTGTAATTTCATTAAATTCGTGTAACTTGCTAACAATCAAATCGATTACGTAAGGTCAATACAGCACCAATGTAGCGAAAGGGTTGACCGAAGTCGGGATCAAGCGATGGGGTCACCGTTAAAAGTTAAAAGATTCCATTATTGTTCAATATTATTAAAAAAATTTAATATTGACAATGACTATTTTACAAAGGTTTTCTGAATGTAATCAACATACATACAATATCGATAAAATAGTGTAATCCATTTAATATTATCTCGAAATCTAAAACAAAGAAATAAAGTTTATTAGAACTTATTACTTGAATACACATGATCTACTAAGTATTTCACTGATTATCTTAAAAAAAGGACTTCATTATTACTTTTTTTCCTCCCTCTTTTCTGTAACTGTTTGTCTAGTGTGTATCTGTGTATCTCTATTATACAGGTTACTATAATCAAATAAGTTTTAAGAAATATAATATTTCTTGTTGATTTTTTGTTACAAAGTTACATCTGTTTCATCATTGGAAAATATTACTACTATATGCAAACAGTTATCTCGTCAGTGATTACATAAAATGTTTTCGTTAGACCATAGTATGTAAAAGCCGAGTTATAGAACACCTTTATATTAACCAAAAGTTTAGAGTTCCAATTCGAGTACAGGCCGTCAAGTTATTCAAGTGCTAAAATTATGTATCAATACAATCGATTTCGTACTACGCAGTAAAATATCGTGAGGAATCCTACATCTGTCGGAAGGTTTTAAGACATTCACCAATACGCAGTGGAGCAACGTCGGAATAAGCTCCGAATACTTCTTTTATAAATAGGGGAGGCTTGTATCTAGCACTGGACATTACATAAATGGCCGTACCGTGTATAATAATCGAATTATTTTTAAGTCGAGATCAAACAAGCTCAAAATTTAACTGATTAAAAACACTGTCAGCAATAGATAAAATATAAATCAATATGAATTTTACTAACTTTTAAAATCAAATTTGTATATTTTGAGTAAAAATAATAGTAAAATATCTTAATTAAATTGCAACAAAGTAACAAAACAGATTAAAAAAATTAAAAATTCAACGTTGAGAGCAAGATAGATCGTACGAGGGTCAGTGGGCCCGTGGCGAGAGGGTTGACTAGAACTCAGTTCAGCCGATTGGCCCTGTATTTATTTACATGTAATTAGGTCGGTGTCAGTGATCGACGGTGGCGGCGGACGTCCGCGTGGAGGTAAACAATACATTACAGGGCTGTCAAGTCAATGCTGGTAAAGCTGCGATTAGGTGCGACTATTTTACCGGCATAATAAAAGTATCGTGCTCGTTTTCCTTTTAAAAAAAATCATTTTGGATATTTAAATTTTACTTATAAATACTACATGTGGCAGAATTTTAATGAAATTAGATATGTGCAAGTTAGGGTATACAAATTTTTTACGTAAACATGTTTAAATGTATTATTATGGTATTTAAATATCGTTAATAGTTGCAGACGTTACTCTATACATAATTTAAAATTTATCACATAAAATTACTTTTTAAACTGAAAGTAATGTCATAGAAGCTAGTCCCAACGACAAACGCTAAAACTTTATAAGACAGTGTGAACACAGCTTAGTACCGGCTGGCTCATGCATATAGCGCTTCAATATGGGTGAGCAAACACAGAAATTTAGACCAGTTCGCTCCTCCATAATACCAATATTGACTAGTATTATTGACTTTTTCACAGAAATATATCAATAACATACACCTTTGTGTTAATAAAACTATTAAAACTGTAAACAATTTATTTAGCAAATCATCACAATGCAAAATCTCACAAATAAAACTTTTCGAACGATACCATTTTAAAAGGTAAAATTAAAAAGGTAGACTGATGGTAAGTGTTCACCACCGCCCAGAGACATTGGCGATTTAAGAAATATTAACAATTCCGTTCATCGCCAATGCGCAACCAACATTGGAAACTAAAATGTTATGTCCCTTATGCCTGTAGTTACACTGTCACACTCACCCTTCAAACCAGAACACAATAATACAAAATATTGCTGTTTAGTGGTAGAATATCTGATGAGTGGGTGGTACCTACCACTAAGTAAGAGTTTTCTATAATAAATATTATATTTACAATCATTTTATGTGGTAAGCTTACATATTTTAAGACAAAAATTCCGGTAGCGTGTATTTGTATTATTATTATTTTTTGTACACAAAAATCGTAGGATCATTTTCTTTATCTTCATTTATTATAAATTCTCTGTAAGCATGTTCATCGTTAAATTCTTCTTAAACGACTGGACCAATATTTATGATTTGTTTTGTGTATCTTTGGGTCACTGGATTGTTTAGATTGGTACTATGATAAGAAGATTTTTTTTTAAACCATAAAATTAATACAAATCTGATTTCACCCGTACGAAGTCGGGACATGCAGCTAGTTTATTATCTTTATACAATATTTACGTGCTATAGAAAAAATTTTATCCAACCACTATGTCTAGGAGAAACTGTGGGTTCATATTTTATTACTAAAACTGTTCCATACATGCGATTGTTTAAAATTCAACAATGATACTAAGCTGCAATAAATATAAATACTAAGATTTCGTGTTTACGTGAGTGTGTATAAAGCAGACCACAGCTCGTAATCCATTCAATGTATCACTGTACACCCGCGTTCTTATCTTACCGACTAGAGCCACGCCAATCTGTTACCAATATTTAGGCAAAATACAAATTCTTTACCTTGTACATTCAATTTTAAACATTGTATCCTCAACCACTAGGTTTATTTTCGAGAAAACCTTCGACAATTTTACATCGTTTTACAGTGGATAATCCGTATGATATTGGAAGGCTCGTTGCATTCACTGGGCTGCACAAAATTTTCTATAAGGATAAAAGCAAACAAGATAGCCATCGAACTAATGTTGCAAGCCTGAACCGTTGTGGATATCCACATTTTATAAAATGGTAACATTTCAAATATAAAGTATGGAGTCATGGGTGAAACTTATATATTTTATTTCTTATATTTAAAATATAGTTTTTTGTCACTATATTTATAATACATTATAAAAAATATTTAAGCACATAATACGATGCCTTGATATTGAAAATAGCAGATCGATTAACACCAATTTGCTTTATCTAAAGTAATTTAAATTGTGAACAACCATTTAGTTTAATAGTGTTGAAATATTCTGATAATGGTATTAATTAAAGAAAAATATAAAAAACTCGACATTCGGAATAATTTAAAAGTTAATAATGTTAATGTAGCGTAATGATCCTATTTTTGGTAAATAATAACCGTCGGAACGGCAATACGGCTGGCGGAGAACATAAATGTTTCCGTTTTTGGCCTTCTCTCTACTTAGTTAATGCTTCCAAAACAACACAACGAACACGGTGATACTTGCTAAATGAAGTTTGTGCTTGCTCCGCACCTAATTTTCTACAATCTGCTAATCAAATATTTATTTTCTCAATTTTCTACAAGTCTGCAGGCTTCAGTAGTATAAAGAGACGTATTACAAATTTAATCTTACACAATTTTAACTTGGTGCCGTTTTATAATATTTTTAATTTACACTTTCAAAAACGTGTTTTTAATGCGACATATCTCGACTCTTGATATGTCAATTGTACATATTTAACGTGTTTCGTGATATAAGTACTATATATATATATATATATATATATATATATATATAATAGTTGGTGTGTGTAGATATATATATATATATATATATATATATATTCTAGAACCAAAAGAATAGAATTATTAATTATTCTAGAACCTTGAACCATACTCGTAGATAAAGTTTATAAACAACTCAATGGAATAAAATACTATCTTCTTCGGTAAACACTTAAGGAATCTCGACTTATTCGCGTAACTATAGTCGCTATTATTCTGTAAAGTTAACAGTTATTATATTCTGTAAACAAATATTCATTATTGATAAAGTACTTTCGAACGCAAATTCCAATTTATTTACATTACGATGTTTAAATATTCGTTCCGGAGTTCATTAAAGGGTAAACGTTTACACCGTATTGTTATAAAATACAGAAATGAACACGTAGATGCATTAAATTAAAATCCATGAATTTTACTACATGATGTGCGTTGAGTAAAATGGTTTCCAACGAGCATTATACTGTATTCAGAAAGAAAAACCATGCGTTTTTATTTGGTTGGATAATAATTTCCAAGTTGATGTTCCGCGACGTGTGTTTCGCATTCGTATATTTCTGCCAATTTTAACAAAGTAATGATAATCAAATACATTTATCGTCGAATGTAATCCAGTTTTTCTCTTCGAATGAAATCCAACCTTCATTTTATATTTAATTAAATATCAATTAAGATTTAAGATTCAAGGTTTTAACATCTGTAGTATGTAGCTTTGTGAAGGTTTACAAAACTAAAAAATGAGATTATTTTATATTGGTTATGATTTTTACCACCGCTAAATTTTAATTTATAGTATAAATATGACTCATAGGTGAAACAAATGGTAGTTCTAGTGTTGGCTATGGTTTTAATCAGAATAATATTTAAATGTAATATCCTTGCGCACAAATAGTATGCTTATTTTTTTTTGTTAATTATCATTTTACATATCGTACCTTTCAATACGCAAAACAATACCCACTTCTTCTGGATTAGCTTACGATCACGTCTTCTTTATCACCCGAGAGGAACTAATTGAAATAACAATCAAGTAGCATGAAATACTTTCGCAATTTTCAACGCACTCACCCGGACCATAGCACATGCGTTTTAGAATTTTATATTTTTAAATCAATTTTATACATTGTATTAAATAACATTGTGCAAATATAATGGAAAAATCACCATATGTAAATACTTATGTTAATATTGAGGACACAAATGTTGACATTACCATCACAGAGTGACAAACGACGCTTTGACCATAATTCACGCCTACCTTTTGGCGTCCCACTGTTGCTGAAAACGTCACTCTTAACCACCTACGCTGGACAGCCATTCCTGGCCCCTGACATCCCGTTGTTTGTAATTTAAATTTCGTAATTTACATAGTTTATTGCAAGTTAAGAATGCAATTTGTGTAAGGAGTCGTTTAATTTATGTCCTGTTTCGGATTTGGCCCGCAATATTAATGTGTAAGCAACTCCCGGGTCCGCAGCCGTTTATTTGAAATAAATGGTTCATTTCAGATTCATTTAAATACTTATAAGTGAAAATTATTAATTATGTTATTAAAATTATTAATAATAAATAGAGCAATATGAACTTATATTTAAAGAATCTATATAAATGATATTATTATTCTGCATATTTTTCTATATTAAAACAATTAATATATTAAAAATAATTTTATAATTGTATAGTATAATTCAATCTTAGGGATTTTAATTTAAAAGCAAAATATGGAAGTGAGAGTATTTTATGAATAGTTACACAAAATATTTCTAATTGTCGCATTATTTACTCTCTCTTCTCACCTGAATAGTTCATGAAAGGAAGCAATTAATTCCCTCAGTCTAGTCACGAAAATTTTTCATTTTAATTAAAGCTCCGACCGGAGGATCGTCGGCTAATTAACCCATTAAAACACAGACTCTTTAATTTTATCTTTTTTCCCCAACGTTCACTTTCTTACGATTTCCGAAATGAAAATGAAAATACCGACGAATGTATCCGCTCTAAGAAAATTCGCTCTCTGTGTTTGTCTCTTCAAGTCTTTTAAATACGAGCTTCGACCTTTGTCGAATGTTTGACTTTTCTTATTAAAATTTTCCTAAATATTCATGTTAAGAATATAACGGTATAATGTTTTTTTCATTTTTATAAAATATTAATTTCTTCTGAACTGTATTAATCTCATTAATACCATGCTCGAATAAAATCACGATTAAGACAATAACATCAAAGAAAAATTGTATCTCAAATGAAAATTCTTGAAGAACAAAAGTAGATGTCGAAGTTCTCTCAAAATAAGAAATTCCAAGCGCCGTCGCCAGTTAATTAAGGTATTAATATTATTCACCCATTTTAATTCTTTCATCAAAAAACATAGCGGAAGGTTTTAAAAATAATGACTGTATTTCGGATACAGTTTTTGTATAACGGTGGCGTTTGAAACATTTTTCATAGACGGAAAACTGGTCTAGTCAATAGGAATTAGGGATATTTTTGAGTGCGGTTTTTATTTGGCTCAAAATAAAAAAATAAAAAAAGTGTTTTGTTGAAAACGCGAACAGAAACTTGTTGCCGTCATAAAAGCGAGCGACGAAACTCCCTAGACAATGGCACATGTCAGCCGACGTAAGGCCGCGTGTACAAAGCGAGTGCCTCCGAGTACAGTCAACAAGACAAGCGGGCAAAGCTGCGATCATCTGAATGACGAAGCAATTACGTGCATTCAGCCTGGAGCGCAGTCAGTCGAGGCAAGTGGTGAGATTGGTTTCAATAAAAGCGCAATCCCTCCCCATGTTTTTCTTTCATCATTCAACATTGAATGGTGTTATTCAATAGGCGCAGTGTTATTACTTAGTCTTTAGAAACAGTTATTACGCTTTCTTGGAACATATCACTAACTATACATTTGGCTGGTCTATATGACACACATAGCATTTCCAGACATTTTAGTTCTGCGTTCAAAAGTTAAACTCAACCATAGATAATAAACATACTGAAGTTTCTTAAAAATAAGCGAAATTTAATTGTCACTTGATGCATGCAAAATTTGTTTTAAATAAAATATAGAAAAATAATAAAAATCACCTTAGAAAATCTATCAAAGACTCAAACTGTCGTTAAACAAGAAGTTTAAACCCGTCCCCGGCACGTGCCTGTCGGATGACTAGTACCGTCCGACAAACGGATCATTAAAGTCTGTTTTAAATGTGCCCGCGGCTGCGTTTATTAATCATCGCTCGGTGATTAATTAGTAAACGCGAAAAATACTCGCAAGCTCCGCTAGTTTGTATTCCCCCTAAGAGTACTACAGTATGACTACAGATTCAAAACAAAAGCGTATAACGCAGATATTATCGGATTTAAATGATCATTTTGTTAGCGCATTGTATTTTGCCTTGTCTCTTGTTCATTATCCTTGTTTCATTTGTGAATTATAAATGTTTTACTTGTGCAGATGAGGACTGTTTCAAAACAATGTTCAAAACCACCATTTCTCTTTATATAATACAAAGTGACGTGTAAACTAGAATAATATTAATGCTAAAACATTTGTAATTTTCTTATTGACGATACTTTTTCACTCGAAGTTTTGACGAAGTATTATATTTTACTACATTACTAAAAATAAGCTCTCCCTCAACGCACGTAATACATAAATTAATTAGTAAGATGTAATATAAACTCGAAAGTTACAAGTTTGTTACGGCACCTCAGTTTCAGTTCGACTTAATGACTGCAATCATATCAGAACGGCATTCGTTTGTAAACACAGTAACAGGGCTGTTAGCTGGAGAACATACTCTAACTGATTGCATCGTTCATTGAAGTCGTTTGACGAACGAGCGTGCTGCGATTTATACCCAAATAAGCCGTTACTCATATTACCAGGGGAGATTTAAATGTCGCTTTTTTAAGATAAATAATTTACGGCTCGCCTTCCCCCTATGAGTCATTGTTTGCGAATTTAATACGTTAAGTGCACCCATTTTAAATTTCGACAGGATTGATCACATGAAACGGGTAGCTAATATTCACACTGAATTAATAAATCAGATGTGTATACGCAAACTTTATGCCCGACATATTGTACTTATAACTCATGACGAAGTTTACAAATAGATGTATTTATAACACTGTTGCAAACTCTGCTCGATTAAGTAGAAAATATGACGAGCTCGGTTGCTTCTCGGTCGACTAATAATTACAATAATTGCAAAAGTTTCGCGTTAGGTTTTCTGTAATGGTTTATGTCATTTATTCGAACTCACATAGGACTTATATGTTGTACACAATATGCTCCAGTGTATGTTTATATAACAGACTTATAGTTTATGAATGTATGTATGTCATGTTAGTGATCCTATATAAATAAATAAATGTATATTTTTGTACCAGGTTAGTATAAAGCAAAAGTAAACTTTCCTCAATATATCTGACATTTCAACGATTAAGTGTACAAATAATTCTATATATGCTAATAAATATTCTTGCAAGCCGAATATTTATTTTACACAAAGACTATAATAGTAAAATTTTAAACTTTGTTGCAGAAGTGTACAAATATAAGTGAACACTTTTAAAAATTTTGTGTGAAAACACGTAAAAGTTCTCTATTTCATGCAGACACAGCATCGTTGAGACGAATGGGTTCGTCCGCTGTAAAATATTCCCAGAGACTGTGAGGCAAACGAAACAAGCAACGCGTAAAACGTAAGACCACTCTCGTTTACGGTGGACGATACCTTTACGACACCTTATGTAGGTGTATCGTATAGCAAGAGAGCTTCAGAGACAATATAGACTACGATAAAACTTGGACATAAGTATATATTTCAAACACATAGTAAGAGACAGAGTCAATTTATATTTTTCTTATTTTCTTCCACAAAAACTAAACCCAACACCAAAACATATTGAATACGAACAAAGCTGCAGCGTAATAACATTTCAACCATATTTCTCTATGACTCAGTTTTCTCGTTGCACGCATAACACCGAGATGCCTCGTATTACGTCAGAGCATGTTCCATGAAACGAAATACGAGGCGTGTTGACATCAGATCCGCAAAATTAACTAGAAATATAATACGGTGCGAGTGCCCGCGCTTCTTAACTACAAAATGTACATAATTAGAAAAGTTTTTACGAGCCGAGCTCAGCCGAGTCTTCGCTTGTCACCGCCTGACACGGCTCCCTCATGTCCGGATGCGGATTATAATTTCACCCAACAAATTATTTACAAATTGTTATTAATGTTCGACAATCCGCCATTTTTTATATATTAACCTTCTGTATTATATAAACCTTCGGTAGTTATTAACACTAAAATTATAACTCAGCGCGCTTCGTAATTAATACGGCTCATATTTTATAAATACTGCTATTTATCTATTATGAACTCTTTATTAATATATTTCAGAATGTTATAAATACATTTTTGACAAGGTAATTCGAATTCAGAGTATTATATGTCAAGGTAAATAAGTTGTCATCAATCTCTTTCAGCGCCAAAATCACTCTAATGTATCACAATTTCGTTACAAATCATGTAATAGCCTTGTCTTTAAAGCATTTGTTTAAATTATCATCACATTGGGATTCCTTCCCATACTATATTTAAACTAGTTAACTTTGTTAATTTGAAGAAAGAAGTCTGGGACAGATAGATGTATAAGGACGTCGTTGCAGTTTCGAAGAACTTGTTAAGCTAGCGTTATAAAAATAATTGCCGTTTTTGGCACGACATCGCGTCAACGCCGGTTCTTTGCCCTAAATGAGTGTAATTACAAAAGTTTTTATTACTAACTGCGCGCCAAAAACCGCCTTCTGTTAGCCGTATTCGACTATTTCGGCGCCATGGAGGCTATGTCGATGTCTTTTATGATTTATTCATTTATAGTCAATGTAATGTTAAAGGGAAATAGTAAAAAATAAAATGCCTGCAGAGTATTTGTTAAAAATAGAGATTGAATTTTCATTTATCTATCGGCGTAGGTCGAACGAGGTCAGAGTGCAGTTCCTGCACAATGAGCCGATTAGTTCCTTAACGAAGCCTGGGAGTGATTCGGGCCGAGAATGGGAGAAAAGCGAACGAGAAATAAAAGTAAAATCACGTGAAGTTAGGAAATCTCTTACGCACTGTTGAAAATAATGAAAGAACGTTCTTCGTTGTTGGCTTTGTTTAACAACGGTTTCAGTTAATAACGACTTATCAAAACCACTGTCCGATCTTAATCATGTCTAATGTTTATTATTATGAGTATCATTTAATGAATTTTTAGATTGGTACTTACGACGTACTATATTATTTTTGGCACTTGCTGTATAACTATGTTGTATCGTTTACGTCGATAATGAAAATATCCGTACAAAGTTAACTAACCCGTGAATACTTTATTTCGAAATATTAAACTGATGATCTATGATAAAATCCATGCTTTCTTTTGAATTTAATATAAAAATAAATGTAATAAAGTTTTGACGCAACTTATCACACGTGTCACCTCTTTTACAAATTTGCTTGATTCAATTGTATAAAATTAATTTCTAATAAATATATTGAACAATGAGATGTCCGGTCAGCTAGTGTATCATAACTGTAGTAGAAACCATAAAGTTACCAATCACTATAACACTAAAGAACTCTGATCTCATGTTGAAAAAGAAACTTCATAGAGAACAAACATATCATCAAGTAATGAAAGGGGTTTTCTTGTATCGGCCGTGGTTGCGTTCAATAAGTAAATAGCGTGGGTAACGGTAGTGTAGTCCATTTGCTTAGCATTATAATGTGCTAGCTGTGTTTGCTCGGGGCTGCCTGTGGCTTGCATATGCAGCGTCGCGATATGCCACGTCCCGTGATGAATGCGACGCCAGCTTACATGTTCTCCTTCTTGCACCACCGTGAATCGCACAGCATAAATTTCAACTTAAACCCACAAGTTTGGTTTAGATATGTACGGCATTCTCAGAATAAAGTTTTTACAACTTTACCAATGTTTTCACTCACTAACTCCCTAAATTATTGCATTTAGTTACTACTTAAGGAAAATACGCTTTCAGCGAAGTGGTTTTTATGATTGAATGCAAATTTTATACTTTATGCTATTCATTGCAATCTATTTTTGCTTTAATATTATTAAAATACATTAATAAACATATAATTACGTTAGTCATATCTTAGATGAGAGTAAATTTAAATAGATAGTGAGTAAATCTTTACTCCAGAGAACGATCCAACAAAAAACCTTCAGTTAAATTTGTAGAAAAAGAGCTGTTCGTCCAATCGCATTTTTGAGTTAATAAAACTAATTAATTTTTTATCGATTTAATTTTATTTTGTCTAAGGTGAAATATTTTTTCACTAGCACTTTCTTTTTTTATGTTACCAATTTCATAAATTTAATAATAGGTAGTAAGTAAGTAACAAACTGTTAATTTCTCACTACACTTGTGACAGAATTTTATCTGCCAACTTACAAGTATCTTCACGACGTTTTTCGTCACCGTAAAACGCGAGATGAATTATAAACACATATTAACCAAAAAAAGTCACAGTAGTGTGGATTTGAAGACGCGATTCGATTAAGATCCCCAAATTCTATCCATTGAGCCATATCGGCTCTTATGTAATAACAAAATATTAATTACAAACTATCAATTTTATTAAGTTGAAATTGATCCCATCATTCAGAAAGTCCATCATGACAATATAATCCTCTTCGATCATAATAGCATGTCACTTAGTCTATAGAGTGTCACGGTTTGTTATCGTCCCAACCCTCGGGGTATTGCAAAGTATTTTTATCAGCAAAGGCTGTTTCTTGAAAAAATAACACAAACTAAGAATTATTTTATAAAACCTACAACCTAAATATACTCAGTTATAAAAAAATAATTATAAATAAACATCCAAGTTTACCCAAAGTATAGGTCCTACTTGTGATAATACAACACAAAATAAATAAGTTCTTGCCTGGTTTCGATTTAACAAAAAAAAAGCGAGGTTTTTAATAAATTCCCAAGAGAACGATTAAAAGTGGAGATAGTAGGTGAGGAGAGGGTGAAATCGAAGGGTGGTACCGCGAAGGCGCAATATCGGGAGCGGTGGAGCGTGGCCGGCAAGACATTTGCATCCTTCTAAATGAAACCGTGTTATCGATACTGCACCGCGACTCGAAACGTTTACACAGCCATCGGTTATTTTGATTTCGTCTGCAATCCCATTTGATCGAGATGTTTTCTTATTTGAGCCAAAATAAACTTCTTACATTATATAGTGGCCTTGTTTTCTGAATATAACATGTTTATTAACAGCAAATGAGATATTTATGAGGTATTATGATGAGATATGACTTTTATATAGAAGACTTGAAGAAACTCATATTATAGTAAATAAGGAAGTATTTCATTAAAAATTGTTAATTGTTTTTTAGCATTAATAGCATAATTATTATTAATGTAACTTTCACGGCTACCTTTATTTTACTCATAATATTTTTAAACAATGATAGATATAGAATAGGAAGGCGGACGAGCATATGGGCCACCTGATGGTAAGTGGTCACCAACGCCCATAGACATTGGCATGCAAGAAATGTTAACCATCGCTTACATCACCAATGCGCCACCAACCTTGCGAACTAAGATGTTATGTCCCTTGTGCCTGTAATTACACTGGCTCACTCACCCTTCAAACCGGAACACAACAATACCAAGTACTGCTGTTTTGCGGTAGAATATCTGATGAGTGGGTGGTACCTACCCAGACAAGCTTGCACAAAGCTCTACCACCAGTATAATAAAATATGTGCTTATACTGCATAGTTAATTTCAAATTGCCTCTTTAATCTTGATCTTATGGCTATACTAGCAAAACCCTTGGCTTCGCTAGCATGGGATTCAATTTGTGACGAAAATCGTTAAAAATCTGCTTTTTTAACGTCATGTACATTAAATTGCTAATATGAATTATACACATAAAATATTTATATTATTAAAATGGCTAGTAACTCGCAAATAGCCATATTAATTTAAAAAATGTACAGTTAGCCTGAAATCACAGACAGACTTGTCTATTTTATTTATTTGTATAGATAAGCCTGAGTAAACAAAATAACAAATAACAAGTGAACTCTACCAACTTTATAATATATTTGTTGATAGTTTCAATCGATTTTGATAAAATAAAGACTAAATGGTAACTTGGAATATAATTTAGTTATTGCATTCAGTTTATTAGAGGCAGTTGTATTGAACTCACATTCAGACACTTTTTTATATGTATAGATTGTTTGACTGCAGAGGCTGCAAGTTCGAAATTCGGATTGGACTCAGAGTTAGGAATTTGACAGCACTCTTCTATTTCATGCAAAAGCTGGTTAAGCCAACGTTCACGCGCCTAATATTTCCTTTCTTTGCAGTGTGGTAGAAGAAAGTTCACCTGTACACACTTTTGTCGTATATTATTTCCTGCTCAGTTGGTTAGTCTCTCTTGTTGGCTGCCTTAGCTGAAATCGGTCTAGAGGACATCTCAAAATATATAATATATATTTACTTATGTCAACAAACTGTAACCTGATCCCTATTAGTATTAATGATTTTGAATATTTTAATCCGGTTAGTAGTTTATCAGACCGAAAACAAAATAAACAAACCAAAACTCCTCACTCTATATTTTCATAAAGATGACATCAGTAATTGAAATTTTAGTATTCTATTTATTCATTCATAGTATTCGTAGACTCCATAACAAGCCAAAACAGGTTACGTAATTATAATAAAAATTCAATTTCATATTGATGTCAGCTATATGTAAAGAAAACAGGAAAATTTTAAAAGACTCACGACACGTTAAATAACATCAAGTTTATAAATTTCAAAGAGAAGTCTAATACTAATGGATACATTTCAACGAGACACGAGACTACCAAGAATTCACCACACGTATTCGTTTCTTGATTCCGTTGAGGAGTAAAGACGCGTCCACAGCGAGTTTCGGTGCCCGCTCCCGCAATATGTATGATAAATAAATTGCTATCCAATATCAAATGGTAGCGATACCGGTGAAATGTACAAAACGCTCATTGCTAATACGTATATATATGACTAAAAATTACTTTGAAGTAAACGGGCAAGTCAGCTTATTGATAGGCTCGACACAATTCTGTACAAAATTTATTTATTACATTACTTGATCAATATACAGTTTAAAATTGGAATATCTTAAAAAAACGTTAAAATGATATAAATTTATATAATATTACCAAGCGAAATGGCAAGAATGCATCAAAGAAATCTTATTATGCAGGTAAGATACGCGCTTTTAATTCGATCTTTTTAGAGATGCATGTAACACATTATGTGCGCTCTGTTTGTTTCGCAATGAGAAAAATACTTTCAACGACCATCTTTATCTACAAATGTCTGCTAAAATATTTGCTTTTTAATATTTTAAAATTTATAACATATTTGACTTTATCTCACCGTACAATGCATTCTCAAAACAATTTATGAACTATACACAAATATCAAGACTACTTTCAGATTGAATCCGAAAATTAAGAATTTAGGTCAATCAATACAATCATTTTACTTTATAGAACCGGTCGTCACATATCACACGATGGTACTGTTAGTATCACTAACAAAAAAGAATCATAAAACGCTCAATCCGCTAATGTCACGTATTTTAATAGATAATTATAATAGGTATACCGTTTATTAACATAACCTTCAGTCTATTCACCAAGATTGAATTACAGACATAATGCACCTTGTAAATAATATTGCAACAAGGCTGAGAGAGTTCTAATAGATCGCTTGTACCTAACCGTAACTCATTGAGCGCATTATGCCTAAAGGGCATTCTACAGACAGTTCAGACGTTTGCTATTCATGGATCGTCATTGTGTTATTCTCGAACTAAAACTAGATTCAACGGATCTTACGACTTCACTGAATTATTAAAGCAATATCTTAAGAAAACCACCACTATTTAAAGAGTAGTCCAGGCTTATTGTATAATTGTAATGTTGCTAGCATCATTTGTATTTACATTATTTACAGTTATAGCCAACAAATTATTGAAATAAATGATCGTAAAGATTTATTCATATTTGATTGCAAATGGAATAATAAAAAATTAGGAAGAGTTATTTTCTAAATTGAAACAAAAAACACTAAAACAGGCTCATGCCATTCTGACTAGGGGACAAATGAGAGGAGGGAAATAAGAAATATTAAACGTGACTGGAATGTCAAGATGTTCTCCATACATGATACGAGATTCTACCATCTCACGTTGAGTTTATATAAACCATTGTACTTTTATGGTAATACTAGTTATTACAATATAAAAAGAGATACCGTGATCCGAAGGATTTCTAAGTAACGTAAATATTGCATTGTTTTTGTATTAATTTTTTTGCAATTTTGCAATATAATAATTTTGCAATATTATTCTGAGATAGATATTTCAATCTTTCAAAATCCTTAACGTCTGTTCCGTACTGTACTAGATAGTAATAACTCCGTAACAATTCTCTGACTACTATTGTGTATACCTTAAGTTTCTAAATTATTAATAAAATAAATGCAACTCTGAATCATTTTTAAAGCAAAAGTGGTATTTATGAAGCCTTGTTATCTTGCAAAGGGAAAGATAAAAATTATGAGCATTGCAATTAAGCTCGGCCGGCTAATAACAATCATTTTCAGAATGTTATTTATGTGGTGTTGCCATTGAAAAATCACCATACTATTTTTATATTATGTATGCTAGTTACTTCCTTATAAAAATATATTTAAGGACCTTAATACCTTATTTTATAAGGTTGAAAGAACACTTAAGTCTCACCGGTCCTGATCGCTATCTGTGCTTATCTGTACCACCTTAGTTGATTAATCTAACTTAATGTTATCGGTTTGTCCTTTACAGATCTAGAGGTCACTACTGGACATATAATATTTTTCCATGTTGTTTATTACTTTAATAAATAAAAAATAAACCAAATGTTGGTAGGAGTACTATTGTCTTGGTAAAAGTTGATGAAATATTGAATCTTACAAATCATTATCTACGAATCGATTAAATTATTTTATGAATATAACAGCAATGCTTGATTCAATCTTCATAATATAAATACGAAATAATACAGAATATTGAATTCACAATTGACAATATTAACTATGTCAATAGTTGGACGGATTTATAAAATTTAGTTTATTTTCTCGTATTGTTTTCAATGGATTTGAAATTACAAGATATTGTATTAGTTATAGAAATATGTATTCCGACGTAAGTGCTTATCAAATATGAAAAATAATTATTTACATGTTTAACTCTTATAATAACTACAAATTAACCTAACAGGCAAGTAGGCACTTTAAAGTAACGGGGGCAATGAAGTAATGAGCTAAACTTTAACGAGCTGTAAAATTTATGTTACGCGCAGCTTAAAAACAGGTCTCTCCAGAGACATCCAGCTACAAAATTAAGTTTACATTTTATGCATTTTTTTTTAAATTAACTTAGTCTGTTTAAGTATTTAATTAAAAACTAAACAACTTAATCAAACCTAAATTCTATAATAATAAGAATTTCATGCTGCTATTGGCTATTAAACAGTTGTACCTATTTTATTGCTCGAATAGATTTTACGTTAAAATCATAAATGATAAATACTGTAAAAAGCCAGGGTACGACAACATCTCATCGAGTTCTAACATGCGAATTTTACTAGACAGCAAAAAAAGCATGCTTCGCTAACAAGTCAATTACAATTATCATCGTTTTTCATTTATTATAAATAACGTAAGAAACCTAAAAGATTTATTAACTTTTTTTTATATAAATAACAAGAAATGCATCTTTTGTCCGTTTTAATATTTAAAAACTAAAATCCATTGATTAGAAACATACTTATATTAAATATATAATTATAGTTCATAAATAAGAAGTGATATAACTTATTCATGATAAACTTAAGTTTTTATTTAGCTGCACAAGATATGGTCTAAACCAATTTACTCAGTAATGTGACAGAGAACATTTAATATCAACTAATAATTCCAAGCAACATTCCCAAGATAAGTTTTGAAGTAAATCCAATAACAGCCATGAACTGTTGTAAGTAAAAGCGATTGTATTCCTGCTGACCCGAGTGGCGGAGAAACAAAAGAAACAAGACTATCTAGACGGACTTATATAATCTAGACAGTAGGAAGCTGATTAACGTCAGTCGGGTGTGGAGGAACTGGAAAGGAGGGGTAGCAAACAGCAGGATTTATTGGTAATGGCCCTTACCCAGACATTAAACGCAATGAATTACGTTTATTAACGCGTTACATTACGTCACATTAGTTATAGATATGTATGTGTGTTATATAAACTTAAATTACATCTTAATAAAAATAAATATAACAAATACATGTATATTCTTATTGTAAAGATTGCTAAAGAACGATTTTCTAAAAGAAAATAGTAAGATTTTTAAGACTTCTGTCAACATGTAAATTGGCTAATCTTAAAGTCACACCCAACTTTACCTAGTCCATATGTTTGCTGGTTCTCGAATTAAGCTCTAACGAAGCACGGGTGTTCCGCAGTAACAAAGCTGCATCATGTTAAGTATATCGCACCGACTAACTTTCTAGACGAAACGTCAACATGATACGTAACACTACTTCTACAAGCTTTCGTATCAACTCGTTCAATTTTGATCAAATGTTATATATTATAGTGTTATATATTTAGAAATATATTCTTGTCAAACTATTTTCCAAAATTTCAACAAACGCAAAACACTCGTTAGAGAAGGCTCACTTTGTTTCAGACGGCGCATGTTGCTCGGAAAACGAAACTTTGTGAAAATATTGTGTTGGATATTAAACTGTACGTGACACTCATACCTACGCTGTTTTCATTCTTTTGCATGCAGTATATGATTTTCGTGTGATATTATCTTTGTTAATTTTATTCACAATTCTTATAATCCGCTTGTTGAAACGTATTTTACAATATAAGAGTTAGAATATACTAGTGTCTAGTGAGTTTCATCTTAATTCTAGCTTGGACATTCCAAGAGTAAATTGCGGTTTCTTTTCTTCTCGATCTGGCTCACCGAAGATTAGAAAACACGTTTCGAAGAGCTCTCGAACAATTTTCCGTTTACGTTGCGGTAATTGTCTTAGAACAGGTACGAATAGTGGCTATCTCCCAGTCGGACGAACGAGCGCACTGCGGTAGCCGACGCCGCATCCTCCACCAAAACCTCCGATACGGCACGTGCACTGAATTCTAATATCTGTACTGATTTTATTTTTGCCTCCCTCATTCTTGATTCAACTATCTAATAGTGGCTGGCACATTTTATACGATTCACTTCTCATTTAGCAATATAAGTAATCTTCCAAAGTTTCCGATTTACACCGGAAATGTTAAAATCCCGTAGCCAATCACTTCAATTAATTATGCGCAATTTGCTCAGCCCACTTACAACATGGTTTGTAAATAATTCAAGGATGATTGTAACGAGGGTCCGAATTCGAAATAGGTTCTTAATGTTTTTGGGGAAGCTTACAGCAGCACGTCTCTCTGATCCTATCATTGTAAAAAACTCGATATTTAATTATTAGTTTTATCTAAAAACCTACTTTAGTCCGATATACAAATAACGGTTAGTTTTGAGGATATTTTGGCTCAGCTTTTCGAAATAAATTATTTGCTTTACGATTGATTAAATTATTACAATATATTCAAATTACGAAGTAGAGAAAACATTAAGTAGTGTATTAATAAAATTATTTAAGGTCACGTACAAAATGAAGAAAGGCTGCAAATTAAATTACAGTTTCACATTCTAGATTCAGCTTACGTTTGCTGCCCATTGCACTTTCTCAAATTTAATTATTTAATTACGTAATCTCGCCGAACAAACGGACGATTTGTGGAAATAAAAATTAAGACTGAAATAAAACATTTTGCTATCGAATATATACTAAAATATATTAAATATAATATGTGACCTTAGAACCATATTGGTACTAAATGATTGTGAGCGCCAATACGTTTGTTTTAGTAAACATTTCGAATTATTTAGTTTAAAGAAGAAAAAAATCAATCTTTATTTTTAACGATTCAATAATAGCTTCGATTAGCAATGTACTTGTCTTTGGCAGTCAATTGGCCTTGTTTCCAGTCACTTCCAGAATATAAGACAATTTAATTTTATATATTTTGTAATAAATTGAAGACATAGTTATATGGATAGTTTATTTTAACATAGCTAGCCCTAACATTTTTGATAGTATATGACGAATGACATGTGTATCTACATTTTGTTTGCCGAGATGGCCCTGTGGTAAGAACGCGTGAATCTTAACCGATGATCGTGGGTTCAAACCCGGGCAAGCACCACTGAATTTTCATGTGCTTAATTTGTGATTATAATTCATCTCGTGCTTGACGGTGAAGGAAAACATCGTGAGGAAACCTGCATGTGTCTAATTTCACTGAATTTCTGCCACATGTGTATTCCACCAACTGGCATTGCAGCAGCGTGGTGGAATAAGCTCCACATAAACCTTCTCCTTAAAGAGGGAGAGGAAGCCTTAGCCCAGCAGTGGGATATTCACAGGCTGTTACTGTGTTTGTCTATTATTTATTATTCTTACATATCATAGTTATCATTAATCAAGAATTAGCATTAGCATATCATGTTTTATTTTTAACCTTCAAGTTTTGGAGACTAATGTTAAATATTTGATCAAACAAACGATTCAAAACTGAAAAAATATTCAATTTTTTTTGTTCAATAGTTTTTTCGCAAAGATGTTTCCGTGTAAAGTTTTCCACTTGAAACTTCGCCACTTCAGCGAAGCCAAGTCCCGTTTAACAAAGCTTTTTCATACTTACATTTTATATCAGGAATGGAATGTCACGCTCGGTTTCATCGACGCTCGTCCATCCGACCGCGAAAAGAACGCACACAGACCGGTAATAGGTGGCGCCTTACTCTATATTCAAGTCACGTTTACAATTCCTTATATTTCATCTTTTTCTACCGTCCCGAAAAATGTCATCGAATACGCATTTTCTTGTAATCCTCATAAGTCTCATAGCTTCAGCATCGTTCAGGATGTTCGAAGCCGACGCGCGATTCCCCTTCCTCCCCGTTATTTGGTATGTGCCATGTCGTGATCGCCATTTAAAGTGCCGAAGTTTTCTTCAATATAATAGCTAACAATAACGCTTTGTCACCCACATGTGATACCGACATATCTATAATATATTTCAAGACTTCAGCGTGTCTAGTAATTTATAAAGAAAATAAATGACTTAAGAGAAAAAAAAATCCTTCGACATCACTTTGTGAATGTAATACTTTAATTCATAAAATAAAAGAGTGAAACTTTTAATCATTTAACCTATAAGTTTAACCTCCCAGTAAAGATTCAAGCGCGTGAGGATTTAGAACCGAATCCGACTCCTTATCGGAACAAGTCCGTACATGCACCTTGCACCGAGCGTCTAAAGTTTCCGACAACAGCCCAACTAGTTTAGAAGCTTGGAAACTCCATCAGATACGTGAGCGAGCGATTACCTGGAGCTCGTAGACGGAGCGAGTTGACATGTATCAGAGTGCCTTGCTGCTGTTTTGAAATTAGGTGCTTACGAGTGTTGGACTAACTCGTTTAATGTTGTTCGCTTTACTAAGGAAATATACGCTAGTAACGCTGTTTACTTGTTTAACTCTTGATTCTCACTAGAACAATTCTTGTCTTAAAAGAAAAGATTTACGAGTAACAAACTTTTTTCATAAAAGCCTTAGTAAGTTGAAACAAAATAAAATTACCATGTTATTCTGTAAAATCTGCTCGACCTTAATTGTATTTATCGAAGAAATTCTACCACCTACGCAGCTTTGGCAACGATATTTCAACACGAATATGTCGTGTAGGCACTAACTAGCGAGCACAGCTGGAGTTGCGGTGCAGCTACAATGTCTGGGCGTCGCATCCTTGGAACGTCGTGCCGTGCATCCACAATGAGACTGGACTAATAGTGACAACAACCGACAGTCTAATTTATAGCAGCAGTTGATTACCAACAAAAAAATGTATTTATTACGAATTCAAAGTAACAAAACGCAATGACAATCACTTATTATAATTTCTTAACTTGTATTTTCTATGTATATGATTAGGGGGATAAATAATTACCGGCGAGATCAAACAGATATAGGAAGCTGTAACCTGGAAATTGTGCAGTATTTTACAACTCTCGCGAACGACAGGAACATTTGAAATTCCAACTTTAAATGGGTGAAACGAGTAGGGAAAAGTTTTCATATGAGAAGGAAAATTGATATTTAGAATATCCTTTAAATATATAGAAGCAAAAGTTTCGAATTTATTGATTATTGAATGAGGAATAGTTATTATACAAAATTCTTTTATAATAATATTTTGATAAAATTTTGCTTCTTACTGTCACTTTGGTTTTGAAACTAACTGTATTGAAACCAAATATGTTAATAAATTAAACCGTCTGTCCTCGACATGTCTAGTGGCTTTTTTTAGTATTTAGTTATAGTGGTTTTATGATATATATGATATATGATTGATAGAGGCATACGCAACAAACGTTTGACGCAATTATATTAAACGTGGAAAAATTATAATACTTTTATTATCGTATCTTTCTAATGTTAAATATTGGCGCGATTTAGGGGTAAGACCGACACGAATGGCCGTAACGACAAACGGTATGACGCTCCTTATACCGTTCTCGCTACCATGTTGCTATATATTATAATATTGTATTATTAACTAAGTATTTATTTAATTTCCTCCATATTTATTTATTGGTTTTCTTTGTTATAAATTATTTTAGTAATAATCAATTATATTATTTCATATCTGCAGTACGTCCTGTGACAGCCACGATTATTTTATGTTTTGTTAATATTTTTAATAATATTTCTAAAAAAACCATTACACTTTCCATTGAAAATAAATATTACAATAATGATTTAGGATTTTGTTCCGCATATTAAATTGAGACTTTAAATAACTTTTGAATTAAATTCGAGATTCGAGTAATTAGAATATTTTTTTATAAGACTACGGTAAACGTATTTACTTATGTATATATTCAAAGGTATACTTTCCAGGCTGGCCCTTGTACATTGTTAAAATTTAATTAAGCTACTTTGTTTCTACCGAAAATTAAGTAATTAATATGCGCAATGTGTATCGAGCTGAATAGTAGGAAAAGTTAGGTTATTTACGAGGCGTCGGTTGAGACTTGATATTCATAAAGCGCATTTAATTATTATGTTAACGGAACCTTCTTTTGAATAAAATATTAGACATGAACTGTCAAAGAGAATCAAGTGTTCATTATTTCGCGACGGAATTCAGAGGAGGCGTAAATTAGAAAAGTTATTTAGTTCTTGATTACGTAAGCAGGGTAAAAAGCATAAAAGATGCATTCATTTATTCAGGGAAAAAGTAATAAAATACAGACGAATGTTTTGTTTTTATTACAACACAGTGATCCCAAGGAGGTGTTTTCGCTACTAAATTATTCAGAAATCAATTCCTTTACACGGACGAAGCCCCGTTCCCGTGCGATAAATAAATAATATAACCGTAATTGTAAAAAGTCTGGACTTGATAAAATAACCACTTCACTTAAATTTCTATTTCTTAAGAATTAAAAAAAAACTTCAAACCTAACACTGACATTTGTGTATCTCACTTAGTTAATAAGAGAAAAATTATTAATTAAATTTTAATTGTTATATATTAATATCTTCATTACACTTATACCCAAAATCGTTAACTAAGTGTAAATTATATGATAACAAGGATTATTTTATTGTCTGTAAACAAAAAAAATATTTTGTCAATATTTTGAAGCGATTAGTTATTGCCTAAACGTAATCAACATTTTCCGCTATATATTCTATTGATATGAATTTCTTTGAAAGCTGTCTAACACTCTAAAATGTATGAGGTGGAAATCCCTATATGGTTAGTAATTCTTGTCGAGGCGGCATTATCTGCAAACGAGCTGATCAATATATTAGCACTAAGCAGTAAGCTCGTAAAGTACTTAGTAGCGAGAGCACGTCATTGATAGAGTGTATGATAGTGAGCACAGGCCGTGCCACGAGAATATGATGAACTTTCGGAGGTACTTAGCATGCATGTGCGCTTTATTCATCCTCGTTGGTTCCATTTCAAAAAATAAATAAAAATATATTTTTCAGCAAAATACATAAAACATTTTAAATATATATAGCGTTATATGAACAATAAACTTACTAATTACTTGTCAACATCATTTTTAAGCACCTATTTAACATCTTCTTGAAATATACATTTAAATAAATGCTTTATTTTTTTAATACATTTAAATACAATTAATTTATGACGTAATTAAAATGAAACACATTCATTAAATGCTCTTTGTATGCTAAAATTACCACGAACGAAAAATACTAATAAAATTAATAATTGACTACCGACTAATATTCCATTCGAGTGTTTTTTATCAAACGCGTATGAGATCATTTTATGTTCGGCCAAAGCCGTAACTAAGACTATAAAGACCGATAAAGTATTTATTTCAATTCCATTTGGGAATGATGACTCGAATAAAGTTTGTGCGAGTTTGTATATGTCTCTGTGGAGGGTTGGATGGCGCGTGACGTCAGCATTGGTGCTATATCGAAATCCAATCAGTGTTCTGTGATTGACAGTCGGTTCTGGCATCCGAGCATATATCCGTTGTATTCACTTGACGGTACATCATGTGAAATGGACGAACGTAGTTGAGGTCTTGGCTTAACAAAAGCCTTTAAACGATGCGACATGTACACATTCGGTCCACACTCTGAAGGTTATTTTATTTTCATACGCCTAGACCGGTTTAGTGTTATGTCCATTGTACTTCCTATTGTTTCAACTATTTTCGTTTGTTTGTTATATAGATTGCAATTGTTTGAATGTAAAATATTTCTTTCTCGTAAGAATCCAATGAAAGATAAATAAGATGATAGAATGAGTAGCATTTTGTTATGGACATATCACAATTTTAAATTGTTAAAAGTTTTTTGTCATGTCATTATCACTATTATTATTTAATAAATTAGACTTGTTATGATTTCACATGGGAAAAATTAAAAGTTTTCTCGCGAGTTTATATTAAATAATGAGATTTAACTAATTGTCATCATTACGTATCGAACCAAGCGAACAAAGTCTTTTAAGGTATGAATCTTCAGCTCAGTGCAAATATATTTTATTATACATTTAAGTTTTTCTTTAGGCGTTTATTACGAAGCCTAAAGCTTCGTAATTTTTTTAAAGTACTGGCCCAAAGGAGCCTGCTTACACAACTACGTACCAGTACCATAAAATATCGATAGCGCTTATAATAATTAAACACTTGACATAGAAAACATTTATATATATGGTTATTCATGTCTGCTATAGTTCTGTTAATATTTGTTTGAAAAGAATCTGTAAAAGTTCATTTTTTCCAACTGTATTGGTATAATTTAAAAATATATACAAAATATAAGCATATAGCCTACATCCGTCCTGAAACTATGAACTATCATAGCACAATAGCTCAATATCAATCGGATTAGAAGATTTGCGTAAATCCGATAAAACATACAAACAAAATATATCATTTTATATACGTAAATGTAAGTATAAATGCCTTAATCTGCCATCTGTTTCCACCAATCAACACAAAGGGCTAGGCTCATTTGTCTCAATAAAAGAGCTATTGTATCACGTTGATACTTTGTAGTATATTTTCACTTCCTGAATCTAATAAACTAAAATAATGGAATATTTTCGACATTGAGCTAGATATGTGTAAAATTTTAGTAATAGCTTAGAATTGTCCTACTACTGAGCAACTCTCTAAGGAAGTGACATTTATAAAATAAATAGTCCGCCACGAAACAAAATACACACACTCATAAGTAATCACTTGAAAAACTCATTAGTTTTGGCCAATGACTGATCCTAATGAATGATGCTCCTATTTTGTCTACTATCCAAGACATTTATTAAATATTATTTACTAGCAAGTCTTATTATTTATTAGAAAGTCTTTAGTTTATTCTTTATGAAAAAAACTTTTAAAAATTCATAATTATATAACTTCGTTTTTCAGTAAAATAAGCTGTTATTTCGTATTAAAAAAAGACAAAGTAAAAATAGCTAACATAACTGCTGCTATTAACTTGTAAATAATTCTCGTAAAAGCAATTTTATTAATAATAAATTAATAATCAAATTGTATCATATTATATATGTAATTAACCTTATTACATTCAAAGAGAAAAACTGTCATCGTCTACAAATTTCAAATACAATTTCATAAACCGTAATAGGGACCTTCATATTTTACGTAACATTAAACGGAATAGACAATGAAAATAACTCTAAAGTATCATGACTGTTTCCTAAGTCAATTTAAAATTTATTACACGAATACAAGTATAATGGTCATCATAAAGTTGCGAGCGACCCTCGGCGACGGCACGCAGGATTGAAATAAAATTTACCGATACGTGAAGAGCCCCGCGTCGGCTCATATGCAGAGCTCGATTCGGCTTATAACTAAATAATGTCATATCGATATATATAACGAACTACCAATTAAGCGTGTATGCACGCGCAAATTAAATTACCCTCTTTTTGAATTCCATCCGTTTTCCCACAAGATATTTTTGATGACAAATATTTTTACTGGTATGCATGTAATGTTATGATTGCCGCATCTTATACTCATACTATGTGAATGTTTGTTTGTATTTTAGCGCGTTTTATGTATGTATTGGTTGTGTAAATACATATGCTCAATACAAATGTTCATGCAGATAAACCTTTCAAAGGAAAAAGTCGTCATCGCAGTTCATTAATAACTTGCTTAGTCGTCAATAATCCCAAAATTTAAACTGTGATTCTGCTGGTAATAAAAACATGCAGACGTATTGTAAAAACAACTACATAAAATATATACAAGTTATACAAAATAGACGTATTTTTTTAAATATAAAAGCATATGGGCCACCTGATGGTAAGTGGTCACCAACGCCCATAGACATTGGCATTGTAAGAAATGTTAACCATCGCTTACATCGTCAATGCGCCACCAACCTTGGGAACTAAGATTTTATGTCCTTTGTGCCTGTAATTACACTGGCTCACTCACCCTTCAAACCAGAACACAAAATAGTAAGTACTGCTGTTTTGCGGTAGAATATTTAATGAGCGGGTGGTACCTACCCAGACGAGCTTGTACAAAGCCCTACCACCAGTGAAAGCCCTACCTCCAGTGCAAAGCCCTACCTCCCGTGCAAAGCCCTACCACCAGTAAAAGCCCTACCACCAGTTGCCCAATTAACAAGTTGGTGGGGATTAAATTATTCGAAATCATATATTTTTTATTTTTTCTTTAGATACCACACGGTCGCATGAATTCATAATGTGATTAACTAATAATAAACACATTCAAGCTCTATAATTAATATGCATGTTATTCAGTAATCTATTCTAATATTGAGGAGAATTAATTAGATTATAATGTGCATTTCTGTTATGAATATTGTGTACAGAGCTGGGCTCTCAGGAGGAGTAGGATAATTAAATATTTAGAAACTATATTTACTCAATTAATTTTGTTTCATATGTGTGTATAATTATATATATATATATATATATATATATATATATATATATATATATATATATATATATATATATATATATATATGTATGTATATTACACCTAATATATGTTTAAATAAATACCATTTATGGAATGACAAATTGTTTTTCAACAAGAAGCGCGACACACCTGATATTTGATATTTTACTTGGCCGAACTTATTTTAAAGTAATAAATCAATTCCAATTTTAGAAGGTGTAATATAAAAGCCTTTAATGGAGGTAAAATTGTTCTATCACTTTTATTAAAAATGCGAAAATTATGAGATAGTTTTCCGAAGAGAGATAGAAAGTATTTCACTTTTTCCAATAAGTGTGATCGAACGATGGAGTTTGAGTGGAGCTAGAAATTCTTGGGCAGTTGTAACAAGTTGAGGGCAGTCCTGTCCGCGACGGCAATATCGGGAACTTTGCCGGCCACAGCTGGCGAGGCGCCGCCGATGTCTCAATAATCCTCAAGGTACCCTCCTAATCGACTCTTCCTTAGTTTGGCACAAGTGTGACTAACTGATTAATTCTGCGACTTCGTACGTGCCCACTTTGCTTCGCCCATTATTGTTTGTTCCACACTTTCCTCCGTTCAGTTCCATTATTGAGCGATATTTAGACTATTACTGGAAAAGTCGTATGGAGGCTTCTCTTATTTATGTTGTCGAAGGCCGGCCATTACGTTCGATGGCGTCTAGTTTGGGATTGTAATTGCCGCTATTTTGTTAGATTGGATCCGTATTCGTTCATTCGAATAGCTTGTTCTGGGCCAATTCCAAGAAAATTTTATATGTACTTTAAGCACTTTGTGTGATTCGTCTATTTTATTATGTATGCAGTGTTTGCTTCTATATAAATTAATTATAATGCGGGCAACGGTTCCGGATTACGCGCGCGCAAATTCTTCCATCACAATTATTTTTTTAACATTCGTGAAGATTAATTTATAATTTTGAAGAGGCTATTTTATGTAATCATTTAACGGGTTCGTCTTTCTTTATGAGGTAATATTAACGTTCTATAATAAGTGATATCATCTTTTTTTTTTTTTTTCAATAAAATAAATTAATATACGGCTTACATTAATAGAAATATCGTATAAAATGATTACAAAATAGTTGGAAAATTTGATACTTGAATTAGAAATGGGCCAAAAATATATTTTATGTTTAGTATACAGCACACTTGGCAGGTTGACCAAATTCGCCATATTCAGTAAGTCTCACCTTTCGATATATGTACATTTTGAAAGGTATTTTGTTAAAGAGATACGCCTACGTCTAGTTCTGTATGGTTACTCACAACAATGTGTTGTTTATATATGATATTATTTACTTTTAATTACATAAGCTTGTAACTACACTTCAATCATATATATTATATACTTTTATAAAGATCAAATTGATATAAGGCCTATTATTACCGAACATTCAGCTTTTACTTTGCCCATTAACTATATAAAATAACTAACAGTATATTTTCGTTTAATTGTTAATTCAATTCTTTGAATAAAAACAGCTAAACACACTTATTGTTTGTCTATCTAAATAATTCAATTTAAAATAAAATGAATACTAAAATAAACATGGCTCAATATTTTCCCTTAATTTTATTTTGTTGTACGCTTAAAGATAAATTATTATTCTTTACAAACCGTATACAGAGCACAATCAATTTTCGTGTCCATTGTTATGCGATAGGTAAGCGTGTTTTCGTAAAGTGGATTACGAGAGATCGGTGCGCTAATGCCGTAATACCGTGTAAATAAGATTTAAGTCTTTGACTCTTTGAGATTACAGTAAATAGGATTACTTAACGTGTACATGTTACCCGTTATCTGTTGATCGGACATTCTATTGATTTGAACACATAAAAATACCCGTACAATAGGTACGGGTATACACATCCCGTAAATACCCCATTGCTTGGCTAGGTTCTCCTGTTTTATTAAGGAGAAATTTTACGTCTAGATTCCAACCCATAATCTTCTTTTAAGATTTGCGTTCTGTGCACTAAATTATTTTGGATCAAATAATTTCTTAAAAAAACACGTCATAAGAGATATTGATTTTTAAAAAGTATCTCAATCAATTAAATTAAAATATTTATGATAAACGAAGTCATTACAAATTACAGACGTAACTGTAAGTTACATTATTTGTAACAATTACAGGTTTATAATCTGTATTCAAAGTTACAATTGCAAATATATTACAATTTTATCTTTTAGACTAAATAAAAATGAAACGAAACCATAAGATAATTTAAAATCAGCAATATTTAATCATGTTTATATTATAAAGAGGTAAATTTCGTTTGTTTGGATTACAAATATAATCCGATTAAAATGAAATGTTCATAACGAGATAGCTTTAAAATATCGATATTGTCATAAATATTTTACGCGATATAGCTAATTGTGTCAACGTAGTCGATGAGATAACTGTCAATTTAGATCGATTCAGTAACAGAGTTCAACGCGCATTAGAATTTTTTTATCATTTTTTTATTTTTTTTATTTTACCGAATAGGAAGGCGGACGAGCATATGGGCCACCTAATGGTAAGTGGTCACCAACGCCCATAGACATTGGCATTGTAAGAAATGTTAACCATCGCTTACATCACAAATGCGCCACCAACCTTGAGAACTAAGATGTTATGTCCGTTGTGCCTGTAATTACACTGGCTCACTCACTCTTCAAACCGGAACACAACAATACCAAGTACTGCTGTTTTGCGGTAGAATATCTGATGAGTGGGTGGTACCTACCCAAAAGAGCTTGCACAAAGCTTACCACTATACTGTTCATTATACTGTTCATGGCAATTTATTACAATGGATGGAGTAATTCTCAAAAATAAGCTTTAACAGGTAACGATAACAGTTAAAAACTAATATGTAACTCATCCGGGTGTACTATAGGGTTTTCATCCAGGTATTATCCAGGTAAATACTGTTCCCGTTTTTTATAAATAATATCACAAACTTCATTAAACATAGCAATAACTAACTTTTTTTAATTAACTAAAGTTTGATTATTTAAACATATTCGAAGCGTGAACGATATTTTATTACCCCAACACGATGTTAACACTACAACAATGGTCTAACGAAAACAATATGGTTATGAATATTAATAAATTTCAGCCAATTTAATTTACCAAAAACCAAAACCTTGTATAATCTAATTATTTTCTTGGAAATCAAATATTATCCGAGTGGTACGTGATTTGGGAGTGATTTCAGATAAAAAAATTTAAGCATATAGAAAATATTATTAGGAAATCCTGAAAACCTGTGGTTTTGTTAAAAGAACGTGCTATGATTTGATTAGCGCTCATGTTAATATTATAGTACATTTCACACTTACCAGGTGCAGTATACTCCCAGCCAACAAACAGCCCATGTTAAAAAACTCACCCCATAGACTCGAATTAATTCAGGAATACTACGGGATTTCTAACCACTGGAATAGTCTATTTTCTCCTAACTTTATTGTTTATTTTACGACTACGCGATGGTTTACTTTATACAACAAGTAAACAAATAAAAAAACAACTGTATCAATTCTTACCAAAATATAACAATTGACAGTAAATTTAAGTACTTTACCTAAATAGAAAAAGAAAGTAAAATTTTAATTTGGATCAATAATCACAGCACTTTAAAGGAAACATTAGTATAAAAAAAAGTCTCATCTGCTTGCAATTTACTATTTGTGTTTCTATATTGAATTAATAAATATGTAGTTCAAAGCTTTTAGAAATTCGATACACACGGTTAGTATTTTTTTTGTAAAGTTAGAACGTTTGTAGATAAATATTCGCTAAAAAACTTCATATGCACACTTTTGGATGCAAATAGCAAAATGCAAAATACACAATGTCTTAATATCAACATCTCCTAGGGAGGTGCGAGTAATACTTTAGTAAAGTTTGAATAAAATAAAACGTATTCCATTATTGTTATACAATAAAAGCCTGTGAATGTCCCACAGCTGGACTAAGACCTCCTCTCCCTTTTTGAGTAGAAGGAAATAACGGTTAATAATGGTTTAGTGAATCTTAACCATTATTGTCATGTGTACCACTTAATTGATAGTCTCGAAGCTTTAGCTCAGTATGACCTTCAAGTGGATAGATACCCGGGTATTTAAGCAACAGAATCGTAGACTTGTATAAATTTTTTTTACTTCAAACCATTTAGTTCACTATAAAATATATTAAATGAAACCAAAGGGAGTCACAGTAAGCTTACTGATGATTATTAAAAGAACAATCATTAATATTAAAAAAAAAACCCTTAATATACTTTTTTCTAACCAGAATGACTTTTCATGCTCCTTACTTTAAAATCACAGCAATCATTTATATTCTTTACCTATACTTAAGTGCGAGCGAAGCTGCAACAGATAGTGGATAAAAAGGACACTTATTATTCGATCTTTAAATTAAATAAAGTTGAAGCAAAAAATCACACAAATAAATGGTCCCAGTAGATAAAAACGCAACCGATATTCGCGATTTCCGATTCCAGCAAACACTACGCATCAACCAATCAGTTTTGCGGCATGGTAGAATAAAATAGAAATATTTACAAATTCTACAGAAAATTATTACAACGTAAAGATAATAAATACAAATAAATTTTAAGTTACGTACAAAGGAAGCGTCAAAACCTCTCAACGAAACCCGTTCATATCATCTACTTCTTAACCCATCGTGTTAATTGGTTCTGGCCTCTCCAATTTTTTTCCGATTGCTTTATCTTTTGGCACGAATGGAAAGAGAAAAGGGGGAAGAGTATAGCATGATAGAATGAGGATATATCGCCAATAACTTGCCCCCATTGTTTGTTGGCCGCTGACTTAATAAGTTTGCCGAATTTATTATGATTTGTAGCTCTTCTTTGACTATAATTATTTTAAATATACTAGAAATGTATATTGTTTTATAAGATTTACGACTATTTTATACTTTATTACCTTAAAGCAATTTAAAATTATAATTTTTAAATATATGTAAGTACTTTGTAAGTAAATATATATATTTTTAGTATTAAAAATGAAACGAATTTCAATTTCAAGAACTTATATTAATATTTTCTTTTCGTCGTATATATACTACTTTTACTTAGTATATAGTAGTAGTATTTTGAATAGAAAATAGGTAGGCGGACAATGAGGGCTGATGGTAAATAGTGTTATAAGAAATATTAACAGTTCCTTATATCACCAAAGCGCCATCAACCTTGATTACTAAGATGTTATATCCCTTGTGCTTGTCGTTACATTGGCTCATTCACTCTTCCAATCGAAACACAACAATACTAAGTATTGATGTTAGGCGGTAGAATGTCCGATGTGTAAATAAGTAAAGTTATTATAACTTGGCAGTTAAATATTTTTTTAAATATTACAGCCCATTTTCATTTTCTTTTAAATTTCTAATAACAACCATTATAAATAAAAAAAAGTTGATTAGTGTTTTAAGCATGGATGTTATTTATAAGACTATGTGTATGATAAACTCAATAAAAAAAATTAAGTGCATTTCAGCATCATTAACATCGGTTGACGAAATGCCGGCACCTCGTAAATCATTTCTATTGCCGTCGAAGGACCTCGTCACCATTATTAACACCGGCGAGATTTGCACGCCGACCTATTTGTTATAATTACTCGCTAAAGGAAAGCAAAATATAACGAACCATTTGACACTGTCGCTCTAAATTACGATCTTGATACGAAATCCTCGAAATATTCTCAAGAAAGCGATAATTTATGCAACACCTGCTTTCTTAAATCATCAAAACCTTGAAACAATATCAAGGTAAACTAAATATATTACAAAATTCGAAGCAATTTATTGCTTATAAAAAAATATATTAAGATAATGTTAAAAAATATCTAAACAAATATAATTAAATTAATTTGTGCTAAATTTCTAAAAATATTTCTAATTCACTTATCAAGCTCAAAGAGATCTCGAAAGTGATAATATCGTCTATTCTATCGTTACTTCGTTCGGTAGTTCAACGTACCATCCCGCTTTTTAACGGTATTTTTAAGATTACGATCGAGAAGAGGCGAGTATCTTAAAGTAATTAACAATTATTTTGTTATCCTCCGGCGCGTAATGAAGATAATTTGCTAGTATACAGAGACGCAGCGGGCGGGATGTCTCTGGCTAATTGAATTTCACAACATCGGAAAATAACTGCGACTGCAGTGAAACTCTTTCTGTAAATCGTGAACACTGGAGGGTTGCTTAATTGCGCTGTCGTCTTATATTACTCTGAATTATTAAGTACCATTTCAGGAATAAAGCAACAATCACGTGCAAAAATTAAAACCACATTAAAATAAACCCGTAGAACGAAAGAAGGATTAGGAACGAGATGCATGTGCGACACAAAACGAAACATATTCAAACGTCCATAATGGAAAGAAGAAATGGCAATAAAGCGCTAAGCAATCGCTCGGCCGTATTCCGCACAATACTCCGTGCGACTCCATTCGCACTGTTCTCTCCGTTCACCGAAGAACGAGTGCAATTTCCCGCGTTCCGTATCGCGAGCGACGTACAAAAATTGCTTTTCTGAACGTGAAAATATAGAAAGAAAAAAAACAAGCTATGCAAATTTTTGTAAAGTCATTCGAAGGCGTGCGTTTGTATTTCTCGGGTAAGGGTAAGAGGGTAAAGAAGGCGAACAATTGTCGTCGCGAAGAATTCCTTTATTTTGCAAGAGGGATATTGCACGTCGGGTGCAGGCGCGCAGCTGCCGCCGAACGTTGTTTACCGCCGACCGGCGACCGGCAATACCAGCCCGCATCGAACGCGATGCGCTGACACACCAACGCACCCTGTGATTGCAAGCCCGTTGAATTAACTTGTGCAATCGTCTATTTAATCCCAAAGCTCTATTGACAAATCACCCGTCGTCGTATTTACGTAAATTTATTTACCAAGCTCTGTGAGTAGGCGTACATCTTGCCTCGGCCCAGGTCAAGGCTCAATTTGCTCGTAAATACAAATAAATAGAATTCCGTCTGTATCTCATTGCTTGATGCTTATCATATTTTATGGTTTCGTAAACTAGGGGCAAATGTCGCTATAATTGGGGTATTTGTTTTGATGTCGAATTCATTACCCCTGAAGCCTCAACAGAATGTAATTCGCCAGATTTATTGTACGCTAGCTACTGTCAACCAATTCGAACGCCACGCTTTTACATTTTTTATTACCTCAGTAACTACAAAACCAAGTTTGTTAATATAAATTTCAAAACTTGCTGAAAAAAAAGTTAAAATATATTTTTATATTCTTAATAAAATAAAAAGCTGGCATTTTTTTGGGTCGGTTAAAATAAAAAAAGAGTTCCTCCTACGATGTCATTATTACAATTTATATTCCTAAAATTAAACTAAAGAACAATAATTGTAAACTTATGTTATACGGATTTTTTTTGTTTGTTTGTCCCGAAACACATAAACTACTAATCTTATAACTTGATATGAAACTTTCACATCTAATATATCATATGAGCTCAGGCGCAGGACCAACGGCTTTACATGCTTTCCGAGGCACGGGAGTGTACACACTTCCAACTTCCAGACTCTGGGCTGCTACTGAGAATTTTCTGACAGATAAACCCAATAACTTTTTATTAGCCTTACCTGGGAATTGAACCCAAGGCCTCCGGGTCTGCGGAATCAACGACGCAGTCATATATGCCTCTCTTTTCGGTCGTGTCGGATTGCCGTCCCATCGGATTATGAGAGTGAGGGAAGAGAAAGTGCACCTGTGTTTGCGCACACACTTGTGCACTATAATATCTCCTGCGCAGTTGGCTAATCTCACTTGAGATTAGCCGCCGGATTCTCTTGATATTTCGGGTATATATATATATATATATAAACGAAAACTTTAGTGCTCACGTAGTATTAATCATTATACGTATAAATAAAATAATAATGTTATATGTCTTCTGTAAAAGTTTTAGAAATATTACATGATTTGAATATACGCATGAAAAAAATACGTGGGGCGTGCGATAAAATGGTATAAGCACAATAGGGAGAAACGATCTCGTTTGGCTCCATACCTTTTGTATAAGATTATTTACTTATAATATACTCACTTAAATATTACTCATTTAAATATGTTATGGTAAAATAAAAAAATAATCCTGGTACAACACATATTTATTTAATATTTATTATATATTTAATATATATAATGATGATAATTTAACTATTTAATATTTTTAACACGTCTCGCATTTTGCGATATACACGTACATATATGTAGAGTAGAAGCAGTTTTATCAATAATATAAAAATGAAGACACAATAAATGGTCTCTCTAACAAAGAACGGTTGAGATTTTCGTTTCATAACTAAGCTGTAAAATCTTATTTGCAGGTTACGTTGCCGCCTTACGACCAAGAGATAATTTGCAAAAAGGTAAGGTTTCATACACATTACACTTTCAAATTATCTTCAATTTTATTTTATAATAATAAATAACTTTACGATTATAAATACAAAATTATAACATGTTATTTTTAATATAAAGTTCTTATTCATAAATAAGAATTCATGCTTTTGGGTTCTTTATGTTAAGTATTTAGGCCGCAACAATTCTGAAGTACAGTGCTTTATGAACGAGCCCTAAACGTCAATTTGTATTCACGAGCGTGAGGCTAGGTACCAAACTATATAGGTCCTCGGCATTTTATCGTTTTTATCCGATACCGACCCAGATAATCCTCAGAGTAAGTGCGCATAATATCAGAGTACTTCGTGTAAACGTATTTAGAGAATAGGTTCTTAATTTAAAAAAGTATTCAGGGTTGTTCTATATATCTTTATTTTTTTTCAATAAAGGATTAGTTTAGATTCTTGTCGTTTTATGCGTATGGCATTAGTTCTAGTCTGCGCACAGTTATTGTGATCCTTTATCTTGCTAAAAGAAAAACCAGAACAAAATTATAATATACGTAAATCGAAATATTCGTCTTCAAAGTCAATGATGACATACATAATATGATATACATAATAAATATAATATATATAATGAAATGTGTTATCTTTATTTTATTCAAATTAAACGCGTAGATATGTTAAGTACATTTATTAATTGCATATTTATATAAAAATAATAAGCTTTATACCCTACAAACTTATAATCATTTGCAACGAACTCGGATAACGGTAACAGCGGGTTATTTATACATATTTTTAGTAACAAAACTCTTTAAAAAGTTCTCTATCGTTAAATGTCATCATACTAGTTTCAACGAAAATATATAAAAAGTAATAAAACATAATGAAACTGTACTAAAAAGTATTCCGCGAACGTCAAGATATTTACGAAATCGTACAATGAATTGTTATATTAAAAATATGAATATTTTGAGTGGAGTTTACGATTCTCATCGGGCGCGCCTCCGTCTTCCTATTTTGCTGGAATAGTCCTAATAACATGCCACAACTCATTCTGATTTATACTCTCTCGTTATAATTGTTCGCTTCGCTGGCGCGCCGCTATTGCCCGCTGTTGCAATTTTCATGCAAGCGATCCGCAAGAATGGATTTATTCTTTCTAGCAATTTGCTCCTAACTTTCTTACGTATCGTTCGACTTATTTAATTTAAAGAGCTAATAGACCTTTTGAAGCTTTTCAGTGCTACGTAATTTGTGATCAAATTACTCGCTTATTTACACTTGGATAGAAATAAATGTACAAGAGGCATTTACATTGTAAAGACTTCTAATAAATTAAATAACCTAAGCTTGTCACCTAGCTTGTATGTATGGACAAATTAATTTATGAGATTTAAAAATCGACCATAAATGTTGAATTTCGCTGACAGTATCTCGAACATTGTAACTAAATGAACAGTATGTGTAAACAGCAATAAGTCCTCGCTAATAATATTCCTCCATCTTATTCAAGCGCAACGTTTTCCCAATATGCATAGAAAATAAAGCGGTTGCGGCTAAAATCGGCCGCACTTGTATCAAACTATGTTAAACGCTCTGAAATTGTGCGAAGGACGTCTTAAAATAGTGTAACTATTTATCGCCACATGACTCACACTGTTTTACCCCAAGCCAGTTGCGATATTGTGTTTATTACGAAAGTGAAAACATATTTTTAACAGATTATATTATATAAATCGACAGAACTGAAAAAGTTTTAATTTTTTAACACACTAGACGCATTTGTCATACAGACCATTGAATTTACATATTAATGAGTTGTAATGTAATTGAAATTACAAATTAATGGATTTGAAAAAAAGAAAACATACCTGAGCATTTTTTTATTTAATTAAGGAGAAAAAGCTAGTTCTTCGCTCAACTATGTCATAATTAGACATAGCAGTACAAAGTTTAACAATAATAGGTATCTATTTTCTATTCAGAGTTTTAATATATTTTACATAATTATACATCATGAATTTATCAAATATTGTTATGACTGCCGTAATAAATTTTGACTTCAGTATATATTGAAAAATCATTTTGTTAAATACTGATCTAACCTCACCGCTAAGTTTATAAGTAAGGTCATTAGAGTCTTCACAGTTTTATTAAGAACTAAATACAATACAAACATACTTGACCTGTTCTATCAAATTTGTGAAGTTATTTTCTCAACGATGAGTAAATAAACAAAGGCGACTTAACGCATTTTAACTCTCCCGCTCCCGTAATTTGGACGATGCAATCAATCGTCAAGTTTTATTTGACTTATCTTCGAAATAAAAAAAACAGGCAAACAATTGGCAAAGGTTCGAATTTCGTGGGACGCAAAGTTTGAAGGTGAGCCATCGACCGTCTCCCTAATAGAGAAGAAAAATACGTTAATGTACCCTCAGATCGTGAAGACAAATAAACCTAAGCGGACACGAACGAAATAAAAGCGGGGTGGCAACGAGATAAATAACAATGATCTGGTGGGTCGAGTCACCGCGAGGCTGGGGGGATGTAACTACTTTTTTACTTACTATAGATACTAAAGTCTCAAATATATCACTAGTAAATTCTTCACCAGTTTTTTCTCTAGAAGTTTAAAATACATAAGAATTATTTTGACATCGGAGGTAATTGCACTGATAATTTATCTTTTGATTTAAATACGATTTCCATAAAATGTTTTTAATATTAACTACCTTATTTTTGAACTTATCATTGCTTTATTTATTAATTCAATTCATTATTATCATTCACAGTTTACATAAGCCAATTGCAATTACACCGTCTTTCAGCCGACTTGCAAATGCCTATTTTCTCTCTCTTGGTAAGTAGTCTGTCGTGCGTTTACTTTACATATCCAATATAATCGTTGATCATACGTATTTTTTTTATGAAATCAGTAGCAACCGGTTTATAGATAAAATCAATTCTTACACCGTCAATTCGATTACGAGCCGCCAACAAAAACCAGAACATAGCAATACAAAGTATGTAAGTTATATGGTGGTACCCCACCTAAAAGGAACCAGCACACAGCCCTATCAAACTTTCCAAATTATGTCCAATGAAATATCCCTTAAATCGTAAACAGTGCGTATTGTAATAAAAAAATAGAATAACCACACCCGCAACCAGATATTATTTTTTCATTCATTATTATATTTTCTCATTTTCTTCAAAACAAATTCAAATTAAAACATCTCATTAACCTAGTTGTATAGTTACAACAAAAATAGTTTGAACCTTAGTGAAACTAAATAGATAAAAGAGCTCCGGCTCGGTTGAACGCAAGAAACAATATCCAGCGCTTCACAGCGCCGGAAGTAACCAATGTTTCAGGGCTGACATCTTTACGTAAGCTGTTTTCGAAACGAACACACTGTACATATTTAAAAAAGGTCAAGTATTAGTTGAATTTGTTAACCAAAGGTTCTGCACTATATCAAGATTTAACAGTGGGGTTTCATATTGTGAATATGTTTGGTATGGAAAAACGCGAGTTAACAATTTTAGTAATGATTTTAGTAATTTGAAGAATGCCACATACACATTTTTAAGCTCTGATTATTTGTTTGAAATTCGAATTTTAAAATAAAGAAGAGTGCTCTAATTCACATTTTATTACCACTTGAAAAGTGATAACGCTAAACATTATATTGCTTGTATACCTATAAATTTTATCTTTAAGTACGAAATTTAAAACTACAAAAACTTGCATTTGATACCTCAATTTTTATTACAACCATGTTTTCCTAAAACAATTGAAGTTTCTAGCTTAGTTTTCAAAATCGATTTAATGTATTTTTCTTTTAAAACATTGTACTTCAGCTTTACCTTTCTTAAATTTTACAACACAAAATTTCCGTCATTGTGTTATAAACTTTTTTCAGCGATGCAAATTTAAAATCTCAATTCATCCATCAAACAAAAGAGTTGACATAAAACCTCTTTAAACTTCGAAGCGGTTAAGAGTTGTTAAAAATTAGAGGCGTGAAGGAACTTCTAATAATAATTTCCATTTCCTTACATATTCGCAGCCCTAATTTTTTAAGAAAGGGATTCCTTGAGACCTTTTTGTCTACGTCAAGTCCGTTGGCTTGTCATAATCATCTTTCTTCAAAACATTGTTATTTTTAATTAAAGTACTTCAAAATAATAAAACTTACAATAAAGGAGGACCAGAATTAAGGCAATTGTACGCAACGTTTATCGCTTAAACCGGGAATATCCAGTTCCGAAATCCTTTCATTTCGCCTCTGACATTTATGAATATTAAAACGTAACAGAACACTGCTGTTATTTCAATATTTGAAAATTCATTCTATATTTAAATTTGTAACTTTATTTGTTATCTTAGCTCTTTTTTTACAATTGTTGTCTGGATGCACGACTGCGGCGAACAGCCAAGTTTTACAAATGAAGCTAATTCATTTTACATATTATTATGTTAATATGTGACTGTAACCGCATAACGATATGATACAAAGTCTATTTTTTAATGTACACGCAGTCTTATTACTGTTTTATTCCATACTTGCTACCCGTCCCGTTTTCGGACGAATAGAATAAAGGCCTACATGAAATGTGTATATCGTAATATATCTATCAATTTACGTGGCGCACACCAATAAAACTGCCAGTCAGCATGATTTTTTTCGTCATATTTTAACCAATTTACACAAAACCTTAATTAATTATACAACTAAACCTTCCTTATAAATTACTCCATTCATTGATGAAAACCTTATGAATATCAATTTTATAGTTGTTGAGCTTATCGTGTTCAGACAAACGGACAGACATGACATGGGTACTTTATTTAATAATAAGTATTGGTATACAAATATAGTTTAAATAGCGCTTGTGTTTCATAAAAAAATGTTATATTTATAATTGTATTATCGTATAATATTAATAATATTGCATTTGTTATATAAAAGTAGACCATAATCGTCTGAATAACGCCTAATTATAAATACCAACGAGAAACGCTCAACTTGATTACGTTAGTTATTCTTTAACGAGTAAAAAAAGCAGGGAAAATGCTTTCCTCATTCAATTATTGGACGTTGTAATTTTGAGTTTTATAGGTTAATAGGGTGAATTCAGTTAAACTATTAACTATTGAATTTGAGAGAAAGAAATTCGGAATTGGAAGAAAATTTAGTTATTTCCTTAACGAACCTGTGTAAAAAATAGATATGAACGCTTCGGTTTGAAAGTTCAGGTAGCCACGGGTTGTTGATAACAAGCACGTTGCAATTAAGTCGCGCCGCCGTGCCCCTCGACGTTTTTGGGGGCCGATGCACACAATAAAATTGTCCCTCGCATTGTTTGTATTACCAAAGTGCATGTTATTTTTGGATAATTCGATTCTTATTTTAACGTGATTTTATCGGAGTTAACTTTTAAAACAATACAAGTCGAATAAAAAATTTTTCTGAAATATTACAGTTTTTAAAATTTATTATAACCAATTAAATTAATTGCTGTTTGTTATTATGAAATATATTCACTAGTTTATGTTTTGATATCAACGCAAACGTGATAAAATCACAAATTACAAATTATAATCGCGGCGCCAAACCTCAAATTGACTTCAATATCTAATTTGGTTAAGGCTATTATCATTTTGAGGTCATTTTATATTTACGAAGCCAATTGAATTTTCAATATGTTTTTAGTGAATAACAGCTCCACGTTTGATCATAAAAGTTAGAAACCGCAATATCACTACTCTACTGATATTACATTCCCGTCCCCGGCGGCGGAGCGCTGTCGCCATGTAGGCCGCCCCCTCCCTAGCCACTCGCCCACCATACTACAATCCCATAAGGTAATGAATTCGACCACGGCCTATACATGTGACCTATAAAAATTTAGGACGCAATTATTGGTATCATTGGCTTGTTTATAAAGCGACTTATTAGACCTTACACTAAAGAAAAATGTTTTTATATTTTGTTTTTCTTTAATACAAAAGAAAAAAGATTGTTTGAAAAGATTACATTATAATCTTATACTTGAATAAATTTAGTGAATATTTAATTTTTGTTAGAACACCATGCAACGTGAAATGAGGTTAAACGCCCGCCTCGCCGAGTATAGCTACAAAATGCCTTACCAACCTAATGTGACCTCTTTGAACCTCTTTCAAGATCCGTAATGCATTGAATAAGTTTGAACTGCGTGAAGACACTATGCGTAGTAAGAAATAAAATCTCCTTAAAAGAATGCGGGTTGAAGAATGGTGGAGATTATATCTACATTTTTTTAGATACAATAAATCAAATTAAATAATTATTTATTTGAGTAAGCTTATAAGGGCACTTTTGAATCGTATTAAATTAACAAAAAACTACCAACGGTTTCAGAATTGAGAAGACCGGCAAGAAACTCGGTATTCATTCTTTTTCAACCTATTAATTACAGAGTCAAATAAATACAATTTTCTTTTTGCATACTCCGCTGGAAATCAACAAATACTAATTCCACGCTTTATATCATTAAAGATATTTAAAAACTGTCTTTTTAATCTTGAATAGTTATGTTTTATTTATCAAAGCTTTTTTTGATACAAGATTTAAATTTATTAATTTACTTATAGGCAAAGTTAAAAATAACTTATAAAATATTATTATAGAAACGATTACCGTTTAATACAATGTAGTCATGAAAATATTACAAAAATATATTGTGCTTTAATTACCGATGAAGCATTTTCTTTGTTGGGATGAAAAACAATGGAGAAAGTATAATAATATAGCGAATACTTTGACTTAATAATTAATATACTTTATCACTTTTTAACATATAATCAATTAAACATTTATAACACGTACGGGCTTAATTAATCTTCACCCAATTATTCGTGCACTATATAAGGACAGACGAGCAGATAATATTTGTTTAATGCTATTATACATTGAGAAGATAAATTTATGTATTGTTTTGTTAAATTATGCAACAATTGATCAAAAATCATTCAGTATCATATTGTCTGCTACAATAAACCAAAATTAATGAATATACCAAATTAAAACATAAAGTAAGTCTCAGGCATTCGTTATAGCTGTAGTTACTAAATCTGATGTTTAAGTTAAATTAGTCATCAAAACTCGAACTTATTGAATATAATTTTCAATTGCTGTTGTTCAGAACTATGTTATGTTAATTTTGTAGTAGGTATTATTGTTAATTAAATTGAGGTAGTGTTGAAACTTACGCGAGAATAATGTTCCAAGCATAATAACGCAATAATTTACATTCTAAGCTTATCTTTCTATTATAAATATTTGCTAAAATATGCATAATATGCACGTATTTGCATGTTTCGTTATGACATAAGTTAATTTTATTTTATGATTTTTATATATAATGACGTAATATATAAAGGCTTATGTTATTGTTAATATTTAGTACATCAAATATTTATGAACTACCTTTTCAAATGGAAAACAATTGAAGACTTGTTGTTGACGATTCTCTGAGGGGCTACTAAAATGTCCCACGTGATTGGTTCCACGTCATCTATGCAGGCTATGCAGCATATATATCGACTTAATAATTAGGAATATATAAATCGGATTAATATATAGCGATACAGATATTTTAAAATCCTATAAACAAGGGCATGAAAACTTTCCTGAAGTAATAAGTTAATATTTAAACTATTCAGTTAAACATCGATGTGACTTGAATTGATTTGATATTCCGACACTCGTGAACTATGCAAAAGCTGATTGATTCAGTTGGAAAACAAATTCAATGCTACGAGTTAGTCCGTCCCGGTTGCTTTATACTCCCAAACTTGGCCCTGACTTTCCTCGTCCGTTGTTCTAGACGTTCATTTTTAAACAAGTGATTTAGACACTATAAAGTTTCGCCATTTTGCTTTTGACTTAGCGAGTGCTTCGATCTTAGTATCGAAGCGCTTTAAGTACGCTTTAAATACCGCGTCCCGACTCTTCAGCGTTCTATTGCAAATCGTAATGAAAAAGTTTCGAATGGTAGAGCCAAATACTGCGTTCATTTTGAACCATGATTTTTATTTGAGACTAGCAAAGTAAGCGCATTTAGCAGACTATGGCGTAGAGTGCTGAGTTATTTTGCTCTTTGGTAGCGACTAATCTTTTAACGCGTCACAGGCGCACGCACATAAATTGTGGTTGAATTACGAGCCGCTTCGAATGAACTCGATGTTAAAAACTTACCTCCTTTCTCCCTACTGTATATTTTTACGATGCTTATTTAGCACTTATATAACACTCTTGAAAATAAACTTTTATATTACGATGAAATTAATAAAGATTTATATTTCATTTGAAATTTGATTTGCAGTGGCTCTAAAATCTTAAAGAAATTAATCTTACGCTAAGATTGTAGTCTTGTTCTTAACTTTCAGGTTAGTCTTCATTATTACGTTTCACAGTTTCCGGTCGGCGGATTTGATTTATGGCTTTAATTTGGCAAAGTTGGCGACGACGGGCCGAGACATGTCGGAGTGTTTTCAAGGAGCCATCGTGCAATTGTTTAATTAATCTTAAGCTACAGAGGCGTTGAGCGCCACACTCGCTGCGGGTGCACTACACTTGGCCAACTTTAAACTCGTTAAAAGTTCCTTTGAAACATTTGGCACCAGATAAGCCGCAGTCAGACTCGCTCTCGAGATTGTTAACTTATCTGGTGTTATAATTAAACAGCGTTTCATGTTCCATTTCTCGCCGATTTCTATTGAATGTCTACAAGATTAAGAGGCAGTCATTAGACATTTTCAATATGTCAACATTTCAAGATTCATAAGTTAATAAACAAGCAAGAATAATAAAGTTTAATGAGACAGATTTGAGTGTGCTGGTTCTGCTATCGCCAAACGCATGTACATAACAAGGTATTGAGTGAACAAGGCTCATTCCACGCACACAAGATGGCGGACAATGGCCCTTAGCGGATAATTACTCAAATAGATTGCCCATTGGGGCATTGTCTCTATGTGCCTCTAACATAATATAGGAAGGTTACTGATGCGCATACTAAATTTTCGTACAAAACTTATTCGTCCTTGCAATATGTCCTATATCTTTGAAAAATATATTGTTCTAATAACTATCCACTTTAATTGCGTCTTTAAAATTTCTTTATAGTGTTTCTTGTCAAATATATTTCAATTGTGATTTCGAATAAAACATCTAGTGATATTTTAATTTAAAAGAACCCAACATTATTTTCACATAACGTAATGTCGTTCAACCACAACCAAGATAGGTGTTTTTTGCACTTATACTGAACGTGGTCAGATGCATCATAGTTAGCCTTAATTTCGGAGTTCGTGACGGACTGGCAAAATTTTTCTCGGTTCGCATCACGGGCTTTTAATCAGACATTTTGATCAACACGTCCTCGCTCGGTAATATAATTACAGTTAACAGCAGTACGGCGACGTTATCGCGCATATAAATTAGAGCGATTTACATTTAGCGTCGCGACACGGAGCCGGCTATTATCGTGAGTGATGCGGGAATGTGTGCGGGCTCGAGATCATCGCCAATCATTCTATCGGGACTACTATCGGTTTTATTTCAACCCGGATATAAAATATCGCAATCATATTCAAAATAAACATTTAACACTGAATGTGTCATAAACATGGGATGCAGTTATCTGCTTATATACTCGTATACATTGAAAACTTAATAAAACGCCTATAACATTATTAAATAAATAGTACCTTATAATGTACTATTTTTTTAAAGACTTTTTTAATTAGTTTTCTTTTTATTAAACCTTTATCCGGCAAAACGTTAACACGTCCACATCAATCGCATTCTGTTAAATTAAATTAAAATCATTCATTAAACGTTCACTCACATTATTTCCGTCACGCCGTTCATAAATTAATTTTCCACATTTCGCTGTAAGTCCTCCGCAAATTGATCTTAATTTACTTGAAATGTATCGCTTTAATGATAACCATAAACAATATTCGGTAGAGGAAGACAAAATAATTATTAAAATACCTTAATTGCTCAAAATTATTAACAAAGTACGATCATATCAACTAATATTGCTTTGTAAAATAATTTAAAAGACTAGTAAACTAAGCGATTGATGCAATTATTTAAAATAAAAAGTGAACAAAACCACGCTTAAAAGTTAAAAACTTTCTTTCTTATCAAAGCTCAAGAGATCCAACCTTTATTAGCTATTTTATCGAGCGTTTTAATCTCGACGTCTTGCGCTGCTGCGGAATGGATAGGTCTTATTAAAAAATTGTTCTTTTTATACAACTACTCAAAACGAACCGCTTTTTGCTCCGTTAATACTTAATATTTATTTTCCTTGAACTAGTTATTTTCGATTTTTAATGTGGACTATTGATTACTTTTTAATTACCGTTTTTTCATTGCACACTTTTAAAAATTAATTATTATATATTACTAAATTGTAATTGTTACTAACGGAGCGACGGTTTTATTTAAAAAGTAATCATAAAACAAATACGAAATTATATGATAGATTTACTAATGGAATTGAAAATATATACGTAACTTACAGACTTTTACAGAAGTTAATTATTATTTTTTAAATATAATTCATTAATGTGCGCTTGATCTCCAGACATTTGACCTTATCTTACCTTATATATAGATACATCGTAAATTTATGAGAAATAATGAAATAATAATTATCTCCTGACAGAATTTCATTCTCGTCAGCGGCGCTAACCTTAAAGATTAGCCATCTGTTAAATATAGATGCATTCGCTATCTTCACTCTCACAACCCAATACCGACTCCATCACGGCTAGAGAGAGATTATGTGTGCCAGCTTTTTAACTCCAAAAATCCTAAGCTTCTATTGACCCAAGTCAGGGTTTGAACCCGTCTTCGGGCAATAGATCCTTATAAGCTAACCATTAAAGCAAAGAGGCAGTAATTGCGGGTATATTTATTAAATAATCAAACACGATATAATCAACAAACTACAATAATTAATGTTTTACTATATAAAGCTTACATTTTCACATAATGAATTTCAATATGACATTCTGCGTAATATGCTAATCGTCGCTAGGAATTTAATATGTTCAAAATGCGTTAATAGTACGCTTATATCCTATAACTACCGAATTGATCTATAAATTAAACTTAATAGTAAATTCATAATATGTATTTTCACATTGCGATGCAACCAAATATATTTATATATAATAATCTAGGTAGCAGATTTCTACAAGCCCGTCTAAGTATGTATCACCCTCTCATCAGATATTCACGCCTTACAGTAATACTTAGTATCTTTGTGTTCCGGATTAAGTGGTTTTCGAAGGGTGAGTGAGCCAGTGTAACTACAGGCATCGGGAAATAGCATCTAGTAGTTTCCAAGTGGCGCAGTAGCAATGTAAGTAATGATTATTATTTCTTACAGCACCAATGTCCATGAACGGTGATGACCACTTACCATCAGGGGCCCCATTTGCCGGACGAGCAACTAACCTAACTATATAATTTAAAAAAAAACACTGATAGCACATTCTGTAATTTTCTGTCTTTTCGCAAGATATATCAAGTCCCATTAAGATAATTTTTAATTTAATTATTTCTTATTGAAACAACTGATTATATACATTTTGTTTTTGGTAACATTTTTAGTAGGTGATTGTAAGATTATAATATAAAAATTATTAAGAGTAACTCAAGGCACAAGGGCTATAACACCTCAGCTTCGTTGCTTAGCGTTGGTTAATGTTTCTTACACTGCCAGTGTCAATGTCAGTATTACAGTGTATATGGGCGATGATGAACACTTAACATCAGGTGGCTTATTTGCCAGCCTGTTATACCTTTATTAAATAAAAAAAAATACATTATAAATAATATGTCATGAAATTTTATTTAAAAAATATATATTATACCATATAAATCACGACATTACAGTAAATCCTTTATAATTATTTTGCTCTGTTACTTATTTATGAGCGAATAAGCTAGTAAAATGTAAAAATATTTTTTCCACTTTTACGAGGCTTTCAAAGCAAAAGTGAGAGTTTTTATTTTTAGATCTCTTTACGGTTATGAGCTGTGTTTCTAGGTTAATTTCTTTTACAAATGTGTACTGACACTCCTACTTGATTTTATCTTTCTTATATTATATATACTTTTCAGTTCTTTTTTTTTCAATATTCAAATAATAACAACAAAACAACAGAAGGATCTAATACTGGTGCATTATAAGACGTCCTCCAAAGTTGGCTAGTCTCCGTAGGGAATGGCCTCTGTGCCCGAAGTTGATCATCATCACTTTGAGCGTGATAATATATGATTTGATAATGCCATGGGAATACGTCCACTTCCTAACATTAAAGTAATATATTTATCGAGATAGAACTCAAAATATCAAACAATAGTTTCTGCATTATAATGCATGCCTGTACAAAATTTTTCTTGGTTATTTAAACATTATCTTCTATATTATAGAGAGGGAAAGTTAGAAAATTTGGATGCAGTAGTTAATCACCGATACATATAGAATGGAACTTGGAACTTGGAACAAGATGGACACATGATATATATTATTCCGTTAAAATAAAAGGGTTTTTCGTGGAGCCCAAATTTGCAACGTAAGTCGACGAAAAAACAGTCGAGCGAATAACGTACGTGACGTTACGACATACGAGTATATTTATGTGTTACGATTTATTCACAAATTAAAAACATATATAACTAAAAGTTTTATTATATATTAAAATTAATTTTAAATAAAATTTTTAGTTATATAATGTAATAATATGTCACCAGGCTGTGCTAGTCCGTAATAAAGTATGAAATAATAACAGGCATTTGATCATGAAGTAACATTTGGGATGGATCATTAGCGAATCGACGGCGGTGCATTCAGGAGAACACAATAGATGGGACAAATTACGCTACTTTATCGTAAATTTCGCCGAAGCAAAACTTTTGTTGGACCCGTCCAAGCGTTCTACAAAACTCAATCGGTGTTTTATTTCATAGTCTGAAAACGTTAAACTTTTGTGGACACAAATTATACTTACAAAATGTACATCAATATTAACGTTGAATACACTAGTAGTTTTTTTTTACTTAAATAAAGATAAATATCGTAAATAATAATAAGTTCAAGTTTTAATCTCTGATCATATTTACTTCTTATATTATGTTGTATAAAAACGTATTGTACGTAACATCAAAATGTTACGTACAATACGTTTTTTACTACTAAACCAACGATATATTACGTAGACACGTTTAAAAAAAAAAACAAAGTTTTTTCAAGACCAAAAACTTCAATTTATACATTTTTATATTATTTTATGAATGTTTAAAGAGCACATAGAAAATATTGAGTTATATATATAGTTGAATAATCTAGTATAAGTGCCAGTATCAAATTAGTACACTCTCAAGCATGTATCACTTCAACTCAACGTCCATAGCTATAAAATATATTGAGTTTTTAACAAGATAAATGTTTATAAAATAACATCTGATACTACACGTACTCGTATCTTATTTATCGCCAAGGCAATCATAGTGTCCTCAAAGCTTACTACGTATTACCTTCATTATTGGAGGATATCGATGGAAATCTCCAGCATCCAATCTCGCGGGGATCGCTGGCAGCCCGCGTATTCTTGTAATTTCTGCGGCATAATTTTATTTATTAGAGTATGCCCTCATCGAAGCGGCGAGAACACCCCATTTGCCGCTTCATTGACTTACAACGGCACTCCATAATACTTCGCACATATTTCTGTAGCGCCTCTCTCACAAATGTTAGATCCCTCGCACCTCATTATATTGCGGATGACATTTAATAAAACATTATGGTTATCTGAGAAACGATTTTCGATGAACGTGCCGCGAGTGTTGGCTTTTCAATTTAAAAGTATGAAGGAAACCAGCCTGTTATAATATATTTTTAAATCTTGTACATTTTTCGTACATAAGTCTACAGTTTTGTCTATGATAATAAATATTCTATTTTTACTTAAAACTAGTTTTCGGGTGTTATGTTTAAAAAAATGGCGTTAAGATTAATCAAACAAAAAATATCATCGGTAGTCATAAAAAACTGTAAATTATCTGTGCGATTGAGCATCATGAAAATACTACTAGCTCGATATTACTTTTGTGCTTACAAATCTCTTGATTAAAATTCAAAATTCGTATTGTTTTTATGTGTGTATTATGTTTCGCTACGATATTGGGAGCCGAAGATATATTTACTAAAGAAATATCTTATGAAAACTAACCAAAAGATACGAAACGAAGATTTCGCAATGTCGCCTGGCTGGCATAATCTTATCAATGCTAATATTATAAATTTGAAAGTGACTTTATCAGTTTGTATGTTCGTTACGCTTTTATGTCTTAAATGATCAATTGATCATCATGAAACTTTGCAACACACGTTGTCAAGAGTACGGAAAAGGTATCATAGCAGATCTAACGCGGTTTCGTCCGCGGGCGGAAACTATTTATTTAATGAAGCTAAAGTTTCATAAGTATCCATTATAAAGTATACCCTAATGTTTGTTCGTTCAAAGTTCAATTATGGAGTGCACATAGTTACATGTCTGAAAACGGTGTAGTAGAGTTACTACTACTAATACAGTGTGATTTTGAATAGTTGACAAATTGAAGTTCATTTTGATAGACCACGTGATTGTTTTTACGCGTTTCAATACCGCATTTATATAGTACAAATATTTAATGTTTATAAATGTACAAATTGATATCTATTTTATCAATAACATCGATCGTTCAAGCTTGTCATTACCACATATTAATTTGGTGTCGGTTTCCGTGATACATTTAAATAGATATTAGTTGTTTCAATTATATTATTTAATTTTTGCTATTTCATTTCTTTTTCTGGTATATTAATGTTATTTGTAGCTACTTATAACTAACTACAAACGCTTGACTTTCCAATCCAGAATTTTAAGCCTCTAGTGAGATTTTTGTTGGTATAACGCTGCTTGTAGTCTTGTCACCATTCCACGTCGTCATGATTCATACAGTTTCTTATTTTGATATTTATATACTTATTTACGTCCTATATAATATGTAGACATATTACCATTAAACATTAAAATTGTTTATAATTTACATAACAGAAAAACTATATTAATATAAATAGATATAACTTTTAATACACTAGTTTGATATTAGTGTATTAAATTACAAACATTACTACAAATTATACTCAGAGGATGATCTGGCTTATTGCGAACCAAAATATGATGATATTCGTTTTTATCTTTTTCCATTGTTTCAGTATAATTTCGACATTATCTAACCTAAAGGCAAAGGAATGAAATGATTAAATCGCGCCATTTCAAGGTTTATGTTATTTTTTTGCTTCTGTGAATAATTTTCCCTTTTGTTAATTCTAATTTTTGGTTCCATACTAAAAACTGTAAATTTGTTTGTAATTTAGATTCGTAATTGTGTAAAAGTAATTGGCAAATATGAATTTGCTCGACATAATTATCTGCGTGCGGTCGCTGACAGATTTTGATTTATCATTTTAATTTGGCGAATGGCGGAGACTGCCGAAGTACCAGTCCCGTGGGATCGGCTGCGACTTGCGACCTCTGCTTCAAATTTAAATTCCTTATATAATATCACTTGCGTCACTACAAAATGCATTTTAATTGTCATATTTTCCTTTAAGAAAAGTAATACATTGCAATTATTTAATTTTTTTTTATCCTTTTGTAATACTAACGGATTAAAAAACGTGTTTAATACTGACAAGTTGATCTTTCTGTTATAAGTAAAGTAGTCAAAGAACGAAGCCAAAGCAAAGTCTAAAACTCCGATTTTTGACAAAACAAAGGAGGAACTAACTGGACTGTCAAACGCCGAAACTCAATTTTACTAGGTGGAGTATTTGACGAGTTAGAAGTAAATAATAACAATACAGTTATTTAGGCTTTTATATTGATAACGAAGCCTCATTTATATTTTAAGGTCTAAACCCACACCAACAGTTGAGTTGAAATTTATAGAACGTTATAAAACTTTGATAATTAATTAAAACATACTGACACAAATATATTATGTAAGTCAATAAACTTTTTATCCGCTACCGTGTTCTCTTAAGATGAGTAGAAGTTTGTTTTATCTTACTTAGTAGATATTATTCAGACAAACACAGCAATAATTTTTTCACTTTATTGTTATGTGTCTGGATGTAGTATTTGAGCAAAGCGTGTTCTAATAGTATGGCTAAGAAGTTTATGGGCTCTAGGCACGATGACGTCACGCGCGTCGCCACCCCCGTCCCAACGCCACCCGCCTTCATTTGTTTTCTGGTGTCACTTCTTATCTCGTCTCGCAATTATTACAATTTGTCCGTTCCTCCCCTTATCTTAGCGAGTTTGCCACTTCAGCATAAAGGCACCCGACTTCAGCAAATTCACAAGATATTGAGGAGGAAATCCACTTTTTTCTAATTTTCGCAGCAACCGAGACTTTTTCAAAACTTTGAATAATGACAAAGCCGTAAATTGTAGAGGTGGCCACCAAATGCTGCTGAGAAGTTGCCTGTTTGTTGTTTTGCTAACTTTTTCATCGCTCGCCGCTGGTTGTTTGATGAGGCTTTTCACTCTGCACATTGTTTTCACAATTCCTTTTTTTTCACCTTCTTTATTAAACAGAAGGCCTGATGGATTTTACGTCAGGTTTTTCATGTTTGGTATATTCAAAACATTTTGACTAGTGCAAAATACCATACTGATATTACTACTTCTTTACGTACCACACCTTACCACCTTCTTGCAATGCACAGCGGTATGCGTTTCAAATATACTTAGTCGTAAGATACGACAGAACGAGTGATGTCAATTTGCAGCAGATGTGTGAATTAAACGGCCACGAGGTCGTTAGTGCGCGGGATTGTCGCACTCTCACATCTTCGTATTTTTATCGCTTCTTCGCCGAAGGGGAGCATCGCGCGTGCTCGTTGTCGCGACAAAATGTTCAATTTTAGATACAAATAAAAAAGGTCGGATGCTTCGTGCAGAATATTAACGGCTCACAATATGAACGGAGGCATCCGGAATCCGCGTCAAAAGTACCAAAACGATGTTATTCTTTTTCAGCGCGGAGGTAATAAGCGAGGCAGGCTCCGGTCGTGCTATGGATATGAAATACAGAAATGTTTATATTACATGATAATGGCTCGGCTTCATTACCAATCAGACCTTACAATAAACGAACCTATGTACGTAATTAAAAACGTTATATTTATCCTATACACGAATACACAACTCAGAACTGCTTCTGTCTATGAATACATTAACTTTCTAAAACAGAGATATAAGCGTGATGTTAATCTTTACTCTTTTCGATGTGTGTCGTATACCAACGTGTTAGGGTTGATTTTGAGAGACATAAGCAGTATGTATACCGCTAGAGGTGATTGAATGTTGTCAGTAACGACAGCGACGTCTGTGTCGCATGCCATTGCCGACCTGCGCCTCATTACATCCGCCAAACATCGTCACTTCTAATTGCGCGCGTAATTTACTAATCTATCTGAGAACCTGAATCCAAACGTACGTTCTGTTAAAACAAGATGATTCACTTCTGAAATTTAAATTCCTTAAATTAAACCAATCATGGCGGAATTCAGATGAAATTATCATTATTAGAGAATAGAAATACACTGTATTCGCAATGCAATAATATACATACTATATGACGAGCTGGTTGGCGTAGTTGGTAGATACTTGCCTTTCACGCCGAAGGTTGTGGGTTCGATTCCCACCCAGGACAGACATTTGTGTGCATGGAGATGTCTATTTGTCCTGAGTCTGGGTGTAATTATCTATATAAGTATGTATTTACAAAAGAAAAGTAGTATATGTAGTATATCAGTTGTCTGGTTTCCATAGCACAAGCTTTGTATAAGCTTAATTTGGGATCAGATGGCCGTGTGTGAAAAATGACCCAGGATATTATTATTATTATTATACAATGACAAAACGATAAATATACCATAGAAATCATTCGTATGATTTCAAATTACCTTAATACAAAATGCCTATTGTAAAAATGCAACGATACAATAGTAAATAGCCTAAGTTACATGCATAAAACATTCTATATTATACATATATATTGACACATGGATCGGTACGCCGCAATAACCCCGTAGCCATGTTAACACGCTTAGAGCAGATTTGCCTATGAATTGCCATCTCTGCAATTTGCTTGAGTTTCTGCTCAATAGACTTCAACAATGATGAACTATCGCTTCCAAATTAAGCCGAATAATTTGAGACTGCAACTTTATATAGCCGTTATGTCTAGATAGCTTAAGCTCTCTTGTATGTTCATTTTTCGATTTTCCAGTAGATTCTCAAGGGAAAACCTTTTCTTGTAAAATTTTACATACTTAATATCAAAGGTTTCGATCGCTGTCTCTTATTACAGCGCTGGAATAACTAGAGACATTTTGGCTCAATAGGCAAGTTTACTTTGGTCCAACAATAGAATCCTCTAGCGTACAAAGATGATCTAGATATTTTGCGCTTTATAAGCAAATTTGTTAATTACAAAAAACTATCGTAATATTTAAAGAGTATAGACGGCGAATTAGTTAATTAGTTTCTTAAAGCTTTTATTTTTTAAATTAATCTGCACATTCAATGTATACATTTCATATTCACTACAAACTTTTGTGCTCAAAACGTACACTACGTGTCATCAAAACTTCTATAAGCGTCTAATAGAAACGTAAAATTGGTACATTTGTATTATACTTTGATGCTACGCTAAGTTTCAAGTAGCGAAAGAAAATATATAAAAAAGTAATAATTTATTTCTGACAACATGTTTTTATCATAATCAGCTTACTATCAATTTAATTCACAATCAACCAAATATTAATAAAAGTAATACAAATTTCATAAAATTAAAATTTTCCTTATATTCCAAAAAAATTATAAGCACTTTAGAAAAGGGCGAGCAGTGTCTTCCATGATATCCTTTGTCCGTTCTCTTTCGGAAGCATTCGCGTCGTTTGAATACGGCATCATGGGACCGGAACAAAACGGATTAAATTGCAAGTGCGCTGATGTATTTATAGCTGGTCCGGAGACAAACGAGCGCGCGCGTGATGGACCTGCCTCGTTATGGGAATTAATCGAAGTTGCAGCGAAAAGCGCACCTGCACCGTCTAACTAAAATATGCTCTCCGCAACAATGACTGATTAACAAAACTTCAGTGATATATATAAATAAAGCAAAAAAAAAACGAAAAACATATTGAAAGAATTTATTATATCATCTCTTTTTTTAACTACCTTCGAAAAGTAATTATATCGTTTTTTGACACGAGATCTAGTATCAAAAAAAGATTATTAATTAAATTAAAGATATTTCTTTAACTTCAGCTTATACTATTACAAGTAAATATAAATTTATACAAAATATGTAACGAACGGAACGTTGTAAACTAATTTCTAATTGTAGTCGTATGAAAGGAACAGTTAGTGCTCACATTGCAATGTTCCGTTTGATTATTACTATTGGAGATAGCACCTGCGTCCCACACAGCCTACATGAGCTAAAATAACCGCGAAATCGAATTATTGGCCCCTCCGCTGCTATTCAATACCTCTACGCACTCCAATTGCAGTTTCAGTTGGCTTCACAAATACAGTTTAAAGTTACTGGATCAATTGTAATCAGTAACAATAAATAACATTTATTTAAATAATATACTTTATTGAATTTACAAAAATATGACACACTTAAATTCAAACAATGTTATCATAAAAATAGATATAAACATAATTTAAATTATTTTAGCACAATGATTGTGTTTTTTTTTTTATTATTACGTACAAAAAAATTCGCAAATAAGTTAAAAAATAAAATAAAATTGTAGAATTTATAGAAAGAGAGAGATTTAATTCGTTTACATAACGAACGACCATACTGCACGCTCGCAACATTGAATATTTACGGTGTCTACAAACAAAACTTGAAGAAGCTAAGTGTTGTAAGTTAGCGCTAATTTAAGAGTTCAGCGTCGAGGCAGGCGGAGTGCGTCGCAAGCTAGCGCCCCAAACCACCACACTTTGTCATAACTTACTCGGTTTCGACTTTCGGGTATAGAATACGCGTACACCAATACAAATTTTTGCTTATAGTATCTTAAAAATCGAGTAAATGACTTTACACGGCACGACTTTTCCACTACTTACAATATTCTGAAATTGGCGCCTCATGTGTATTCTAATACGATCTATAATATTGTATGCTATATACCTTTTAAAATAGACTACTAACGAACCATTTTACATGGCTTTTGTTTCTTTAGTTAAACAAAATAAATGCGTCTATAAGAATTACATGAGTTTTACTTTATTGTATAATTACTTAAATTCATTACAATTATCATAGAATAGCATATGAAAGTTAAGAATACAAAAGTCAAAAGTTTTCATCGTTCAGCAGAAAATTTTGCCCTCCCATTCCTCCTTTTGTTTGTGATTTTCGTTCTAAAAGAAAGACGTTAGCAAACCCTCATTTCATTCAAGAATTTTATAAAATGGCATAATCTTATTTCACGATTCTCTTTCATTAACTGATACTTAGCAAGTTATTATTATTTATTAATTTATATTCTACTACCTTATTCTACTTTCCTATACTTTAACTTATATTTAACATTATTATTTTTAAATATTTTTTTCCATATCATAAATAAGATTATGCTTACATACAATAATATTTGTGTACTTATACGATCATAATAATTTATGTATCAATTTGACGGATACAAAGAAACACAATTTTTTTTGTTTTAGACTGAAATACCAATTCTTTTATATTATACACTACACATGATGTTTATGTATTAAGTATATACGAAAGAAAATACAAAACTTTATAACACTTTTCTAGGTATTCAGCTGGGTATGAATAAGGTAAAAGCTCTGATAATAATACAACATGATATGATATCGGTGCTCCAATAGTATTCGAACCACATATGTACCTTATTTTAAATTTCGTAATTTATTAAAAATAAATTACACAAATGACATCATGGAAAAATTTAGTGACGTCGGGCAGATTTGTAACCGCATTCTTCAACCGGAGTTGAGATGCGCTATCTAGCTGTGAATTACAAGGAAGTGATATAGTATAAAATTGTTCTCCATGAATAAAATATTTATATGTGCCGCTAACTGCCTCGTTGCTCTAGTAGCTTGATGTAAGTCCGCAGACCCGGAGGTCCTGGATTCTGTTCCCAGGTCGGGCCAATAAAAAGTTGTTGGGTTTTTCTGGCAGAAAATTCTCAGTAGCAGCCCGGAGTCTGGAAGTTGGAAGTGTGTACACACTCGTGCCTCGGAAAGCACGTAAAGCCGTTGGTCCTGCGCCTGAATTTTTTCCGGTTGTGTCGGATTGCTTTCATAGAGAGTATACCTGTGTTTGCGCGCACATTTGTGCACTATAATATATCCTGTGTAGTTGGCTAATCTCTCTTGAGATTGGCCACCGTGGCTGAAATCGGTCTGGAGGACATTATTATTATATATATGTGCCAATTTTCGTGGAGATCGGCCAAACAGCGTCGAAATCTATTAATAACAAACAGATATAAAAACAAAAAATAAAAATGTTCGTGAAGTTTTCTAATTAGGACTATCGACGTAAAAATAAATGGCGCGCAAATTGTATCGGATAATTGGTTACAAAAAATTGATTGAGGCATTGCAACGCATACCAAACTAGCTAGAATATCTAAATTAAAACTTTTTACACTTATAAGTAAGTTATTAAACGCATAAATGCTTTTACGTGTTTAGCGTTTTTGTTATACATATTCCGTAACAGCCTGTGAATGTCCCACTGCTGGGCTAAAGGCCTCCTCTCCTCTTTTTGAGGAGAAGGTTTGGAGCTTATTCCACCACGCTGCTCCAATGCGGGTTGGTAGAATTCACATGTGGCACAATTTCAGTGAAATTAGACACATGCAGGTTTCCTCACGATGTTTTCCTTCACCGTAAAGCACGAGATGAATTATAATCACAAATTAAGCACATGAAAATTCAGTGGTGCTTGCCCGGGTTTGAACCCACGATCATCGGTTAAGATTCACGCGTTCTTACCACAGGGCCATCTCGGCTTTTATACATATTAATTCTAATTATTATAATTATTAATTCTTATACATAATAATTATTAATTCTTATACATATTAATGCTAATTAAATGTTGATAAAAATTAATTATTCTTATAAAAGAGTCGAATTTTGTAGTTTTTTCGACTTTCTTTTGTCGTTTGAATTGACACATTGTATATAGATTAGTTGAGGTTTTTTATTAATAGATTTATTTAATTTCAAAACAATTTTGCTGGTATCTAATACGACATACGAACTGTTTCTCCACTTGTAGCTAAAGAATAAGAGAAACAAATATCAAACAACAATCACTGTAACCAAAAAGTACCAAGTGATGTTAGTGTACCAGACGAGACCTATGCCTAGCACGCAAGGATACAAAGGCTGAAATGATGATGATGGCTAATACATCGTATTGCGTGCTTGACTTGAAGGAAAACATCGTGAGGAAACCTGCATGTGTATAATTTCTTAATTCTGCCACGTGTGTATTCCACCAACCCGTATTGGAGCAGCGTGGTGGAATAAGCTCCAAACCTTCTCCTCAAAAAGAGGAGAGGAGGTTTTAGCCCAGCAGTGGGACATTCACAGGCTGTTACGGTTACGGCGTGCTTGACGTTTTTTTCCTTAAGATTTCTTTATAAAACATTTAAAATAAAACTTTAAATTATAATGTTCAACAATTTCATCTTCGTTGTGTTTTTTCCTTGAGGATAATTTTACAAAATGTGTTGCTTAAAATTAAAAACTTAAAAGATTAAATATTTTATATACTACTAAATAAAGCTTTTCTCTATAAATAATTTATTTTTTTAAATTCACAGCGCAATTTCTTCTGATCTTCAAAATAATAATAAAAAATTATATCAAGAAAATCTTTTTTTTTAAACTGTTTACAAACCTTTAAGATTTGAAATCATTGATTGCGCTTCAGGATAAAACCAAGGTGAAATATTTTACTGAGACCTGCCGAGGAATTGGAGCTTGAAAATTTTCTTTAAGAATATGAAGCACTTGACTTAAGTAAAGAAAAATAACGGTAGAAATAATAAATAGCGGCATAATAGCGATCTTCACGCGAAAGATTAGCCACAAAAGCCGGAGGCTTACCAGTATTTATAAGGAGTGTTAGCGGCACGCCAGAGGGCGAATATCTGCACAATTCGGCGTCTCACTGCTTCGTAAAAATGTTAATAAAATAATTGTCGAATTCTATTGAAATGTATCGCTGATAAAATTTTGTTTCCGCTGTTTTGTTATTTGGTTTTTCCTTTAAAAATTATAGATTTATGATACAATGAGAATGTTATATAAAAAATACATATATATACACACCAATATTATGTAGTAACAACAGTCACATAATAAGACAAATAGAAACAACTGACTACTAATTATTACGAGGCATGTAATTTTCAAAATGTAATATACAGCCAAGGTGGCTAAAATACTTGAAAGTTAACCGAATACTACGAAAACCCAAACCCAGGGTAAGCACCGCTGAGTTTTTATGTGCTTATTTGTGCTCATGTATCATGCCCAGCGGTGAAGAAAAGCATCGTGCGTCAAATTACAATCGATTATGTTACATGTTTATCTACTATCCCGTATTGTAGCAATGTGATGGAATAAGTTCCAAATCTTCTTCTCAGAATGAGAGGAGGCCTTAGCCTAGTACTGGAATATTAACTGGCTGCTACTTTGCTTAGATTTTTTTGTATATTATGTAGATCACTTATCTTCCCTTATTTTAAAAGAACATTTGATGCGATTTTTTGAGGATTTTATTGTGTATTTTGAATCCACACTTGTCCATTTTCAATTCAACAAATTCACATAATGTAATTTAGTCGACTTTACTTCTCATCTTCATATTACTAGTAAATTCGTTGGACATTCTGCAACGTTCTCCAAACGTCGCGAACTTCTCTTGGCTTGCGGTATCGCAACTTTGCCATAACTCGTTTAGTTCGAACTATCTAATTTACCTTTCCTGCACGCGGTCAATTTGTCAGTAATTTATTGCTCAGACCTAAATAAACATTACAATATTTACCACAAATAGTCGCAAATGTAAGGGACATATAAAATTAGTGGTCGAAACGTTTATTTAACTTAAGCTTTGGGTTTTTTTATAGTATAGGTAGGCGCATGAGCCCATAGATATTGGCATTGTAAGAAATGTTAATCATCGCTTACATCGCCAATGCGCCGTCAACCTTGGAAAGTAAGATGTAATGTCCCTTGTGCCTGTAATTACACTCGCTCACTCAGCCTTCAAACCGGAACACAATAATAGCAAATACTGCTGTTTTGCGATAGGATATCTAACTAATGAATGATGAGTGGGTGGTACCTACCCAGACGAGCTTGCACCTTTTTTTTTCGAGGAGGAAAGGCATTTACGCCTCCCGCTCGGACACGACCGGGACGGGTATGTGGGACTCACGGGGCAGAAGGCCACCGTCCTACCTACTAAAACCTCCTTGTTTTCGCCTCACCGCATGGTGGCGGGGTTACGGGAACGCGTTAGCACACCACCGCGATCCCGCTTTGGATGAGCGACCCACCGGTTGTTTTTTATTGAGGTTTTCTCCTCTTGGCCCGGCCGGTGAAGGCAAGGCCCTCGGTCCCACCACAGGTTGGCGCCTGGATGGGGAAACGAGTTTGAGAAGGCGATGACTGAAGTCTGTCCACCCAGCATCGACACCGAAACTTGGCGAACCCGCCTCTCCCTCCTCCTTCTACTCCTCCTCCTGTTCCCGAAAGGACTCCGGAGACCAACTCCTCCTCTCTCTCTCCAGCGGCCTAAAAGGACCCCGGGGTCCTCCTACTTGCCACGAAGCCGCTCGCTGGTCCACTCTGCGCAACAGAGAAATACCAGGAGCGGCCCGCGACACTTCCGCCACGTCAGTCTCAGCCGCGATCGATAAGCAATCCAGAAAAAACATCGGATTGCTGGTCGACCCCGTTGCCCAGGGTGCACCACGTGGAGGTGACTGACATCCACCCCAGACGAGCTTGCACCAAAAAAAAATTTACACGTCAACGTTATACGTTATCATGACGATTAATTTGTAGAGAGAGGAGCGATAACGGCGCCGGAGTCGCTTTAGAAAGAGCAACTTACGTACGTCCGTCGGTCGGCACAGTTTTAGAACGTAAAGTATATTTCTCCACATTATTTGTATATATTATTGTAAAACGACACGCCGCGACGAGCTTACGACGACGACGACGACGACGACGACGACGGTGGCAGCAATACATTATAATATAATACAATACTAGAAGAAAACAACTTTTCGAAAGAGTCTTCAACGGTTACGACGCGTCTCACGAAATAATATTTTCATATATATCGTTCGACGTTCGAACCGAACGTACCCTATAGACGAGCTTGCACCATATTTTTTTTTTTTTTTTTTTTTTTTTTTCTGGGAGGAAAGGCCTTTATGCCTGCCGCCCGGTCCGGGGGGACCGGGACGGGTATGTGGGACTCACGGGGCAGAAGGCCCCGTCCTACCCACTAAAACCTCCCCGGATTTCCGCCTCTCCGCAAGGCGGCGGGGTCACGGGAACGTTGTGACTTACAACCGCAACCCCGCCAGCGGTCGTCGCCATAAGGCGACCCATCTCGAGAGCGCGCCAGGATGTTAGGGCGCGCCTCCCTCCTTTCTGTGTCTCCGTCCTGTTACGTGACGGACTCCCCCGAGTCCGCCACTGGAGGCTGGGCGTCAGGGCTTGAAGCCCCGCGGTGGATCAACAGACTGACTCCGCCGCCAACCACACCTTAACTCTACGGCAGCGTCCGGCCTGCGAAGGCACGTCGCCGTCGAAGAGGTCTCCTTCTTCGTTGCGGGAGCGAGTCCACGTCGTCCTCCCGCTCCCGCTCTGCCTCCTCCTTTTGCGACATGATGCATGCGCTGAACCGGGACACTGCCGCCCAGATCTCTTCGCTTCCGGCCATCTTCTCGACGACGGCCGGAAGCGACAGGTCTCCACCTACGGCCGTGGATAGGACCGTGCGAGGCTCCGCCCAAGCCGGGCACTCTACGCGCGTGTGTTCCGCCGTATCCACGGCTCCTCCGCCACAATGGTGGCACTCCACCGTCGGCTCCCTACCGACTATCTCACACAGGTACCGGCCGAAACAACCGTGGCCGGTCAAAAGCTGTGTGAGGTGATACGTGGGTGGGCCATGCTTGCGCTCGACCCACTTCCTTAGCACCGGCCGAATGGCCGCCACGAGGTCCCGGCTAGCATCCGGGACACCCAGTCTCTCCGACCACTCGGCGAATAGCCTCTCGCGGGCCTCCTCCCACCACATCTGAACCTCACGTGGGTGGGGCCGGTTCTCCCCCTCCGCTCTCACTGCCGCCTTGATCCGCCAATAGACCCTCGAGTTAGCCTCGGCCTCGAGGTCCCATGGCGGGCTTCCGGCGAGCAGGCACGCCGCGGTGTATGACACCGTGCGGTACGCCCGAGCCGCTCTGAGCGCCATCGCTCGCTGCGGACGTCGCAGCGAGGCGACGTTACGGGCGCTCAGAGCGTCCGCCCATATTGGCGCCCCGTAGAGCGCCATCGAGCGCACGACGCCGGTGTACAGGCGCCTGCAGGTACCTCCTGGCCCACCCACGTTCGGGAGGATCCTCCCTAGCGCCCCGGCTGCAGCCACCAACTTTGGGGCCAAGCGCCGGAAATAGACGAGCTTGCACCATTTTTTTTTTTTTTTTTTTTTTTTTTTTTTTTTTTTTTTTTTTTTTTTTTTTTTTTTTTTTTTTTTCGGGGAGGAAAGGCATTTACGCCTGCCGCCCGGTCCGGGGGGACCGGGACGGGTATGTGGGACTCACGGGGCAGACGGCCCCGTCCTACCCACTAAAACCTCCCCGGATTTCCGCCTCTCCGCAAGGCAGCGGGGTCACGGGAACGTTGTGACTTACAACCGCAACCCCGCCAGCGGTCGTCGCCATAGGCGACCCATCTCGAGAGCGCGCCAGGATGTTAGGGCGCGCCTCCCTCCTCTCTGTGCCTCCGTCCTGTTACGTGACGGACTCCCCCGAGTCCGCCACTGGAGGCTGGGCGTCAGGGCTTGAAGCCCCGCGGCGGATCAACAGACTGGCTCCGCCGCCAACCACACCTTAACTCTGCGGCAGCGTCCGGCCTGCGAAGGCACGTCGCCGTCGAAGAGGTCTCCTTCTTCGTTGCGGGAGCGAGTCCACGTCGTCCTCCCGCTCCCGCTCTGCCTCCTCCTTTTGCGACATGACGCATGCGCTGAACCGGGACACTGCCGCCCAGATCTCTTCGCTTCCGGCCATCTTCTCGACGACGGCCGGAAGCGACAGGTCTCCACCTACGGCCGTGGATAGGACCGCGCGAGGCTCCGCCCAAGCCGGGCACTCTACGCGCGTGTGTTCCGCCGTATCCACGGCTCCTCCGCCACAATGGTGGCACTCCACCGTCGGCTCCCTACCGACCACCTCACACAGGTACCGGCCGAAACAACCGTGGCCGGTCAAAAGCTGTGTGAGGTGATACGTGGGTGGGCCGTGCTTGCGCTCGACCCACTTCCTCAGCACCGGCCGAATGGCCGCAACGAGGTCCCGGCTAGCACCCGGGACACCCAGTCTCTCCGACCACTCGGCGAATACCCTCTCGTGGGCCTCCTCTCGCCACGTCCGAACCTCACGTGGGTGGGGCCGGCTCTCCTCCGCAGACGAGCTTGCACCAAGCCCTACCACCAGTAAACTATATTAACTAAACTTAGGTTATGTTTTTCTAAGATTTCGTCAACGTACAAACTTTTCTTTTTTTATATTTTAATATCATAATTACAAAGCATAAAAGCTTTTATTCCGTCAGACATTGAACGTAATACTAATGTTACGTTTAACTAATTTTCAATAACAAATATTTATATTGAACGATTTATTTATTTAACAGATAAGAGCAAATGGTTAGCCTAATAGTATGTGGTCACAACCGGCCATACACATTGGCGATGTAAGGAATTTCTTAGGAATTGTGAATGAAGAAGTTCATGTGCTTACATTGGCTTACTCGACCTTCAAACTGAACACAACTCTACAAAGTATTGTTGTTTGATAGTAGAATGAATGATGAATGGCTGGTACCAACCCAGACGGATGTGCACGAAGTCCAAGTCAAAGTTAGTAAAATGTATAATAGATTTTAATGTAGTTTTCACGATTACTTTCGCGATTTCGCAGGAATGCTTCTATGCAAAATACGATGATATTAAATTTAATAAAATAATATTAAAAACGATGTTTTCTAATCATGTCTATGATGGTGCTTTCAGGACGCTATGTTTTTTTTTATGTACAGGTTTTCTCTTGAGCGTAATCTAGCCTGGTATGTCAAGATGTGGTCGGCGAGGTTGCGAGAAAACCTATTAAATGCCGATTCATTCCAACTTCAAAGGTGTTTATGTTGTAGGTGCCCGATAATACAGCTGGTAGCGAATTCCACAACTTGGCTATGCATATAATAAAGCTGATCGCAATGAGCTTAGTTCTGATCTTGGTGATTTACAACAAATGTGGAATCTCGCAGTGTGTCTAGTTCTCCGATTATAAAAAGTTGATGGCGCGATCAGGTCATGAAGCTCTCGTACTTTAAGGTGTCTCTTTTATATAAGTCTAGCTTGAAAATGAAAACAGTTCGTGACGCGATCGTTGACAAATAACTAACTCACAGTATTTAAATGTACGTTTAAAAAAATAAACGATAGCTTTAGTGCTTTATTATTGGCCACACAGTATTCATCCTTACAAAAATTGTAGCGTATATGATTATTTATATATATGAGCGTTTTCTGTTGCATTTAATATCGTTTACATTATACAAGTAGAACCCGTAGTTCTAAGAGATATTATAGGGTATTTAAATTAACGGATCATAAAAACTAGGCGTGGGTCGAGCACTTAAACGTATTAGCACAGTGTCGACAGAGACAGATTTCCTCGATAATGTTATAATATTTACTTAAAATCTTTATTAAAAACAATGGGTATATCCGTGCAAGTTTAGAATGAATACTTAACTAATATATAAGATTTGCAAAAAAGTGGATAGTATAAAAACCTACTCCGTTAAAAAATACATCTATGTGTAAACTTTCATGATGATTGGTCAAATGATGTTGAAGTCTATTAGATGAAAACATATAAGCATCCATTTTTATGTGTAACTAATTTCACATACGTTAAACGTTACAGTTCTACCAATAAATGGGCTATCACATACAAAAAGTTTTATTTCAAATCCGACTGGTAGTTCCAGAGATTACCGCATTCAAACATAAAACAAACTAACACCTCAGATGTAATATATGAGTATAGATATAACAATATTAAAACTGGAATTAAGGGGATTTTTGACTCGTAAAATATGTTTCTTTATGGCCTAAATATTAACAAGAAAAGCTGTTACTACAGCGGTATCCCAACAACAATATTTTTTTCTTTTAACATATCTAATTTGCTCAATTTTCTTATCAACAACTAGTTCGTCTCGTTGACAACTAAGATGCATTGCGGTAAAATTCAGAGTTTGGATGACATTAGAGTCGGGATAAATTGTAGAATGAAGATGAAGGAGAATGAAAATTCATTTAACTCGTATATATAGAAGTCACGAAAATGAATGTTAATTCCGGAGCTAGTTTATTTTAAGTATTTGTTGTATTTAATCTATACATTATATATTGAATATGTGTCGGACAGATCTATCATATAAGAGAAATATTAATAGCTATAAGAAAACTCTATTAAATTCAAGGAGTTGTATACATATTCGTTAATTTCTATCGGTTACCATATAATTAATGAAATGTTGGGTTACATTTATTTGGCAAGTTTAAAATAAACATGATTTCAAACTACATTTATTTGCAATAAACTGTTATCATCATAAAAATATCATACACATAAATGTAAATATGTAGTTGTTCATTCCAAATAAAACTTGATGACTCTTGAAACCTACTAAAAGCTAAATGATTGACATACAATATTATTATTGTGAACTGGCATAAAATAAATGAAGCCTAAATTCAATATATAAGTGTATAAAATATCATAGCTATAATTTATATTATATAAAAAATTATCAGGAGAACAAGGGCGAACAACTTTCATGCATTTTCGTATGCTTATTTAGAGCACCTCCCCGCTGAAAAACAGCAACTAAAACAACCGATGAAAAGTGAAGATCTCAAAAGAATACTTGTTGCTTTAAGATTTCCTCAGCTCACTTTTGAAGACTTTTATGAGACGTTTATGGAAGTCATACAAAGAGTTGGTGTACAAGCAACCCTAGTAGAGTTGGTATTTATTAGAGAGAACTATATTATAAGCTTAATAAGCCCTTGTGACACAATATGAACAAATATAACATGACTTCTATTAGAAAAATTGTACTGAAAGACTCTCACACTGTTACATGGATCTGCAGACAAGTAATAAACCGATGATCAAGGAGTCTGATCACATTTATATGATTTACCGAGTGATAGGGCTTTGTATAAGCCTGTCTGGGTAGGTAACAGATGAGTAGGTCATCGGATATTCTACCATTAAACAGCGATACTTGTTATTGTTGCGTTCTGATTTGAAGGGTGAGTGATCCAGTGTAACTGCAGGTACAAGGTACACGGTCTTGGTCCCAAGTTGGCGCATTAGCGATGTGAGGAGTGATGGATGTTTCCTACAACACCACTATACTATAATACCTATTTATAACATAAGAAAATCTATAGCTGTGACTAATGCGTTAAGAGCTCAGTACATAGACCCTGGAGAAGATAGCCAGGTATTACATGTTTTATCTTAAATAACTTAAAATATACACAGCATTTAGAAAATTAAGTATTTAAAGCCGTTACATAGATATTTTCTCTTTATATTACGGGTGGGTGAATGTGGTTATGGTGGGTTCTCACATAAAAAAATTAAGGATACTGTTAGTCTGTTAACGAGTATTAACGAGGATTTTGACATTACAAAATATATATTTTTTAAAGAATTGTAAAATGTGTGTTTTTTTTTTATTTAGCACTTTTATTTTTATCTAAAGATTTATGTATTCTTTAGGTCCATATTCTAATCAGGAACATTTATATTTTTTTCGTTACCCTACATGCTCATGTTTAAAAAAGCAGTCATATATATTTTTGTTTTTTCAACTAGACGAAAATTCAGATATACATATTATATGAATTAAATAGTACTTTAAACAGTTCCTAATGCCTGCTAAACGGTTTCTTAGCCAGAAATGAATTCCAGGTCTGTGTGTTTTACGTTTGTGTAAATAGTTTGTAGGACTAACTTTGCATCACATACAAACGAACGCGGTGTTTAAGTGTACCGTACCCCGTAAATATGCCGCCGCCCCGACCCGGTCCGTAATAAAATAACTTACAGCGGCCAAGGATAATTGCTTCATCATATATGTTCCGAATAAACAATACGAAACACCCTAGCGCTTAGCGATTATAAAACAAATATATAGAAGTGACAATAATCGATATGACAAGTTGCGAATTTGTTTTTTATTTAAATTTAAATCTACCAGTCAAACTAAACCATTGAATAGCAAAGAAAATTAACTATGTAATTAAGTTTTTATTATTTCTAGAGAAAGTTGTCAGTGGATTCCTAATTAAATTAATTCAGTGCCCGCTGGGTGTCAAAAAGTTGGAAACAGCGTAGACAAATATATTTCAATTCTCTTCAACTACGAATAAAAGTGTTTGTGAATAATATTATTACAATTTATCTTTTATAATATTTCTACTACTTTGTGACACCAAAAAAACACTATAAATATGTAGTAGCTATTCTAGTGTATAATAAAATAACTACAAAATACCAAAGTGCCTTTCTAGAACACACACACACACACACAACAATATATACGTAACTAAATTGTTCTGTGAATTTCTAAGCAATTCTCAGTGGTATATGAATACTTACGTTGTAAATTAAATCCAAGGATTCCATATCTCAACCATGAAATAAATATTTGATTAGTGGTAAATTAGAGCAGTGATTCTGCGAGGAATTAAATTCTGCAACGGGGTGGCCAGGTGGGTAATGAATACAAACTGCGGGCCGCGGTTAACTCCGCCGTAAATTAAGACAAGCGGACCACGAGTCGGAACCTCTGGCGCGGACGCAAGGAGCCACGCCCGCTCCCTAGCGGACTGTTCTTGAAACTTGAAACAATCAACCTATACATAACCTACCTTAATAAACAACGCAACGTTCGTTTCTTAAAAACTTTTTAAGAGCACCGTATATAATAATTTGGGTCGCATAGTAATGCCGTCTTCTCATATCATTAGAAACATTTTTTATCTTATTGCTTGAATGTTTTTGTATGAAGAATGAGTTTTAGCAGTCAGTGTGTAGTTAGTTGTTATTCTATCTAGTTGTATTTGTATTGTATTCGATTCCATCTCGGCTAAAGGACTATACGGTGGATTTCTGAATCGAACTTTGTCTTTATAGTTGTTACTTGAATCTAAGTCGGAAAATACGAATTCTGTACACTGTGTGTTTTGTATATTCTAACTTAGAATTAATGTTAGTTTCTGAAATCATTCACGTCTTAATAATAAATGGCTTAATGCTGTAAGGGGCTTGATAACTTGAACAATGCTGTTATCTTCTTTCGTATGTCAAATCGATGATAACAGAAAGAGAGAAATCAGCGTTAAACTAAACACCCGCTTAACAACATTTATAAGTAAGGCCTTGGCATTTAGACATAATCAATTTTCATAGATAGAAATTTAACGTCATTTGAATATAACACATAATACTATTATACGTTATATTTGCACTTGTTACATACATATTTTTAAACGGACAAGTTAATATGTTTTCCAATTCTAGGCAATATTTGGAATTATGCAAATGCCAAACATAAGAAGATATATATAATAAATTTTAAATATACTTAGTATCCAATTGAGTTAATGTACTTTCTATGTTACAAATTCTCATGTCTGATAAGAATCGTGAATCGAACACAATTTGCAATTAAGTCAGTTCATAGAATTCGACGAATCGATAAGGGGTCATTGGCACTATAGGCATCATCAGTGGTCGAACCCTAAGCAAGGGCTGCCACACATTATGCCCCCTTTCTCACCCCTTCTGAGTTCCAGGAAAACAGTGCATACACATTTTTAATTTTGCAAGGGGTTGCGGTTAGTTTTAAAAATAACTTCTACTACATTTGCTAATTAATAATGACGTTTTTTGTACCAGCTGGTATAAATATAATCTAAATTTGATTATAATTTGCGATATATTTCTTTGTATATTTTTACACCAATTATTTGTTTATTTTTAGTTACACACATTTTATTCCAAAGTACGAGAGCGCTGGATGGCTATATCCTTTTTATTTTATCATTAAAACCAGCTTACTGATCTTCAACTTTATGTATGAGTGCTATATTTTAAGCAGATTTTACATCACAGTATAACTTTACTACTAACGTTTTTAATCGCTTCATAATAAGTTTCATAATATTTTTACGCTTTTCTATAACATTTTTATTATATATCTATAAGCGGCTTTAAAGTTAGTGCAAGTTTTAATAAAAATATACGAGATAGTCGAAAAGGAGTTTTTGAATTACTCCAAATCATCATGGAGTCAATCATATTAAAATATCTTAAAACGTTCTTTAATGTAAACTGTCTTAGGATTGGAATGGGACTTCGAAACTTCTTTTCCAATTTTCTCCCAATGGCCATTAGGATGAAAAATGTAAAGTAGATTTCCGGACGAAGTCGAGATATGTGTTCGAAAGAATGAAATTTCAAACTGAACCGGCGGCTCAGGGACTGTATCCTCTCAGTTGGCTGCCGGGAAAACGACTTCAAGGCATTCTATGTAAAACCTATCTAATATATTCTTTGCTATGTGATACTTAGGGACCATGATTAGGATTCAAAACATCTTTACAGTGATCATTCCAATGACAAATAAATAATTAATTAATTCAAACATTACAAACCGCACTTTATAAATAAAAATTTTAATTCGTCACAAATTGAAAATTCTATTGGAATGATTAGGACATTTTTCTATTTCCAGGTAATTTTTATTTTGGTAACGTTGATGGAAGTTGTATCTATATTAAACAAAGCCTCTGAGAAACGTCACAAGTTAACATAGTGTCAACAGGTTACTTGAGTCGAGTTGACAGTCTGTAATTTGGCGCGGGCGGAGCAAGTTGCGGTCCGAACCCCTCGCTTATTTGCAAGCCCACAACTAACTTTAAATTACTCGGACTAATATATAACGTGCTCGACATCACAGTTCTTAGTTTGTGACCCGCCCCAGCGATTTACTAATCGTACAATATTCGAAAATATAATTAAAATAGAAATAAATGGTGCTTATGGATTTCTAAGCATAAATCAGAATTGTAAATCAGCCAACGGTAGAAAATACAAAAACTTAAAATTGGTAACGGTTTTATAGCATATACAATACTTGGTATTGTTGTGTTCCGGTTTGAAGGGTGAGTGAGCCAGTGTAATTACAGGCACAAGGGACATAAAATCTTAGTTCCCAAGGTTGGTGGCGCATTGGATATGTAAGCGATGGTTGACATTTCTTACAATGCTAATGTCTAAGAGCGTTGGTGACCACTTACCATCAGGTGGCCCATATGCTCGTCCGCCTTCCTATTCTATAAAAAAAAAAAAATACAAGATGTAAAATAATACTATCGTATAACTTTAAAAAAAGGCATGATACTAGCTTCTATGGAAATAAAATATAAATTGTTTCTCGTTTGCAAAGTTACCGTATATAAATTAAATATATGTTTCTCATAGCGAACCATAATTTTCAATTAAGAGCTTGATACCCCGCTGGCAAAAACAATTTCTTGGAAACAAGAAGAATTTCTTCTAGGGCGCCGTACAACGTTGTTTCTTTTTTTTATTCTCACCTATCGAATAGCAATTTCAAGTCGTAGCGCGCACGTCAAATTTACGACATTTTGCAAATGACATTATAATTTTATATAAAATCGCATTTAAAGTGAAACTAAGTATACGGTTTTAATTAAAATTATCGTGCCTTTGCACACGATCTCTGTTGTTAAGATTATATACCAATTTGGCCGAGTATATCTTCCAACGGTGGAGCCGTGTAATAGTCAGAGAGCATAAAGTCGTTTTAAAAGTTCATAAATTCAAATTTGTACAGTGGCTCACGGAGCGCCTTATAATTTGCTCTGCATATCTGAAAGAACAGCGGCACTCGGGTATGCGTTTGTTCAGAGCTAGTGAGTTTTCGCCGTTATTTCTTTAGCTGAGAAATCCCCTCGCACAAGTTTAGTTAGGAATTCCGTACCTATCTTCGTATCGCGCCACATATTTTGTGTCTGAAGATAGGGGAAGTTTCCTTTTTCTTGTGAAATTCGTTATCTATTTTTTGAAACGGTGTTTCAAAAGTCAGAACCATAACTTTGATGACATAAATTCGATTAGGAAATGCACATTCTTAGCTTTTTTATTTCATACTTACCTCTTTTTATTCCTTTTTATAATTATAATGTAACACAAAGATGTCTACTAAATTTTACATATGGTGTCATAGTTTCGTGTACAAATTATTTTTTCAGTTCAGATTAGTGCAGAATATGTACTAAGAAAGATGAAAACATTGCAAGCCAGGTGGCGGCTTTATTCATGATTTCAGTTAATGGCTGTCTGAGTTTGTCAACGATTTGTGTTGTGGTTATTGGTCGAATTGATGTTATTTTTAAGCAGATGTTTCAGGGGACTGTTTGTATCGTAGCACAAATGTCTCTCCTGTGTAATATCGGGAAAAACTTGCAGAGCGACGGATAGTTGTGGGGGTCAAGTTAATGATATCACCGCCATTTGCGGACGAGTCCCCGTTCCGAATTGCGCCCAAGCACGTTAATGGGCCCAGCTATAGCGCTCTGAATATTTTAAGGGACATTCGTTGAAATTACTACAAAAATAATGTCGCTTTGCTTGTACCGAATTACCCGAGAAACGGTTTAGAGACCGGCAATAAATATGCACGGTATCCTCTTCGCGTTGCCTCTTTGAAGATTACTTTTTTGAATTAAATATTTTCAGTTAAAGTTTTTGAATTTATCGTGGATTTACTTTATCAGAATTTGATTAAAGATTTAAAGTTTTGTAGATGTATTGAATTGGTTCGTCATAAAAGGATCACATAGTAAAGTCTGTATCACGTACAGCAATAAGTACATTTCAGTACAGAGAGCCTTAAATAATAAATGAAATTCGGTGATAGAAGAGCACGCAAGCGTCGGCCACAGCCAGTGGAATATGGCTCTACCTCGCCCGCGCCGCCCGCGTGCAGACAGCGCGCTACGTGCGCAGCATAATGCACCGCCCCGTGCAAAATTCACAGCTACTCAGTAAATTTTACTAGCACACATCTCATTTGCTCTTGTTTCCATTTATGTTTTCCAAATACTTGCAAATAAGGTTACTTTTCCAAGTTTGTTCTGTTACTAAAGCATATCAAAAATAGAAAAAGTCATGAAAACATCCAAAATAAATTAATAGGTTTTAAAAGTATGTGTAAAATATTATACATACGACCAAACAAGCAATTATAAATTAAAATGGTTTTAGTTACGTCAGTAAATAAAGTTTTATACAAATAGTTGTGTGGATATATTTTAATCTTATACTTATTATATTTATTTCCAGTCGCGTCTAAATTAAAACGCGCCTTGTCAAATATCATGCTATATGTATCTAGCAGTTTAATTATTTTTTCTTGGTCAAATTAAAATATCTACAATGGAATTATAAATACACTACTTTACTAGGTAGTAGGTTTTTTACAAGCCCATCTGGGTAGCTACCCCCTCTCATCAGATATTCTTCCGCTAAACAGAAATACTTGCAGTATTGTAGCGTTCCAGTTTGAAGGGTGAGTCAGTGTAACTACAGGCACAAGGGACATATCATAGTTCCCAAGAAATTGTTAATATTTCGCTGCAACAAAATAATTCCATTGCCAATGTCTATAGGCGGTGGTGACCACTTACCATCAGGTAGCCTATTAACCCGTCCGCCTACCTATAACATAAAAAAGACGTTGTAGTGGTAATTGGATGGTGGTTGGATTAGGGATGTTGTTTTTTTTAATTTAATGTTTCATATTTATATTTGTAAATGAAATATATTTGTATAATGAACAATTTGAAATGAAATATCTTAATGAAATATCAAACTTTTGATTGTAGGAATAGTTAAGCTCGCTCCTCGGGGCTATGGTTTAGAGAATTATTATTAATCAGATTTTGTTAAATAATAAAACATATAATTAAAAATTTTCTAGCGTGGTTAGTTAGGGCTTAGTGTAGGTCCGGGTGGGTACCACACACTAATACCGCCGCAATTATTCCACCACCAAATATCAAAACTTAACATTGCTGTATTCAGGTGAGTGGTAGAGTCAATATTATTACACACACACGTTTTCGATTACGTGGTTGATGACACGTTCACGGTGCAAAAAGTGGTTATGCTTCTTGCAGTACGATGGCTAGTGTCCCCGTTTACCATAAGTTAGCCCCTATGCTATGCTGCGTTCTGAAATTAATAAAAAAAAAGTATATTTTAACGTTAGCGCTCCCCTCTGCCAAAATATATTGCAAAAATAAATAATACTGTATAAGCCATATACAGTATTATTACATAATATGTGTAGTGAGAGAAATAAAAATATATATAAATATCTAGTAATTATCAATTAAACAAAGACCGACTTAGCTTGGGTATTAAAAAAATCGTATTCTTCTTGCAAATGCGTCTTATTGCATAACGTCACAGTTATCTTACCAATTTCAAGGGGAACCCCGTACGTTGTAGTCGCTGTACAGTAATTTGACCGCAATATATACCAAAATGTGGACTAATATAAGGTAAACAAATAAACCGAACGCCTTCACAATGTTTACCCAAACGATGTTAGCCAAATATACGAAACTGAAATTATATTATTGAATTATAGGATAGTAGTAAGATATTTATTTGCAATGGCGATAAATATTTAGTTACAGGTTTATCTGTTCATAATAAAATCCCGTTCAAACCATCAAAAATAAAAGTTCTCAATAGTTAATCAAATGCAAAAATATATACTTTCAATTAATATTATATAATTATACCTAGGCTAAGTCCTATTCAGCATTCGTCTTATGTTCTTCGCCATGCCGTATTTACATCCTAAAATTATTTTGTTGCAGCGTGGAATACAGTTAGTGTTTACTTACTCGCACTGCTCAGTTCCCAACTGTCATGTTACATATGTTTGTACATAGCAGTGAGCAGTTATCAGGATTATTTATATGTATAATGTGTATTATAAAAGACAATACAATTGAATAATTTGTCTATACCGTAATAATTACCTATATTTGTAAAATAGTAATAAAAGAAGTCGCAATTATATTCGCGTCTGCTGGTTGTTTATCTGCTTAATTCAACTATCAATATTCTAATTAGATTTCCACTTTATATTTAAAGATTATTTTCTGAAAGGTTTATATGCATAATAAATTCTTATCAAAATATGAGTAGCAGAAACGAATCAAAGTTCACTAATCAAGTCTTCGAAAAACACCATTTCACGCCTTCAATTACATCCATACTGTTTACAGTATGTATATACATCAAATGAATGTACAACTGAATCTTACGCCAATGAAATTTCTACAAATGTCTACAATATTTGAATAAAAGCTAGAAAGAATGACGTCACTCGTGCGGTAAGGTATTGATTATATCATTGAAATCATTTAAATTTCATTAAGTAATTAAAGTAATATAACGATTGGACTGCTAAAAACCTTATATTTTTCATATTAATAAATAATATATAATATTCGAAACAAATTAACAATATATTTTTTTAGTTTTCACTAATAATATGTTACTATATTGGTTTTACTACGTTACAATATTTCAAAGGAAAATTAAACTTATGAGCTACTTTTGTAGCAGATTGTTCGTAAGGTAGGCTTTGTCTGCAGCTCGGCTTCTTATTAACGTGCATAAATATCAGTTCCCCTCCTCTTAAATTTAGTGCTGGAGCAAGACGATGCTCAAACAACCTGCTCTGTATATTACGCCTTATAGTTTTACTTTATAATAAAATACAAATGTCCTTTAAAAAATCCAAATTAATATAATAACAAATGTAATATTATAAATATAAATATTTGACTTTATTTGAACGAAAAACTGAATCTGATTTAAATTATAAATATTTATTAATAACAATACTAAAATACAGAGCGTAATTAATTCAGTATTACAAACTTACAATCTACAATAAATACTTATATACTTGTAAGCCATAAAACAAAACTCATTACATAAGAACATTATCTTATCGTTAATAACAATCATTAATTATACTTTAACTATTATGATAGAATTAAACGAATACTTATAGCGTCTTAATATTCTTGTCATTAATAAACCTTCTATTCAGACCGCATTATTTAAATTAACGATCTCCAAAGGCGAGCGAGTATATTATATAGTCGAAACATCGCACTGAGATTGAAACAAAGTTTCCATAGTATTTTACTAGATTTTATTATCTGGAACGGGTAATTTTCCCTGTACAAATACTCGGCTCTGTTCATTCGAGAGCCCCAGCGCGCGCTAAATTTGAATTCATGTTACGAACGGGCTACATAAACCAATTACGAAGCAGAGCCAATAGCGGGCGGCGGCACAAGGAGAATCGATAATTCACAATATGCCCGCTAGAGTGCAACACCATCGCCGCCGGTGCGCGCCCACACTACTCCTCCACGTTGCGCATCCACACATACAACTTTGTACGGACGTCAAAAAAAATTTATTCGCTTTTAATATATCATATAAATGATTTTCTCAGCATAATTGACTAAAAACAAAAATATACATTTTTCAACTTTATAAAATTACTTTTGTATGTTAAATTTTATTGCTACCATCTTAATCATAAAATGTTATAATGCAATATCAATTAAGATATTATATTGTAAAAATTATAATTCATATCATTATTTAAATTGTGTAAAATTTATTTGCAATGTATAATGACATTTTACACCTACTTTATTCAAACTGCGATTAAAATATGAAAATATTGCACGGCTGGTCGCCCATACAAGGTCACATCGGGCATGCGCTTGTAGTCAGCTGCTGCTTAGCTTGCTGTTTCGTATCGCGCTTCTTGCCCGCTTTCAATGTTTTCTGTTTTATTTTGTTATTTCTGTGATGTAAACCAATTTTTTAACTAAAATTCTTGTATTTCGTTAATGTGAAATATATTGTGCCGTATAATAGTGGTGCTAGCAGACAGACTTCAGATAAAACAAGGTAAACGCCTTAATATTTTTGTTTGTCGTGAACATAACCTCTTCGACATCACATACGTTGTTCATTTACAGCCATTTGGGTTTCAATGGGATCTATTATAGGTTAATAATAATCTCCATTATGATTCAAAGATTAATTTCATACTTTTAAAAGTATTAGCTTTGTTTAATAAGATAAAAGAATTAGCAAATCGTATTGTGACATACAAGATTGTAAATCTGATAAAACTGCCTTGTTTTATATTAATAGCAGGACTTGTAGTGAATTCACGTTCGCGGAGGATAATTTGTAGTAGAGGAATATTAACATAATATGGTGCAAATGTTGACATGAAGTGAATCACCATGACAATGCCAGCTTGATAAAACAATGACGTTGTCTGAAAGTCCCGTAGGGGGCGTTAGTGAGCATTGAAATGTTTAGGCGGCAGGAAAATTTACCTTTAACTCGTTTTAATTTTCATAAACTATTTGCTAATATACTTATTTATGTAAATAATATAATTTTTATTTTCTTATAAAATATTTCATATACGTTGTAGATAAAATACCAATTGCAAGTTCATAAACGAGTTGCCAATAATTATGCTCAACAAAATTTTGAAAGGCATGTTGTGTTGCTGCTGTATTCAGCAGAAAACATAAAAACCAATAAATATGATTATAATTAAGTATGTAATGTTTGTTATTGAGAATTCTTACTTAAAAAGATATAAAAAGTAAGACCCTTGCTTTGCTTGCAAAAAATATTAAAAATACCTATTTCGAATTTACGCAAAACAGTTAAATAAAACTTTACATATGGAAATTTTAAATTATGGTTGATCAGTTTCAGGAGGCACCCGGGCTATATTGTTTGTTTGCATATTTTTTTTAAGTTACAGTTGTTTTGTCGACATGGTCCGAGAGAGAATTTGTCGGGCCGTGAAAATGTTGTATGTATAATTTGTAGAGTCCTATGTCTACAGAAAAGTTCGCAACAGAATAAATATATATGTTATAGATGCGTCACAGTATCCGTTGTTATGAAAAAATGTGGCTATCCGGTAAACGCGGCAGATGTAAAACATTGAAATTGATGTTTATTTAAAAAAAAAAACAATATCAATAAATAAATATGGAGTAAAATAAATAAAAAGATAGAGCTTCGTAGAGAGAGCAGTGGGGTATGACGGCATAAGAGAGCGTCATGCCGTTTGTTGTCACGGCATAAGCGTCTTAAGGGTGCGCCAGTAAACGTTTCTCATCAAAACATACGAAAAATTCTGTTTAATTAATTTGTAATACAGTATAGTATAAATATAACTATTGATTTCAATCGTTCATATTCATTAATATGAATTAATAATTTATGTTTTTTTTTAAATAGGTGTATTTAAAAAAAAACATAAAAGATATTATAGTATCCTGTCCTAAATTCTTTTTATATTGTATTTTCGGGTATTATTCGTGATCATTTTTTGTTAATTTTCTCGACGTTACGACAGAGTTGCTTCTATCGTGGTCATGAGTTGACTAGGAAGTCAACCTTTGTTGTCGAATGCACGTGTTTTCTTCGTCTATCTCCATTTCACATTTATTGTCATTATTTCTACGATAATTATGCGAGCAAACTACATTAACACAATAGGACCGGGTGAACGTTGTTCGAGGCACTTTAATTTTATGTAATTTGTATTGTAACAGTTTTCACGTTGTTGACGGAATTCAATCCTACCTAAATACTTCGCAAATTTAGTCAAAGTTGTGAATATGTTTTTTAGGAATTCTATGGCAGAAATGCTGGTTCATCTATTTGTTGTTCGGGTGTTTATTCTTCCCACACTGATTGTTTTACTTTTAAACAATTTCCATTGTGCGTTATTAATTTCTGAATATGAGTCTACTTGTTCAATCTTACCATGGATATCTAATGGCTTTGTTTTTTTATTGAAATTCATATCGCGTCGAGGTGATACGAATGATGATGTGGAGGTAACGTTAAGGTATATAACATCCGCATCTGTTTTGTATGTATTTCATATGCGATGGAACGATCAATCCTGACCATGATATTAATATCAAGAAATATCTGTCTGATTCCAATTCAAATTTAATTTTGGGCAATTGAAAGTGCATAAAACTGCAAAATATTGAATTTGTCAAAAATGTAAAATCGTTTAGGTAGGTACTACATACATTTTATAAAATTGAAATGCCTTCACAGAATAAATGCACATCCTTAGAAAACAAACGCACTTATTCCAAATATACATACATTTCTTTTTTACCAAGCCCTACCACCACTAGATGTGTATGGTAAATGATATTTACGAGGGAATAATCCAAAAACCGTAGAAAAATCCATTTAAAAGTTTCTTTAATTTTATAATACTTTGAACAATACCTATCGAAATCCTATTCAAATATAGTTTAAGTAAACATTTTCTATCCAAAGAAAATTCTTGAAAAGTTTCGAAGAGGACGCTTTTTAACATAGATCGATCTCTTGGATGGTTACTTAAATACTTATAGGATAACGTAGCTTCGACAGCCGCCTAGACGTAAACATAGCCATATCGCCATACCCAAGTACACCTCGAGTTTCACTGTGATACGTCCGTTTCTATACATACGGTATTCGGTTCTTGTTGAATAAGAAAATACATTTTTGTCTATTGTAAGAATGTTTTTATAAATCAAAATAGGTTTTATTTCACTGCACTAAATAGATCGATCTCTACGACTATTTCAAGATACAATATGAGGCTTAGAAAGTCTGAAATAAATGACTTAAAAGCATTGGCTCTACGAACAATCGTCCATAATGGTTATTCGAAGCATTAAGTGTACATGAGTGGCTGCATAACGTTAGCAAATGTCGACTTTTGTCCAAAATGTCCGTCTCGTCAGCCATATTCCGTTTAATGTCGCAATATTGTGAGCGTCGGCGGCCGGCCGCGGCCGGTCGCATGCATTTACATACATTAATGTGGACGTCGCACATGCATGCACCTCGCGTTGAATGTGTGTGCGTTGCGAATTAACTGTAATTGAGCTATTCGGACAGTGGCGTCCGTCGCTCTGGTGCCTCCATAGCTTGGCTATTTACCTTCTGCTCATCTCATACGTATGAGTATGTTCAATATTAAATTCCAAGATTACCTAACTCACAAACAAATTCCTTTTCATTTGCCCTAGAACAACAATTTATTAAATACATTTTGAATGTTGAAATATTTAACAATTTTATCAGTAATTAAATTGAAAATTAACATAGCGCAATACAAAACTTTATTTGATTCAAAATATCAGTTTCACAATGCGAATAACTACCTAAATAAAGCGTTTAAGGATATTCATCTTCACCCCTTTCTGTTGAACAAACAGGGGCGTCGGAATTTTGTTATTAGCGTTACTGAGAGAATAGATACCGTTCCCGTCGCACACCTGACTGATTGATAGCACTTCTTTACACCACGGGTCGAGCTTGTAATCGAGCCATTAATAAACTTTACTACCCTCAAGTTGATCCTGCGGATTCGTTATCCTTAATGGACTGGCAAATGCTTCGGGCCGGTTAAAAACAGAACTGCTAGTTATGAATTTTTAGCTTGGATCATCCAAGCTCTCTCTTCTCGTTACATTGTATTGACCTTATTGATGAGATTGATTGACACCGACGTATAAAGTTGATCCGACTAGACTTTTGAACGTGTCTGTCTGTACACTAACTACCAAGACTCAAGCGTGTTTGTTCACCGCCAAGAGGAATCCATTCCTCCTGACTCCGACTTTTCGAAATGTATCTGTACCCATCACCAACACTATTGAGCTTCTAGGAGTTTAGACTTTAACATCTAAACTCAACTTAGGGACAATGCATTGAATCCAAAGCTAAAACTGCTGGCAAAAAACTTGGCATCCTCAATAAGGTCAAAGAGTACTTCACACCTGAACAGCTTCTGACCTTATACCAAGCTCAAGTCAGATCGTGCATGGAGTACTGCAGCCATTTATAGGACGGCTCTGCTAAGTACCAGCTTGATATTTTGGATTCAGTGGATCGTCGTGCTAGAAGGCTCATTGGCGACCAGACACTGGTCACAAAACGCAAGACCTTAGAACACCGTCGTAAGGTTGCCTGTCGGTATTCTACAGAATGTACGTCGGAGAGTGTGCTCAGGAGCTATTTAATTTGGTTCCCCTGTCACCTTTTCACTACAGAACTGCGAGGCATCGAAAAGATCTGCACCCGTACGTAGTTGACGTATTTAAGACACATACGAAACGATTTGCTTCCTCACTTCTGATACGCACCGCTAAGGTCTGGAATACCCTATTTTTATTATTCTGACTTCCGTTTTCCCCACCACATGGAATATGGGTACTTTCAAGTCAAGAGTGAACAGGCATCTTCTAGACAAGCGCGGTCCACCTTAGACTGTCTATTCACTTTGGATCAGGTGTGATAAGCAGTCAAGCGCTAGCCTATATATTTAAAAAAAACTAACACTAAGTCGTGTTATTTCCCGACGCACTTTTTTTTTCTATAGACAACTTCAAATTTAGTATTTATTAATATTTTTTTTTTAGTTTATGAGAAATGTTTTTAGTATGGCATTTGTAAAATTGTAAAGATGTTTCTAAGCGGTTGTGTCCGTTTTGTAAACATTTTGGAGATCTACAAATCTCATACAAATATTTTGTATATTTGTAATTTGTATACATATGTATAAGATGTATCCGTGAATTTGTATTTTTTAAGTAACAAATAATTATTAATATTTATAAGACATAGTTGTTATTAACATTTCAAATCTTATTAGAAATTCCGGAAATAGAGTTGGAAATAATTTTATTTGGCTTCCAAATTATCTGACAGCGGGTCGAGCTAATGTCACCCGACGCTTGACAAAGCGACTGTTGGCACGGAGAGGCTTTGCGAGCTGCTATGTAAACAAAGAGGACAAAAAGGTTCCAGCAAAAAGTCATAAAAGTTTTATTTAATTTACTTTACAGAATAAAATTCACACTAGAACTTTGCAAGAATATGTTAGAACACTGAGTCGAGCAGAGCGGCTACGGACGGATTATCATTTAGAATAACGCAGATTCTACTACACACATTTAAACACGGTGCAATACGGTCATGGTATCAATTGAATAATAATTTAATTAGTTACATTTTATTTAATTACTGTAATATTTTCTGACCGAGCCTCATGTTGATAACATCAATGTTAAACAACATTAATATATTATGTAAAACTATCTCATGTACGCGTGAACGTAAATAAATAAACGATTGTCATTTATTTTGATTTAACTATCCATATGTTTAGAGATATCTTATTGGCAATTTAGGCAACAAATGTTGACGCGGTTAATAACTCAACGGTATACAGACCGCGTAGATAGCGGTGTGAAAGTCGCAGATTCTATCCTTAGCACTTAAACTGTTATCAACTTCTAATTTACGCTATACGATAACTATTTGAAAACGGACATTGCTAGGCGTCTTAAAAAAATCTTTATTAATCTCTCCCCTCGACACGAAGAGCCTTTCTTGACAAATTGTAATCGCCGATGAGGCAAAAGCGGCATCGTAAAAATCGCAAGTCTACAATGCGACCACGGCAGGACTAAGAATACAAAGCTAACGTCGCATAAAGCGTAGGGCTAGCAGCTAAAAAGCAAAATATTTCAATGTATTTTAACTAACTTAAACGTTTCAATTGTAAAATAAACTTGTTCTTCGATTGACTTTATTACTGTAAATTATTATTTGCATACTGATATTAGATAACAAAATTCTACTTAGTATTATCAATTAAATGTACTAATGAAACTTTCAACATAAGATTTTGAAGCAAAATGATATGATTTTTGTTTAATGAAAGAGTGATAACCCTATTCCTGGCCGATTCCTACCGCCCGCCCATGATTGAAAGTTGACATTGAGCGCGGGGTGGCGCCAGGTACGGCCCTCGCCTGCTATTTTTGACCCCGCGAACTATCGCGCTGGCGATCGGCCTTGCACAACTAACTGTTTTAATCGTATATAAAGTGCCGCAATGATGCAGTTACATTCGGTAACAAAGAAAAAGGTAATTTGTTACGGACATTTAAACAAAGCTTTTTATTTTATATACATTGAAATAACGCAATAGTTACATATATGTTCATATGGTCGTCTATTAAGTTATAATTATAAGCGTATAAATTATTAAAAGGAAACAATAGAAAATTAAACTAATTTGTAATACAAAATCAATCTCTCAATTTGAATAACATGTTTAATTTTTATTATCGATCCGATACAAATTTGGGCCTAAAGGATTAGTCATAAAAATGATGTCTGAAGGTTAGGTGAGCACGGTCGCGGTCGAGTACCTACGAATTGGGTCAACGACAATACAAAAGGTGTGGCGTCAGATAAGCGACGTATCCCGTCAACCAGCTGCCGTCCGACTCTTCTGAAACAAAGCCCAATAAAATATACCTTTTTTTATTTACGTACATTGCTTTTCTTTTACTGCAGAGCCAATGTATAGATAATCATTAGGCGTCGTTTACCCGGCGCTCTTTAATGTGTTTGCATGCTCGACAATTTGATACCACGCCTGTTTGTATTGTTGCCGTTTTGCCTTTCCGATTAGGGTCGCATTTAAGCTACATATTTATTAGAGCGTACGACACAACTTTCATTTTATACGGATAAAGCATGGTTACGTATGTGACGTAAGAAATATAAAAATATTTCGTTTCGATTTTATTCAACTACAGAATAATATGTTATTATTAAATTTTGTTATTATAATTATAATACCAGGTACCTATGAATTTACCTTTTGGTAAATCTTAGTAAGTAGATAGGTCGATGGCTATATTGCCTAGAGCGCTTGCTACGGAAGGACATATCACTCACGACTCTGCCGTCTGTCTGCTTTTAGCAGAACGCTATGAGCTTCCGAACTGCCCTCCGACACAGACTCCCATTTCGTATCGACAGTATAGCGTACAAATTCTGGAACCGATTGGAAATGTTTACAATTTCGTATAAAAATTACATAAAAACTTGCTTAACAATACTTTATTTAAAAAGCAAACGTAATATAAAACGAATGTAGAAAGTAACGTGCGAAATAAGACTCCCTGATTACACTGCAGTAAAATATTTACCTGGGTTACGAGAAGTTCGATTGCGACCGTTCGTTTGTTTTATATCCAATATACCGTTTTGTTTCCCGATAAAAGGATTAATTTGGTTTTATTTGTGATAATAACGAATAAAACGCAAATGTATATACTACATAATTCATATATATACATATAAATTAAAAACATAGCAAATATAAGATGGTTTATTAATTTTGTATTATCATCATACAAGACCGAGTTTCTTACATACATATTTTAAGATTTAGCTTTAAATATAAATGATTAGACAAAATATTAGCAACATGGAAACAAAACTCGTCAATCTAATCAAACATCATACTATCAACCTATATTCTGAAATCAAGTGTTTTATTATGTTTTAAAAAAATGTGAAAATAAGAAATTATAAAAACAGTTCAATTCAAGTTCGTCGTTTTCAATTTTGTTCTACGTATAGTATAGTACGTAGAGTAGTATTTCGAGAAATGTTCTTATCTTTTTTTTTTTTTTTATAGAATAGGAAGGCGGACGAGCATATGGGCCACCTGATGGTAAGTGGTCACCAAACGCCCTTAGACATTGGCATTGTAAGAAATGTTAACCATCGCTTACATCACCAATGCGCCACCAACCTTGGGAACTAAGATGTTATGTCCCTTGTGCCTGTAATTACACTGGCTCACTCACCCTTCAAACCGGAACACAACAATACCAAGTACTGCTGTTTTGCGGTAGAATATCTGATGAGTGGGTGGTACCTACCCAGACGAGCTTGCACAAAGCTCTACCACCAGCTCTATCTTTGCTACAATTAAGGATGTAAGTATTTTTTTTTCTCTTTTCTGGCGTGTATATATAAGTATTATATATATTTACATAGAAATGTCAAATCTCAAGTATCAAAATGCAAGAAACTCGATTTTTTTATAAACATTTTTTCATACTGATTAATCATTCAGAGGTAAATTTAATTAATTTAAGTTCATACTTATACGGTGCTCAAGATAACTCCATACAAATTTCAATTTATTAAAATCGATTCTGCCAATTTACCGTTAAAACAAATCGCTAAGGGCAAGGGCTTTTCCATTTATAATATTAGTATGGATTGTTATTACGTATAAGGGTGTTTACAATATGTTTACTTTTTAGAAAAAAATTTTAAACTTTGTTAAACGTTTCTCGTGAATCATTTTCCGCTTACCAAAACATTAAAATTTTCACTTATTCACGTTATCTATTTAAATACGAATATCGCAGCAACGGATCGTATGGAATCGGTATAAATAAGTTGTAAGTTTTTTTTTTATTTGTATCTGTATAATTTATTTACTTTATTTGACACGGTATTTATAGCGAGAAAAAAATGTAGTTATAGAGGGTAGTTTATCACTTGTGAAGCAGGTCGACCGGCGGAGCTCGGTGACTTGCCCCGAGACTTAATGCGCCTCATCACGCGACTCCGACACGGCATTTGACAAATTTCGAACTACGTTTAAAACTCAGATTGCAAAACTGCTAATCAATTTTATATATACGAAAAGTTTAATCTAAAAACTATTTTTAATAAGTACCGTAACTTGCCAACTTATCTCTACATTCAAAATGTTATACTTTTATGAATATAAATGCTTATTTTAGTCCATATTCTATGCGTTCACGCATCGTTAATTCGATTTAGTTGAAATTTTGTACCGTTGTTGTTGAGGCTTACGTCAATTTTTTATTGCAAGGATCTATCAATGTAGAATTATATGTGGCGCGCGTGTCAGTATCCGATAAATTTATACAAAAAAAAAATAAAGATATATTGGAAGCACACATATTCATTTTATATAAAATTTCGAATTCAACAATGAGCAACAACTTTAATATTCAATTAAATTACATTAATTGAAAATCATATACCTTAATTGAGATATTACAAGATTAAGATGTATAAACACAATAGATACGGATGGATAGATGGCTTTTTTTGATACTGCTTGTGTATATATACTCTACTGGTAGTAGAGCTTTGTGCAAGCTCGTCTGGGTAGGTACCACCCACTCGTCAGATATTCTACCGCAAAACACCAGTACTTGGTATTGTTGTGTTACGGTTTGAAGGGTGAGTGAGCCAGTGTAATTACAGGCACAAGGGACATAACATCTTAGTTCCCAAGGTTGGTGGCGCATAGGTGATGTAAGCGATGGTTAACATTTCTTACAATGCCAATGTCTATGGGCGTTGGTGACCACTTACCATCAGTTAGCCCATATGCTTGTCTGCCTTCCTATTCTATAAATATATATATATATACTACTAATACTAATTATTAAAACAAATAAGACAATAGCCCAATTTTTTCCATGATAAGTCGAACCGGGTAACTATTAATTATATTTACAATAATACATATATTTTTAAAACGATTACGTTCTCTTTTTCAGACAAAGGCATCGAAATGTTTGTTTATTTAAAATTATGTTCGTTTTTCATTTTCTCAAACAATTGTAATACATACTTGTTTATTTGATGTTTTGAAAAACATTTTTCACGCGGTATATTTGGGCAAATAGTTTTATGTCAGCCATTTCGACTTTTATTTTATTTTTCGTTTATTTTCCCTTGCGCGGCCGTAAAACGTACCTGGGCTCGCTCGCGGGGATAACGGAGCGGGCTCACGAAAAATTTATTATTGAGACCTTTTCGCCCGGGCTCCATCGACAGACATTGCGAAGGCGAAAGTTATGAATGACACATGTTTTGAAATATTACCTGCAGTGAACTGCTTCTCGAGAAGAAAAATTCATAGGATGAGAAGTTTATTTGTCGTGAAATATGTGGGAGTTTTATGAGAGTGGGACTTTTACAATGCTACGGATCAAGCAATTTCACAGTGTTCGGTCTGTATTGCGTAGTAATAAGTCAGAAGGATAGCGAATAAAACGTGAGGTGAGACAAATTGGATGAGAAACTTTATTATTGTATCTATAGCCTCAGTTTCATTTATTTAACGAGAAGTTATTGCGAGCAAGGTGTCTTCGAGGGCTAGGGTTCGTTATTTTATTACATCATGACCTACTTTTATATTCACTCTTCGCAAGACCACTTCTAATCAGATATCTCACAATTGTGTCCGATACATTCATTTATAATTTGTTTTGATAAATATTTATTTTCAGTTGAAGATCTTGCGAAATTTGAAGATACAAATACTTTTTTTTTGTTTTGTAAATGTCTTAGATGAGATCTTGCACTCAATTCACTTTAACTTCGTTGAAATTTGATTCATAATATTAATTTTCCTATTCTCTTAAGACTTATATATAAATCCATGTGTTCGTAATCACGAAAGCGTAACATAAGTACGCAATTAAAGAACCTTATGTGTCGTTCTACGAAAGTTATAAGGGATGTTTCGTTCAATCGGATAAAGTTCCCAAACTTGGAATAACAAACATAATTTTACCAAGTAAACTCAATTTATATATAAAGTACAGCGAGCTATTTGACGTAAATAACAATTTATCCCAAATGTCATTCGCCCGAGGGCTAACATAAACAACTTAGTCATCACCCGCCCAGCGATATGTTTCCCAGTGAAATTAGCGCCAACTTGCTTCGTCCCCGACCTCTGTTTTATTCAGGCGCTTGGGAATCCGGTATAATGAAAAAAATGTTATGTGGCGTTGTTTTTTTTTGGCCAATTTCGAAATTCGTACACAAACCTTCTTGGATTGGATGAGTTGGATCATTTGGATGGCATATTTACATTTACTTGTATTCATTAACGGCTTAATGTCTTAATATCGTTTACAACAAATAATAACTGACTATAGAATCACTTAATAGAAATTTAACCTATATTACATAACAACGAATAACGATAGGATTAAAGTAAAACGTTTCGTATCCTTCGTAATTGGTAAATAATCCTTTTATAAACATGTGTTTTTTACTTATATTTGTACAAAGCTTATATCGAAATCACAAAAACAATTCATTTTGCTGTTACTCATTAAATTAATTGAACACAGAACCATAAGTGTGTTTAACAGAAAGCATAATTAAACTATAGAGTGGACAATCGGCGTTTTCCCGGCGCCATCATACTGAGTCATAGTCGATCGAGGCGCGGTTCGCGGAATTCGCTAACCCTCTATACAACAGAGGGGGTGCCTTCGCTAATGACTGTCGGACAACGTCGCCGCGCCGCCGCCGCCTCCGCCATCGACGCACCGTCCGAATGCAATCAGAACAGCGTGCAAAATTACACCCTCAAAACTATTACATTTAAACTCTTAATTCCTTAGTCCCTAGCGCCATTTTGCAATTCAGTGCGTGTTTATATGCAGCCTTTCAATCGGCACTGTTATTTTGATAAATATGCATGAACTAGCGAAACCGGCTGCGCGGGTAACATAAAACGCCATCGTGAAAATTTAATATCATTTCCTGGCAGTCCGCGTAATGAGTCATATCCGCCGAAGGGTTAATTTTTTTGCGATATCGCTACACTAAATCTTCAATTTCATATATTTTGGGAATAAAAAATAAACACGTAGGGTTCGCGCACAATAATTATTATTACATAATGTTTTGGTATCACACCTTTAAAATCTGCAAAAAAGTCATTTTTATCAATACCTAAACCAGTTTAAACAAAATATTTTGTGTTTATTTTTTTATTTACACAAAGATCAACAAATAGTAGTTAATTGATAGAGAATTAGTTGAATTGGATTATAGTATTTATTGTATCAATTAATGGAATTGGATTTTCGCTATTTAAACATTTACTGCTAGTAATTACTGGTTTGATTGTCTTTTTATAATGCAATGTATACATTGTTTATTTTTACTTGGAAATCAGCGTGGTTGACGTCATTTGATAAATTTATCTTTTCATTGCAAATTCTAATATAACTTAAGATAAATTTACAAATAACTGTTTTTACGTGTGTTCAATTTAAGATGGTTTTAGTGTTTGTTTTTTCTTCAACGCCGCCCATGAGATGAATAATTATAAATTCAGTGGTGTCTGACTCGTTTTGAACCGGCAAACATTGGTTAAAGTGAATCTTCAACCACTGGGCCATCTCGGTTCATAGTTATTTTACATCATCTTTGTGTGAATGTATATACTATAAGTATATATTATTAAAAAAATACTTCATAGAAGACGGCTTGAATATAAAAATAAAGTCATAAAATTTGTATATAATTTTATCGAGTTTTAAATAATATCAAACACTGTCGATGTCTTTGTTAGCTCTTTGACCTTCTACAAAAATACATTCGATGAAGTCAAATGACAGGCATTTTAGGTACATTCACTTTGCAAGCTACCTTGGCCCACGCAAGGTAATTCAGTGATATTATAACGTTCTATCCACCAATGACGCCTTCGAAAGTACCTAGTACTTATTCAAGCAAATCCGGTTCGACTTCAAGTGCCAAACGCAATATTTTTTATAGAGGATCACATTAAAAAAAATGTATAAAATGTTCCCATAACTTAAATTTGCTGTAGCCATCCATTTCAGATGATGAACGCTTAAATATATATGTATTTTTCCTTTGGTGTAAAAACAGAATGAGCTCATTTGTCATTTAAAATTTAATATCTTGAATATGTACCTAATTTCCTGTGTTAGCATAAGACGAACTTCCTCAAGACTACTTTTGGTTATATGTGTGTTACTACTACAGTCGAGGTTAAGTTTTCAATTTATCTTAATAATTACTTTCCGCCAGCGGCTTCGCCCGCGTGTGAGGGGAGGGGGGGGGGGGTTAGGTACCATATGTCCTTTTTTGTGTCCCTGATACAAGATCATAAATGATCATCATCAAACTTTGCATACACGTTGTATATAAAAGTTGAGACGTGAAAGCGTAACAAACAACTCAATTGCGCATTTATAATTTTCGTAAAGAACAACGAAAATTGCAATACCATTTTTTTGTTATAGGTATTAGCTTTGATCAAAAATATTTTAGTATATAGTAGAATGTCCAATAGGCTCGATCTAAATTTCTGTTCCAAAATAAAATACTTGAGTGGCTGCGCAAATATTAGTTTTTAGGAACAAAAGCATTTCCCGTGCGAGCTGTAACTTAGCATAGAGATGCGAATACGCATAAAACTTAGTCGATTATAGTTGATTTTAAATGATTTGCACGGAAAAGCATAACTTACATAATATACGTATGTAATACCAAAGTGCAAGTCTCACTAAATAAAACTATATAATCTTATACAAATTGACTTGATTATTTAATATATTTTTAAATAGAGCTACAATTGAAATTAAAAAGATTATCAACATAAGGAGTAATATAAAATCATTCTTAAATGTCGGCAAACAAGTTTTTGCATCGTTCCGTTGGATACAGCTTGACGTTCATTACATTGTAACTGTAATACGATACCTTTCAATACACCCAAGGTACCTATAAATTTCTATTTAGACTGAAGTCGGAAAGACTAAATCCTATTATTATTGACCGAATCAATTTCATTTTGGTTAACCTTAAAGAAATGTTAACAAATATTTTTTACATACATAAATAAATATACGAATATTCTAGATAGGTAATTCAAATGGATATATGATTATGTAACACTTAAACCGCGATATTGTTGTTATTATTTTAAGAAGATAAGTTTAACTGCAGTGTGCAGGAAGATGACCTGGCTAACGGACCGGTCGCGGGGCCGACGGTGCTGCTTAGCGACCGACTTTGGTATGAGGGCTCTTTCGCAAACTGGTTTTTGAGTGCACGCCATTATTGCCGTTCCCCCTACACCCCCCTCTCGTTTTCTGCGTCTGATTTTATCAAGAGATTAAATTATAAAATTTTTCATGTATCCATTTTTTATACACTCAAATCAATACTTAAATTATGAGATAGTTTTTACATTATATTCTGATTATCCAAGTAAAAATATTCTTGTGTACGTATATTAATTTAAACACGATTTTATACGTTTAATCAAATTCCACTTACGTTTCTAATGACCTAACAAAATACCTATTATTTATTATTGGTATTATATGCGTTCGAAGCTTATATATTTTTAATTTAAGTCCGACTCATTATTGTATTTTCTTCGTAATTTGCACGGCTTATGCGCATTCGCCGGCCTTCTGGCGAGAGAAAGTGCACAACCAATGCTCTACTTTCCACTTAAGGCAAACATGACGTTGCAATATGAGATTATAACTGTGCATATGTTAATTTTAAGACAATAATTTGCCTTTCAAATAAAATTCTACATTATCTATCATTGGTAAATTGTGTAGCAATATATTTAAGAAATTAATGTAGGTAGTAGAATCGATTATAACGGGCGATAACATCGAGATGCGAGTTAGTCTCATTACAAGTAGAACAACAGGAACTTAGATGGATTATTGCGCTAGAACAGTCTGTACAATCGTGGGCGTATGGCGCCTGAAGTCGTCGGTGTGGGCGATACGAGCCTGAATTTACTTGTTTTATTGCTCCTATGCAATTCCTTTGTATGGTAACTCATAAATTTATGCGTGTAGCCTTATGATATGATAATGCTCTGAATATTTTAAATGTAGTTTTCTTTCTGTTGGTTATGTTAACATTTTCATATTTTATACATGATATTTATAAAAAACATTATTAATTTTATTAATAAATGCAAAACGATTGCTATAACAAAAGTCTTTGTATTTTCTCGTGATCTATTTTGATTTGTACCTTAACTTACGAGTTACCGGTTTTGATGTAACTTATAACTTCCTAAGTTTTCAAGCCTCACCGTTACCATAAAACAAAGTCACGTCTAGTTCACAGAAACTTCTGAGTGTTGGTGCTACTTAAAATATAATTTTATTTAAGTTTAATTCTTAATTTAATTAAAATATTTAACACAAAATGAAATTGTTTTTTTTTTTTTTAAATCTAAGCGTGTTTGTACTACAAATTATCTTATTTATCTGTCAATTACTATCGACAACTGCTCAAGGCTCTCAAGGTGTATCAACTCTAATCTTCCTTGGTGCCTAACAGCAGCAATCTCCTCCAATCGAGCCATTTGCATGCGAGTCGTGGGCGGACACCGCCTACCCACGGTTACACGGATCGTAAATTTTGTCCTTTTACTTCTAAGTTCCAGGAGGGCTTTTTTCCAGAGGAGCAGATGTCCATTTTTCCGTAAAAGGTTGATTTATTGCAAGTTGCGGCAATGTTCGTAAAATAAGTTAAAATTAAAGGATATCCCGAATCTGAATGTTAAACTCATTTTTGAAAATAAGAATCCTGCCTCTTACTTACGTAAATAACTTATATAAAACTTCAAGGCAAAAGTAATAAAAGGAACATTGAAGTAATACATACATGCGTTATACGTAACACATATTTTTAATTTATCTTAAAAGGTTTTCGTTCTGGTTGAGATCATACAGCTATTTTATTGTGATTGAAAGAATAATGAAAGGAGTAACGAACTCGATGTTTGATACAATCAGAAAGACCATTCGCGGCACCAGCACGATTCACTTTCTAGTTAGCGAACGGCAAGAGGCTGCCATTGTTAGTCGAGTCTAATTTATCTAATGTAAAAGTCGTTTCGACCTTTATTTTCTTTAATTTTAGAATGACTAAAAAGTGATTGATAATTCATTTAACAATTTGCTTATTATCTTAATACCTCAATAAGAAAGATATACGCGCAATCGGCTTCAAATATTGCAGTGACCGCTCTGACTCATACTTATAGCGATTGTAACCTGTAAATTGTGTTTTGAAACCCAATTTGTATTATTGGTTAAAAATAAATTATAAGCCAATTCTTTTCCGTCTTAATTTACTTATATTTTAGTTTATATTATATTTCATCTAATTTATGTTAGTTTCCTTGGTATATCGAATTTTATTTATATTATTTAAATTTAAGTCATAAATAGACGAGTTTGTGTATAATAATAATAAAGTTTACTGTGTTGGTATAAATTAATTGTAAAAATACAAATCAATTTTATATCAAATCAACCATTTTTTGCATATATTACTCATATAAGCCCGCACTGCTAAACGCGGTCGAAGCTCTCACCAAGCATTACGACATTTTTTATTTTTTTTATAGTATAGGTAGGCCGACGAGCATATGGCCCACTCGATGGTAAGTGGTCAGCAACACCCATAGACATTGGCATTGTAAGAAATGTTAACCATCGCTTTCATCGCCAATGCGCCACCAACCTTGGGAACCAAGATGTTATGTCCTTTGTTCCTGTAATTACAAGTACTGCTGTTTCGCGGTAGAATATCTGATGAGAGAGTGGTACCTACCCAGATGGGCTTGAACAAAGCCCTACCACCAGTAAAATTCACAGTCTGTTACTTTTTTTTACTTAAAAACCTATTTTTTAGATATCATTTTTAGGGAGTTTCTTTTGAAAACATTGTAGATCCGGCCTTCCTATTCACATTAAGATTACTCTTTTTTTCAGTCGATAAGCTGAGAAAATACACAATTGTATTGGACATATTGATTTCGTCGCAAAATTAAAAAAAGTTATCTTTAATTTTTATTCAAGTTTAAGGTAAAATAACCGTAACAGCCTGTGAATGTCCCACTGCTGGGCTTTGGAGCTTATTCCGCCACGCTGCTCCGATGCGGGTTCGTGGAATACACATGTGGCAGAATTTCAGTGAAATTAGACACATGCCGGTTTCTCACGATGGTGGCCTCACGAACTCCAGGCGGAGGTGCACGCAGAAATGTACCGCTTCCGGGCCGTGTCGAGAGGCCGCGGCGACCGTCCAGGGTCGGCAGATGTCGGGCGGATGTCAGGGCTCTAGCCAAGCAAGCCCTGATAGCCCGATGGGAGGAGGACCTGGAGACTTGATGCGTCGGGGAAAGGGGAAGCGTTTTTTCAGCGGAAAAAAAGTTTTCCTCACGATGTTTTCCTTCACCGTAAAGCACGAGATAAATTATAATCACAAATTGAGCACATGAAAATTCAGTGTTGCTTACCCGGGTTTGAACCCACGATCATCGGTTAAGATTCACGCGTTCTTACCACTGAGCTATCTCTAGGCCATAGGCTTACCGGCTTAAAGTAAAATAACATTGAAGGATATAAATATGTGTTCTAATACTTTATACGTAATTGCTAACATTTAGATATGTATTATAAAATACAGAATAAGACACCAATTTTGTGTATAGCGAGATCTAGTATAACGTATGCGCTTTCAATGAGTAATTAGAAATAATTTTTAGAACGAAATTCGAGTCATTAGCGAGAATAATAAAAAAAAACATATTTAACCGCGGCGACGCTGCACAGTCATTCGATTACTCAGCGTGTAATTTTGTCCTCACGAGTAAACAGGAATTAGCTTAGGGAATAAATCTATCAATAAATATTTACAGGAACATTGTCAGACGATTCGCTTTGATGAACACAATGCCTCGGTAAAATATTGCAGGCGGATTATTCATCGGCTAAATACTTAAATCTGTCTTAAGTACACTGGAGTATATTAATGTTTGTATATTTTATATTCGAAAATCAAAGAATGAAAAAAGATGGAGATTATTTAAATTAGGCGCTTAACTATATACGATCGTAATTGATGGCGCTCATTTGTATTATATTCAACTGTTATTAATCATAACCCTCATTCACTAGTGTCATGCAAACATTCGTGTCGTCTATCTGTAATACTACATATTTTAATAGTAAAATAATCCCATTGTCCATTCGCTATGTTAGATACACTTGTGAGCAAGTTATGCATGCACTAGTTGAACGGTTAAGTAAGCTTGAGCACTTCAATAGAAGTTTTACTAGTTTTAAAACATGTTCAAAGGCATTGTTCGGCGTTCATTAGGAACTTATAGCTCCTAATGAACTGTGAACACTTGAATCGTCCAGTCGGTCTGAAAGCTCAAATCAGTAATGTGACGCTTTCACAAACAGATTAGTTGGTGTGCAATTAGAGTGCGGTGCTTGCGGCGCACGCTAAGTGCCGCCCAACGGATTACGCCTTCATGTTTGCTCGCCGCCGAAGTGGACGTTTAGCGATCACCTAGCTAATGCCTACCGTTCGCTTATTGATCTCTGAATCATTAATGATTTACTAGGAAACACCAATACTCATCTGTCTTTGTAACTTCACTTCAATAACTTTCAATGCTTCGATATCTTTTTGTAAATACTATTTTAATGCATACATTTTTTTACTTCAAAAATAAAATCAAATTACTCTTTCAATGACAACATTCTAAATGTTTTGAAATGGAACTTTTGGAACGAAGTTTCTTAATTTTTTCATATGTTTTGATAACTAATCTTGTAAATATAAAGCTTAATATAAAGTAATACTATTAATATTAAATATAATATTGACCTTTCAAGATTTGTATTGATTGATTAGATAACAATACTCTTACAAGGGCAAAGCGTGTCGCAATGACATGCAACGTCGTAATGATTATGGGAAAAAATAAGTAGACATAAGGACTAATTACGTACGTCCATATATGTTATGTAGGCTTTGTAACAGTCAGTCACCTCGCTGCAGCGGTGGGGGCGAGCACGTGGGCTCTTGCCAATGAACTTGAGTGCGACGACTGCCGCGCCGCATGCTAATCTTGTGTGTACCAATCGCCAAAAGACTGTAATCAATTGCTTCGGTAAACAAAAATATTTTTCTGCTGAAATATACATATATTCATCAACAACGGCCTTAAAAGTTATAAAACAGATAAATGATCACATTGAATAGGACTTAAAAAATCAGTAATCGTCAGTTTGACTCAAAAGCTTTAAAACAACCAGCAGGTTTGAAATCACTTTATAGCTGGAATATGATTCGCCATTAGAAAATAAGTAAATACAAGTGTCGAATTATAGTGTTATTTCGTTTTTCTTAAATGGTTGGAAATTTACTTCATATTTTTGTCAAAATAATTTTGTCAATATATAATGTAAAAGATTTTCTTAAAGTTAACTAGCATTTTTCGTAAAATCAGTACGTTAGTTTTTATATTAATAAAAATTGGAGTAGTATTTGGCTTATGGTCCTTTCCAAGATTAATATTTTATATTGTTCCGAATTCATAAAATACCATTTCTATAACTTTTACAAAAATTTAATTAAAACATTGTTACGGTACAATCGTGTTGAAAGTTTATTATACTCAGTCACACCTACAATAGGGCTAAATTCCTAATAACCTAAATATTAATTTAATTTAGCCCCACATCGATTCCACATCACGCACATTACTATAAAATTTATTACACGCCCTATGTTATATATATTATATCGTACAAGACAAGTTAAAATGAATTTATATAATAGACAGAAAATATTAAAAATATTCTCTTATTTGTATATTTTAAGAATATATGGTATTCATATTTTTTATTTAATACGAGTTAGTGTTAGTATCTGTGTTCATAAAACACTTACATCGTAATACATATATTTCTTATGGTTTATGATAAACGACATCTTCTGTATTTATCGTTAAAATTCAGCCATTTTTCACATAACCTTAATTGGTTATTTACCTACACCTTCCTCATGAATCAGTCCGTCCATTGGTGAAAACCGTTTGAAAATCTGATTAATAGTTTTTGAGTTTATCGCGTTCAGACAGACATAAATTAAAACAAAAAAATATTTCTTTGTATCAATATGGCAATGTCCAACTGTTGGGCATAAGCCTACTATCCTCTCGAGGAAAAGGCCTTATCCCACGTTGCGCCAACGACGTTTGTATGTCCACACATATGACAGAATTTCATCCGATATAGGTTTCCTCACTATATTTTATTTCATCACTGAGATCAATAAATATAAATACAAATTAAACAATATTAAAGCTAAGTGATACTTGCCTAGGTTTGAATCCGCAATCTTCGGTTAAGGTTCTCGTTTTCTAACCATTAGGATATCTTGGTTCGGCAATATTACGCGTACGAAAATGTTTTCGAACTTTATCTTTATTTATATTTTAGATTTGTAAATTAAATTACAAAGAAAAACACTTGACGTTATTAAGTTAAATATACAGTATAAGATAAATTATACTTTTTACATTATGTTGGAAGAACTTGAATGATTGGAAGTATTGAAATAAGAATCGAGCAAACATACATATTATTGCTACGAACTGATAGTTCATGACTTGGGCCTCAGAGAACACGTTTACTTTAAAAAAAATAAGCTTTCCAGATATTTTATAAGTGCTACGTTGCCAGTCTGTAGGACAATAAATACCAAAATTATTTTTTTACTTTCCATTACTGCTCTTTTATTACTGTATGTTGAATATATTTTGCATTTAAAATATACGCGATGCCTTTAAACGTGACTAACAGTTAGTCGGTGTGCTTTTTATATAATACTTTGTATAGTCATATAAAATGGACGAATTAATGGTATAGCGTGGGATGACCTACTCGTTGATTTGGTTTGTTCATCCACTTCGTCTTGTATATCGATTAGTCAAGAATCCGCGCCCATGGGCCAACTTATGTCATTTGGCCGGGAGTCAAGGACGACGACGCGCGGCTCGTCGGTGCCACGCCGACCTTATTTGGTGATTGGTGGGCACCAGTTTTACGACTTTGCCTTTTTCCTACGCCCTGTTTCAATGTTGACTATACTTTTCATTATATATGTTCATTTGCTTTTTATACCATATATACCAACAAGGACCACGTTTTTTTTTTTTAAAACTACGTCCACAATTATTAAATGATTTGATTAAACTGTTTTTGAGTAATGTGGTATTTGCCTCAAACTGAAAAATATATACAAGTCAAATAGTCTGATTATAAAAAACCTGAAGGAATAAACAAGAATTTGTGATTCTAAAATTCAAAACTCCGAGAAAAACTTACATCACTAATCTAACGCGTTGACGCCGATGTTTAAAGTTCACGTAGTCTAATCCGCCCGTCCCCCAAACGACCCCGAGAAGATGGAAAAATCTCGGAAGACTCACATCAAATTACCAGCTTTAAAGCGTAGTAAATTCCCTTGGGCCTCAAAACGACACACCTTACCTTTCAGTGGCACCCCTAAAAATGACATTGGTGTGTCCTCCGGGAAGTTTGCAAGGTTCGGGGGCGCACGTGCTTTTGTCATACTTTAGTCGAGTTTGACTTTAGACGCGCCACGCACTTCGATTGAGTCTTGAAAGAGTTTCCTTTCTTAATTCTCGTTTAAAGTTTTGGAAAGATTTCAAGACACTTTCTTATAGAATAAGTAAAGACTAACGTATTTTTGCTGTCTAAAAATCAACAAATATTCGCTAAAAAGTTCAACGTTTTGATAAAACATAGTGGTTGATAAAATAGTAAACATTTTTAAAAATATATCACCTTTTTTCTACCCTACGCCTGTCCTTTATACCGAATACAAAAATAAATCCATTCAATATGGTGTAGCGACATACACTTTTAGTTTATTTTTTATCTAAGCATAAACTCCAAAAGTTGGCTTTTCAATTCTGTCAGTTATGATTTTACAGTAAAAAGACGAACCGTTTTGCCGCCGCGAGCAAAAACATTTCACAATATTCACATTTGACGCTTACGTAAAAGCATATTTCAGCCTTCACTCTTCAAAATGATTAGCGTGCGGTAGAGGTATTATCAGAGTCGTGCTAAGAGACATGTTAGTTAATTTACTTTGTTAAATTGATTTACAAAATATTCTGTGGCTTAATATGGTATAGTATATAGATAACCACCCGTTGTTCGAGTATTAATTGTTCAGATTTAAAATTGAATATGGAAGTAGTATTTATATATATTATAGTATACGTGTTCCGAAATTTCTACATTGTGTTAACGTTTTAATACTACTATAACTAATTGGAGTTAAAGCTGAAATGTTCACCTCGCAGCGTTCAGCTTACCGGCGGATGTCACAAATCCTAGCCAAGGGCCGGGTAAGCAAATAGCTATGTTTACCTGACTCCGCCCGTCGCCGCGCCGCAGTCATTGCGATTCATAATAACGCCTTTTATTTCCGTAACTAGCTACGACGCTCTCATTTTGTCGGTTAACGCGTATTGTGACACGGCGAAACGAATGCCGCCCCGTAATGGAGTTTTTAAGCGCAGCTTTTTCGCTTCGTATTGCAAAACGTGTTTATGTAACTAGAATGGTTACGTGATTGCGCAGTAAATATTACACCTCATTTATTGTTTTACAGCATGTCACGATTTATTACATTATTAGGTTTAATAAGTGAGATGTGTTTCGTTACCTACAAATACAGATGAAATTTAGTTACTTATAATTGTACTAAAAATATAATTAATTGACTTAACATTAGGTTCTATTACTTAGGACTAATAGGCATTGGTAAAAAGCTCTACGATTTACCTCGCCCTTGTACTTCAAAGTAGGACTAAAAATTTTAACGCATCTGACGAAAAACAAAAAGTTTTGTTTAAATACATACAATTTAAACAAAATAAGTAGTTAATTGTCCACAAAACAGGTATTAAATTTTTATGGATTTAATTCAGTGATGAATTAATGTGGTAATGTTTGTATCAAAACTGTGTGTGCGTAAATGAGAGCTGGGGTACCTCCTATACGCGTTCCAAACTTCAATTTAAGCAGAACTCGGCAAGAAGCCGCGTTGAGAGGCTATTGCGAGTTTAACATTGGTATAATTTGCCGGGCATATTGGAAAACTTGTAATTGGTTTAGTTTTATATTCGCGAGGCAATGTGTGCTGAGCAAACTTAAATGATATCACTTAAGAATTGATCATCACCTCTAACAACGTTCTTAGTTATAATTTATCGTAAATAATGATTAAGTTTCAAATTTAACATTTGCTTCAAATTCTAATATATAAATTCTTCTTTTCAGATTTTGGCTCGGAGTCATACAATAATTTCAACGAGTTCGCCCAAAAAGTAAGTTTTGCTATTTTACTACCTACATACAAAAATAACACAAAAATGTACACACGAAAAATAACATTTTCTAACATTTCACCGCTAGGTTGTTGTTGTTATATACCCACTTGAGTTATTTTTTACATCTTTGAAACAACGTCGATGTGACATAGTTTTCATGATTGCCCTCCAGACGATAAACCTACCTAGTAGTCTTGCTATATCTTCACTTTTACCACTTGAAAAGTAATGTCACGCTATAAAATTATTTCTATCTGAAAAAACGTAATATCTTTCATTTGTATTTTATACAAATTATTTTGTATGTTTAATTCTTAACGAGTCAGTAATGGCTGTTTCACAATTAAGACGTCTGTTTTTGTTGAAACATTTACTCAACATATCGAACTATATTTACAACTCTGTATCCAAGTGATATTGTTCTTGTTCAGACGTTTATGAAAGGGAAAGTAGTTGTTTTGTTTGCTGGTCCTGTCTGAATTGCTAATGCAGATAGTCATTTACCTGCCTTGTGTGCACGCCCAGATTCACAGAGCTCTACAATTCGAAGAAATATAAGCTATTGTCTGGAGTTACCGAACCAATTCGCATTAATAAATGCTGAATAGCCCCTATACTACTTTGCCATTACGCATATTTAAATGTACCTTGTTGTTTACTAATGGTATATTATTAGGAAATTAGTAATAACTAACGCACTCAAATAAACAATATAAACGACTATTATTGAAAAAATTTAATTTATTAACAACAGTATTTATTACCAAATTTTGAAATACTGTAATGCAAAAATGCAATGTCGTAGAACTTTAATTTAGGTTACAGACCAACTTGACTTCCATTGATCTTAACTATATTCCCTAATCCGTTATGAAACTTGAACAAATCAAACACCTACTGGAATGATCGCCATCTCTCTAACCATTATACGTTAATAGTTCAGACAATCTCCTCGATTTTATTATTTATTTAATCTCATAGAACAAATTTAATCCAACCCTTATAATCTTTATCATAATGAAATGAATGCTTTGAGTTTTAAATGTAAAAAAAAAAACATACTATAAAACATTTTAATTATTTTTATACTGGGTGTAATTATCTATATAAGTATGTATTTACAAAAGAAAAGTAGTATATGTAGTATATCAGTTGTCTGGTTTCCATAGCACAAGCTTTGTACAAGCTTAATTTGGGATCAGATGGCCGTGTGTGAAAAATGTCCCAGGATATTAATAATTAATTAATTTAATATTAAAAATTAGTTTTATTTGTAGTAGGCAATAAATATTACCATTAAAACGAGTTTGTCGTTTTTAACTCGGCCATTATTTTGTTATTAATCTATCAGTTACATCCGTCCGAATCATCTAATAACTAGATGACCTTAATTTTTGCATTATTGATCAAATATTAAAGCATATAATATTTTTATACTTCGTTTTCGATTCGTCTTTTTTTATTTTATTAATATGACAATAAATACGAAGGACATCAACATCGTTATTGTTTTAATGTTTGTATATTTAATGCAAAACACAATATTTAAAGGCGTATGTTTTATTTCTTATCATATATACCTACCCATAACTGAATGTTACTCGAGTTTAAGTTCCGATGTGGAATCGTAGCCATTTATACTTTCTTCAAACTTTGGTCTCGCAAAGTTTTCGAAGCGATTAGTCATAAATAATTGAACGCAGCCGATATTCCCGTATAAGAAGACAAAGAGATGACATCCCTAAAACTTTGTCAATTTACGTTGAGACCGTAAAGACTTAGTCGTTCATGTCCGTACTTGGTAGAAAAGTGGAGGTAACATCATAAGAAGTTTCCAGTCGTACTTACCTTGTCTAGAAAGGGATCAAACTGCGGTGCATTCGCTGCAATGTATTATGCAGTCCCAGAGCGGGCGCTGGAGTAAGCGGCTCGGAATCACTCTACTTCCCAAAGAACACTGCTGTACCAAGAAAATGTTCCATTCTAAAAGTTCAAGGATATCTGCATTGCATAGAATATATCTTTATTTTAACTTATTTATTTTCTCAATAAACTAAACGCAATAAACTTAGAATTTAATTATATGTTTGTAACTGACGTTATCATATTTTGGTTTTTTTTAATTCACTCAGGTATTTTCTGTCATTGAATTCAATTTATTCACTTATAAAAATCTCCGTAAACATATGTACTTGTTTTAGCTAGATAACAATAGAATTAAAATATAAAGTAAAACTACATTTTAAGCTAAAATGAAATGCTTACTATACTAAGTATTGACCTCATTGACTGGTTCCAAAGCTTCCGAAATCTAACAAATCAAAGTGGAAATTTAAGTCTAAATAAATAATGTGATTGGATAATATTACACAAAAATAAATAAAGTTTGTTTTTGCTTTTCCAAAGTTTCAGAAATCTAATAGACCAAAGTGGACACTGTAGACATAATGAGTTGAGATTACATAAAATAATGTAGGAATAATGAGTTGAGATTACATAAAAACAGTCAGTCAAATACTGTTAAAAAAAGTATATAACAGAATTAACATTTCAATTGATCTTAATCAAAGTTAGATAATATCAGCTGTTGCAGAGTGAACTTTCTATATAGGTAAAGGAATTGTAAACGTTGAGTGGATAACTAATCGCATCTCATTTCCTACGTGTCGCTCGATGTAGTGGGAAGCGGTAAATGAGATTATGGGTTGACGTGTCGCTCCAGAGACCCAGCCGCGTAGGTGCTCCAAAAACACAAGCGTCAATAACCTACTAAATTAAATTTTTAAAACTTGTACTATGGCCGTTCTTATGACCAATGACTCATACTTGAGTAAAGTTCACAGAAAAAAAAAATCTGTAATCAGGAAACTTATAAAAAACTTATTTTTTACATTTTACTTCACAATGAGCGGCATTTCGAAATGGTACCTATATATCGAATTTCACGCAAGTTACCTTCGTTGGTTCTGTACTTATACGATTAATTTGAGTCGATAAATCCGCATAAAAAGTCAGTTCAGGGGCAGCCAACCGCGCCGCTCTCTAACTATTCCGAGTTCTTTGTTCGCGTTGGCCCGCACGAGTTGTAGCTTGTAGACCTAATTACACTGTTCTGACTAATGTTTTTATTTTACATTTAATTAAGCGCGCTACATTAGTTTATGATTATAAGACCTGCCACACAAAATATATCGATCGTAAATTCGTGAAGGTATGGTGTCGGGCTGGTACGCCATAGCAAGAGCCAACGTCACTAGCCGCCGAGACAGACAGGCAGCGTGCTCGGCGCCTGCTAGCCCATTAGACGTCTGCCCGATGTGGAACGCTCGATAAACTTGTAAAAACGCCTTCTACCCATTTAATTTTATATCCTCGCTTAAGTATTGCTATTGGCAGATTTCTTCCTTCTTTTATAGGTCCCTCATTAATTGTATCGTTTATTATTTCGCCCCTGTTTCTGTAAGCAAAATCTGTCAATAATCACTTAATACCTTAAATGCAATACTCTTCAGAATGAGAAAGATTCGTTATTATTTCTTGAATAATCATCTAGAGGAACTAGTTTAACTAGGTTATTTTTTAAGTGCATTATATCATTTTTTGTTATTTATGCAATCGTTTTAGAAGTAATAAATTATTTTAAATAAATAGAAATAAGCTTTTAAATTTATAAATCCAGTCATTAGTCAGAACGAAGTTCTCTTAATTTTTCACGATAAAAGGCATAAATATAAAATATGTTAATCAATATCGATGTTATCTTTGTATCTCAAATTAGAGTCAAGGTTCAGGAACCGTTTGGCAGTTGTCACGGCACGTACATGAACTTTTATTCAACGAATTTGGTTATGTAATTCCTTGGAAATATTCAAGTTTTCCCTTCGGCGAGACGTTATCGCGGGAGGGCTCTCAACGCGGGTGCGAGCGGGCGTGGGCGGGCCTTCCCCGCGGGGACTTAATTTGTTGCTCTCCTGGCGCCTCGCATCTCACTTTCAAACGGCGTAACGCGACCTTACCACGTCCCCTTCTCTGATGCCGTGTTCACGTCATGTTCGCTTTCATCACTTACACCGTCGAATACACCACTCACATTCCACTGGTATCATTAAAAAAAATCACGAAAATTTACAGAATGCGCCATTCAACATGACCCCGTTTGATTGCATTAAAGTTTTATTCGTTAAATTTATCCTTTTATCTGCAGAGAACATTCTTTTGCCGCAATTTCTTGTGAGCGGCTCGAAACACTTTATTATTTAAAAATAACACATTTCGTTACAATATTGTACTTACATGTTTCAAGCATTCATTGAAATATTGATGCGACATCGATCGATGCCTTAAGAGTGCTACTATCTGATCACAATACCATAAAGAATTCCTCAGTAAAATATTTATGAGTCGAAAAGTATTTGGAGCTACCACGCCAAGAAAGTAAACACGAAGCGACTGACGTAACTAATTTATGACGCCGCTTCTTTAAATTACAAAGGGTAATATTACAAAAAATGCTAGTAATCTTAATCTTATTTATAATTACATATTTTGATAAGAAAAGTAAATGATGTTATTTAAGTATAATTATATTTCCACACTGACAGGCTCAATAATAGAGTCCAGAGACCGCGACGGGCACATAACTCATTAGGCTCGGTCAAATTGGCGCCGCCCACCGAGCTGTAACGATGATGACGGAGCGGACTCATCCCCATATGTGCACTAGCCTATCCTAACATCTCTCGTGGGAAGTCCTAAAAGGCACTTTATATGAAGTAAAGTTCCACATTTGGCAGTCGTGCAAAACTTCGCGGCTTTTGCGGCACATAAACAACTAGCACACGTGCGCGACCAACCGCGTATCGATTGATGTAACTTAAAATGCATAGTTCTCCTCTGCGGTGTCCATCAGCCTCCGCCAAATATTCCGTTGTGGCCGTTTAAGCACCGCACTTTTGTAATCATCAAATACACCTGGAAAATATTAATAATAATACTTTGATAGTTAAATTAATTATAAAACAAATATTGTAAATCAAATAACAATTTCAAGCAGTTTTTCGTGACATAGAAATGAGAATTGTGAGTTTTGTTTGTGAGGATCCAATAACAGTTTTAATTAAAAGAGAATTAATTTAACGACAACCAAAATGCAAGCAAGCCTATAAAATTAAGTACTATTTTGTTGGCAGTAATCATATCGAGCACGATCAAGCACTGAAAGCTTTTTGAAAGCTCGCAAACTACGTGTGATGAAACGTTCATGCGATTTCTAGATTTCAGACTAACGCGTTTGATCACTTGAATGTACCTATGTTTCAATTTATTTTAAAAATATGTAGAATTGCCTTTTTAACAATTTTTCACCTTTACAGCAATAAAAACGGAATTTTCGATTAACTCCGCTTGTATACAAAAACTTATTTATCGAATTTTGTCCAGTCCATTTATTATTTTATACTAGGTCTGATTTCTTTTTTTTTAAATGTTGTTTGTTGGTGTTGTTGACACCTAAAAAATAAAATGGTAACCTTCTTTCACGTTATATATTAGTATATATTAGTGATGTTAATCGATAATCGTGACCGACTTGAGAGACTAAGAAGTTTAGAAGACAGACCTACATATTATATTTAAAAGACCATCACGATTATATTTTCAAACAATCAAAATTACAATCATTCACGTAATAACAGATTATCTATCAACTGCCCAATGCCGGTCTATTAAAATGATGTGTAAAGTTTTAAACACATCGCGAAATAATGCATCCTCGCCATGAGTCCTAATGTCTTCTTAATGCCGCACGAATGCATGGAGTTGTCACGTGGCGCATTCACGGCTGTTGTTGGCGTTTTCATTTTAATGTATCAAATTCTACAGTACGAGCAATCGCTTTTTCTTCACATACTGTTCAAAATGAATATAACATTCATATGTTAACTTGTTTAACTTGTAAATTAAGTGTATAGTTTATTTTTTTATTTATAAATTGCTTAAAATTTTAAATTATTTTAAGTAACTAATTACATAAAAATATTGTAGTGCATATATCTACTCTGTAGTCGGATAATTTAAGGTACAACACTCGACGCTCAAAGTCTATAACATATAGCAACGCTAATTAATTAAATGAAATGTATATCTACTAGAATACTTTATAAAAAAGGTTTTATATTAAACTAAGCTCTAGATAAAATCATTCGCAAACGTTTCACATTGCATAGAGTCTGTTAAATATGAAAAGCTACATTTGAACGTGATTTTTTTATTTCGTTAGGCCGTTGCCTGCTCGCCGCGCTTCTTTTGTTCTAGGAACGTGATCTGGCCGAGATGAAGCCCACTGACGTTATTGCTCCGTACCTCGCTTCAATCTAGTTTGTTTCTGCCCGTCATACTTTGCAGCTTTGCGTATTATCATCGCTGAAATGATTTCATGTTTCAATGTACTCGATTTTCCCCCGACGACTGAAAAATTTCTACTCCCATTTGTTTCCCTGACGTATAAGATGCATTACATTTTATGCCATTCGCTTTGCCGCCATATCTCATCGCTCCATAAGGCTTCGCTTCCAATATAACGCCCCGAAGTGACTAACGGTTTCTAGTCAAATGTGACATAAATATTACAAAAACAGAATTGAGAGAATATCTTTATAATGCCACAAGTTATACCTGCGCACGGTATTTTTTCACATTCACAAATTACTTATTGACTACTCGTTTATAATTTGTATTTTAAGTTTGAAAATACTTTCAAAAAACAATGCTAGACACGTTGCGACGTTCAAAATATATTTCGTAGCTATATTTGGCAGGACTAGATTTAACAGTAAAGCTCAAATGACAATGGTCACTTAAAATGAGTCAATATTCGATCAAAATACAGCGCCCACAAGCGATTCTGTCGGATAAAATTAACGCGACTAATTAACTGTACGCATGTGACGCACATTCTCATGTCACAACACAGAGTGGCGCCGATGCGGCAAATACTCTGGAGCAGTTATCTCAGTATCGCATGGCTACGCCCGCTGTGACCGCCGTGTTTATTTTTAGACTCGCGTGTACATTCACTATTGCGATGAAATTTTACAGCAATCGCCGCGGCTCGCCGCCCGCTAGACCGATACCGACGGTCCGAATGACAAGCTACCGCTATTTCATAAATGTCTGCGATTTTATGCGAAAATTCTCTCATGCTCCGTGCGCAATAATAATTCTTTTGTTCCACGATTCATCTGCTCAATCTTGAGCGATTCCGCTAAAGCATTAAAATTTTCTTTTGTCTATCAATCATACGCGAAGAATATTATTAACACTTATTGCCCCTATAATATGGTCAACACTCAACACTAACTCTTATTAAAAATTAGGTTTATTTTTTCGAAAAATTTTTATTTTGGTAAACTGTTTTTAAAAGCACATTTAAGCAATATATATATATATATATATTAATTAATAAATTTGATTTTCAGCGAGGAAAAATTGGCCTAGGCTATTTTACTACGATTTACACGTCGCGAAAGCTAATATCCCCCGTTCGTCAAAACACCATTAGCCGCGTAGCGCGGTCTCCCTGTCAGACCGAGATTTAGCTTGACTTAGTGACTGATTAGCGACTGCTGCGAGCTGGCGGATCCGACAGGTAGTCGGGTGTAAAGGGTGCCTGACCCAGTCTGATTGATAATTTGTAAATCAAACTTAAAAACTTACCTTTTAATAATCTTAATTTACTTATAGTAAATGAAGATTATTAAAATTATAAAGGTCCATAATATAGAAAAAGGAAAGCGTGTTCGGTCATCAGCAAAATGTCAAATGTCGATTGTTCCTACAAGTCCCACGCTCCGCACCCGCGGTCTAATATCACGAGGTCAAGTCACAGCTCATGTATATTCACGGACGGCGCGGCGGTTCATCTGTAACGGTCCTACGACCGGTTGTATGGCTCATTGTTGCATGTATCCGTCCATATGGTTAAGACGAGACAAGAGGAGCGAATATTGCCGGTGGCGCTTCTTGCACCGTTTCACTCAACTTCGTATTTTTAATGTATAAAAATAGTCAGACGAATGCTAATAGAGCTGATTAACCGGTTCCGTCACTTTTAGTTTTGCACAAGTTGTTTATTTTCTCAATTTCTTCTCAATTATATTACGTTATCTTGAATCCGTGTCAAGGGCTTCTTTATAAATTTACGTTTCCTATATTTAATTGCCTATTTATCTTAAATTTTCGTAAAACATTTACGATATTGTTAATTAATTTTCTTAATATTATATAATAATAATATGTCATACGAGACAACACACGCGCTCTCTGCGTATTATAGTCATAAAATTATTTAAATGTTTTAGCAAATTTACATTATTTCCAATTTTATTCCGAGACAGCGGGTTATTAAGATTATAATGGCCGGGTCAGTTGTTAAACGCCGGTAGATATTTATATTATAATTAGGTGCCAGCGACAGTCGTCCGTGAGGGTGCATGCGTAATACGAGACTTTATTTTTTTTCTTCTCACATTGTGACATTAATGAAACAAATATAATATTGCGAGAGAAATAAATAAGCTACAGAATTATGAACTAAATAAGATAACATATGAAAGTAAAGAAAATTATTCTTTTTTTATACTGTAGCAAATATTTTATAAGCCATTTCATCTGATATAATAAATATTAAAAAAATGTCATCAGAACATAACAATATGCTCCAAATATGTTTTATTATGTCTAATCAATATTAAGAGCAAACGCAAAGAGCAAATCTATTTACTTTGCAATGACATCATGATAACGCCACCTACTTTTTGTGCATTTAATCTTGGCGAGCAGTAAAATAAAGATGGCGCAGTAATGCATTTTACATTTTGAAGGATCATTAAATTGCGCATTACACGGCCCGGGCCCGTCGAGAGGCAATTAAAAAAGAACTGTTAAGACGGTGCTCGTAAACTGAAGTTGTGTTCTCAACTGATTAAAAACTGCTTTAATCTTAGTGTGCATTTAGTTTTGATCGCAATCATTCTCGTTGAACTAAGTTTGTAACTTCCTGTGTTTATTTCCTAAATTTTGTAAATTCTAGTCTGGACGGAAAATGGAGAGCCTTATCGTTAGGTTTCTAAGACAATTTGTGTCTCTGGTTAAGCTGTCAAGATGTATAAATTAACACGTAAACTCCATTGGCTTTCTCTTAAACGTCAATTAACATTAAATGTTAGACAACATGAAAATTGGGAGTAACTTCTGTTTCTCTCGTAGTTTCTGAATAATCCATTACTCGATAGCATCAATTATGAATAAAGGGATGCAATGTATACGTTTAATGGAAACATTTCATACAAATATATTACTTATATTTTTAATTTAATACGAGGAGAAATCAAGAGTGAAACCAGTTTTCTGACAAATAAACAAGGAAAATTACAAAGCGCTATACATACATTTATTTATATTTATTCCTCACTTGGTTTATTTGTTTGTAATGATGAAAGTTTTCAAAGAATAAATGTGAGTAATAGTTACTTAGACGCTATCAATATGAATTGCACCAACCCTGTCGTACTCACGTACAGATAAAATGGTCTCTTGTCCACTATAGGAGAAATTGAATAACAAGCCATAAACTCGTTCCAGTATAAATGAAATTCAATATTTGCCATGAACATCCAATAACTGCAGGTCGGTATCATAGGTTACGTGGCGTTTAGCGACGCGAACACTATGATCACTCGGTGGCAATTTCTCGCCGTAATTAATTCTAGATAATTACAATATGATTTGAAAGCATAGACCTGGTACCGAAGATAAATACATCGATTCGAAAAATAGTAAGTGTAGCAAGTGTCACAAATACACTTAAGGAATACGTGCCGTATTCAATATTTATTCAAATAACGATAGTATTATTCACAGTCTCTCATTATAAAATGATAAAAATTTTAGTTTTTTATCCTACAAACATATGTCCATTTTGGGCGTATTTTTGTGCATTCAATGTTTTATGTATTTGACAGATTTCATTATATTATGTGGGTCATTCTTCAGATTGCTGTAACCAGTTGATCATCACATTTTATCTTAATCAATTGGTAATAACCCTTTTCTTGAAATGGGTTAAAGCAAGAAGTCGATTATGTCAACAACCACATATTTATTAAAATAAAACATGCTTCTAATTAAAAATGAAAACGTGCACTACAATATATTTCCTGTTTTGATAAGAATTTTTAAACATAGCAATAGTTCTTGTATAAGTTGACAAAAAATTTAAATCATTATACTGTTGTTGTGCGCGTCAAATATATTTAATTGCTTATATTATACAGAATACTCTGTACACGAGCCCTAATTTGCGGTAGCTCACTAATACCTTTATAAGCAATATTGTATTATAAACAGTTATAAGAATCCAAGAGTATATTATAAAAACTCAGCTGCATAATAAATAATATGCCAAGATTTTTTTCGTTGATACCTATGATTTTAAAATTAGTATGTGATTAATCTTTATGTTTTCCTGCTAATTACAATATTTTCATTCACGATGACATACGCATTGTTTATTATTTATTATCATATTTCTGTGAAACAATGTGCTACGCTATCATAAGGATAATTAAGTTCTATGTTTTATTAAGTGATAATACCTTTTCGTGAATTTATTAACGACCTTCTGAAACATTAAATAAATCAATCAATCTTTTAATATCAGTGCAATTATTTAATGTTAAATATAATCATAGTCTTAGAACAGCTGGCAGTGACTTACTCTTCACGCGAGCTTACGAGAGGCTAACTTAGTTCGGGAACTAACGAAGTGGCTGCATTAATTACTCAAATTAGAACAAGGTTGGTTTCAATATCGGCCGCTTACACCAAATATTTTATGAAACAGCGTTCGAAATTTAGAGCTGAAATATTGTTTAATTCATCAACAAATTTTGTGTAACGTAAAATATGCCTTTACTCTACATCCCCATGTAGTGCTAAAGAGTGGCAAAATTGTTTGGGTCGTTAACTCAAAAATGCCTGTGTGATCTAATGCTTTAATTAAATTCCTAGATTTAATTACGAGATCTCTTGTTAATGGTCCGTTAATTTTCGAGTTATGTGCCGTATGTTTAATATTATAATAATTTATAATGCATTCATCTCTATGTAGGAAAAACATACAAGACTGACAGACTTACCTTACTTACTTACCTATTCATGAACCTAACTATTCATTCCACCGGGTGCAGTTTCTTGTAGTTTCTCGCAATGTTTACTACAGTGACGTAGGCAGTCGCTTGCGTTCCATCGCGAGTGACGTGATTTTGACTCGTCCTCTCCACGATGAAAGAACCGTAGCTTGCCCAAAACATATGTAGTTTTCTTAAATAGTAAATCACGATAAGTTAAAAATATTATACATATTAAGAAGTCCTTAGTGGATGAATATTTCTCGGTATGTGCATCGGAACTCACGAGGATTGCAGCAGTCTGTACGTTGAAATTTAATTATTTTTAAATATTTTATGGCAGAAATGCTTAAGATTCGTAGAAACTAAAATTACGGGTTTCCTGATCTCGTATCTGTGTCTGACCTTACGTCTGAAACCACATGATCGATTTTTATGACATTGGCAAGGTTAAACTCATAATTTTTAATAAAATGTTTGTGTTTTTCTAATTTGACGCTTACAACTCTTTAAATTGAGGAAAGTTTAATAAAAATTCTATTTAGAAACAAAAAATATTTCTTATAAAAATACTTATTTCGCTGATTCTTAAAACTCAACTCCTTCAGGAGTCTTAACTTCTTAACTAGCAATAACTTTGTCGATACTTTTGCTATCTTCTACCGAACTTCGGTTGCTTAATGATGTTTCACTATCTCTGACCAATTAACTAATCTCTATCAATTTATGAGCCGAGATAGGCACTACATACCGGAGTTTGATATATCACAACCGAACAAACAACTTTGACTTTTTACATGCATGTTTATAATTATTCAACTCGAGTCTGTGAAGGTAAACATCGTAAGGAAAACTGCCTGTATAGTAGAGCACTGTCAAAGAATAAGCAATCCTTTTCATTAATCAGAAGATACATTTGCCTAGCACACACTGGAACAGGTTGTTACTGTACTTTATATATATTTTCATACACACATTATTTACGTCATGACATTTCTAGATGCATTGCTATGAAACGAAGTGTAAAAATTTATATGACAATATGTCAATAAATAAGTTTAGATTTTCAAGAATGTTTCATTTAAAACGTTACTATTCCATATATGGGTGTTGTAGATATGCAAGGCTTTTATATCCATACTGACATATAAATGTTGCAAAATTGAATTCATGTGCGAATTACGAAATATCACCTGCGGTTATGATAGTGTCACTTTGAACATATTTAGAAACCTGCGCAGGTCGGTTCGGTGCAGTGTTATTTAATACACGACCTATTTGTGGTCAAGCATGCTAGACGCTCCAACCACCTCGCTGGCTAGTAATCCTAAACCTGTTTTAAGGTTACTTTACATTGCAAATCTAATCTGCTGCACTCATTCGAATGAGACGCTCATGTCTCTATAGATATAGAATACAAAAAGAATAAACGACGAATTCGTGATTCAAGATTTAATGAATAATAAGCAACAAGCCGTATCTGCTCATGTAAGAGCATAGAAGCTTTGAGTAACCATTCTGTTCAACTCTCCTCATTATTTCTGTTGATACATATTGTTATCCGGACATTACGGTTTTAATTAAACAGACTCTGACCAAAAAATGTATTTATTGTTTGTCTGTAAAACAGTTTCTTCTACTTAATTACCTATTTTAATTTGCGATCATAAATTTAATCGCTCTGCTCGTCATGGTTACCGCTTTCGCTTATATATTATTTTCATAATGAAACCATATCCAGTTCTCGAGCTACATTCAAAGAGTGCTTGAATTAACTTAGGCTCCTTTGTAATTATGTTTATGTTTTAATGAGTTTACCGATCTTCGGCCGTAATGCGCTGCTGTACAAAACAACGATAATGTTGAACAGTTTATTTGTTTTATGTTCCCTGATATACCGGGTCGTCTTTAAATGTTTCTCTAGTATACCTAATGTCATAATAATTGTACCTCCAGGCAGCATTCGTATCAAAATATTTTATATGTAAAATTTATCTAAAATAAACTCAGGACTATTCCTTAGCTAAAGAAGTTATGGCTAACAATGATGTTTAAAATAACGTCGACGTTGAAAATTAAATTACTAGTTCATTTCCAAGCTTCCCTACTAACGAGGACTCGTGCGACGATCATAATAAGTAGGTCAAGTAACCCTTTGGTGTGTAGAGGAGTGAGCAATCACACACGCCACCCGCCTAATTGAAGTCCAATGTCGCGCAGCCCGCCCACGGTGATTGATACCGCCCGGCCGCCTGGCTGCCAGCCCTTGCGGCTTCTAATAACTGCCACTGTACAGACGTACGTGGCGTCTGTACTGTGTCCTGTCAAATGGCTACATATACAGCCATACATCCTTATCGCTTTCATCTCTATTTGAAAATGTACGAATTAGCTGCAGGGGCAAAAACTTTATAATTTTATGCATCCAAATACAGGAGTACCTGCAAAAATCTACCCGCAAAAACGTAGACATAAAAGCAATAGTAGAGCAGGCGTCTAATTAGTTGCGCCATCGCCATCAATATCCATTAACGGCGCCACACGCGACGCTGACCGGCCGCGTCGCGCCGCCGCCGTCGCCTCGCCGACTGGCCGCCGGTGCTTGTGACGATTACCGACACTCTATCACGATGCGATAGAGATTTGCACTTTCTAGAATAAATAGGGGTTGTAATGTACAAACATTCTACTACAATACCATATTACTATGTTTAATATTTAGAAGATTCGTTTAAATTTATTTTCAAATAATGCATTTATGTCATACTCTTATGAATAAAAACAGGTATTATACGCGCACAAACTGGTCATGCTTTTAATGAATACTGTTATTAAATATCAAATAGAGTAAGCGTGCAGTCAGCCCGCGGGGTGATCAGATTTAATTCGAAACTTCTTCACCTCACGGTCCTAAAGGGTTGCCCGTTGCCCTAATCTTTGAACTATGACTTGACCGTTAATACGCATATATAATTTGGTCTTCGATTATTTAAACTGTGGAATGGCATGCTACGAATAAATTAGTTTCATGTTAGGGAACAAAGCCGGTCTTATATCCGAATAACGGTTATAGAATGGTCTTTGTGAGTAAAAATTGTTCTATTTAAGCTGTTGCTTAATATTATTGTATTATATTAAGAAATGTATGCAAGTTATCACCATAATAGTCATTATTATTAATAAAAATTATTTTAATAGAATATTAGTGTTAGTTTTTTTTCTCTAAAATATGTTAACGAAACTGATTCTAAATAGGATAACATTCTTATATTTTCTTTTTAAATTAACAATATTTCGTTTTTAATTTAGGATTATTTAAATTTTTGCGCTAATAAATGTTATTGTACCATTTTGACCATTCGATTTGATTATGCCAAGCGGCCACCCGTAGAAAACGTGACCTCCAGATGTAAGTCGCTTATAAACCCCAGTTTCTACACTTCATTTACATAGCCAAGGAATCCTATGCACTTTGTATGCACTCGCATCTCACTTTATAATTCAAATGATTCACGCGATCCCGGGGTGGATTTGAGGAAATGTGAGAAATTGTAACGGAATTTTTAACGACTCCACACTCTTTATCTTAGAAAATGTGTTAGCATTCGAATACATGTTAATATCATCTGCTTATGTTATATGAAAATGGAATGTGTTACAATTATATAACAGCAAACTTGGAATTTATTTCAGATTGCCTTTTTTTAGGTAAAAACAAATGTATTCAATACAATTTTATTTCATTGAAATTATTTTAATTAACACTGTTTCAATAAAGTCGAGTTTAATACAGAAACCGTTATTATATACACATTCAGCTCTATTCAATAAAGCTAAATTATTAATTATTGCCCAGGCGATTTCTGGAAATAATTTGATGTACACCTTTCTCATAGAAAAATCGGTACATCTGTTAAATATCAGCCAACTTCATCAGAAAGCGCCTGCGATGACGACTCTTTTTCCCGATTGCTATGACGTATAAATACACGTAAGGTAATGTGAACGTAAGGTGCACCTTACAAACATTACCCTATTTCTATCTAAAGTATAATCTATCATGGTATTATGAACATCCCATTTAATCGGATTAATAGTTTCTGCGTTAAATTGGAAAAAAAACAAAAGCTCTCATCTGCTAAGCAAATATCCTCCGATTTTTGTTTGGACCGATGATAAAAAGTTTATATTCCTTGTAAACTTTCTTAAATTATTTAAAATAAAAATTACATTTAATATGTACAAAGTGTTTTACTTTTACCGATCATTGTAAAACAGTTGTTAATTAATTATATTGCTATTTTAATATACCGTTTGTTCTCTGTTCATGTTTGAAATTGAATATGATTTTATCTGGGCCAAACATAGATTTGCATCATGCAACTTGGAAATCATGATTAATCAAGCCCGATTTACAAAAGTTGTCCTTGTATTTTGATGTTAAACTAATCTATTAATAGGAATCTAAAATCGTATGACAGATTCTTTGGAATTTTCTGATCAGTGTTTCGTTTGTTCATTGACAATGGTTGTATTGACCACTTTTAACAACGCCTATTTTTATTGTTAAAGGTTTTTAATTAACATTGGATAGGCAATTGGCTCGTCTGTTGTCTAGCTAAAAAAGCTATTGATTTAATTTTATGTTATAGTCTCTTTATATCATCAACTGCCTTGTTATTCTAGTCGGCCAGTCCCGATATTGGGATCATTTACTGAATCAGACCATTGAATAGGTTTTTCTATCAAGAAATTTTAAATATCAGTCTGATGTTTCGGTCGCCATAGCCGCTGTAGTACATCATCATCATCATATTATCATAAACGAAATCGAAACAACGACCTGAGTTGCCAAGGGCAGACGTTCATAGCACGTGCGAGACATGAGATGAAGCACGATTGATTTGCTTTGTGCTCAGCGTTGCGACCTTGGCCGGTGTAATCAAATTAGATGACTCATATTACCTCACACTAATTAACGCAAACTCTAATCATAACATCGCTGTAGACGAGGAATCGGATCACTGCAACGAGAACTAGCGTCGCTTAGATATAATAAGTGTCATCATTACATTTTACGATATATGTATAAGGATGCTATGTAAAACTGTAAACGATACATACGCGATAACAATTAACTTGCATTCCCTTATAATATTTGACGTTATTATATAAATTACGGAATTTATATGTATTTAACTTTTGATAACATAATAACTTTAATATAAAACAATAACTCTGACCATTTTGTGGATGCGTAGGAGAGTTCACGCAAATGGTAACTTCCTATATTACGTCATTTTGTTATGATTCAGACAGTCGGTTTCATTAGCCACAACTTCGTACTCACTTCGGTTTGAATTTAACTCTGACCTCGACACTCATTTGGAATTGTATGATACGACCCACAAAGATGTTTATTTAATAAAACTAACCTATTGTTGTATAATTAACTGCATACTGTCGAATTCTTGAAGTAAATTATTAAACGAATGCGTCGCCAACTTTATTCTCTACACAAATGTGATAGCTAAGTACGGTAGTATATCACTGTAACCATTTCAAAATGCTGATTACGGGGTAACATGAACAGAAATCCGAGCTCGAAACAATATTACGATTACGTCATTCATAGAGTAAGTGCATTAATGTTGGCAGCGGTGGCGCCATCTTTGTGTACCTCGGTAGGGGCCTGTTTCTGATGTGAAAAGCAGTTTTCCGAGGAATAAATAATAGAATGTCAGTCTGAAGCTAACATAAAAACTAATGTTTCTTTCCCATGTTATTTACCCTACGTAAATAAAACAAAATATATTAACTAGGCATTTTTTATGTTGGTTGCATAATATTTTTTAATATTATGTTTATTTGTAAAAAAAAAATCAAATTAACCTTTTACAGTCGTACAATAAGGCAAATACTTTATATTATTTTTCATTCATTATCGTGACTTAAAGTGTTACTCGTACATTTTAAATGTATTTGATTTAATATTGGGATTTTTATTTAAGTAGTACGTACTTACATAAAAGCAACAAATGCAAACTTATTAGGAAATATTTTTGTGAGGTGCAAATTTCTTACGCAATTGCAGCAACATGATACTCTAAATAAGTGTTTCCACACGGCTAATGAAACTTTGCAAAGCCAACACGAGACCGCGCTTATTTAGAAACGACGATGTCGAGCAGATGACGCCCAAACAAATCTCAATATCTGGCATATGGAATGAATATTTAGAGTGAGACAACACAACAAACGTTTCTCCATACAGTTATAAGAACATCTAAAATAGATTCTGCGAATGGGGTTACACGCACCTGTTATTTAGCTTTCAGGCTGAAGGTACGAGGGGAGGCGGGGTTACAGCGCATTCATTAATAATGGCCCGCAAAGAGACGCTCTTATTTACGACCTGCGGCGACTTGGTCGAACCACATGCACGCGATCCTATGCGCCGCGCTGGCGAGGCGTAGCTAATACCGAAAATTTAAACATTAATTCTAAAGTAACACAAGATAACCAAAATATCACGACACAAGTGTTTATTCGGTTTCGATTGATTTGTTTTCGTATGTATTTGATATGTGAAATCATTCAGATCAACTAATCCCCTAATCGTGTTTTACGTATCATGTCCAGTTACTTATTTGGCTGATACCATACATACAGGCTTAATAGCCGTTAAATGGACAAGCGATTGATTTGATTCTTTCGTTGTACGCATAAGGTAAAGCCAACACAATAGGGCGGAATAGAAACCATAATATACTTGATCATTGGAGCCATCTGTAGAAGGGAACAACAATAATATAATTTAAAATACATTCATATGCAATAGTAGAAAAAATTAACACGAGAAAATGTAGCAATCTTTATTTTAGTATCATATTTTGGATGTAATGTTAACTTGATACATTTATTAAGAAGTGGATACCATATTTTTGAATCACCTAGCATTATCAACTAACATATGATGATTCGCAATTTATTTGTGTACGCGATGTTATTTGTATCTTGTTTGTACCTGAAACGAATTTATTATGAGTCACAATTTTTTACTAAATATCTCAATTGAGCGCATGTTTTTCTATTATTACGTACTAATATCCTTGAAACGAGAGATAAAGAGTCTATAACCATTCTTTAGCACGTTTTATACGCTGAGAGGATTTAGCCTTACTGCTCCTATTTTGAAATAAAAAGTGCCAATCATAAAGTGGAATTTCACGATGTTACAACAGAAATGGATCAAATAAACATCGCAAGCATCGTACTAAATTCGTGCATAAACAGTAAGATTGTCGGACTAGCAGGCGAGATGAGGTAAGCGACCTTAAAAGCCACTTAGCACACAGTGCTCTTAGTGCCGCTTGCTGCGTCTCTTATTACTTTGTTAATATTTCGGTTTATAACGTCAGTATCAACACAACACTTCGATACACCTTTGAAATAATTTACCTTACTACTACTACGAGGCAACTTACAGATATTACTTGTAATCATATCGTTTAGTCAATTTGAGTGTATAAATATAATTTTGCCAGATTTAATATTATGTTTACCTTTTCACAATAATTAAAATTTTGGTAAAATGTTATGTCATTTTGATGATCAAGTTTAATTTAATAATTACTATGTAAGCACAGTTACAGTAACCTTAAATTAGCCGAAAGATTTACAATTTACAATATATGGTATAAAATAAATTTACTAAGAGCAAAACCTTACGGTCGTTATGGGTTGTTAAATAACAACAGCAAATATCAGTATATGCCAATAGAAGTCTTTCATTTCCGTGCCCACATCACGGATCCGGAACTCAATTCCGTACGTGTATCATTCAAAGAAGAGCGAACGTTCAGTTCTGACCAAAGGTCGGAAATCAAATTCAATGATTCCACAATATTTTTCCAATTTCTTACATTTTCTATATAAAACATGACCTTGACGCTCATTTCTTACATTATAGAATAAACTTAAGATTTTTTAGAAGCTTAAGTTTCGTACAAAATATTCACATACACGCATTCAATATTGCCAACGTGGTTAATTTACGTTCATTTTGAAATTCTAAGAGATAAGTGCCATTAAGCAACAAGGAATCAGATGAGGCGAGTTAATTAACGTTTATGCACCGTCATCCAGCAGGTACGGCCCGCGGTTTCACCTGCGTTGTGACCTGCGAGAGCGATTTCCTTTTACCATTTTTAATAAATACGGGAATAGCTATAATAAAATACTCAATTTTAAAGGGTTATTTTGTTGAAACTTCTGTACTAAGCGAATAAATGTTTATTGAATTTATTAAGCTTCAAATTTTGATATTTTTAAAGAGAATGCTTTATATAATTGTAATAAAAAAATATTTTTCGTAACTTAAATATTTTTTTACAAAGAGATAACAAGATAAGTGTGTCTCATATTTTATTTAATGAACATAATATGATTTTTTGTATATATTTTTTTAAATTAAATGTTAATAATATATAAAAATGTATAAAATAAATCGCGAATTATACCTTCATGCTCCTAACTCAACTACGTCAATTACAGCGATGCGCTTCAAGGAAGCTAACCAATTTCTAAATTCTTCGTACATTTAATTTAACTTAATTGCTACATGGCAGCGGTGGACCGAGAATTTTAGCCTCTTTGTTGAAAACGCAAATAGCAAGTTTATCATCACCAATTCGAAAGATTTAATATTATGTTCTATTTTTCTGATCTCATAAATTAATTTTTATTAAAGCATATAATTAAACAATTGTATGTCACACTTTGCGTATGCTCAATCTTAATGAATGATACAGGAAACTCGGCGCGTGCGCAGTGAGTTGATGTGGAGATGAGATGCGTGGGTGCACCCCCGCGGGCTTATTTATTGTTCAACAATTGGCTATTTAATGTTCAGATAAGATGCGACTTGCTCTAAATAATATAAATAGGTCGGATGTCATAATTAATCAATCTTAGATGGCATTTTTGTGTTATGTGAAGACGAAGTAATGATAGTTTCAATGGAGGCGTGAAATGTGGTGTAAGATTATCGCCTGTTCGCGAATGGTAAACGAATTTTCAATGTGTGTTGGTTATATTGATTGTAAGATTGTGTGAGTGCTGCGTTTGGCGTGGGACGGAACAGTGCATTTTTTGCGGGCATAAGATGAACGGCAGTTCATTGAACTTCATCGTCTCGAGGACACCGAATTCGCCAACGAAGCGCATCTTCCTTAAATTACAATTAATTAAACATTTGCCAAAAATATGAATTGTTGCTAATTACTTTATTTAATATATTAAATTAATAGAAAACAATACTGAATGCTTCTATTTATCAAGTTGTTAATCATTAATGAATTTACTTTAATTATGATATGAATTAAAATGCTTTTTTTTCTGTATCACTTTAAATACTAAACACAAAATCCGTCAGTCAGCATGCATAAAATAAAGTTTAATTATACGATACTTAACTAAAAATGATTGCCATATAATATATTTATTGCCGATTTAGATTATTTTATTACTATATGAGCATATTCTAATAAATAAATGCAATACATGTTTAAATATTGCATGTTTAATTAAACATATACTGCTTTCAGCATCATTTTTTTATACGTTTATCAAATAAGCGAAATGTTGACAATACTTGACTGAAAATTAGGCGTTCGTAGAACAAATTAGCTGTATAATATGATTTGTTTAAAAGGTTAATAAACTCTCTTTTTCTTTTTGTGCGATACAAAGCCACGTGGCACGTAAAATGTAATCTTATAAAATGTATTACGCTATTAAAATGTTAAAAAAATAAACGTTTCGAGACGAGACGGCCGCAAGAAGTGTATAAATGAGCCTTTAGAGTTTAGATGTCACGCTCGAAGGCGCGCGACGCAAAAACGAGCTCACGTCGTCATCGCATCGTGACTGCGGTGCGGCCTGCACTGTCTTGTTGCATACTCGACTACACGGCTAACAAATCATTCCAAATTTGTCTGAAATTCAGTGTGCAAATATAAAAGAATATTGCGGTCTGCTTGATTTTTACGTTGCAGATTCGAGATTGGAACTTCTAGTCAATACAGTTTACCTTATGTAATGTCCTCTCCGATTCTGTCCGATTTTATAATGTCTTCGTTTTCTATTCTGTCTGTGCTGTCTTTCCCATATTCTTATGTGCTGACTGCACTTTACTTTTATGTAATAATGTAACGTAAATTGTCAGTTAGCATTTACGGCGTATAAAAAAGTATTTACTACGCCTTATGACTTGTGTATTTTGTATTTTGTTACTTTAGTAATTCAAAGTGACTAATTTTATAATTCATTTTCATACTGCCGATTATTTAGAAATTTGTTAATACTAATTTAGTCTCTTAAAGACGTAAGATCAATATTATAAATATACATTATAAAATTTTCTACGTTACGTACTGATAGAAAATAGTATTCCTTAAAGACGACAAAACACTAACTCAATTGATCCATCCCCCGTCATTATAATTACGAATTTCTACATTATGATAATACGAATTTCATGGATTTGTTCCCATTCGAATCCAGCGCGATATTGTGGACGGTTTGCGTGTCCTCGGACAGGTCACGCGCAGTACGCAAACTTGTTCCAGCGCACTTTCACCGTGCTTCGCCAGCGCCAATCTTGCGCACTCGCTTACACATCTGAATAATGTCCTATTCTTGCATGCCTCCTTTAATTATGTTTATTATAATCCTTATGATTTATATGACTACTTTTTAAAAAATAATGGGCTTTGCATTTACCTAATTTTTTTTTATATTTGTAGCAAATGTTTTCATAACAATTTTTTGCTAATAAGTTACAGTTATTATGAAGTCTAATTTATTGATTGTTCTCCTTTTAAGTTATTTCGATTATAATAAGTCGTCATACAAAACACATTGACCGGCTTAAACTATACACAATCAACGGGGCGGGCGGAAGTGTGGCAGTGGCGAAAAGCTCGCAACTGCATGAGAGAAAGGAAGCGGCGCGCCGCGCGGCGTGATAAGGCAGCCGGCTGGCGTCGCGCGTCGGGGTATGGGAGGGGGCGCGGGAGCGGCGCAGCCGAGGGGTCGGGTGCGGGGTAAGGGGTGCGCGCGCAGCGACGCCCCGCGCCGCGCCACTCGCCTCCCGTCAGTCGCCTGCCGACTCCGCTTGTGCTTGTGTGACTCGCGCCGCTCTGTGCACCGCACTCGTGCTCCGATCACGACGCGTGCCGCCCTACCGTGGCCGCGAACGCGACCTCTACGCTACCGGCGAATCGTTTTTCCTAACTTAGTGCGACTTGCTATGATTTGACTTTTGGACATTTGCGCTCCCTTACCCGGCTTGTTTACCCCTCATCATGTAAGTGTTACCGCTCATTATATTAGAAACGTTCATAATTATTAAATTCGTAACTTGCGTTAAAGTGAGCATCGTGAAAGTTTGTGAATAAAACTAGTGTTTCTATGGTATCATTCATTTTTATCGTGTTCTTGTATATGCTAGTGTTCTCATATTTTGTGAAATCGGAATTCTATTGATGGCGTTTTATGAAATTCAAAGGAAAATTAGCAATAATAGCAATCAGTGTCCGAGTGATATGCGTTAGTTCAACGGTCGCTCAGAAGTTGTCTGCGTCCCCGCATGAGAGCTTTCGCATTGGGTAACTGGACCCACTCAATGCATTGACGAATGCGCTGCTAGCGCTTTTGCACGAACTCCAAAGTTAAAAAGCTCCCGTATTTCTTACTTTAATAAGCCACCAATACAAAGTAAAGTACGGCATAGCCTACCGATTGTCATGTCCTTTGGTGAAAAAAGAACATGAATTACGTCATTCGGAAACTATATTTTTATTATTTTTATCATAGTTGCTAAGAAATGTGTCTGAAAGTGGTATGTATATTTATTAAATTTAGTAAAATTATCTATTAACTTGTCATTTTTAAACGTCACGTATAAAACATTATTAATTGCTTATTTTATGAGCTAAAAAAATATACTAAAAAGCGTTCGTAGTTTATTCACTTTGATGACGTCTGGTCACAATTCCAAATGAATAATTTAATTTTTTTATAAATAATTCATATCTAATCTTTAAATAAATGTTAAAGTTGTGAAAACCTCCACAAATCTTACTAATGCAAAGATAGCCATTATCGAATATGATAATTTAGAGATAAATCTCCACCAGACGGTGGAGAGATATATCTAAGAAGCTTTGTGGTGAACAGATTTTAGCGATATTTTATTACAATCACATTTAGATTTTTATTCCCTTTGCATCCTAAAAAAAAACTAAATCGTGAAACATATTCAATCTTCACATTCCCAAATAAAATATAAAAAATGTAATAAGCAAGTCTATACAAAAAATCATATACGTTAGGTGATATTCAGTTTTCAACCATTAAGTCATTTAAAATATAGAAAGGGTTAACAATTAACGTTACAAATTGTGCATGTGTTATTTTTGAAAATTCTCGGTATATTGGATCAGCTAAACTCGACAATGGTCTGTTTGCACCGTTTCATCTACGAGGGTAACAGCTGGCTCCGCTACCTGCTCACAACAATGAAACCTCTGTCAATAGAGCTCGCTCTACTACAATATTTTTGTTTTATTTTATTATTTTAAATTCTAAAACCGCAAAAAAGCATGAGAGGCTATGAAACTCTTTTATATTCAAGCTTTTAAAAAAAAGTTCTTCAAATAAAACGCTTTTCGATGTTACAAAAATGTTAAGCCCGTATGAAAATGAATAGAACTATCATGCCCGATGTTGTTTCCCTGAGATAATTGAAATTAGTATAGTTGTGATTGTTTTATAAAAATATACTAAAATCCAAGTGGACACTTATAGTTGTTATCTCAAAGATTTTTTATCTTATCTGTCTAAAAAATAAACGGATATGAGACACGGATCCAAGCTGCAGATTACTCGACCAAATTAATCACTGATAAGAAAATGTTACGTTAAAGATAACTTGCCTGTGTTCTAATGTCATTAAAAATACAGACAAATTATAAATTTCGCAAGCAAAATTCTTTAATTTCATTATCAAAATATCCGTGAGACATTACACAAATACATATTATATGCATATTTGAGAGTAAAGTGACTTGTGATAAACTTTACAGATATTTTTGTTGTTGATGTGTTTTTGTATCGTCTTCGACGCTATCAGTTTAATGTAATGCTACACGAGGGCTCCCAACTCCTCAAGCAGTCCTCGCACCATGTTCGATAAGGCGTGCACATTAACGACCGTGTTGCAGCGATAGCGCCGGAATCGTGTAATTTGCGCCTCGTAAATTTTAAACCGTCGCAAATTTTTCGCCTCTCTTGCTAATTACTAGTCTGCTAGCGTCCCCTGAGGCTGCTTAATGTGCTTCGTACATGTCCCGAATGCGAGAGCAGTTCTGGTTGCAATCTGCTCCGAACAGGTAACAATGGCCTTTGTTTTGACTGCCGGAACTGACCTACGTGCTCGACTAAAATTTGATTTGCTTTGCACACTATTTGCATCCATTTGTTCGGTCTACGTAAGTCATATTTTAATCTGCCAGTGTCACTTTTTATTATATAGAAGAGAAAATTATTATTAAAATAATATGAAACTTAATTTCTTTAAATCTCAACGTCTTCAATTGTTCTTGTTTCATTTTGTGGAAATCTCGTACAATTCAGTGAAATTATGATTTTAAAAAGGTCTTTAAGCTTATGAGTCAGCAAACGCGTGGCCAACGAATGTAGAGCCGTGCGCAGAATAACCAATGACGATAAACTTCGCCGACGACATCTTATGAATCTAGACTTAATTCTCCTCCCCAATGTTTGTATTGCACCAAATAATATTCAATACGTTATTCAAATAAATATACAGCTATTTTTTAAACAAAAAGTAAAGGTGAGGCACCGAGCACATTACTTTTGTTACAATCATAAATCCAAAGTTTTATGAGTCAACAAATAAGACACAAATATGTCTATTTGTAAAAAGAAATTTTGGACACATTGTATTAAACCTATTACAATTATAACTTCGTTTTGTCTTATTCAAAATACATACTTTTATCAGAAGTTTATGGTTTGTATAACCACATTTATAAGATGGAAATTCTGAATTTAAATAAGTATTATTGTTGATTTCTCGTTCATGTGTAACAGAGGTCAATTGGTAGTCAAAATAATTATCTAACAAACAACAGATGAGCTTATGTGATGCTACATAGATAGTGAACATTAATAAAATACAATACAACACAATGCCTAGAACAAATGCTATAATTAAATTATTGAATAATAAATTTGGTGTAATAGCTTAAATTTCATCAAACTTGTTAAACGAGAGTATAAATCTTTTCATTAATTGGAGCGATTAAAAGTTATAGAAGTAAGCGTAAACAAATCAATCAAATAAAACCTTATTAAACTTGTGAAATTATGTAGACGCTCATCGCTTGGACGCATTCACAATGGCCAAGTCTTATTTGAATTTGAGCTGGCAATAGCTTGTAATAGTGAAAATAAAATGATTTATTGTAATAGTGATTATTTGGAGCGTGTCACGTCTGAAATGAAGCGTGTCGAAGGCGACCGTATTGATAGTTTTTGCGTAGCCGGCGCGGGCGTCTGTGGCCGGCGCGAGCGCGGCGGAGCGCGACACCACAGCCCAAGGTCATCTCCCGCTCTTGTCTACTTCGTTTTCCGCTTTATTATTTGATGGCCTCGTCACCGAAACACTTTATCTCCTGGACTATTTGTTGTCCCATTTCGTTTCTGGTCGCTGGTCGTTACTAAGCATAAGCTTGAACAGCAACAACAAAGAGGACCAACGTTAACCAATTTAGTTTTTGTGCTCAGAAAATAAACTATTTTATAATCGATTGTGTTACGGTTTACGACGTAAATGAGATTTTAAATTTAATACTTCCTTGTAGCTGTAGTAATCTTCTGATGCGAGTCTTGTAAACATTTTTATAGCTGTTTTAATAAGGTAGATGTTAAGGAAGACAAGTTAATGAAACGAATGCTTACACGACTCTATTTATTATAATGCTTAATACATTTGTACTATGTTTACTATCAACTAATAAGACCTACAGTAAATCTCTACGTTCATTAAACTTACCACTACATAATAACTTGATTCTTTTTTGCTTAATAATAAAAAGTTACGCGTACAATGGTATGTAGTTCTTAGAAAAAGCTTTTGTTTTAAAAAATTGACAAAACTGTCACATAACTTACTTTAGTAACTACTATGTATACGTGCTATATTTAACACTTGTTAAGAAATTATTCTCTATTCGATTATTCGTAATTTTGTTGCGAAATAATTGGTAGGTTCTATGTTTGCAACATTAGCAATGCTTCAAAAAGTTATAAAAATCGAATCTATCTATTATTGCTGGCAATTTTAAATTCTTTAGAATACCAAAGCATATTGAACCCACTAACTTTTCAAATGATCTTATATTGGAGACGCAGCTTTATGAAAAAAAAAAAATAATAATTTCAAATAGTGAAAATGATTACTTTAGACCAGTTTGTATATATAGTTCTAACATAAAAACGCAATATTAGTCAATAGATAAATTTAATAAGTGGGACAGTCATAATCAACGTCGATACAAATGTCACGTTATAAAGTTCAATCGTGTGTGGGCAACGGCAGCGAGGGAAAGGTGCGGTTGAATGTGGTAATACTAGGCATTAATTTACTCGCATACTTGTACGTTTTGTAATAGGTAGTCATAAGAAAAATTGTAACAATTACTTTTAAATATTGATGTTGCTCCATGCTCGCTCTTTGTATTCCGATTGTCTTGATAGCTCAGCGGTGAGAGCGCCCACCGAAATGGTGGGAGACCCGGGTTCGATTCCTGGTCAAGACCATGGATGCAAAGCAGCGACATGACCGATCAAAGTGTTATTACATTTAACCGCATTATCCGCAACCCTAAAATCATAGTGAAAATTTTCTGTATTGCAATTTGATCGAATCGTCGATCACAAAGGCCCAGCCCAACTGTTTTTCTCCCCCCTTCACACCACCCTCGCACCCGACCGCTTTCACGAGATTCTTATTTAGATTCGCTTCCGTCTGATTGCTCTTGGTAATCTTTTCACTGGGTTATTGAATGTCTTCCCCGTGCGTGTCGAGCATCTAAGAAACCCAGCCAGCGGCGCCTTACCCGTGAAAGGAATCAGACGATATCCTTTGACGCCACTATTCTCAGTTGCTTGTTTAATGCTCGAAATAAAACGATGTCCATTTGCTTTGAGTTTTACTTATACATATTATGTGTGCATTCAATGCGAATACATTTCCGATCCGATTCGTTTCGTTTCTTTACAAATACCAGCGCAATGCTCTTATCATACAAGATGCTGAATAAGAGATGCAAACTTACAAAGGTTATTACTACACGGGGCCCTCGCGTTTCATTGAATGTACATTTATTTATTAGAATTAAACTTAACTGATTTTCACTACCTATTTTTTTACATAATATAAATTAATTTGGTAACTTTTTGATGAAATTGACTTATACTCGTTTATAATTATGTTTTAGAGATTGAAACAATAAGAGTTCTGTTCATCGAAATTATTTCATTCGTTTAAAAAATAATAATAGGATATTATGTGTTGTAATGTAGTAACAAGATAAAATGTTGATGTTCCGATGAGACTTCACATAAGTATGTGTATTAATATCTAAATTTACATATATTTGGTATGACATCACTGTACTGCAAACATGACTGGCATTTTAATTGACTTGTTCAATAACGCATGCTCGCCGTCATAATAATGCTACTACACCTATATCCAACATAAAATTTGAAGATTGTGCACGGTGAGGAGCGCGACGATGCGTTGCCGCACACTGAGCTATTTTCAACTGGGTTATGCTTTAAATAGCGCATTACGATAGGATTTGGTTTCACGAGTTTTTCCCTGTTCCCGGCCCCAGACAGCTACGTTCCTCTTCACGGCGCCCACATAGAGAATGTTTCACCTCTAAAACTCATTGGTTTGTTCGCTCATCTCGTGCGTTTCATAATTTCTCGCAATAGCCCGTGCCTCGATTTTTAGTGTCCAGTTTATATTTTATGTGACTATTAATTTTTGGCTGCAAGTAATTATGTCGCCAGTATTTACGTCCGCGTCTGGCTGGCGTTATTATTGGTACGACACCTGTTTAAATCGCGCACATCATGTTCCCCTAAATACACGTCATCCACCACTGTCCGTCACATATAACAATCAGTGTTTTCATATATATATATCATATTTCGCTATACATAACACATATTCATCAATAATATTAATACCACAAAAGACAAATCGCAAGACATTGAACCGAAAAGATATTTGAGGTATATAAGTAACACATGTACATAATCGTTATTGTGTAGTTAATATATCATATTTAAGATTATGGAAATTATGAACATTTCGGTGTTAAAATTGTTTTGTCAACCTAACATCGTTTTGTCTCTAATCATCTTCACGAAGTCTAACAATATCTTAAAGTGGTATATGATATATTGTTTGGTTTTGTATATAAAAATTAAAGACACAATACTTTGTTGATTTGTTATCAAAAATAAAAAATATTTTAATTTATAAATATAATACTTAACAAAATGAAATGATGTTATTCGAGGTATTATTTTAATAATTATAAGCAATATTTGGTAACTGTAAAATATTAACCAAGTTTTTTTTAAAGTTTAAATGATGTCATTGCCAACTAACAATATATGACGGAGCTAGATGTCGTGATGATTGCCTCGAATACTATATCACTAGCAAGTATATTGACGTAAACAGCGCGGGCTTGAGAACGGCCGCCGCGCACGCTTCCTAACCCGGTAGCCGCTTGTGCTTGGCTCCGGGGCTGACCGCCCGGAGAGTAACCATTGTGTTTTGTTGTTCGCAGAGTTGAGCCCCGCACCGCACCGGCTTGTTCGCTGACCGCCGAGCCGCTAATCTCGCTTTTTTCGCGCCCTACCGTCGCCTGCCCAGACCCACACCGGCCGCCGCCGTCATGCTCGCACATCAAGCACCGCTCGCCCTCTACTAAAATCAACCGTCAACATCGATACGAACGCGTGTGATAATAATATTTTAATACTTGCCTAAATAAGCTTGCAACGTCGGTGTCTTTAATTCTAACATAAATCTAAGATTAATATTTAGTAATTAATATTCGTTGAACCTCGGAATATCGTCGTGGTTTTCCGTGTTCCTTCGCGTGTGTAGTAGTGTTTGTATTAAAGGGTGCGCCAGCGCCGAAGTGGTCGCAGAATCAACTCGCCGCGCGAAAGTGAGAAGTGCATGCTCGGAGCGCGCGGGCGCGCTCGCTCCCCTCTGCATATGCGCCGCACTCGCTCTAAGTAATTGTGCGCGCTACTCCTACTCCCCCCAACAAAGTGGCAACGATGGCAACCATGGTGAACATGAATAGCCTCCTGAATGGAAAAGACTCACGTTGGCTGCAACTCGAAGTTTGCCGCGAGTTCCAACGTAATAAGTGCTCGCGTCCCGACACCGAGTGCAAGTTCGCACATCCTCCGGCAACCGTTGAAGTACAGAATGGAAGGGTCACCGCTTGTTACGACAGTATCAAGGTAAGTTTATATTTTACAGCCTGTTTGCGGCAAATATATTAAAATGTTAACTTACGCAACTATACCATTTTTCATACAATTTTATTAACGCAATAGTTTCCGTATTATATATTATATTCATTTACATATTTAAAGAAAAGATGAGTATAATATTTAATGTTTCCGTATAATTGTGTATAGGTTTCATGGTTTGATTGCTAAAATAATCGATTTAAAAAAAATAGTATTACTTCTTTTTTTAATTTTTATTCATAATTCATTATAAGTATATACAATAACGCAAAGTTCAATGAATACGAATAATAATATACATAAACATTTATACATATAAATTTTCAATGTTTGTAATACACATTGCTTATTCTCTAACTATAAATTTCAGAAAACAAAAATGAAGTAAATAAATAAAGTGTAATATTTAGTTATAGCGTTTACTAAATACTTGAAAAAATAAGTACTTTTAAAATAATAAATTGCGGTGTACACAATACCTTATTTGGTTTTATAAAAAGCAAAATATAAGTTTTCCTTATAAAGGTTAAACATAAAAAGTTAGGTACATAATTATTTAATAAAAGTAATTTAAAGAAGTAACCTTTTATTAATCAATACATAACAATGGGCAAAAATATTATATACTTTCCAGCAATGTTTATACCACTTAAAATATTTCAAATAGAATTAGAAATAGATTTTCTCTTTTACAGACTCTTAAATAGTTAAATGGATAAAAAATCCTAATACATAAAATACATCTTGGTATATTTAATAATATAATGATGTTCGCGACATTTGCCCTGAACAGTTAAGTGTGAGCCATCTCCGTATTTAATTGACTAGCGCTGGAGATTAAATAGTTTGCACAAAAACAACTACATAATTTCTAGAAACCGAATATGTCCTTAAAACGTTACAGTGATTTTCTACTTGAATTAGACAAAGCTTGAGACAACATTTTCACCGCCGCCATTTCGAGCACCGACCTCAATACCAAGGCTAGTCTGAAGTGACGTCAGCCGCCCCACCGAAGCCGTCTACCATTGTATGGGAATTGGCATCGTGCTAACATAATGAACAGAACGATGACTCGACGGCGCCTTAGCTTATTGTAGCCATTCTAGTCGATATGTTCCAAAGTTATGTAATTATTCCGTATCGGGAGTATTTTGCTATTTATAATATACATATCATTATCCTTAATGTCTGTATCCACGTCCGCGAGGCTAAATATTACCCGCTATAACGGTTGTCATTATTATTTATCAAAGTATGAAATATTTTTATAGAATATTTTTAAAAATATTTGAACCGCGTGGCATAACAGTTTATCGTCCAGTTTGTAGGGGCATAACGTGATACGGTGTTATCAGTTCAGTTGAATGACGTGATAATGTGTATGTATTTTGGCGAATGTGTCGCGATAAAAATATTCCGGTATGGTTTATTACATTAGATAAGCCTAGTAATGCATTAAACGATAAAATCAATGATATTTATTATTTATATAATTGCACCTGGCAATGTTGTATAATAATTGCATATTAAATTATAATGAAATACACATATTCATACAAAGATACTAAAATATTATTAAAATGTCATTTACTATATACACATGGTTTATTTAGTATTTCCCTTTGATGGCTTGTTGGGTAATGCGATCAAAAGAAACAAGGATCGGCAGTAGAAGCGTATCCGTTCACTCGACAAAGATTTCCACGGTTGTCGTCTCGATTGTCCGCGCTTTATTTCAATAACTCTTTCAGTGCGTAAACCTTTAAAAGTATCTGTCATAGCCCCATTCTCATCTCCTCCGCATTATCCGTGGGCGCTAAAAGCCATAAGGTCATAATAAAAATGCTAAATAACTTTCGTCGCATTTTGATTTTGCCTTTCACTAAAGATTCAAATTTCATTTAAAGCTTAAATTTATTTATATAACAACTGATTTTTAACTGAATAATATTTCTGATTTATTCATTCTATAAGATAATAGAAATACAAGTTATTTAATTACATCTAAATCTTAAAATAGAATTGATGTATAGATACGTGGAAATCGCAAGCCAATACGTTTAAAGCGGTTATGTTTATCCCGAGACGTTAAACAATAGGCAAGCGTCGTGCATTGTACGGGCTTTTGTGCATCGTGGTATCGGCGTGCAACAATGGGGATGCCGACGTTGACGCCCGTACTCCTAGTGCAGCCAATGCTTATCTTCGATTTTGGTGCAAACTCATTTCCTTACCCGAAAATTGCTAGAAGTTTAGATTATCCTTGTGAATATTTATGTACATTAAATGTACATACATAGTATGTTATTTATTTTGCTGATTACGATATCAAATTACTTTTATGATTCAGATGATTGACCCATTGAACTCGTAACGGTAGTATTGCTACGTCAGTAAACAAAAAAAGTATAAATATATTATTCAAACATTTCTACCTATTCAAATGAAATTAGCGATAAATATTTACCTTTTTATATGTAATAGACAATAACGTTTATGAAATTTACTGCTAACGAAACCATATTTGGCTGTAATTTAATTATTACTCATGCTACACTCGTGTATCGACCCAGAGTTCTAGGAAATAAACCCGATACATTTGCGATTAAGTCCGCCATCTTAGTGTAAATTGTCACATGTTCCAAGCGCAATCGAGAGCTGATCAAACAAGCCCGCCCTCGCCCGCATCCCACCGCACCGCGAAAACGTCTCCCGTGATTAAGCCTTCAATTACGCGATATGACGAGGGGGTCATATTTGATTAGGCTACGTGTTGTGTTGATTAAAACGAGATTATTGACTTATTCACTTAATCTAACCCACTCGCGCCAAAGTCAGCGTAACAAACCGGATTTCGGAATATCACTTCGCATCTGAAAACGTCGTGACTCGTGTCGTCACCTGACATTAAAATGGCCATGAATCATTGACCATGTGTGAGGAGATTATGGACAGAACGAGCGCGATCGTGAAGATGGTCTAACCGCCTACCTGTATCTACGCTAATTACGCCATGTTAAAAATAAATTTGTATTAGTATTATCGCGTTGTATATATTGACATGTAATCATATTGCTTAGTATGTATGTATATTGTGTCTGCTCTTGTGCATACAAAACAGATAGCGACAATAAAGCATGCAGATATTTGGGTTCCCGCGAGGGACATTAAAAACCGTTGTACGCAAACAATGCCACGGGCACATTGCACGTATAACATAAACGTAAATTTTGAATAATTACACTTCTTTTTTCCCACCGTGCTGTGGGCTGATCCGGTTCAACTTCACACTGAAATGCATTACGCAACTATTTTTTTTAATTAAAAATGTTAGCTATATGGCACATGTTTTTTATCCAAAGTCACGTAAGCTTTAATAAAATTAAATTACATAATTGACAAAAGCGTTGATCATCGATTGTGTCACGAATCGGATACGGTCTCGACTACTTGCTAAGTCAACCAGATACTGACATCATCGCGGTTCAACACTTGTTCGTTTTGTTTACCTCTTTCCTCATCAACTAAATCGTGTCTAGAAACTGACGCAACGATTTAGCTTTATATTCTAAACTTTGAAATAAATAATTATTATGTCTTTTACATTCCGGATTTTTTTATCTTTGGTAATTAATTACTGACATACAACTAAGTTTATTTTAACATCTACCTAAAGTATCTAAAGACACTAATCTCGACGACGTCGACTTTTATGTCTCAAAAATATTTTCATAAGACTTTATCATTTATTATTAGAAATATATAAAGAGCCACTTTCTCGTCTTTGTCAAATGTAATTATTACTGTGTTTAACATGCGCTAAATGTCATGATATTTATAAATATTTCAAAATAAAAAGTTAAAATATTCTTGAAAATCGCCGTAATATTTGTATGTTATTTTTATATTGTATTATTTCCAAACGACAATTACCTACGTACGTGGGTTGTGGCGAGTTGTGACAGTTGCACCGATAACCTATGTTTTTCGACATGACGACGAGTCAAAAATAAATTATTGTGTACAGGTCCACCCACGCATCCACTTTCATCACGCCGCAATACGCTTTTAAATAGTACTCGTCTAATATAATCGATGACGCTGCAAAAAATACAAACAAATTGGACAATGTGTAGATAAAATTTATATTTGCAGTATTTTGTATTTAAAACAAAATCTTAATATGACCGCTTATACCGAAACGTAGGTATTTTATTTTAAGTTGTGACACATCTATATGTTTTTATACGTGAACATCGATGTTTATTAAATTATGTTGAATTCTGTTGATGAAACATTTATAATATAGGTAATTAAAAGTTTATTTCGAACAAAAGCGACTATAATAAATTTTTACAAAAAATAGTAGCTTTTGTAATAATCGGGCCTGCGAGTTTTATTTAAAAATGATGAATAAATATTTTATTCCGAACAATAACTTTGAATTGCCCTAACGCATATTAAATTGTTTAAAAAATACTTTGCTAACGTAATCTGTTTTTATTATTTCAAAAGCGAACATCAAAGCGACACCTGACGATTACCGAACCATTAAAATGGATCACTGTCATTGTTATCAAAAGAGGAAAAGGGAACAGAGTGCGCTTTGCAAATCGATAGGCTGGTCTTTATATAGTCCTTTTTACTATTTTTAGAACCTGCTCGCCAAATGTTCCGTTATAGAACATTTAGAGCGTTTAAAAGCTGCCAGTAATCTCGACTTGCGCTTTGTCCGGTATGCCAGAGTTGTTTCACAGGTTGTGAACTTTGCGGCCGACCGCGTGCCTGCCCTCCCGCGCCGATTGATGGCTCTCTCTACCCGCCTATTCATTGCTGCCGTGTTCAGAGTCACGTGGACAAACAATATACAGACCGACTTTATACAAAACATTTCCAACAACCAATTCAAAGACAATCTTATGTTTATAGAATGAGCGTAATAAGACGGTAATTAAATTACCTATAAAGTATGAAATAAATGATTTTGTTCAATGTAGGAATATATTTGTATTATATTTTATTCAAATGATGTTTTTTTTTGTTTCAAGTTCAGATGCCAAAATGACATATATTTTTTATTTAAATCATTTTATAACGATGGTTTGTTATATATATATATCGGTATATATCAAGGTCACTGTTCTCAAACCCGGTTTTAATTGAAATTGAGTAGCAACGAAATGATTATGCTTACATAAATTATAACGACTGTATACATGTGTATTGTGTATATTTTGTCTGAATAACCTGTGTAATATATCCAACTTTATTATCGCCCGTTATTAATTATTTTTCAATATCAAGATTTAAGATCGAAAAAAATAACCAGTTTATATGTATTTAAATGTGCCAATAATAATGAATCGACGGATTGATATAACAATCGTCTTTAAAAAGATATCCTGGAGGTATCGGATTAAAGATTTAAGATAACGTTGTGTATGAAAAAAATATATTTTGTGCTTATTTTCAAATATTTTTATGTAATAGCACTTTTTCAAATTGAGTATTAACAGTTTATATTACATATAATTACTAATTTTCGAATTGTGGTCATGACATCAAAGGAACGCTTGAGAAATAAAAAATTGAAAGATGTCCGTAACTTAGTAATTATATAAAAGTTAATTATTAAGACACATATTGAACAACAATCTAATATCGATTAGTTCGATTAAAATATCCTATTATAAGTTTAAAATTATTAAAAAAATTGTCAAGATATTAAATTACAAAATTAATATGTGATTTCATATAACAAATTATTTATAATCAAAATATATTATTAATTCAAGTATGCTGTTTTCAAGAGTTTTGAATCGTTATTTCAAGATTAAATACGGTCGATTACATAAAACCGACAAGAAGCTCGTTAGGTTATTACTACATGCTATCCGTATTCATTTTATCATATATACGATATTTTTTATAATGACAAAGCAGAAACGGTGAAACATGGTATATTTCTATGATATTGATTAAATTGTCCGTTTTTCTAAACAAAAAGCTCGCCTTTGGAATAACCCAGTAAACGTAGCCTGTATGTATTTGATCATTTTATTCCGTATTCTAAAACCAATTAGCATAATTAACACGACTGATCAAAACCCACTGTTTTGCCGGCAAGCATTCATTAACATTGCACGATACTGAACATTCAGGTAGCATGCTGTCGCTTGTATTAGATTTTAAAATCACTCAATCTGACCTGGATTGAACGCCAACCTGCTTTAAATAATTGCTGTATAAATTGACGTTCAATTCTAATTGTACCAGCGTTTGGTTTCGCTTGAATATTCGGATACTAACTGAAATGCACACAGGTGTGTTTATTTGCTAAGTCTATCGATTCAAACGATATATCATTTAATATAATTTTTTGTGTGTTATCCTTTCATTGTTTTTTTCAAACAATAAAACGAAGTAAATATAAAAGTTAATACTAGTTCTTACTTTCACATGTCGTGATAAGTAGGGTGTCACGTTTCGTTCGCTCGCTCGTTTCCCCACTCTCCGTTCAAATTGCCCTCCGATTGGAATCGTACGCTCCTTGCCTAGTGCAAGATAATTTGCTATTAAAACTCGAAAAAAGATTGTTGTTTTCTTCGTTGTTATATCGAATTACTGTTTTTTTTTTGTATACTTACCATTTTTCTATAGACTTTTCTTACAGTGTAATAATAACTATCTTGCAAATATCTTATATAAATATTGACGTACTTTATCTACGTACGTAAATTCCTTTTAACACTATAAAAATGTTTCGTCGAGAGAAGTGACGCGCGTGCTGAATTCTCGCTTTCTAAAAACGTTAGTCTCTAAATTTAATCTTTCCACAGAGCTGATCGTGGATGAAATATACCGTCGTGCCGTGTCCATTAGGCAAAGTCTATTTTTGGATAATGCTCAGATTTACAAAATTATATTTACGTTCACTTAATATTTCGTCATCGTGCTAAGATGCAAGAAAGAAAAGGACAATCTTACGGCCTCTCAAGCCTTACGGCCTTGTTTTGAAGGAATATAAGTATTATTTTTTCGTAATGAACTTGTATTATGCTTCCTCGTTTAATGGAAACCACATCGACTATTCTCACTAGCATTTCCAGAGTCGTCAATAAAAAATACCACGAATCGTTCGCGATAGGGAGGGGCGGCGTGCGGCGCATTCCTACATGCCGCGCATTTCCATCCGATATTGCGCCGCCATTATACCCTGCTCCTCGGGCCCCGCACAACCATCCCCCTCGCCCTTTAATTAAACGGTGAGGCTCGAGAGACACGTCTCTAGCAACGTGGAAAATCACATAAATAGCTCAGAAAGTTAACGCACGCTTCGTCAGTCCACTGACACTACATCTTAAGTGCCGAAATATACAAAGTTCTCTACGATCTTCTTATCCAATAAAACATGTATGGACTAATTTATGAGATCGAATCGCGTTTCATTTAATTTAATGAAGATATATGTCTGCAGCGCCGTTACCATGGCAACGACAAGGTGAAACAATGCGTGTAATTTAACAGCATTAACCTCCTTTCTCAGCACATCCGTAATAAAATAAAAGCGTCTCGAACAGGGTCCATAATCGCAGTAGGCCTCGTCGGCGGGTGTCGGGCGTAATGAGCGCGACTTTATCTGTGGCCATTTGCATGCAAAGTGTATCAGCCTCGACCTTGGCACCTTGCATCATGCTACACGCACTGAATTCGATGCCGACCGTGAGTTTTACGTCACTATGCTCTTCCGTCGATATAATTGAAAAATTTTACGTCTTGTATGTCCAAGCTTCACTGGTCTAATTATAAAATTCGCTTTCGTGTTAAAACGTAGTAATAACAATAATAATGGCTATAACGTTAGTGTTATATTTCTTTACCTGCTCGATCATTTAAATAAATAACATTTTATATACCAGATTAAGATAAGACAAATGTATTATACTATGTAAATGTGTTGGAAATGTCAATTGAACCTGTCGCTATGCATATATGCATAAATAAAAATGGACGATATTCGACAAATATAAATCAAAGATTGTTTTTAAAAACTTGTTAAAATTTAATCGTTAGATCATTTGTTTTGCTTACATTATAAATGGGCGTACGCCTCAATATATATAAAATTATGGAATCATATATGAAAATACTATTATCTAAAACTTCGAAGCCTGTCCCCGCATCTTAGTCTCGTCTGATGTGGGACATACGCAAGTAAGCGCCTTCTTCAGATTCATACTTGTAAAAACTTTTTTACAATTTTTTGTCACAATTATATATATAGGTTAATTAAAAAAAATACGTTTGAATTTTGTTTAATGTCTATTAACGTTTGCATATTTCTTGCCAGTTGTGCAAACTGCATGAATGTCGAAATTAGTGAAGCGTTCGCATATTTGTTACATGAATCGTAAAAATAGAATTAGTGTTATTACTGTAAATCCGATATAGCTTAAGAATCTTATTTAAAAAACGTAAAATATTCTTCAGTATTTAATAAAAAGGTGTTATGTTAAGAATAATACATTTGAACCTGATTTGAATAAACTTAATAAATTCATACCGAATAGATAAACTAGAATTTTTAAATTACAAAAAACTCCAGGCTTAAAGTCAATTTTAATTGTCACTAATATCTGCTATCAGAGAAGGTGGTACATAAGAGGATATTTGTTTTACACACTGTTTTACAGGAGAAGCAGCTGGTTATGTCAAAGGTAGTCGAAGAAAATTTAGTCTGGTCTGACATAGAATATAGCAGAATAGAAATATTGTACACCGAAAGAGTGAAGTGGAAAAAGCAGAGATATATATAAACTAAATTAGTACATATGTATAATACTTACTACAGTTCATACTATAGATTTGTGTAAATCTTAAAAATATTGACAAAAAAAATGTTAATAAAATTTATTGTTATTTTATAAATCGCTGAAATATTTATCATTATTTATATATTTAGAAAAAAAATTATGGTAACAGAAACCGTTAAGCTCGATTCATTTGTAGAACGGTGTTAATCCTTATCTCGTTGCTTTATAGATAATAAAAGATAAAAACAATAGGTACGATATATGAACCGACGCGGTGATAGCTGTCTGCATATAGCTACAGGCGAAGAGTTCGGGATCGGCCGCCGGGTGATTATTATGATTTATATTATTGATTGAAGGTGATTATTTGATTATATAATTGTTATATTTCTCTTTTATATCAAAATTTTATTTCAAAATTTCACATCGCCTCTATGTAATTCAGCAATGTCACTACAATAGAATTAAATAATTGCTTATACCGCATTAAGGTTCGATAACGTCTGCGAACTCGGAGATGTTTGACAGTATATACACAAAAAAATAATAAAATACATTATCTTTGTACATTAATATATTCTAGTATTATTAACGTATTTGCAACGGAGCCGTTTTTGTCTAAAAACTTTTTTAAGATTGGGGTCCGTTTGTATATCTCTATCTGCCTCTATTTTAATGTCTTTATTACATATGGATTAGATCAACATATATAGCTCAAGCCAAATAAAAACAGGTGATAAAAGTATCTGGGAATTCCCCTCTGCTTAGTAATAACATTAATGTTCATAAGTTGTATTTTTTTTATGTTATAGGTCAACGTAGTCCGGAAAGAGTAATATTTATTAGTCGGGATGATTTTTTGCTGTGACAACTATAACAAATCAACGAAAATGTTGTTTAAAACATTTGTAGATCTTCAATCTGTAAAGGAAGGTCCTCGACAACCTCCTTTTTATTAAAGACCTATATCTTTAATAAAAAGTCATGTTATCTCATGTAAATGGTCACATTAACAACTTTTAGTTTTGAGAAGTGCTGAGAATTCAATTTAATTGTTACGTAGTATTAATTCTTGTGTCAAAAAAAAATTTATTAATAGTAAGCGTTTGTTTGTAAATAACAATGCCGTTATACAAACTTGCTATTTAGTTTGAGATATATTTATATTACATTTTATTACATTGTCGACTAAAAAACTTGGGGCGTTTTGTAAGATATTTGCATTAGATCAGTGCGCGCAGACTAGCTTGGCTATTATATTAAAAATTTCTTACATCTCTTTATTATTATAAATATATATATATCACGGATTAAACTTGCCTATTATAAAAATACAGCGCCTTTAATTCCAACTACATTATTTATAAACCGTATCTGCATATCCATCGTCATCGCGAATTAAGTCACAGACTTTGCAGGTCGTCTACAACGCGAGTTAGAATTTTTTGCTCTGTGCAAACAGACTCGTATGCGGACGTGTTTGTGGCGTTTGACGCACTTGTGTACTCATCTGAAAATAAAAAAGACATGCAAAAGCAACCTGTTATACACATGACGATAGTACTTATTTTTTTAAGGATAATGTCTCCGGTGCTTATTTCCTCGATCTTTTCCTTCAAGACCAATCACGAGATTAAACACAAATTGAACCACTTGAAAAGTATCGGATTCTTGTCGGGATTTGAAACTGCTTTTTGCGGGACGGGCGGTTTGTATGATATTCAAACTCGTATGTGCACCGTGACTGCTACATTTTTTGGGACTCACACTGGTAATAGTTGTCTACTCTTAGCGTTCATACGTATTTTGGACATTATTTGTAATCACAAAAACGCATTGTCATACCGTCTATCGTGGTTCGTATTAAAATTTGCCTCATAGTTCGCCGGCCTAAGATTCTAAATAAATCGTTTCGCGAAAGTGCATTTCCAGCCTCGGGGTAAATCCCGTTTCATGGCGCACTCGTAGGACGTTTTACATGACAATTCCTGTGTCCCCCAGGCGAGTATCGCGTAACTCGAGAGCTTTCGCAGAGCTATCTCGACACGTCACTACTTTACGTAGTTATGCACTTAAAGTACTTTTAATGGAATATACTCACGAAATGCGTATACAATATTCGCCACATTTATTTCTTTGACATTTTAAGAAAACAAATATCATTATAGTATTTTAAGTATTAGTTAAGATGGATTAATAAAACAGAAGTTTGTCTCCGTTATGCAATCTATCCTAAATAAATCGCAATTTCCGTTTAGAATATCAGAGCAGAAACGCTCTGCAGTTATAGGCTGCTAGTATGTGAAGTGGAAGTGAATAGTGCTATATTAATACTCCAAAAATATAGTTATATACACTAGTGAAAGGCGGAGACTGTACATAAAAAGATGTGCTGTATGCGGATCAAATTAAATATTAAAATGTAATTTCATTATAAACGAAAATTTCATTTGAGTATTCTAAAGGGTCAACAAATACATTTTTCAAAGCGAGTTAGTTGGGGAGCTTCGGGTGTTCTTTCGCGACTGTGTTTGCATAATTGAATATCTACATTCACTAGTCGCGTCACGCGCGCCTCTACCCGACTTAGCATCCTTAATTGCCCTACGTATTATTTGCCAATTAAAGTAAATTCTCATCGTGGACGTGACACGAAACCAGTATAATTTCGCAGCTAAGAGATTTTCACCCTAGAAAGTCCTTTTATGTATGCTAATAAACGTATAACAAACTTGCGAATGTATGCCGTTATTTTGTGTAATTGTTAGACCCGTAATCTCATCATAATTAAGCAAGTATTTGTATCGTGCAGCCCTATAAATACAGGTGTTTAATGATATTGCAATTATTTAAAATTTCGAATAGCAAATTCTGCTTTAGTATAAATTAAAACAATGAACTTTAATTCCAATATATCTATGTAATATTATAAATGATACAAAGCTAAAATGTATGATGCAAAACATGTTACCCTACAACGATGGTTCAAAATTCAACTTGGCCCCACAAATTGCTTAGAATTCAAGGACATTCGTACAGGGTAGAAAGCGAGTTCCTGATCCGTCCGGGAATGGCTCGCTCATTCCCGACTGCTCAAGAGGAATGCGTGCAAAATAAACAAGTATAACCGGTTTCCTTGCGCATCATGCGCTTTGTCCACTCGAAAGCAGACATAGCCATAGCCCGTCCCTCTCGCACTTGCAGCGTTGGCTCTTACCGCATTAGCATATCACAATCCCGTCATCCTTGCAAGAAAACCACAAGAACGCCAGTCATACGACACACGTCGTATCTTATCCGAAGTTATTGATTTAATATTCGCCTGCCGTCGCTACTTGCGATATCAGATTATAATATCGCAACAATATTGAAACATTACGATATCCTATTAAAGCTTATTAATTTTAATGAAAGATAAAAGTATAAACAATTTAATCCTAAACTTTTTCGCATATTTTGTAACTTTACCGATAATATTTTAGAGTTGCAAAAAGGTTGTGGTGTGGATGCGGACAATGTTACGTTGCAGCGAACGATGGTCGGCTACGCCCATATATCTTGTGACGGCCACGTGATCTATTGCCGCCGATCAAACCTCACTACAAGCTTTCTATGTCGTTATAGCCGATTATTAACGATAATAAAATATATGACAGAAGCGGTTGAGATATGAAATATTTATACAAAATTATTTGTAAAAGAAATTTTTGAACTACGAAGCTTTGCTTGTGTTACCTAGAAAGTTTTAACTATTAATTAATATCACTAAAAAGTATCTAAAACCTCTTCGTAATAAGAGTAGTATGGTTAAAAAAAAACTAAAACTCATTTTTATTGTACATTTTATCAGTAAGTATTAAAAGGACATCTTTGAAATGTATTACAACCTTTAAGGCACCGGCAATTACGATACAGGCTATTCCTTAGGAAGTTTATCATTTTTATTTTTATAAAATAGCTTGGCGGACGGGCTGATGGCCCACTTGATGGTAAATGGTCACCATCGATCGTATACATTGGCGCTATAAAAAATTTTAACCATTCATTACATTATCAAAAGTATAGAATTAGTAATGAGTGGGTGGCACCTACCCAAACGGGCTTGCACAAAGCCCTACCATCAAGCAGGGAATTAAACTTCACCATTCGAACTAATAGATGTACAAGAATCTCTACTGAGACTACTACAATTTACGTTGTTTTGTTTTACGTTAAAATCACAGAAATGCGTAAAAAACATAAACCCGCTATAGTTAGAATACACGTTCTATTCAACTTCATATTGATTTCGTATTTGCATACCTTAGATTAGCAGGTACTTATTTATGTAATGTAAAATTTATTTTAATTTATTTTAATATTTTTATATTACATGATATTTTTTCTATAAAATAATATGTAATGCTTGAAATATCTTTTTAAAATCCAACAAAAAACTTAATAGCTTAGTGATAAAATAATGCATACTAACTTTTTTCTCTGAAAGTTCTGGTTCTCCGCTTTAAATTTCATTTCAAAACTTGAACAATGTAATTAAATTTATTTTTTAATATATATTTAGAATTTAAATAAGAACTGATTATGAAAATGTAATGCATAAAAATCAAATGTATATAATAATAGCTATGAAACAAAATGACACTATTTAAGACATTAGCATTAGCATAGTATTATGTATGCAAAAAAGTGTAACTCATTAACTCGTCGTTTGCTCGTTAGCCATGCAATTCTCTGACGACGTATAAGGTGTGATCATGTGGAAGCAATTCACGACTCCACGCTAAAAGGAGTGACGTACTACGTATAACAGCATCTTGTACTGCCGGTTGGCACCAAATATCACTAAATACATATTAATTTAATAACAATTAAAAAAAAGTACACCATGGTAATATGATGATGAGCCAATACTTGCCAGATTGATCATGAGAAGTTTATTAAACAGATTACGAGGAGGCTGCATCGCAAGATTAAACTAGGAACTTTAGGGGACGCTGACCTAATATCGATCATTTGTCTTTATTGGTTCTCTCGGAACGAACATAAAATGAATCACTGTTCTTATTCGTTTCCCTTTAGTAGTTTTGTCGGATGTTATTATAAGAACACTAAAACATTTTTCTACTCCGTGATCAAGTACTCTTGTAAAAGTGGTTTTTGTGTTTATGTGACGGCTGGGCTTGAAGACTAGGAGTAGAGAAATAGAATAAGTTGGCGGAAGTTAATTATTTAGCTCAGTAAGTATGTACAGTTTATTAAGTCAATGAGGTTCTATTCATGAGTACAAAGAGAAGGTGGTGCGATTATTATCGCTGAGGCGCGTGGTGCCGAGCGCAGGAGAGTTTTTGTCGGCGGGTTCGTTAGTCGGCACGAGGTGGCGCCGCTACAGTACTCGTGCTCGAGTGCGCTCCTCCAACTCTTTAACTGCCTACATGAAGGACACTCGACGGTGCACTCTCCTATTATAAACTGCTCTTTTAATGGTTTGCGCCGATTTTAATTATTTTCTCGATTTTATTTCAAGTTTGTTTTAACATCAAGGTACACACTCCACATCCGACTGTGTTGCGAATGAACATTTATTTTTTATTTTTTTACGAACACTATACTAACTAACGTCGCTTATTGACTCATTATTAGTTATTATCTTTTAAATCTTAAAATCTTCCGCTCTATTTTCGCGTCAAGGTAACGAGGCGCTTCATACCTCTTAACGCGTACTCGTTCATCGTTGAGTGCAAGTGCTCCCGAGTTCCTTTCTCTAACGAAGACATTCAGAGTTTTTTGTTTAGCGTGCCACTAAGCTATCGGCATTAAATTTCAAGGATGAACTGCTGCGTATCATGTTACATGATAGGCTACTCGCTCAAAACAACAAACCGGTATCGTATACGAAACGCAAATTCGTACAGTAATCCCGTTAGTTCGTAATAGGCTGACCGCTTCGGATACCACGCCAACAAAATCTATTAAGTGCGCTAGCTCTCTCCATAGCTGCGTACGATAATGCAGGCATTGTACAGTACCGCCACAGCTTACGACTAACCATTCGGTTATATTCCACAACTGCTGATTATCACACGCACAATATCCAACAAATTGGATAATACACTTAAAATACAATCGCGCTGCGAATGCGTCGTAATCTACTGATGCGGCTGACGATGAGCATATTAATTTGTCGCGAGAATAGGATTAAAACAACAACGAACGTAATTTAACGTTCTTAGTGTGCCTTACTTCAGCTTAAAACAACACTAGCAAAAAATTTAATAAGCGATGACAAAGATAATATAAATCACTTTAAAATAATTTCCATTTGTATATAAACTTAGTGATCTATATTATTTTATGTGTAAAATGAAACCAAAAAAACTTAAAGCGGCTTAAAATATTTTCTTTGAATAATTTAGGCTACAATTTATAATAATTATATACTTCAGATATGTTTTTATTTTATGATTTATAAACTAAAAACACTTGTCATGGTTGCGAAATTAAAAAAATAAGTTGCCCTAAACTTGTCAATAATAATAATAGCTTGGCCATAATTTTGTTGTTCTAGACAATTTATAATAAAGGTATCGTTAAATTGTCGAATAGTTATACAATAATATATGTACATAAAACAACAATAACCAGTAAATGATATTAGTTACAGTAACATTGAATATTACTAAAGGCTGTACAATTTCAGATAGCTCAGACGTGAGATTTGTTTCCATCTTATAGTAATCTATAGAAATTGTGTATGTTACTTCCGATATTGCGAATGTACGCAATATTTCTTACTTTGACAGTAAGATCGCGGCAGCCCGCACCGCGCCGTCGTCTTCGCCTTCCAACTTTCTAGGCGTCCGCGTCGCTTCACCGTGTTTCGTCTCGTGAAAAGTTTAAAACTGTGCGCTTTAGGTTCTTTATTGTCTTCACGGGAAATGTCTTTCTACATTAAGTTTTTATACTTTTTATTCGACTTGAATAATACGTTTTAAAAATTCGTAAAATATTGGCATAAATAAAATAGCAATCTTTTGTCAAACCAAAGCATCTCTTAGCAACTAACATCACCTCGCGACCGTTAACAACGTCTTATATTTGAAGATATAACTACTGGTTTTTCTTTGTAGCTCCGCCCTTTAACAGTCCTCTCAACGCTCCTCCCTTTGCTTTTTACTCTGCCGTTCTCTTGAATAGGATGTATAGTCTTGTTTGAATTATACGTTTTACGATTCGCTGTTCATCTTTGTATGTCACTAATGCGCACACAAAAGCCGTAAGCTTGACCATTCATGCAACTTATACGAACAACTTATAGAGTCGTCTGATTATACGTAAAATTTTTAAATATTTATGCAGATCGCGAGTAAGAAAATGAAGAAGTCTACAAAAGAAATCCCACCGGGTAATACCCGTGTCAGCGCAAATCGAAATTTTACCGTCGCCGTCGCGGACACCGTCAGTTAACTTGTAACTCACTTTTGATGTATCGTTGTTTTTCAGTAGTTAGAAACGTTGAAGCATCACATTCGGAAAACTTTTGGGTCCACTGCTTTACAAGCTTGATATTAGTATATACAACGTCTAAAGTTTTCTTTAACTTGCTCATATGATAACAACATACCTCATGAACCGCCTAGATAAGCTTGAAATTGTACACTTAGTTGAACTTTAAAACAAGTAGCAGTAAAGACATTGTTTGTTAGCATACTGAGAATAATTTGTATTCTGATATAAACCAAACGTTTAGTAGTTTTTAATTATTGTCTTTGTACATTAAATGTATATATTGCTATTTCGAGTATGAAGGTATCAATAAATAATTAAATTAGAAGCTATATCAATATCTTAAATTGACGATAAGAAACTAATTTATGTAATATTTGTCCATTTCAGGTAATTAAGAACATTAGTTATCACCATAATATGGTAGTAAAGAAACGGTGAGTGCGTTCGTCAGTCTGTCTTCCAGGGTTTTATGTAAATTGCAGCCGATAAAACAACCTTCGTTCGTGCGTAGCTCATTTGCATTCATAGGCTCGTAACCCATGCTCGTACGTTGTTGCAGGCTCATCTGCCAGCCACGAGCGTAAAACTGCTGCCTTGCCTTTTGCAAAATAATTTACGACTGCCCTGTCTAATATGTCCAGGACCCAATATGAGTTACCGATGAGGAGCGTTAGGTCGTGGCGTTGCCGTTCCATTTACATATTATATTAAACTCGCCTTCGTCGTAGCCTCTATACCTCGTCGCCACCGGCCGTTACGCTCCAACTTTTCTCAATTTTTTCGCCCATAAAACGCCCAAAACGAAAGTTTTTCCGTCCGCCTCGTGAGGTCGAGTGTAAATACAGTTTTTATAATGTACTTAGTCACTCTGTCGCCCTCCGAAACAGGACTTCTTTAATAAGACGCTCGTTACTTTTGTACTTTTTCAGAAATTTACGTCATAAATAAACCTTAAAATTTTAGGTTCAAAATCTTTTCAAGAGTAGAAATATTGAATTATTTTTTATTATAATAGACTTTATTTTTTTAACATGATTTCGAATAGACTAATTTGTTACATGCATATTTATATATTTTCAATAAGATGTGATACTTTTTTCTTGTTAAAGTATTAATAATGTAATTAATTTAAATATACTTTAGTGCTAAACATTACGATAAGAATAAAATATAACAATCTAGATGCATGAGCAAATTTATACCAATATTAAAATACAAATTTCGAAGTTAAGTTTAAAATATACTTAAAATCTGTAACAGTGTGAAAAAAGAATGACAATGACATAAAATATGTAGGCTAAAATATTTAAAAAAAAAACAAAAGCGACTTTTAATTTATATATATATATATATATATATATATATATATATATATATATATATATATATATATATATATATATATATATTAAATACGATTCAATGAATTTTTCGCTTCTCCGCCTGCTTAAAATTTGATGTCAAAATATTATCTCAACTATATGAATTATCGTTTCAAAAATAATAACCATGTTGACATATTTATTTTTATTACCAAAGCTTTTGCGTTTGAAATTAATTTAAATCATGCAAACAGGAAAGCGGACTTTAAATATTTATAACCATAATTTATCCTTATTACGTGCTGTAACATAATACACTTAGTCATTTCTGTTTCACGACTGCCTGCTTCGTCGGAAGAAGCAGTTAGATAAACAAACATACGCAACAGCAATGTTTACAATGAGTCTGTGGGTGAAATCCGTGAAAACACGAGCAGTGTTTTGTTGTTTTTTTTAATTAAATTGTTTAAGTTAATTTGTCTTAAACTATTTTAAAATGTGATAAATTCATTTTTAGTTCGGGAAAAACGATGTCATTTGTTGTACTTACTATAATTTTAAAATTTATTTATATTCATTTTATTTTATCTAAGTTTTACTGGAGTTCATATTTATTTTTACAATAAAAACAGAATAATATAAAATTTCACGTAACTACGAAAACGGGTAATCCCTTCCCGATAAAACTTTTCGAAATTTAACGCACGATACAACCCTTTATTGGTTTATATTTTCTACGATTTATTCTTTGTAGGTTTATTTTTGATCCCAGCTTATCTTTGGTAATTGAGCCTTCGGCTCGGATCTATTTACAAAAGCTACTTATTGTTAGCAAGACGAAGAGAGCGTTCGAAGACAGACTCTGTGTCCCGATAGCGTCAATCTAACGCTCAATTAGGGCAATGCGATTATCCGATCTGTATCCAGAATCATGGACGATTTCCGCGCATCGCCTCAAGACAAGCGCGCAAAACTTTATTAATTAAGCCCTGTCTTATCTCTTGTTAGCACTCATTCTATTATTTGTCTTTTCGCCGCTCATTTCCATAATTTCATCGAGTAATTACTTACCACTAAACTGCGAATTTCTCATTTAGTTTGCATATTTTGACACTGTTCGAATTTATAACATTAAAATATTTACATTACTCAAATTTTAAACTTTTAACATTTCCTTCTCTTTGTAATTATAAAAACAATGACTTTGAAACGAAATTAAAAATTAGAATTTATATTCGGAGGAATAGTTCGCCTTTAAACATATAGACTCAGCGACAGTTTGACCATTGTTTTCCGGTTTTATGAGTTACGGCTTTGTTGTAGATAATATGATGCGTCAGTTACGAACCACTAAGGGTGGTTATGTATGTGCAGAACGACAACGGCCACTTTCCCCCTATGTGTGTTTAATTAGCTTAATTGACATCGCGAGGCGCGGTGTCCGAGCGTTTGTTTGCACTATTGTGTTACCGGGTTCGCCGGCGAACTACGTCGTTGACGATGTTGTTAATAAAGCTGTGTCGTCTAATGTCTAAAATTTGTCTTTGATGCGAAACCATCAGACCTATGTAATAATTAATTAATTTATCATTAGGTAACCGGGAACAATGTATGACGCGGTTTATCTCAATCTTAATAAGTGATCATGTATTCATGACAGTGACAAACGACATTATAACAGTACGGTAGTATACAACATAATAACTACGTGACATAATGATTTAATAATGAGGCGTTTTGTTGAAATTTGCCTTAAATGTAAAAAAAATTAGTATTATATTTGAACAAAATACCAAACCTACCTAAAACCTTTCTTATTGCCGATAGCTCCGTAGGGATTTGATTAAACGCTGACTCAATATAGCGCCATACGGCACTGCTCACAATTCGTTGTACTTGTACAGACGTCCTGAGTTCGCCTTTCCGCCACCCCCCACTACCCACGAAACATCTTTTAATTTCTTAATTCCTAGTACTTGCAGTTTGTACATGTGAGAAGTATATTGGTTTTATAAAAATAACTTATGAAATCGAAATGTATAAGATTTTTATTTTCTATTAAAAAAAAGATGAAACTATATAGTATTTAGGCATCCAATGTAGAAAGCAATTCTTCTTATCGTCTCATTCTGATTACATTCACAATTATTTTAATATATATATATCGTATGAAATGTTATTTATTCTTAGAAATAAATGCTAATCATAGAAGATGAATAGTAAAATAGTTCACAATATATTTTTTAATGTTTTATAATTTTATGTCCTAATTATTTATATTCTATTGGGTAATTTTGACATGACGTCATCAATTATAAGTTGGTATAAAAAACCCTCATTAGATACAAGCTGTTATTTAATCCATATATTAAAACTTATAAAATTATTATAATAAGATTGTATTATTGCGAGCACCAAAAGTGTATGCAATATTTCATCACAATTGGTTGCTTGGGAGGAACTGATTTAAAGTTCAGTTGCAAGATTTGACCCACACATACCAACAGCCAAATTCAAATAAAAGCTTGTGAAAATCATTTATAAAGCTTCAGCTTAGCCTATATAAATTAAAACATAAATAAATATGATTTTTTGATTAACAAATAACATGAAATAAAAATACAATTAAACGAAAATTCATTTAAAAAATCGCAATAAGATTCGGGGAGTTAATCTTCCGACTCCCGAGTCGGAGTTACATTTACGTATAACTAAATTAGAAAACTTTTGACGTGACACTACAACAGTATGTACCACAGCCGTAATTTTTAAGAGATGTTTTAATAAAAAATACAATCGATTCATTATCACTTTCGCTTAAGAGTCCTTAAAACTATGCAAAATTATATATTTCCCGCTATATACCTATTACGCAATGAACTGTCCAGACTAGTTATTCACTGCATTTTGTAATCGAAAGTACGGGAAGTTAGTTACGGTGTTCTTATGTTGTTGACTTATGTATAAAGTTAGTGAAAGTGTAGTAGGGCAAGTGTACCGATCGTTTCCTGCTAATGAATATCTCTAGCTCGTCATACATAGATGCGTGTGATTAATCTCGCCCCTAACAAAGGACTCCGACTGTAAAGGCCCTCCACATGATCGATCATCCACCTCCAGGAATAAAAATAATAATAAATAATAGGGTGCCGGCTCTATTGTTCAAACAATGCTCGCGTGTCGGTTATAGTTTTTAGTAGATATGCTTTAATAGAAAGATTATTTTTTTCCTTTAGTACTTTAAATATGCTTTTATTTTAAACAACTAAACTGAATCTCGATGTGCTATTTCACCTTTGGGACTTATGTCATGTCTTAGAGATTTCTCACAAAATTTCAATTTTAATCAGTGTAAATTTTTGTGTACTGTGCTTTGCAATTACAATTCATATGTCAATAAGAAGAAAAACGTTGTAGTGTTATATGAAAAACTCTTAAAATATTTACACTTATCCGGTAAATATCCTGTAGATTAGATGAGTTAAGTTTTCCTCGCCCTTGTCTTTAACAAGAAAACAGGTCTTGGTCGAGTAGTAAAAGTTTATGCGTGCTCATACTTACACACATATTTTTGACTTTTTTTCATCAGTAAGTCGAAGTAAAGTCTGACCTAAGCCATAAAGCCGATATAACACATAACATAATTTCTTATAATTTCTCAGGCGTGATTCAAACTATTCCCAATTAATTGTATATGCACAAGCACATGTTTAATCAATACAGTATATCTCGATGTTGCTTTAGATTCGCGTAGTCTCGTTCTGCACATAAATAACTTTATATGAACGCTCTAAATCTCATTATGGCTACTGTAATAGCTTCCAAGGCTCCGCTGTCGGCTGTGACGGGAATATAAAGCAAGCCTGATTTATTCCTCCAAATTAACCGCATCATTGTACAGTTTGGGAGTAAGACGAACAATAGATGCCAAGTCGGTACGTACACTAGCTCCTTAACTAGAGTTGTGTATAAGAGTCAGCTCGATGCAGTGGAAAGAAGTTGAGGAAAATGTATCAAGCCGATAAAATATTTACCTAAGAACACGAAGACTAGCAATTTTTTTACAATTTCTATGAGACGACGCAAGATTCGGGGGTTGAAAAATTGAAAGAATCCGGACTTCGAAACCGCCGCCTTCTTTACGGGTGTCGCCAGGACACCCGATAGCGTAATACCAAAACAAATGGCCTTCTTTGTCGCCCTTATTTTCAGTGAGTTATGTCCATAAAATAAAATGATATATAATTATGGCACCTGATACTTATATGAAATGCCTTTGTTTTCTGTTTTCTGAATGCATAGTACGAAGCAGCTGCGTTGAGATAAGTTTCACGAGACGGTTGCACTTTTCGCAAGTTCGTTTTATTCGTCTCTCTATTCACTGGAGAATCGCTTCCAATCAGGGTCCTTTTAATTGGCACAGACTGAACTCTGTAAACATGATCTCGTTTTATGTCTAACTTTCCTTAATTCTGTTAATTTCAAGTATCATTCAGTGATTATGTTAAACTCGGAGTATACAAATATACATAGCAACAATAGACATGTCAGATTTATTTTATTTAAATCCCTAGATGCATCATCAAAAAACTAATTTATCTCAATAAATTCGATTCTGTTCGCGTCCGAGTGACTGTAGCAGAATATAGCGGCGCCCATCGATCCGATCTCCGTTACCGAACAAAGAGAGATGAAATTTTAATCGGTCGCGTTGTCTGCCATCGCAGAAGTTGGCCGCCGAGCCGGCGCCGGCGTTTACTCGTATTGTAATGAGCGGACTCGGCCGACACGCGGCGTGGGATACACCTGAATAAAACATACGCCGATGTGCCTGAGCCCAGTAAATCGCAGGTGAACTCCACTGAAAATTGATAGCTGTTCAATTCTCGACTTCATGTTTACGTCTCTAGAATCGTTTTTGAAGGGGGCCATATGACTCCGAAATTGTACCTCAGGTCGATTGAATTGTTATAGATATACTCTCTATAAAACTTCAATATTCCCAACCTAATGGATATTAAAAATCAAATACAGTTATTATTTATACATATATATTCATGCATGCGAACTAAACAGTAATGATAATGCAATAATAATTTTGAAAGTAAATTTATACACGCTTTACTTTCACTCACAATTATTTTGAATACTCATATAAAAAACGTAACGAATCTTTGATATCCGTGCCAGCTTCATGTTCGACTTCAAACCAGATTCTATATTCTTTTAATAATTTATATCCTCTTTAGATTCAAGGTTATTATTTTGTTGCATATTTATCAAACTAATTAACGAGTTACGTTCGTAAGTAGTTGTAATTTAAATAACATACATATATTTAAATTGTATTTAATTTTTTATTCAGTATAATTTTAATTAAGCCAAAATATATCAACAAAGCACCTATAATGAAATAGGAAAGATCTCCTTTTATAAGTCGTTAAGTTGTTGTGGAGGGTGCTTGCCAAGAGTTCGATGCTACAGAACCGGCGACTAGCAATCTCGTTAAAATCTACGACGAAACTCTGCAATGGCGTTTTCCTGCCATCCTCTATAGATGGCGCATTCCCTACTTACAAGATTGTATACGAAACAACTATAAAAAAAAAGAATTTGTTGAACTTATGTTTCATTTTTTTAATGTATGGATGTGTTGAATATATGTTTTAAATTTTTATTGATTGCATAAATTATTGTTAATTTAACTTAAAGTAAACTATAATTATGCGTGACACACTCGAAAGTTCTTCTAGTTGTAACCGAGTGTGTTTAACCCTTAATACTGTCCACTTCCATGGGGAGTCCATCGTTAAGAGCGCGGTGTCTCCGGGCAGAGGCCCCTTATCGCATACGCTACGAGTAATGACGTCTTCGATGGCTGGCTAATGGCCTCCGCGGTAGCACTTAGATACGCAAATGAGCATTGAAAAGCCATCACGATTACACATTACCAACCAAAGTGTAAATTGTGTGCAGCGATTCCTATTTTAATGTACTGTAATTTAGTTGACATCGTTTTTAAAATAGGTACTTAATTAAATTTAGGTACAAGTTATATTTCACTAATTTGTTTTGATGGTTTTTTTTTCGTATAAAAAATCATGCTGATGACTGTAAAGACTAAAGTTACTTGTGCAATTATTTTACTACGAAAAATTTGTAAATCGAATTCAATGAAAATCTAATCGTGTGTTCATAATGCTATTATACGTTGGATGCAATTGATTTGAAGTCGAAATCATCCTTTGTTCTCTAATCACAAAATTCTAAACACTTAATTGTACTTTTAGCAAGCTAACATAGAAATGAGAAGATAAAGCTTCTTCATGGCACTACTTAACACAAGGTATCATGTTGCTCTTCCAAACGTTTTGTCCAATTAGGCTTTGCGCAATGTCACACTTCAAATCTCAATATTAAAGCAATGCGATATAAATTGTATATTTTTTTATTTCCTTCAAGAAGATTCTGTCAGATGTCAGATGTAAATCATAAAATAAAAATTTGAAATATGGACTGGAACGTACACTGTGAATATGCGAATTTTTACTAATTCCAGGTGCTTTTTTGAATAATAATGAATGAAATAAACAACCAAATATCATAATTTGTCCTTAAGTGAATATGTCAAAACATTTACATATATAATTTTAAAAACGGAAATTTTCAGAAATATTATTTTAATTCTTACTATTTAACACTAAATAATAAAATGAATATTATACTGACATAGTTTTGATTATTTTCCGATATCTCTTGATTCTTGTGATTACTTTGATTATAATAAAGATAATAGTTATCAGTAGGTATTACATTCGTAAATGAATAAATTTGAAGAAAACATATTATATCAATATAGAATAATAAAATTCGTTAAATTTATAATATGTATTGAAATAATGGGAAAAAAATACATTATTTTTAGACGAGCCGGTTGGCGTGGTTGGTAGAACACTTGCCTTTCACGCCGAAGGTTGTGGGTTCGATTCCCACCTAGGACAGACATTTGTGTGCATGAACATGTCTGTTTGTCCTGAGTCTGGGTGTAATTATCTATATAAGTATGTATTTACAAAAAAAAAAAGTAGTATATGTAGTATATCAGTTGTCTGGTTTCCATAGCACAAGCTTTGTACAAGCTTAATTTGGGATCAGATGGCCGTGTGTGAAAAATGTCCCAGGATATTATTATTATTATTATATCTAAAAGAACTGATAAAATGTTAATCGCAAAGCATGTACATCTGTAATATGTATATATATTTCTGGTCTGAATTTTACATAGTATTATCCGAGTTGCAATCATGACAGGCCATGAGTAGTCGACTTGTGGCTGAATCCCGCCAGGCATTTGCGCGGTCGCAACAAATATACGAATGCTTGAACTGTCGATTATTGGGGAGCTATAGAAGAATCGTCCCCCTCAACCTGCCTCCCACTACTTGTGTGAAAGTATGAACGCTTTTCGCAAAAATCTATTTTTCATAGAAAGATTTTATAGTACCGTGTTAGAATTTAAACGCTCCTTTTAAAGTGTCTTTTTAAACTTAGATTAATTTTTTTTTTCTGTTTTAGTTATGAAATGATAATTATATTTTTTAATATCCGAAAATTTATAATGGTATCGTATTTCCAGCAAAATTAATTCATAGGCCCCGCTTAACGTCAACGAAAATCCTTGTCAACCCAAATTTAGGCCAAACTAAGTTATAGTTTTTACTTGTATAATTTTCTTATTACTAGCGGGTAAATCGTTGTAAAAAAAAGGTACTGTATTTTACAGTTCTATGACCCATTTCATTAAGGGATTACAAAAACCCTCGACCCTCGATTACTAAACATATGTACATATTAAATTATAACACAAAATTTTCGCATTAGAATTAATCTCTTATTTAAATGCAAAATCTTTACACGTTTATTTCTTAATAAGGTCAAGATCGTTTATATTCCAAATCATGATACTGACTATGAATAAACTCATGTCGTAACAATTATTATAGAAGTTTTCACATCTTTAGTCACGTATTATTCAAATACAAATTATTTTGTAGCTTAAGTCAACTTTACCTTAAAAATACATTAAATTTTTGTTGAAACTTTCAATAAGTATTTTATGTTAATTAATTTAAATAATGATATTAGATTTGTTGGAACATTATTTTATTGTTCCTAGTGCCAACTAAACTAAACGACCTTTTTTTGGTGTAAGAGGGGGCAAACGAGCTGGAGACTCGACTGATGGAAAGAAAAAATTAAAATGTTAAAAAATCTGCCACACCCGAGCTAATAACATAAGAGCATATTTCTATTTAAAAGTTACGTAATGTTCATAGCGTCTATGAAATGAAATATTATAACTAGAATAATCTAGTGCAATCTAAAAGCCAGAGTAATTTATTCACTTCAAAAGATGTTTGTTGCGGTACTAACAATGCAGAAAGCCGGCGATGTGGCGCCCGCCCAGCTGTAAATGAGGTGCGCATTAATAACCAACTATGGAATAAATGTTATTGTTTGTCATAAACTTTGCTTCATGGGTCTCCACTTCCTCGTCCCTCGATGGCTTTATAAACATAACTGTCTGAATTGAAGTTTATTTTATTGAACTAAAAGTGGAAATTTTTAAAAACCTAAATTATTATTAGTTTTTACCTAAACTGAAAGATATACAGCAGTTCAATCTTATTTTGACGTTAAAAGAATATAAATCCAATGTCTTACATCCACGTAGGATCGCTGAGTTAAGGCAAAAGTTGCGCTTAGTTTTGCTGTAATATTTTCCTCGGCGTCCTATCTGCTTTCGAAGACTTTTCATATTTAGCAAAACGCCAACTTGCATTGCTACGAACATATTTATTTTCATTTTGTATCTCTTAAAGGAATGATGTCGTAACAACTACATTTTCGTATTGGATCTTTTGAAGAAAAGTGAAGTTAAAATTAATTTCGAAATAAATTATTTTAACGTCGTTTTAAGATCGATTAATTAAAATCATGATTATATATTTTATTTATTAGTCCAATAAATTTTATAAAAGTGTCAATTGATAAAGAAATACTTTTATACAACTCGACTACAATAATATATATTTCATGAAAATATCACGAAAGTAACTTTTTCGGATCGGTAATTTGGAAAGCAAGCTTAACGGAATCCGAACGAGTTGTGAATCAATGATGACGACGCAGTACGATTCGGCTTATTTGTATGTAGCTCAGCCTCGCTCAGAGAGCGAATCCGAGACGTTCAGCGCAATTTTTCAACGCTTCGATTTCGTGTTTGGGAAGTCGATAGAGCAACCGCAGTGCAGCCGCTGCTATCTCCCCATTGCACCTGCTCTCCACCGTGCCACGTACTGCAACTTTAATCTCCGATCCGACAACGCACGACTGCGCATCGACGCGACGCTATATTTCAATTAATTCGACCATCCATAACGACGTGTAACCTCACATCGCTTAGCTCGAACCCACTTGCTGTCCAACGAGCACTTGACATGACGTCAGGGCGCATCGAATTTTCTGGTTGACATTATTCGTATATGTATCTTGATAAAAATCAAAACCAACATGTTTAAATTTATTATTTACTGGATCAATGTTTTTTATAGTTATGGTCGTCAATAATTGCTTTAGTTGAATACACACGAATCGAAATAATCATTAGCGCCTCGGAGTTCATTTGTCGTGTTAGACTTTGGGGTGTTTTTCATGCCACTGCTTGCATTTACTATAGCTGTATGAAGTAAATAAAACAAAGATTTTATTAAATGGTTGTTTACACAATTGAAATAGTATAATGGGTAAAAATAATTCTGAGCGATCTCATTAGTAAATCCTTTCTTTTCTATTTTTATCGTCGTCGTTATTGTGTTTTAAAATAAACGATAAATATTTATTTTATTAAATCTGTGAACGTCCACTGTAACAGTTATAAATTCCAATGCCTTATAAGAGAGTTCTATATAGAATTTATCGGTTCATTTCTTATTCTTATTGCGAACGCTAGGGCGGCGCACGTGTCCGCTCCGCTGCTGAATCAACTTAACCCGACCGCCGCTGCCTCTCCGCAACTGAATGAACTTAATTTGATTTCGATTGTATTTAGCCCCACCCACGTTCCCACCTAATGACCGAAAAGAACAGAGTAATCCTTTTTTTATAGCTACCGGTCTAAATTCGAATCAAAACCTTTGTTCTACCTTTGCTCGTTTTCATTGCTTTTATTTTATAGTGAATTTGTCACTAAATGGATGTTCAATTAATTTACATTTTGAAATAAAATACGAATGCATGAGACAGTTCCTTTTGAAATGAAACAGACTTACTATTTTAAACTTTTTAATTAGTTTTATTTTTACAGTTTATACTACGATTTAGACTGTTGTAAATGATAAGTTTTATAATAAAATAAATTTATAAGATAATATAAGATGAAAAGTAAGTAGAACAAATACAAGGTATCGAAAACTAAATTGTTCCCTTCTCTTCGTTTACATTGAAACCAATAGCAGCAATAAATTACCCAAAACAACGGAGTTCCCCAAAATTCGATTGGATAAAGTTTACAGAAAGTAAAGCTGTTTGTAAAAACCGCAAGCAAGTTTGCAGCGACGTTACATTGTAGAGACAACTGGCACCGCGGAGGCACAAAGTAATTAGATAGCTGTTGTACTGTTCACTTGTTCAGCGCTTTTCCAATGAACGGTCGCTCGTTCTCTTGTTTAATTGCAGCCCAAACCGTAACGGACAGCGGCCCGTTTTTGTCCAACCCCAATGAGACGAGCCTCGCATCCTTTAATGATTCCCCACCCCTCTCTTGGTAAACCTTTACCCTTCTATTTCCAATAGACATGTGCATACAGTCATTATATCGCTAACTACGTTATGAAAGCTTTCCTATTAAATGCTTTTTGTTAATCCATTACTTAAGTCTAAATTCTCAATTGGTTATCGAAATATTACGATATTAAAAATTAATAAAATTATCGTATTACATAAATAACATTTAAATCCCTTATTTTATAATAAATGTATTGTCGATGAGCAGTGCACTGTTTAGTAATATCATAATTCATATTCCGATTCTATTGTGCGTGCTAATTCAGCACTCACAGTACATACACAAAACTTTGCCTCCAATCTATCTCGGTTCCGCCCGCATTCGGCACCGTGTGAATAATTCACGCTCCCGGAATGAGTTGCCCGGATCGGATGCCGCATGTAATTCCACATTTTCGCACCGACAGCCTTCGGAGCACGCATTTAAGTTTTTGTCCGCGACCCGTGCCTCTATTCACGGTTAATTTTCCGAATTCAATTTTACAACCCATTCACTTAGAGAACGTTGCGAAATACTTTATTTAATTAGACCCAAATAGGTTTCTATACGTTTAACTTAATCGGGTCATTTTTTATGGTTCACAATTTAAATTGATTTGAGAAATGCTACGATAATATGTATTTGTAGTTGACAAATTTGTGTTGCTAACTTTTAATTGTTTAATCTATAATAGATTAATTTATTTCATGAAATCAAAAGCGAAAGCGAAATAAACAACAAATCATGGTAAGGCTGTTATCGGTTGTGTCATCTTCTATTAGTCACTTGAACTTCTTGTCCAATTATTTTTTTTGTTATTTATTGACATCAAACGGCTTTAAGACTCAGACAGATGACGTAAACAATACTTATTTAATTGCAAAGTCTCTTCGTCCTTCCCACATCGTATCAAATGATGACTTCACATGGTGACGTTAGAGTTTAATTACTAGTTCTCGTTATAGCATAACTAAAAAAATATTTAGTAGCAAAAAAGTGTGTTTTATCTGTAAAAAGTTACAGCATAAAAACATCTTATGTTATCGCCAGAATATTAGTATTTATGTTATCAAAATAATTGCATTTTAAACATAATAAATCAATAAATAAACCTGTTTATATTTTTAAGCACTTAATTAATTTCGGAATAACGATTCATTAGGTGGTAGTAATTAATTAGAGGGTGTCGTTTATTTACCCAGTCGCCCAATAAGCCAATTTGTGGTAGGTAAGAACGCGACTTAGCTCGCAACGTCATGCAATAACAATTTGTCATAATCTCCATATTTGCTATTACTGTCGAGTATTGAGCAGTAAACAACGATTAACTATATTATCATCATCGAAATTCAGAACTGCTGAAAACAACTATTCAACTGAAGTTACCGACGTTTTATTTATGTTACTAAAATATTAGTACGACTATATCATATGATCTACGCATATTATTGGAGCTATATGGTAATTTTTCAGTTTTCATAAATTTTTCAATTAATTAAATAATTAAACATAAAAATAAAAGACATTTAGGTAACCGAACATCGACCTCGTTGCACTTAGAAGCTTTCAGTCGAGGTGTCAAACATTACTTTCCTCAGTCCTTTCTTGCTTGTCATCGCCGCTGCTCGTTCTCGGGGCATTATGTTTTTGCTTGAAAAATAAATCGTGACGCATTGAAAATCACATAAAGAAGAGCGTTAAGGCTTTAAGAGGCGTCAATCAAATATTTTTCCAAGGTAACTCGTTCGAAAGGCCGAAACAAAGAGGTGCAGTTTCGAAACAATCAAATTAATTTTCCTCGTTGTTGTTTAATTAGCGCCGACTCTTGGATGGCTGGGTGGGCGCCGGGCGGCCGGTGTTTATCATCGGAAACAATCGCAACCATCCGAGCTGTCCCCCTACCCATGCCGCTTCCGCGGAACCCATTATTATCGAAGTCAAGACTTTACACCACAAAGACTACAATTCATCACTCCCACCGACTTTATTATTAATAAAGATATTGTCTTACTTAACCTACGTCTGATAACGAACAAAATTACTAATCCTGATATTTCTTTTGTTACAGGTAAACCAATATTTAATGCTGATGCTGACTACAATTATTTCTTAATTCAACTAACCGCAAGTAGTAACGAAAACTTTAATATAATTTAAATGGATAATAATCAATGTACGTACTCGTGTATGTTACGTATACGTGTGTTTGTTAGTGAACTAAAAAAATGAAATAACATACATCGTGTGAAGCCTTACCGAGGTAATCTGAAGCCGTATCTAATTAAATTGTAGCCGTATGTGCCTCGAACAGGTCATTCCTTGTTCAGTCGTCTACCAGTTCGGGCTCGTCAAATTGTGAACTCTTAGACTTAAATTAAGAAAATGTGTTCAAATTAATAAATAGCATTTCGGACTCCTTAGGTGAGGTAACCCTTTTGTATTTAATTAGTAACTATCGTTGTTAAATAAGTGTTTTCGACTATATTAGTTAACTTCGTGCTAACACAATTAGGCTAATTAGATTTCAATAAATCATGTACTTAGAATATTAAAGTTTGAATTGTAAAAAGTTCTCCACATTCCGATTTAAAAGTAATCACTACTTCCTACATTTCGAAGTTTTCTAGACTCGTTCGTAATAGTCCAGACATTAATGTTTAATAAGAAAACTTCACTTCAGTTTGCTCGTGGCCTCGGTCTGCGGCAGCGTCTAATCTAATTATCCAGTGAGCTCTTCAAAAAATTACCAAGTGTGGTGCGAGCGCAATAACTTTACTTGATACTTTAACTCTTGAGAAATTTATAAATCCATAGATAACGAAATCGTGTTTTTATTATTGATATAATATATACATTTTATTACCATCGGTACTCTTACGTTTTATAACATCATCGTAAAAGGGAAAAGTTATACATGACCGCATTCTGTCCCTTTATTTAGAGACCTTGTCCGCCCGCTACTAATTCACTACGACGCTTGTAAGTGCTCGCCCTTATAATAAGGGGAAATAACATTTCTCCCCAGACGATAATTGCGTTTCTTCATTTTCATTACTTATATCGTATCGTATATGACGAGTTATATAGAAGTTATTACCTATTCTTAAGGCGCCCTAAACGAAGGATTACCGCTGGTTTCCGTTTCTACTTGGCCCGACCTGGAACTTTGACCTCGAGGTGATTCCTCTCCCTTCATTTTATTAACCTGTTTTACTAGATACGTAATGCGCCATTATTGTGTGTTAATCGTATCGAAAACCGTGTTAGCCCCGTGGATACAATAACTAGGGGTACATTTAAGCCGAACGTAATTTGAAGTACGAATCCACAGCAAAGCTGAATTTCTCCAATGTTATTATTTTCTTATCCTAAGTGCAAGGAAAAACATGCATGAGTACAAGTAATTCTGACGTTTGTACATATATCCTCCGACCCGCAGTAGATCGGTGTGGCGAATGAATTTATATCCGTATAATTAATTGGAAAAAATTATACCTACTTTTAAACAAGCACAAATCATTTAATTATTTTAAGAATTATTTTCTTGTCAAATAAGGAACTTTGAACAATAAAATAAATATATATTTTTAATAAAAGCAATTTAGATAAACGTGCAAAATTTGTATTCAACGATAAATATAGCGATGTTACAAGCTCACTCTGTATCGTTCAGGAAAATAGCCAGTTTACTATTTGATATGCCGCTTTATCACGTCAATTTTGCATAATGTATAATATCTCGCGAGCGTATAAAGTAAGTTAACATATTGCTAGTTTATTTCGTCGGCGGGCAAAACGGCTCAGCTCAGAGGCTCGTATTTGTAACGCGACGGGTTATTAATAGCCGCGATAGCAGGTAGCCCGCGGCATAACACGATATTTGGGAAATCCGGATTTGCATAGGATAATGGGAGCGTGGCGGTGCAATTCGCAGTTTGGTGGTGGCGACTCAGTCGCGATACCGCCCGAGCAAAGCACCAGCTGCAAATTGTTCAGCCTAATTGTAAATTTTGTCGTCTCCACCTCAGTGTTCGTGTTTCATGTTTAACAAACATTTCAAATTGAATACTGATTGGATCATTTTGAAAAATAAACAAAAACTAATATGAATTATAATTTATAATGATTCGCAATGAAGCGCATACATTTTATGATGACGCAAATTTATATTAACCAATGTGCTATGGAAGTCCACTTATGCTATTGCAATGGTATTAAAATTGAAATTTTATTATCTTTTATGAGTGTTTCACGAATGTTTTATTTTAGTTCCGCCTAGAAATCGTTAGTTCAAGATTTACCCATTTATTAAAGATTCGTTATAGTCGTATTTACTGTCATTGAAATTCATTTACATTTCACAACATACAATTTGTAAACGTGGTACATATTTTTGATTTTAAGAGAAAATTCTATATCAAAAATGTTTATTACCAAGCTATATAAAAAGAAACATATAAATCAGATGACGCAATTAGTTCATACGCAATCGAAAAACTATTAAATACGAAAACGGTCATGATAATAATTAGAAGAGACCTAAAGTAAACGGGGAGGGAAGGAGAGGGACGCAGGGTCGTCGCGTGCCTGATGTATGCGCCGCCGCCGCGACGCCAGACCCGCCGGCGTCGCGTCGCCGTCCCACAATGCAGATATCGTGCACCACCACCGCAGCCTTTGCGTTTTCGCCGTTTACCTCCACGCGAATCTAGACCCCCATCGCGTTGCTGCCAAAAACCCAGTTTTATGGTTCCAGGAAATCGTTATTCAAGACGTGGCTTAGGGCTACAAAATATGTTCGAGTTATGGCAACTTTGACTTTAAAATAATATTTGTCGGTGTGTACGTTAATGATATGTAATCTCACAAAACGTAATATATAATTATTCTTATACGAAGAGGTATCTGCAATTGTTTAGCATATTTTCAAAGTTTCCGGCATCAAACAATCAAACGGCATCCCAATGACAGGGTTTCAGTGTTGGAATGCTTATTCACACACTCTTATTTCGACCTTTGATTGATGCGTAGCTTAATGACGCGGGAAACTATTTCCTTCACATTTCCTCCACTCAATAAAGTATCGAATATGCTTATTTATATGTTCGCGTCAGTTTATTTGGGGCTTTGTCAATGCGGCCCGTAGTGCCGACTACACTTGAAAGACCGTCATTTGTCAAGATTACGGCTGTATGGGGATTGAGATATGAAAAGCGGTTATTGTTTAGAATATTTTCCTTACCCAAATAGCGATCCCGTTTTTTGATACCAACAATTATATGTATAACCCATAAAGCTGTATCCTATTTATCATGCCTTATTTCACGCATCACGCAATAAAGACTTACAAAAAACGTCGTATGAGTTTTGAAAATAATTCCAAGTAGACACTTTAGTATCATCATTTATATGTATAGAAAGATCAAAACTGTCGATGTATTTTTTACTTTTAATTTATATTTAATTTGCTTTGCTTAGGCGGATGCTTATATAATTAGCACGCTGCGTACGAATCTCTTCAGTCACGGACTGGCGCCGAGTGGCAATTACTATATTTTATCCTCAATAAAAATGCACTTAGTGCCGTTAACGTCGAAGTCCGAAGAAAACTCCCCGTCTATAAAGTTCATGTGGGCGTACGAAGATTTCAATGACATGTTAGACAAGAACATGGACGCTATACGCTAGACGCAATGCCATTAATGTTAAATAAAATAAGTTTATCAAAATGACAACGAAAATCTATTTTATGTTGGTATTTTTTGTTTTGTCTCGTGCAAAAACATCACATTATATATGTATTACGCTGTATGTGTTTACCTCATCAATACGTCTAAATTGCGAATAATGGCAGTCGTATAGCGTGTGAGAGAACATTTTGACGCTATTAATCTGACAGCACTGTACTATATCGAGACGCTGGAGGCGGCACATTTATTTTATGTGCCGGCAATGTTACATACGCCATAAAAGTCGTTAGGACGGCGTAACGTCTCGCCAACGTCTTGGCCGCTGTAATTACGAGTGCCTGTATGGTATTCCTATAACTATAGCGTCAGACACTGCTCGTGCCTAGAGCCCCTTGTCGCATTTCGGGCCCCCCACATTAACCTAACATGAAGCAATAAAAGTCTCACACCTAAATGTATTTAATAGTACACAACATCCTATATTAGGTACGATAAATTTACGATATATACACTTCGACTTTGCAAACAAAATTACAAATAATTTAATGTTAGCTATAAATCAAGTAAAATCTCATATAAGATTCCTTGGGGGCTGTAAAGCTTGGTACACACTTGGTTATTCGCGTCCTTATTATATAGAGTAACATTATTTTGATGAAAATAAATGAACCACGGTAATTAAAAAGTAATGCGAATCGAATCGAATTATTATGAGAGCGACTTAAGAAAACATAAACATAACAATGAGGTTTTCTTTCTTAAATCACTTCGTTAATAACTCGACTGTGTAAAGAAAGTTGATTTACGCGGACATGTTTACTAAGTTCTCGGATTTTAGTGAGTGGAATACGATGTAGCGTGGGAACGACACCGGGTGCAACGCAGACTTTGAAGTATTCTTACTGGAATTCGTTTATTTTGCACTGCCAATGTAATAAGACACTTTTACAAAAGCCACTTTTGTTTTAAAAATAGTTTAAAAGACAAATAAATAAAATATAAATCATACAGTTGATATAAATTTATAATTTTATTTAAATGCAAAGATTGACGATAAGAGACTATTATGTCAATTGAAACTTAGTTTCAAATATACCAATAATGTAGCTTCGTCTCAGCGCAAGCAGTAAGAGCATTACACTGTACTATACGTAGGTGTAGAAGTGTGCAAATTAGATTGCGTGTGTCGAGCTGTCGCGGAGCTGACGTTACCTCTAGGGTCAGGAACGGGACGCAGATGGAAATTTATCACGCCCGCCGGAGCTGAGACTACAAGTTCGCGCATTAAACGACTCTGGGACATTAGCCGCTTGCAAGATGCCGCCCGAGATCATAATTAAGTGCCGCCCAATTTATCGGTCCGACCCGCACCCGAAAACTCCCCTTAAACTTCCCTTATCGTACCTACTAAAGGCTCTTTATTTTGTAGTTAGTTCGAGTCACAATTATCGCCTTTTATCTTCGTCGACACGGTACCATTGATCGTGTTCGTACAAGAATCGAAACATGAATAATTATTAGATTAATTATTTAGCATAATCACACATTATACGTTTCGAGAACAAAAACTTTGTAGGGGTGTTTTCAAGCTACTGACCAATATCCTTGACAACTGACATCGCTAAATACCAAAAGTCATATACCGTTGCCAAAGTGACCCAGAAATCTTCATTCATCGTGAATCTATTGTTATTTATAGAACGAAAGTAGACAATCGTCACAAAACCAAAAAATGTCGTTTAATAGGTCACAGTTAAATAATGAAGTGTATAGGTATATCACTCAAGTCAATGGCTGAAGTAAACGAGCGAATCGAAGTATGTCAAGCGAGCACGTCGTGACAGTACTCGTCTGCTTAGACTAATTACTGCAGCAGCTCGCAGTGGCTAAACGGGTTAGGTAGTGTTGACCCGCCTAACTTGGCAACGTTTTACATCATGTTCTCTATGTTCATTAAGTCACTAAATCAATTATTACCTATTGAAAATTAATATAAATATGATACAATTAATATTTCTACAATCAAATTAAACTTCTATAGTAAATAATAATAATAAAAATAATATCCGGGACATTATTCACACAAGACCATCTGATCCCAAACTAAGCAGATCTCGTACTATGAAAACCAGACAACTGATATACTACATATACTACTTTTCTTTTGTAAATACATACTTATATAAATAATTACACCCAGACTCAGGACAACAGACATGTTTATACATACAAATGTCTGTTCTGGGTGGGAATCGAACCCATGACCTGTGCGCGAAAGGCAAGTATCTACCAACCACGTCAACCAGCTCGTCAAATAAAGTGCTAACTTTATAAAAGTCGCTATCCAAATCTTAACAGATTTGATTTTTTAGCTCAGGGATGCGTTAGTAAACCAGGCAATTTACGCGAGCCTATAAGTAACAAGATTCATTAAGGCAGTTACAAAGTAGCGGCGTTCTTAAAGCGAATGGCCCTCGAGCTTACAGCGTTCATAATGGCCGTACGAGCCGGTCGAGGCGCCGCGCGCGTTTTAATGAAACACCTGGAGAGGTCGTACCTGCTTCCGTTGCATTAATCTCGCTGTTCGCGCCCCGCGGCTGTCCGTTCGCACCATCTGTACTATCATCCATGTTGACCCAACGCATTTAATGATTACCATCTAACTTAGAAACCATGATTATTTGTATTACTATTTATATATTAAATAATAACCATTTTTAACAATATATTTTTTTAATTGAATTAAAAGAAATATAAATTAAACGTTTCATCAGTAGTAACGACTACATAGTATAACTCTAGTATTGTATCCAGACATTTAAAAGTAAGCAACTAATATTAAAGCCGGGATAAACAACGGCTGACCGTCCGCCGGCGGCAACGGCAAAAGTGGCCGAGATAACTCCGCGCACGAATGCATATTTTAACGTTAAGCTACGGCACCGCGACGCAAACTTGTTTGGAACTTCACCAGAGTGAATAATTCTTGATTTAAGATTTCTCCTGAAAGAACTAGCTTTTTCTCTTTGTAGTTTTTAAATGTTCGCAAATATAATAAGGATTGTAACTGGAGCAGGTTAGCTTTTGTAAAGAATTAAAAGGATTTTGTTTCATGTGTGTTCGTACACTCGATACGTATATTTGCGTTACGTGACTCGTGAGCAATTTGAACGTAGTGGTGCTTGGCGCCGCCCAGAGTTGAAAATAAAAAAGTAGCACGAGCGCGAGGCGTAAACACGCGCCCCTCTCGCGTGACGGCTCATTAGCCACTCCCCTGCGCCTCTATAAATCATTTTAAATTCAAATTCTACTTTCTTCCAGAATTGACTTTGCTTACCTAATTCCCTACGTAGCCGCAAAATTTTTAAAATTTTATTTCGCCTTAATCTCCATTTGACGTCTGAAAAAATATTTTTAACGTCCGGGTTCAAACTTCTTCATTTATTGTAAATAATTGATTAAATTTTATAAAATTGTTTACTTTAAACCTAGCCTTTATAAATTTTAATCTTCAACTATGCAACTATGTTGGCGCCTTAAATATATTCACACAAATATCACAACATATCATGTAGACAAAATGTAGCGGGATAGGCACGTGGCCACGTGCCATGGATACCAACGCACACTAGTGTGTCACATGGAGGACACTTATACACAGGTACAAAAGTTGGCACATGCCACCGGTCGTTTCTATTCCCGTCCCTGTTCGACATCATGAACATTTTTGGCACCCACTTCGTGCGTACAAGTGGGCTTTAGAATCTAACTGTGAGTGTGTCATTCATCTAATCGTCAGCTCATTGTTTTCCTAGTGTATCGATTTGCAGTGGCGCGTGTCGTGTCAGCCAATAGTAAGCTAGCTCGCTGTACAACGATGCGCTTACGGCCGATGATATTTTCTCGCCAGCGTGTCGCCAATCATCAATTACGTACGATCAATCGATAACCACGTGCTTCTACTTAATAACCTATTATTGAATACTATTACTAGCATATTTATTTGTTAAATCGAAAATCCAAGTTTATTTGTTGTATCGTGAATGGGTCTTTTTTGTTATTATTATTTAATATATTAAAGTATGTACGCGATTTATCTTACTAATATTATAAAGATTTAATATTTGACTGCCTCGTTGGTCTAGTGGCTTGATGTAAGGCCGCAGACGCGGAGGTCCTGGGTTCAATTTTCAGGTCGGGCCAATATAAAATTATTGGGTTTTTCTATCAGAAAATTCTCAGTAGCAGCCGGGAGTCTGGAAGTTGGAAGTGTGGACACTCCCGTGCCTCGGATAACACGTAAAACCGTTGGTCCTGCGCCTGAACTCTTTCCGGTCGTGTCGGATTGCCGTCCCATCGAATTATGAGAGTTAGGGAATAGAGAGTGCACCTGTGTTTGCTCACACACTTGTGCACTATAATATCTCCTGCGTAGTTGGCTAATCTCTCTTGAGATTGGTCGTCGTGGCCGAAATCGGTCTGGAGGACATTATTATTATTATTATAAAGGGGAAATTGTCTTTGTATGTTTGGCACTCAATCTCACTCAAATAGGTTGACGGTTTCTAATAAAAAATATTATAGATGTAAATATATATCTTATGTCATTAAATAATAATATTTTTTTAATTATTAATGAAAATTTAAATTACTAAATTTACATTTACATTAAATCCAACTAAAACGAGTGGGTAAGAGCTAGAATGACATATACTCCTTAGGATACGAATAGCAACTATTTTAATTAGACCCTTAACTACAGAAAGTATTATTTTTATTTTATGAAGAACGACAGTCATTTAACATATTAATTAGTTAGTCTCATTAAGTCGGTCGTCGCTAGCACGGCGAAGTCACGGACGTGAGGCTCGCCGGCAGTAACGAAGGTGCCGGCGCGTGCCGCCTGCCCGACTGCAGCGACTGCATTGCACTACACTGCACTCGAGGACCGTTCGTTATACGCGTTACAGCTTTAAAGAGCACTCGGCGGCTTTACTCGACTCCACGAGACAAAAACGCCTTCGTTCATTTTTCATTGATGTCATTTTTCCAACGATACACACTATGCTGAATATTCTTAGGTTCATATAGAAAATGCGATAAATTTTTTTTTTCGAAAAAACTTGTTATTATAATAGCGAAGAATGTTTATGATTTATATTTCTTCACTTAACCTTTTCGTAGACTATTTTTGTCAAATATTGGGATTGATGCAGAGTAAATGACACTTAGCCAACCCCTTATTGCAAGAGAGCATTGTGTCATAAAGGATCCGGCAAGGGAGGCATTCTCGTTTCTCTCTTCTCTACTTTCACAAAAATGTTATTAGTTTTGGACGGTTATTGTCCATCCTGCGACCGTTAACCCTTCACCCTTCTCCCCAACAAGTACCCATTGAACATTCAATGCTAGGCCGACATAACCAATATCATTCCAAAAGTAGATATTACTTCTTATTCCCACCATATTTTGGCAGTACATTTTTGTATTATTTGTAAATTTGACTAGATTAGAAGGTCTGAAATGTTTTCACAGTAACATTTTAACTTTTCTGTACAAATATAAAAATATATTTCTGCAATATTTAACAATAAACTGTTATTTTTTCGATAAAATATCAACAGCTGCTGTATTTATTTAATTTAATACATTATTTCAGCTTAATAAAAACAAAACTTCGTCATGTAAAGAATAGTTTGAACGGTTTGTTCTGAGAAAAATAATGCTATCAAGGCAAACGTTATCAAATTTCGAAAAATCGATAACATTTTAATAGACAGAGATAGTGGCAGCAATTAATGCATTGTAATGTGTAGCGGGGGTTGGAGCGCTGACCATCCGTCTGAGGCGACGCGGCCATCCGTCACGGCGGGAATCTGTCACACTAATCGATGAGTCCACCTGCGTGCATCCAAATTCCAAACTATTGAAGCCGACATTTTGAATAATTTATATTAATAAACATTTAAATTTTCTATTAAGATACTTTTATAGCACCTGTGTTGTACCCTTGTGTAATAATTATACAATAGAAAGAGGTAAAAAGCCTTATAGCATTATGATACTAATACTTAATAAAAATCAATAAAAACATATTAAACATTAAAAAAAAGTTAAATTTTCACCAAATATAAGAAATGAATTGTTGAATCCGTCCCTTCTATTAAATACTAGTTTGATAGACCAAACCGAGTTATCGTAGTTAAGATAGGAGCGTGATCACCCATTCAAGTTTCACAAACGGCTTGCTAGGAATCGAAACTTGGTTAAGTAGACGGCGCGGCGTAACAGGAAATAATAACTTTATCCCAAGCTTAACTGCGAGAGGACCGTCCAACTAACATTATGCCTGCCAGTAACAAGTTAATCTAAATGCAGCCGACTGCTTCCACCAGTTAGTTGTAGCACGCATCGCCGAAGTTTAATAACTGAGAAATTTGGAATACGTCAACGTTCGATCCAACTGTTTATTTATTTGTTGGTTGTTTTAGAAAATTATTGAATTACAAAATGTGCTTTCATACATTTATTTTATCAGTTAGTCAGTTATAGTGAATTTACTATCTACAACAAAACGAAAATCATGTTTGATTTCTTCAAACTTTTATTTTACTTTCCTTGGACACACGCTTAACTGAGCAAACTAGTTTGTACTGCGCGGTAAATTCTTCAGCGTTCAGTTTGATTTAAATTGAAATAAAAAACAAGCTTTTATTTTATCCATGTACTGAAAATACCTAATTAAATAAATTAAATATACTTTTGTATTGTCATCGGCACGGAAACTGTGTGGTGTGACGATGCTTCAAATTTCAGTTACAAGATTTAATCTACACACACTAAACATCTGATTGATTAATAAAAGCTGATAAAAAAGTACGAGTAAGGAACTACCCAGAAGTAAAAGCTATTTGTAACCAAAATTTTAGTTAACATATAGCGTGAACATCATACATACATTATTCGTTCGGTACTCCTTCTAATTGCTTATTATTATTTTTTAGTTCAACACTTATTTACCACGTATATAACATTATACATAAACTTGACTACATACAATTTCTTCTAGACATGTATAATTACGTAATATTAAAGTAATACAATACAACACCAAGAAAAATAAAGTCGCACCATAGACATTATCAGTCGAGTTTCTAACTAAAATTGCTTTGGTATTCAGTTAAAGTTTGTTTGTTTAAGTATTTTCTTTAAAACGGCGATAAGCTCTTTTCCCGTTTTTTTTTCCACTGAATAAAATATTGCGTGGAGCTCGGCGTTTAGAGATAAAACGTCGACGAAGCTCTTCCTGTCACGTCCTGCGACAGTTAATTACGCGAATGTAAATAAATCATCATAGAGGAATGCGGTAGATTTCGAAAATAATTATCTCGTATTTCATGGATGCTGAAATTAACATTAAATAACGTAAGAATAACAAATGAACAATTCTGAAATACTTGGTGATTTGTTTGAAGGAAATTGCCTTGAATCAAATGTGTAATATAAATTCCTATAATTTTCAGGGCCGGTGTAACCGCGAGAAGCCACCCTGCAAGTATTTCCACCCGCCGCAGCATCTTAAAGATCAGCTTCTCATTAACGGTCGGAATCACCTAGCACTAAAGAACGCCTTAATGCAGCAGATGGGATTGACGCCAGGCCAGGTGCTCCCTGGCCAAGTTCCAACCGTGGTGAGTTAAATTAATTTTACATATGCTAACACTAAATGAATGCTACGAGTGATCGGCCCTCGAGAAGTAAGTAGGCACATTGTGCACGCAACACGCAGCTTTCGGTGTAACTTGCTGTTTAATTTTCGAGTATTGATTTACACGTAGATATAAGCATTTAAATTGTTCCTTAACCGTATTTTGTTAGTAACTGTTATAAATAATGTGTACAAAAATTTAGTCAATACTTCAATTGACATAAACTCATTTTGTAAGGAAAATTCATTAGATGCGGCTCAGTATTTGTTAAATGTTAATAGTTATTTACCTTCTTACAAGAAGAACAGTTTCTCTTGGAGTTCTGGGCTTCAATTTAAAGTTTTGCTCTCAGTTTAGTAGTGTTAACATTTATGTAGATGTATTTATATGATTTCCTATTAAGGGTATTTATAAATATATTTACTGACAGGAACAATTTAAATATTTTGCCGATGGCCGATCGCTCTTTACCGCTTAAGCATGTTTGTATTGTATAATTTTATTCGTTCCTTAAGTAGCATGTCTATTCTCCAAACTTACTCACATTTGTATGAACTGGGTATAAGCGGTAATGCAAATTAAATCACTGAAATATATTCCCTCACTATTCACACTATTGCTAACGTTACGGCCCGATCTCCTCGGAGTCTCTCCTCGCACCACCGCCTCTATGTTCTCCTTCAGGAGCTTTTAGTTCGTTCATATGCAACGGCTGCGCTTGATTAGAAAAGCTGGTTGAACTAGTGCGCGGAGTGACGTCGAGGGGCGAAGGACGGGCGCGGGCTGTTCCTCGCACGATAAGTAGCGTGTTGTGATGTTTTGTGTTGAGGTGGGCGGCGTGAGCGGAGCGGGAGCGGCTGCGAGCCACCTCGCCGCGCTGGATCCGATCAGTCTCGCCCTGCTCGCTCCGCAGGTAACCAGACTACAGACGCCACGTCGCTGCCGGCCCTTCGCACCGATCGTACCATTCGCCTAGCCCCCCTCAATGCTGTCCCAACGACCTTTTACTTAGTTTATATATATATATATATATATATATATATTTTATAATATTAGCACTTTCATTTTATAATAACAAAATAATATTTCCAAACCGGACTCCTTATCCTTTGGCCGGTGAAGGTAGCTTACTGGACAGACCGTATGCTTTTTGGTTCTTCGACATTACATACTTTAACAAAGCATGCCACAGCTTAAATCTGCTAACTTTATTTACTTGAACTAATACCATACTTACTTATGCATATTTTTTTAATGCTTTTATTCAGGTACCTAGGGCTTTTTGGATTTCATTAGTATTTATATCAGAGGATCAATTAAAGTAACAAAAAAATTGGGTTTTTGCTACAATCGAAGTTTTGACTAATTTTATGTATTTATCTTAGGCAACGTCGCCGTACTTATCGGGTGTGCCAGGCGTAGGGTCGACGTATGCCCAGTATTATGCGCCTCAGTTGGTGCCCGCGGTGCTTGGGCATGATCCGGCCGCAGCGGCGGCCTCGCCGCTGGGCGTCATGCAGCAACCTGTGCTGCAGCAGAAATTGCCGCGCACTGACCGTCTTGAGGTAAGAACATTACGTTGCCGGTTTGAATCTCTGAATATCCTTAACCCCTGAGTAGCGCTTCCTGATGTTGCTACATATTTCGGGGACCGACACAAATGATCATTAAATATAAGTCAGAAAAAAAATATATTTAAAAAACCTGACAGCTAATTTTGTTGTGTAAATAATAATGTGTCGGTTTCCTAAGCAAAGTTAAGGCGATGCAGCCTATACCTGTCCCCGTGTGTCTGTGGTGCGTGGGCGCACTGGCTCAATACGTCTGCGCGTTCGCTTTGCGAGCATCACTCGCTTCACTCTCTCCCCGGTGAAGGGTCTACACAGTCGGCGCAATAACGGCAACATTGCCACGCTTTCTCTAAAATATCAAAAAAACACACACATACGTTAATATCACTGGTAGAACCGAAAATATAGAATATCATATTTCACAAACAGAGCTGTCGCCTCCTTGCCTTGAGTAAAAATTATTACAATATATTTGTGCCTAAATTGTAGTGGTGCCAGTTTAATTGCAAAACCTTCAATAAAGTAATTAGTTTCACAAAAAAAAACGATAGATATGCGACGGATGCGTTTTTTATATATAACTTAAAACTATAACTTTAAAATAAAAAAAGCGGCGTCGGGTGAATTTTTACTCCTCTTACATATGTACCTTAGCTCACAAAAATACAATCAGTAGAAATTTTATTTGACATACTAGTTTGCCTCTAAACTTGATCAAAATAAGGACTCAAATTTGTTTTTATTACTTCGTGTAGTAATCGATACTCATTACAAGCACGATTCGGAAGAAATTGAAATAAATATCAAAAAGATTCGCGTAGATTGGGCTCGCATATGAACGGTAGACACTCGGTGCGATGTAGACGGGTAGAGAGGCGCGCGTACGCCCACCGGAGCGCGGGGCGCGAGCGGCGACATGGCTGGTGTGTGGTGGTGCAGGTGTGCCGGGAGTTCCAGCGCGGCGCGTGCAAGCGCGCCGAGTCCGAGTGTCGCTTCGCACACCCGCCGCCGCCCGTGGTCGCCCACGACGACGGCTGTGTCACGGTGTGCATGGACGCAGTCAAGGGCCGCTGCGTCCGCGACCCCTGCCGCTATTTCCACCCTCCCCTGCACCTGCAGGCGCACCTTAAGGCGCAGGCGCGCGGCGCGGTACGCCACCAGGCTGCACGCTCTCGCCTCGCTCGCTCGCGCTCGCTTATCTTCTTCCGCTTGGTCTCGCTCGCCGCGACGCCGCTTATGTTTCGCAGAGCTTGTTCTGTTAAGTTCGCCGCGGTGTCGTTCCGCGTCACGCTTCCGTCGCACTCACGCTTCACTTTTAATTTTTTTATCTATCGCATAATATCACCTTATGCCAAGCTTTAGGTGTATTCTGTGCATCTATTACATCGTTATTGTTTCTGTCCCGTCCTGCGACGCTTGGCTTCACGTAGACGGCCGCCGCATCGCAGCAGTCGGCAGCGAGCGCGACTTCGGAGCCGGGCAAGAAACGTCCGGCGCCCGCCGAGCTCGAGCCGCCACCGGTACAGCCGCCAGCTTTGCACGCTTCTCCTCCCCCACCCGCTCCCGCCCGCACGCTCCCCGCGGCCCCTCCCGGGCGACGCGGCCTGGGCTGGACGCCCCCGCCCGCCCGTGCCGCGCCGCCCTCATACCCCTGACCTCGAACCCATAGAACCCCGCTCAACCGTCTTGTTTCTCTTTTCAGATGGACATGAAAAGCGTCGGATCCTTCTATTACGATAACTTCGTAAGTATCACGACGGCTGCGAGATCGACTATAACAGAAGCATCGGATCACACATCGACAGAAATAATTCACCTAATCGTCTATCATTTCAGGCCTTTCCCGGAGTGGTGCCGTATAAGCGACCTGCCGCAGACAAAGCCGGAGTTCCCGTGTATCAGCCGGCGACTACGTATCAACAACTGATGCAGCTTCAGCAGCCATTCGTGCCCGTGTCATGTGAGTACCCCGCGCCCGCCTCGTCCGCCCCGCCGGCCGCGGTTACGGCGGTGTCGGGTGCCACGAGTGTTTCCCAGCCCGCGCCGCCCCCACAGCCCGCGCCACCGCCCGCGCAACAAGTACAGTCCGCTCCCGTGCAGTCCGCGTCGCCGCCCGCCCCTAGCGGTGACGCTTCTGCGCCCGATCCCGCCGCCGTGGCGAAGGAAGTCGCGCACAAGAACTATGCAGCCGCTCTCGCGCTCGCTGCGCAGCAGTCCGCCATGGCTCATGCGGCTGCAGCCTACACGCAGCAAGCATTCAAGGCCCGCGCCGCTATGCCGGGGCTCATGCGCGCTCCACTGATGATGAGGCCGGGCTGGCCCGGGCCGCCCATGCACATGCCTGCCTTCTACCAGCAGCCGTACATGTACGCGATGCCGCCGCCCACGCCGCCGTCGGCGGCCGCGGCGGCTGCGGCTGCGGCTGCCGCGGTTAATCCCTACAAAAAAATGAAGACGACCTAAGAGAGTGCGCGGGCGGGCCGCGGCCGGAGGGGCGCGGGGCGCGGGGTCTCCGCGTAGAGACTCGTACGTGTGCGATCGAGTGTGGCCCCGGCCTGTCGGGGTATTAGCGCTAGGCGTGTTGTCACATTTGTATTGTATTATTGTAAGGACGAAGCGAACGGTTTCCGTCTCGCGGATGTCTAGGTAGTTTTACGCTATAATATCTATTCTATTATGTATCTACTCACTTACCGTTTTATCTTATGCGTGTATATTTCTCGTATCTACGATCCCGGTAATAATAACGCTTGAAATGCATGACTGTACGTTTTTTATTACCTCTTGTCGATCGTCGTTTATCGTGAGTATCGTCGTACTGAGAGTTAAGCGCTTGGTCCGTCGATCCCGTTTCCCGCTACGTACACGCTTGTTCTCGGAGGAGCTCCGCACGGGTGCGCTTTGGCCATTGTGTCGACCCAGTACCTAGTGGTTACCGGCTTGCAGCAGCGAGCCCGCACCTAACACAGCCGCCTTCTAATTTTCGCATGGATAGAACCCACTACCCCTATATACGTTTGGCTCATCAGGTATTATACTCATTATTCTAGTGCTCCTTGTGTGTGCTAAGTGTGCCGGCGTGTTCATCATTAGAGCTGCGGAGCTGACGAGCGTCGCTCTCGCGTTTTCTTTTAAGTCGCACTTCTTTCTATTTATTTTTAACGCTTTCTGTTACATGCCTTCCGAATGACCGCTTCGGCTGTCGTCCGCATTGCAATCTTTTGTCGCTTTTTGTTTCGACCCGGACAGGCTGTGCGCCGCCCAACGCTCCCTATGTGGAGTACACGGACGAGCGCGGACAGGTAACGAGTGCCGCGTGCCGCACGCTTGCCCGCAAACGCTACGCTAGAACGCCACCCGTAAACCCGAGCGATTTTTGAGCATGTCGCTTATTAACCCTAATTTACTCCTGAAACTGTAAAGTCAGCACTCCTGTAGGTTTTTCGGCGGCTTTTCTGCACTCCTGCTCTTTCGATCACGGGCTCAAGTGTGTTCGCTCTAACCAAACTCGCATATCACCTCTACCTGCTCCTTTGCCTTAACCTTTACTTTTGTCAGTCGAAAACATTTTACATCAAGAAATTCATACAAGCCATATGAAATCAGAAATTTATAATTATATCGAACTAATTGATCGAAAATCGCAATTAACGATAACATAATTCTATTTAATTTGCAAATATATTCAACACTTCCTATGAGCTTGCTTCGTAAGTTCGCTTCTGTAGTAACATTTAGTTATGCTTTAGGTGATTAAAAGTAGACTAAGCGCTTAATGATAGCGAACTAAACATCATGCCGTCCTGTTATTTGGGCCACTGTAACGAGGTCGAGGTACGCTTGGTAAAGCTTCGTGTCGACCTGACACAATCGCTGTGCGAAGGACACAAAAATACATTGAAAGAATCTTCCTGTATCGCTTGGCGGCCGGTGGGAACGTGTTTTTATTCGAAAGCTACCCTTACATAACCGCCAAACTTTTCGTAATAATTAAGACACAGAGTATTTGGAACTTTCTGTGCTAATAATTAACGACACATCTGAACTGATGGCGTAGCTTGTGAAGCAGAGCATACGTATGAATGTCATCGTCACATCCATCATTTAGTCATTGTGCTGTAACTGTATCAGTTATATTGTATTGAACAGTTGATGCTACAACTTACCTCTTGATGATTTTTAGTTTTTGTATAGTGAAACATACTTGCTTTCAAATGTGGAAGAAGTCACTCTACAGTATTGCCTTGCTTACACCCGGTAAGATATAATCAGCTTACTTTAATATCCTCAATATAAGTGATTTCCTGTTTGTAGCCTATACTGAAACACCGTGTTTATGGTGACATGGACCTATACAAACTTATTAAATAATAAAAGCAATTAATTCAATTTGCGATTAATATAACAAAAATTTGAGATTAATATAATAAAATTTGCACAACTGCGGTTATTTCAGTAAAGGTAATATTTTATTAATAAATACATAACGAAGCCAGATATTTATTTTCTACCAATGAGTTGGCGACATATGTAGTATTTGCTAGTTTGTAATTACCTGGCTATAATTAAATGTATACCTGACTACGATGAAGTCGAAACAACGTCAACTCATTGACAGAAGGTCACCTCCGCCAGAGTCAACTATCAACTGCAAAAGGGGGTTATTTTTCACTAATATCAAGCTAATTGCTTATAAGTAAATGTAATTTAATGCGTAGTTGGTAATTGAAATGAAGGTGGTGAGATAAGAGGACTCAAAGTGAGGCCCTTGGTTATTTAACATCAACGTAATGAGCGTCCGTCTGAAGACGCAATTTATATATTTTCCTTTGTGCTCGGCCCAATTAACCACTTTGAGTTTTCTTATTCAATGCTTAAAGTGCTTCGCCGTTGCGGCTTCAGTTCCTCGCTTAAGACTTGTTGAAGCCTCTCTGATGCTTACTTGAAGTACTCACCGTAGACGTAATTAATATACTTGGTTTTCTTTTGTTTGTCGTACAGTAACCGCACTCTCTAATGGTCATTATGTTGCAGTTTGTACTACCACTAACATGTCACGTCCAGAACTGTCATGTAAGCTAAAGGTATAAATTTAATTTGTCTTTTTACATATAACCATGCCTACCTATCGTTACCGATCAGCATGACCGTCCTCGGTTCCACTACTGAGAACTTGCGATGGACTCACCACAGCCGACGCAGACACATTTCGCAAATATCCCCACACAGCCTATTTAAGCTTTTTTTTTATAGCGACCGTTGGTTTTTATGGGTACACTTTGGACGCTAAAGAACCTATAGAACGCCCTCGCCCTGGTACAAATTGTCTAGCATCATGCTTTAGCTTTTTTGTAAAATATAGTCACGCTTAAATAAGATTGGCTGCGCAATAATGATTATATTTCAAGCGTTCTGCATGCCATTTAGATATTATATATTCATACCTACTTGCATAGTGCAGCGTACTTTAACACTACTCTGACGGTTACGGAACTTATTTACAACAAGCCAACGCCTCCGGGCTCGTAGTGTATTACCTGTGTACAGCTCTTTACGATAACGGATACTACAATATAAAAGTGACACACTGTCAACGCGCCACTTGATCAAAGAATGCTTGGAAGGTACAATCATATTGTGCAACAAATCTTGTAAGGTTATTGTAATATTAAAGCAGCAACAAGATTTGATTTCGAGCAATTTCGCCTTCCGTGTGTCTTATTTTTGTTATTTAAATAATACCGTAGCGATTGAGAAACTACACACGCATTTGTTTAATTCACTAGAGGGTCAATATGAATACAATATGGTATAGTTACATATCAAATATCAATAGGTAGATCTCGGTACCTTTGCTCTTTGATATTACAAAAACTACTTCGGCGTTTTTTTCAGACGGCTGTGCAATGAGGATACTTTTCAGTGTCAGATGTATGAATGTTCATAAAGTGATAGAGTTAGCATTAACACTATTAACATAAATAAAATTCATAAACCGTCAGATATTTCACATATATTACTCTACAGACAATTGTAGTGTTTTCAAATATACTTCTTTAAATTATTTCAAATATTTTTGACTGTTTATGAAGTAGACGATTTAGTTGTTGTCATTCAAACAGTTTTTGCACAATATTAGATAAACGGAATATAAGTAAATTGCCTTCAGAGGACTTTCATATGACATCAAAATTGAATTTAAAGAATAGTAAGTACACTATTACTGACATAGCAATTGTCTCATTATTACAATAATGAAGCTAACGAAAATAGTTCCTTGATAAATGGCTGTTTAAACTTAGTTTTACAAACTGAAAACATAATACTACAAGGACGTAGTCAATTCGTACGAATATTGTCGCAAAACTGTTCGAATGTACACGTAACCACAAATAAATACTTATGAATTATTTTTACACTTTTCAGTTACTGGACACCCTCCCGGTGTGCCAAGATTTTAATCGACAAGGATGTACGAGACCTACCTGCAGATTCGTTCATATTCGTGAAGGTACGACTTATATAATACTGCTACATTATGTGTTATAAATGGTGTAATTCATTTTCTGTATCTCTAAATAAATTTTATTAATTGTACCGATTGAAAATTTCCACAGTATTGTAAAATATGACGTTTTTAAATTTTTCGTAAAAACTTGCATGTAAATATTATATTCCGAATTCCTGCAGATATCCTTCCTTTTGCATGATCTATCACTAATACGTAGGTTAGTGTTTAAAGAGCGTTACAAGTTCTAATAGATAATTTGTACTAGAATAGTCTTTTTCAAAGTAGACGTGTAGAGAATACTGTTGATCACTAGCCTGTTGTTGTATAATTGAAAAATAGAATAATTGTAGCTGTTTTAGACAAAACGACTTAGTATTCATTGATCCATTCTGTACTCATTGTTATCAATATTCTCATGAATTATATTCATGTATATTATACATTTATAATAAATTATAGTTTACTCCCAAATACTAAGAGTAGTTGATGTAAACAGTATTTTAATAATACAACATAAAATTTCAACAAATTTTATTCACAATGATTTCATTGAACTACGTCTTGGACGATCGAAGGAGATGTGGTTTCTATTCCTTGTACTCATAACATATAACGTGGTGCTACAGGGTGCGGGCTGCAGGTGGTGGGGTGCCGCGTGGTGGTGTGCCGCGACGCCGCCGCTGGCACGTGCCGCCGCGCCGCTTGCCGCTATTACCACATCCCCGTGCAGCTGCCGCCCGCGCTGCGCCCCCCCTAACATGCCCCCACCCGCACGCCGCCCTTCTCCCTCCCACGCCCTCACCCCACACCCATTCCCACACCGCACGTCGCCCGCGCCCCTCGTTATCCATATCGATCGCGCCTCTGACACACTCGGGAAAGGCAGGTTTCTATCGGCTGGCACTGTCGCTCCCGCGGCGGAGGTGATGATATTAAGTGAGTTCGGTTAGTGCGAGCGGCGGAGGTGAGCCGCGTTGTCGGCGCGCCTCCGCCGCTCGCTCGTGTTTGACTTCGGGAAAGAGTGTGTACATAAGTAGCGGGATATGATTCTCAGGCACGGTCATGCGATTGTGATATGAATAGAATTCGAGACGCCGGAGCCGTTTGAATGATTTATCGAGGTCGTACCGAGATCGTCGAATAGTAGTTAGTGAGGTTTCAAATGTTTTATTACTATTGTATATTATTTTTTTAAGATACGATATGAGTTCCTGTAAAGATCGACGCGGCCGCCTGTCGGGTCGTGTGAGATTTGTTGTATATAAGCGAGGTAATGTTCAGCTTCTGCCGAAGGCCGAGGCCGGAGTCAAAAGTTGCACCACCCCACTCCTACTGTGAGCATTTTTGTGAGAATTATGTTATTTTTTTATTATGTTGTAAAATTATGTTTTTATAGATGACAAGTTTTACACTAGAGTAGATTAAGATGATCGATAATGAAACACCAATAGTGTAGCCGCTTCTCTCCTTCGGCACTGATACTTTTGACGCCGGAGCACAATACGCGTTGTGGAGCGCCTCGTCCGCTCGGTTGTCGTTCCGTGCCGCGTCCTCCTACCCCCACTTAGAATAGATCACGACACTCGTAGAGTGATAGTGGACTAACAAATCGAAATACAATGAACGTTGTCGGACAATATTAAAACGAAGAAGGCATACTTCCATGCTATTTACCTAAATTATAGGATAGAACGTTGGCTTTTATTCCAGATAGATTTTGCTAGATAATCATTATTTTCCCGATCGATCCCTGTCTATCGAAGCACAAATAGCGACCGACGATCGAGTCCGATCGACCCGTCAACTAGTCCAGATAACAGAAATAGCTCCCCTGTATTGTTTTCGACATGAACAGTATTAACTTTTGATCAAATTTATCTCGTCGTATGTATGTAGAGGTGATATGCGGATAGAGGCAGGGGAGGCGCGCCGCGCGGGCCCGCCCGGCCGGCGCCGGCGCGCGCGGTGGCCGCCGGCGCCGTCCGGTCGCGGCGCGCGCGGCCGCTCTCTCGGGGCGAGGAAGCCCGATGCCTGATATTATTCCTAGTCCATATCCTTTTTGTTGATCAGTCATGCGATTAATGTTAGAATAAAAATATTAATAATTTGATTTATTCCTCCCATTTAGTGGATATTTTGATAATGATATATTAATAATGAAATATTTAAGATACATAATACATATTTGATTCTAAATCCTGATAAAGTGACACTACATTAGTAATTTAGTCGGAGGGATACTTGTGCCGTGATTATATTTTTAGGTATATATTATGAAATAATTCCTAGCGTCGGAATTAAAGAAGTGATTAATGTGTAAGTGCGTTATATTTATTGTCGTATATCGTAAGTGAAATGCCATATCGATAAAAGATGAAAAGCGGAGGGTGGAGTTAAACTCGTCGGGAAGAGGTTGCGTTTTGTTTGCGTTGGTTGTTATTATCGTCCGAGCCGCCGGCTGAAGGACAGTTCGCTTTTATCAATACGGCACTATATGACTCTTAAATACATAAGTTGTCTTTTTGTTTGTGTTAAAATTTATCGTTTCATTGATTATTTGTTACCTTTAATTTTTATTATCAAAATTTTATGATCTGACGCATTTATTGTAAGACAATCGATTACTTTTATAATTAATTAGTGTGATAATAATTATTATGGTATAAAATTGCCGTTATAATATTGAACATCGAAAGTATCCTTCCTCTTTAGAAGGGACTCTTCTGGCCCAAGGTTTCTAGTGGATTTTATATTTTTCTTTTTGTTGTATTTTTAATGTTGCGGTGTGTCTTACACATAATATATTTCATTTTGTGATATTTTTAACTATAAAGTACTGTTATTATAAATCCAAATGGAATAATGAAGACCTAATTAATTAAATATTCAAGAATTTATTTGTAAATCACAAAAAAAAAAATGTAAAACTGTAAATATATTAACAAAAAAAAAAAGTGAACTGCAACACAATAATTATTGATTATAATTATATCTCTCATCAAGTACACTGTAAGTTCTTCGATATCTAAATAATGGTATGTTATTATGTAGTAGGTACAGTCTACTAAAGGTAAACCGGTCCAGTGAACAAAGTATTGATAATATTGTGAACATTTTTTTATTCGCGAGCAATCACAGAAAGTACATGACATTGTAATATTATTTATGAAATTACTATGTGATGTGATCTTCGGATCAATTTTGAGTACAGTATAGATAATAAACAACTGAATATGTCACGTGGTTATTTATTTCCTTACCTCTTAATCTGCACTATTGATCGAATGTAACAATATAAGCGCATGTGTGATGTCGCAAGCAGCCGCTAGTATTATATAAAACTATAATTCTTGGTCTTATACAAAGAAACATCATCGAATTATACTTTGCGATTAAAATAAATGTGTTATAATCATATATACCCAAATGGTTGCTTTATATATATATAAATAAAAGCACATAGTGTATCATAGAATTAGTTATACGTTTCATTAAAATATGTAATAAAGATATTTAACTTATTATTAGCACTTACTTACCTAATATCATATAAAATTATGCCAGTATCACACTAATTGGAGTAAAATGAAAGCCATCATAAAATGGTTGGTTTTCTGTATAGACATACTCGCAAATTATGTTAAATTAATACCTTATTTAACTACCTTAGTAGTATCTACCAGTCCCTAGCGCTTAGATCACTTACAATTAGATTTTGTAATATTTGCCCTAAAAGACATGATTCTATTTTATAAGTTATTTTTAAAAATATATAGCTTATAGAGAAAACAGACATTCATAGAAGTATTGAAGTGATATTTAAAAATTAATAGCAGAAACAAATATTTTGAATATTGGACATGCTTTTTTCTGCCGTCTACACATTACGTACAAGTTGTCTGTTGGAAATCTCTTAAAATAAATCAGATCGATAAATTTCTCGCTAAACGAATTTTCACGCCGATCTCAATAGCAATACCAGCACATCCATCGTCGAGATACTTAATATGCAAAAGAGCTATCAAGTACACAGCGTGTACTTACATTTGCTAACGATGAAGACTTATGTGTGTGTAGAAGATATATTAGACTTCAATTCATTTTATATAGATCGACATACGTCCGAATGGGCACGATGATGGTGGTGAGGTCAGCACCGCATAGACCTCAAATTACAAATAATATAAAAAAATACAATTACAAATACATTGTGTCGTTCTCTCTTATAACCATGATCAATGGAAACTACGATCTATTTAGGATTTAATTATTATAGAACAGACGTATGACTGCAAATAGGTGCACTATATTCAACGAGACGGCAATCTGACACGACGGGAAGGCGCCGTAACAACGAGGATACAAGTACCTTCTAACCCAATAAAATATAAACTATTCATGCAAGTTAAATAACTGTTGCTGGACGGCCCTTCAATAATAAGTTAACCCAGAACATACACCTTGACACATTTTTATTGAAAAACCAAGCTGGTATAAGACGTAAATAGTCGTAACGTAACGTCTTAGAAGTACATTCGAAACCTGCATTCTTCTCGTGATGATTAATGATTTTCCTACTCGGTCTTATAACTTAATTGAAAAAAAAAACAAATAAAATATTAAAATAACAAGCCTATTGGTCCGGGAGATAGCGTTGCAAATAGAAAAGACATAGTAAGCCGGCTGATGTTGACATCGATAGTTGATCTTTTCGACGAGCCAGTTGGCGTGGTTGGTAGATACTTTTCCTTGCGGCCTTTCACGCCGAAGGTTATGGGTTCGATTCCCACCCAGATATTTGTGTGCATGAACATGTCTGGATATAATTATCTATGTAAGTATGTATTTACAAAAGAAAAGTAGTACATGTAGTATATCAGTTGTCTAGTTTCCATAGTACAAGCTCTGCTTAATTTGCGATCAGATGGCCATGTATGAATAGTGTCCCAGGATATTATTATTAATATTATATGTTAAAATATAGTCAGCTTGACTGAATTTTATACTCTATCTGCTTGGTAATAGGTTCTATTTTAGCTGTGTTAACTGGCTATAGAAAAAAATATTAATATTGAATTGATAGAAGGAAATTTAGAAAATTTCCTAACACATTTCAATTGACCCTGTGCAGACACAGTTCCAGCCCTCATAAAAAAAAGGTGGTCACAGGCGAGTCGGACTACGAACTTACTTATTATTAATACATTTCCTTCTTACTTGTACAAAAGAGAAGTTTAAAAAATGTATGACGCTCCCGCGGATACCTTGCCCAAGCTTTGTCGGTATAGATCTATAGGCACTTCTATCGACCCCAGGGTCTAGGATTGTGGGCATGCTTACCATGCCCACAACGGTGGATCCGCGCCTGATCCTGTGTAGGTATAAATTGAAGGGTGCTTGGTGGTACTGATAATATGTGAACTGCGAAAGAATGTTCATTATGTAAATAATTTTAATCAAAGTGTAACGTCATGTCACAACGCCACGCTATATATCGCCACGCCACATGCCAAAAGGAGCCAAGCCAAGACCAGCCAAGCCAAGACCAGCCAAGCCAAGACCAGCCAAGCCAAGCCATGCCATGCCACGACGGTTAAAGCCAAGACTGAAACCAGAAAAAATAACAGTTGTGAACTGAAAAAGTATTAAGACATATAAGTAATATAGACATAAAGTAAATATACATTCGATTATTGATATATCGTTATCATTATTACCTTCCCGTTTCAAAAGAGATGAATGAAGATGTATGTTTTCAACATTTTTTTTGTCTATTAATTTATTTACATAAGAAGTATTTACATTAAAGATTTAAATATGCCCAAATAAACATTTAATAGAGCTACGGTAAAAATTATGACCGCGTGGAACTGTATTCGTATACTGGATTTCATATTATAGTATAGGAATGTTGCTTTTGTTAAATTTATAAAATATTATTTATTCCATTCATGATTATAGTAGTACTATATTTCCACTATTAAATTAATACTTAAACGAAGGCATAAGGTAGATTGTGACAATTTATTTATTTTGAGAAATAAAAACACATCACTGTGGTTTCAATTTATTCAATACCCTTCTTAATTTTAAAAGCAAGTAACATTTCACAACATTTCCGTGTCGTTTAAAAAGGATGACGTATTTACACCAATCCGAAAAGATCAACCAACCAGCGAACTTTGGCATAAAGTAACCAAAACACTTTTTACAGAAGAAGATTTTTCTTTATATAAACACATTAATTTATTTGAAAAATAGGTAGTAGGTTGTTTTATTATTGCGAACTGTCTAAATTATTCTGTAATCCAATACAATTTAAATTTTAATATAATTATACAGTGAGTTGAACAACGAGCGATTAGCGAAGTAATGGTGCGATATTTTTTGCAGTAGTTGTGTTTGTTGATTTCTGAATTTATAAAATCTAAAGAAATATTTCTATCTACTTATAGTTATAGAATTGAGATATTTCTTTAAGGTAATTTCTGATTTAACTATAACATTTTAGGCTCTTCAATGATTTTATACAAATTTTCATAGAACAACAGAAAAAGGCAAATAAGCCAAATATTTCTACAGGCTTACGACTTAAAAAAAATTAAAACTATAATTACTACAAAATTCGCTACATTTAAAAATGAATAAATTTGAAGGTTCTGGGTTTTTTTTATTTTTGACATCATTCACGATCAATGTACTGGCGACACTGCGATATTGTGTCATAAGTTGTATGTCTAATTGTGTGTCCTTTAGAAAGTGTTTCGACTTTTGTTGTAATTGTTATTATTTATAAATTGAATTCACAATATTGTAAACTTAAGAAATGTGCTTTAGTAACAAATTATGTTGTACCTTTTATGACCATAAGTGTGAACCTTAACAAGATATTTAGTTTTGCGAATGTGAGCAATGACTGTTATCATGTTTACTAAAAACCTGTGAAGTTACTTTTTATTTAATGCTTTTCGTGTTTCCAGAACAAATATTAAAAAGCAAAAATGTTCGCGAGCTTAAAAAGTAAAATTAAGGAAGAAACTGGCAGCGACATTAGCAAATTGACTAGTAGCTGGCGAAGCGGGGCCTTTTTGGGGCGAATTACATTAAGGGATGATTCGGTACCTTTATTAAACTGCTTAAATTTAATATACTATTTCTTAAAAAAAAAATTAATAACATTCTATTATCATCTAATATATTTGTAAACTATATTCAAAGTTTTTTATGCCTTTCTTTAATTAATAATCAAAACCCACCAATGTCTTAATTGCTATGTGTTAAATGTGTAAAAGTGTTTGTAGCTTATCAATCTGTGCAGTTTAAAAAATAAAATGCAAACAAAATAATATTGTATGTGTTTTTCTGTTTAAAATGAAATAATTATTTGATGTGTTTACTTTTAAATTTTTTTCAGTCTACAACAAGTCCATCAACTTCAGGTGGGCCCGGAGATTCAACATCAGATGTGAGTTAGTCATATATTTAAAAAAACATACTACTATTATTAAATATATTCAGTTAATCAAGTACTATTTAGTGTTATATATGTTATATTTATATACCTCTATAACACATAATATGATGCAATGTTATATAAAAGCATCAGTTTTTCAATTTAACAATAATTTAATTGGTCTGAATAATGTATAATATTATTATGATTTTTATGTGTAATTAATTCTTATATTTGTAAAACAATATGTATACAGTTATGTCCTTTATGAAAATATTTTTTTATCCCTTTTAATATTAAAATATTGATTTATGAGTCAAATGAGTGTTAATTCTGTTTATTTAAAAAAAGATTTTTTTTTTGCATAAGTGCTAGTTTTTGTATCAAAATAGTTTACATAATGTAATAAGTTACTTATCATTATTAAGACAAATTAAGACTACCTTTTCATTTATAAATCCGCCAGTTGTTAGCTTGACCTTGTAAGTTTATTCATTAAAAAACTGCAATATTTTCTATTTTGTCAAGGTCTATGCTATTTATTGTTTTCTTTTTACAATCGGGACTGAATCATACAATATAAACTTTTGACAGTCTTGCTAGTACTTGATTATAGTTATTTTTTTATATTTTTTAAAATAAATTATTTATACATAGTTTCTAATATTTTGTTGAAATAATATTGATTAGTAGGCATTATTGTAATGTACTAAAAATACTTAATACTGAACACTTCACATTCAACACTGCAATTTTTTTGGTTCATGGTAAATGGGAATGCTGCTAAATGGTTGACTATTTGATCCACATTACTATATAAGAGCCATTATGGTCCAGCAGTTAGAAGATGAGAATTTTAATGAATGAGTTCAAACTGGGGCAAGCACGGTAGAACTTTCATGTGCTTATAAATTATCTTGTGCTCGGTGGTAAAGGAAAAGATCATGAGGAAACCTGCATATTTAACGTGGTAGACGAAAATATGTCACGCAGTTCCGCATTGGAGCAGCGTAGTAGAGTACGCTCTAAACCTCCTCTATAGGAGAGGAGGCCTTAGCTCAGCAGAGGGTCATTTACATGCTTCATCACCCATCCATTCAAAGTCAATATTAAATCCTTTATACAATATATAAGCACTACACTTGCTTATTGATTGTTAAAAATGTACCATTGTAATTTTTGCTTTGTTAGCAAATAAAATTGTAAGTCTAATAATATTGCTTATTGATATATATTTCAGGATACTGATAATAAAGCTCTGTTGGCCTATAAGAGTACGAGTACTATACGGTCTGTCAAATATTTATATATTTTACAGATTGAGGCTGAATGAATGTAATTACATATTAACATTATGTAAGACATTAGGCTATCAGCTATCTCGAGGAAAGCCAAGTAGTTGTCAATTGTTGTTTCATGCTAAGTCTATTTTAGTCGGCTCAAAAACCTTATTGTTCACCTGTAGAATGACTCATGGCAGTGTTAACGACTGCCATGAGTCATTTTAGTTGTACCAGGCATTGTATTTTATAATATATATGTCGCGGATTCAAATGGATTTCCATTTTAATGGCGGCCATTGTCGTCCAATATGTTGATTTTATTAAAACAATCAGTGCGCACGTCCGGCGCTGGCGCTATCCTGAGAGCAAGAGACCAAAGGGGTCGCTCGACACGCACTACTGACAGATACACCTTTATATTTTATATTTCCATCAGTCGGCAACACAATAAAATAGGCGCCCGTCTTATATTTTTCACACTTGATGTCTGACAACCGACCAACCTATATGATATACATCACGTTGTGTGGTGTTGCTATCCTAATAAGTGACGTTGTATACCCGCTTAAATTTATTATTTCTTACATATATATATCTATATGGTATCTATTATGGTGTTAAAAATATATTTTTTTTACAGTCCATATCACCACAACTACACACCTACTTATCGGACCGCACTGGTGGCGAAGTGGACCAAGTGGCCCTTCAACAACAATATGCAGAACAGTTAGAGATTAAATTAAGAGATAGAGATTTGTATTGGGAACAGAAAATTGAAGAACTAAAACTCTCATTGGCTACTGTACAAGGTTATTCATTTTTGTCATAATAAAAATAATAATTAATTTTTATTTTCTTTCTTACATAATTTTAATTATGCAACGGTTAATACCCTCTTGTAATTTATCTAGTGACTAGCTTAAAGGGCTGCAGATTTTGAGATACTGGATTCAAACCCTGGGTCGGATGATTTTAATGACCAGCTAACATAGTAGTTGCATCTATTATTGTTTTGTATTAAAAATAAATGAGACCAAATTATCTAGGTATTTTTTTGTTCATTAAAATAGGTGAAGAAGCCCTTGCAGCGCAAGTTGTGGCACGAACAGCTCAAGCCGAGGCATCCAAAGCAATTACAGCTCGAGATGCAGCCGAGAAGCAGCTCAGTGAACTGAGGGCGCGACTTGCAGCTGCAGAAAACGCACAGGACAAACTCGATACACTAACTGTAAGTTTTTAATTTGACCTTACACAAAATGAATTATATTTATTACAATTAATCAGTCACAGCCGTACCGTAATGCCGTCACAGCCTGTGACTGTCCCACTGCTGGGCTAAAGGCCTCCTCTCCTCTTTTTGAGGAGAAGGTTTGGAGCTTATTCCACCACGCTGCTCCAATGCCGGTTGGTAGAATTCACATGTGGCAGAATTTCAGTGAAATTAGACACATGCAGGTTTCCGCACGATGTTTTCCTTCACCGTAAAGCACGAGATGAATTATAATCACAAATTAAGCACATGAAAATTCATTGGTGCTTGCCCGGGTTTGAACCGACGATCATCGGTTAAGATTCACGCGTTCTTACCACAGGGCCATCTCGGCTTCCAGTTACAGAAAAGAGCATAATATTTTTTTTTCATATTATTACAATTATGATAAAGATAGTTTTGTTTACAGCCTTGAAGTTCTTTATTCTAGGTCCGATTGGATTATTTTATTGTCATTCGAATACATGTATTTACAGCCCCCACAATGTCAAATGATATAGACTAAACTAGAGTTTACAGAGGCATAAAACCTTAGGTTAAAAAATTAGTATATGCTACTGGTGGTGGTAGGGTTCTGTGCAAGCTCGTCTGGGCAGGTACCACCCACTCATCAGATATTCTACCGCAAAACAGCAGTACTTGGTATTGTTGTGTTTCGGTTTGAAGGGTGAGTGAGCCAGTGTAATTACAGGCACAAGGGACATAACATCTTAGTTCCCATGGTTGGTGGCGCATTGGCTATGTAAGCGATGGTTAACATTTCTTACAATGCCAATGTCTATGGACTTTGGTGACCACTTACCATCAGGTGGCCCATATGATCGTCCGCCTTCCTATTCTATATAAAAAAAATGCTTCATCATAGGCATGGCAAATAGTTTATTTTTTTTGAGTTCAGCCCTTCACCAAAAACATCATTTCGGTGTAACTACAAATTACGCCCTACAGTGTAAGCAACTGTTTGAGTATAGCTCGCGCCCTTGTCTCGCAACAACTAGCGCCACCTGTTGACATCGCAGAGCAATAACAGCTCAAAATAAGTTTCAGTTTATCTAGATCGAGTTAGAAGACGACACCTATATAATTTCAATGTAATATAATTTACAAAATAACTGAAATAAAATAATTACAGTCGACATTTTCTCATAGAAAACGTACACGAAATAGGCGAGGCAATTAATTTTGTAGACAAAACCTATACAACTATACAGAGACAATTACAGTAATATAGGAAGCATAATAAATGTATCGATGAATTTGGTACATTTCATTACGTATCACTACAAACATATCACTCTTCAAAAATAAGTTTAACAAAAGATACAGTAATTTATACCTAGCCTTTCTACTCATACTTAAAATGTATAGTCTCGATCATATAACAATGAATCGGACGTTCCCTGCAGGAGGAAGTGGAGCAGTGCCGGCGCGAGTGGGCGCGCGAGCGCGGCGAGCTGGCGGGCGCGCTGGGCGCGGCGGAGGCGCGCGCGCGGGACGCGGCCGACCAGCTCGAGGTGCTGCGCGCCGCGCTGCCGCCCACGCACCCGCACCACCACATGCACGACGACGGTAAGGCTGGGCGCCGACACGTTTAGTTCACAAGGTGACGGTGAAATATTGACAACATGGGTTTGATTCCAATTTTATACGATAGATTAAATATGTAAATATACTTTTTTTTTTTAAAAAAAGCTAGGAATGCGGCTGTATCTTAAGCAAGCGATGCAAACACTCCCACGGTTTAAATTATGTAAATGAATGATTTTTACTTTTTACTATTTTCTTAGCGACTAGATGCGTGATCGGAATTGATTTGTGACAATTGAGGTTATTACATCTCATTGAAAAAGAATTCCTAAGCCGTGTGATATCTGCATGCGACTGACCATTAGTTTAGGCATACCCTCGTCTGCCTTTTAGATAAACGAATACGATAATAATTAAAATATAATAATTAAAACCGTAGATAAGCGAGAAGTGAAGACGACGGGGTGCGAGGAATTCGACCGCGTATGTCGCGAGCGCGCCGTGCTGACGCGCCAGCTGCAGGAGGCCAAGATGGCGCTGGCCGACGTCAAGACCTCGTGGAGCGGGCAGATCGCCTCCCTGGAGACTCAGGTCAGCTTCCACACGTTTCAACTTCTACATAGCCGTATGTATACATCAAATATAATATTAAAAATGATTAAATTTTTTACACAAAATAAACAATATATATATGGTTATTATATATCTGATTGTATACATTACTCGAAAACTACTAATAGAATACTATTAGTTTTGTATCAATATACAGTTTTGTATATATGTGAACGATAACGTTTACCCAGCGTATGAAGTTAGATTGATTTATGGCAACAAAAAAAATAAACAATAATACATCTATAGTATCGATTTATTTTATAACAATTATCGTATTTATGTATTCAGTGCAAACACACCAAGTCACTCTATTTTTATAAACACGTATTAAATTCGGTGTTATCACGGAGAAAAGTTACAATATTAAACGGGTAAGTTAATATTCACATAGTTCAGCTAACAGTTTTCTTGATATTCAATATAATACCGTTCGTCTCTCGAGTATGAACACATACTATGTATAAATAATGCCTAATATACATACACACTTAATCTCAATTATTTTATTTATAAATGCATGTAATTCTGAAATGATTAACTTCCATTCTTAACTTCATGTATATAAATATTGTTTACACTAACATGTTTATAATATATCAAATATATTATTTGTGATATAAATTGTTGAAGATTTACCCCGTCAGGTGGCGCGCGTTTCGCGACAGGCGGGCGAGGAGGGCGCCGAGAGACGGAGAGTCGAAGTTGAGAAAAAGGAACTACAAGAGAAAATAGATAGCTTGTCTGTCGAATTGGAAAAAACAAAACAAAACCTTGCTAATAGTGAAGCTAAGGTTAGTATTATTCCTACAGAGCAACCGTTTGAGTGGTATGAGTCATGATTCATATTTTTATTATTTTCAAATATCGCTTTATAGATTAAATATCACGATCAATACAATTTTATTTTAAAGACATTAGACGATTTGTCATATTTCACTTTTACCTAGAAAATATTTTAAGTTTTATTTTCAATTCAAAATTCTTCATGTATATATATATAATTGAAGAATTTTGAATATATATATATATTAATTAAATAACATATGTTTTTAATATATTTATTATATCTAATATTATATACTTATGGTTATTATTTTTAATTGAGCATTACTTAAAAAGATAAAACTTATGATAACATTATTATTATTATTACAAGCAAGAATTTCAAATACGATCAATGTGTTTATAAGTGATACTAGACGCATATTAAAATTTTGTACAATATTTAAATTCCGGAAACTGATAAAATGAAACAATTTAGTACATTGAGCGGTATCGTTCATACATGTTAACATATAAGCCGTAAATATTATTATTATTAAATGTTTTAAACTCAAATGTGTTTTCAAGGATTTATGGAAAATTCATCGAATTACAATTCAACGAAAATTATTCTTTGGCCAATAATTCTTCGAATAACTTTCCGTCGAAGGATTTGTCGAAAACAGTCCATCGAAAAACAACTAGTCGAATAATATTTGGTGACATCAGAAAGGTGATAACCGAATTTTGAGTTTGTGAGACAGGAGCTTCGTTTTGAAATTATAAGACTCCTAACCCTACGAAGAATTTTTGGCGACTTTTAATATTTTTCGAAATATCGAATTTTCAATTCATTGGACACGTGGAAATAGTTGAGTGGGTCCGAAACATTTCAGTGTGTTTGTGAAATCGCAGAATACGTGAAAATAGTTGGGTTGATCTGAAACATCTTAGTGTGTGTGTGTGTGTGTGTGTGTGTGTGTGAAATCGCAGAATACGTGGAAATGGTTGGGTGAGTTCGAAATATCTTAGTGTGAATTTGTGAAATCGCAGAATACGTGGAAATAGTTGGGTGGGTCCAAAACATTTCAGTGTGTGTGTGTGTGTGAAATCGCAGAATACGTGGAAAAAGTTGGGTGGGCCCAAAACATTTCAGTGTGTTTGTGAAATCACAGAATACGTGGAAAAAGTTGGGTGGGCCCAAAACATTTCAGTGTGTTTGTGAAATCACAGAATACGTGGAAAAAGTTGGGTGGGCCCAAAACATTTCAGTGTGTTTGTGAAATCACAGAATACGTGGAAATAATTCGGTGGGTTCGAATAATGTATTTGTTCACCTGAAATCGTTTTGTTTTAAAGTTTTCATTCGATGAATTGTTTGTCGCTGATCTATTTCGGCGAATTGTTGTTTGATAAATTTTTTTTTGATTAATTGAGCTCGACGAATTGTAATTCAAAGAATTATTTTTATGAATTTTTTGGAGACCGCTTTAAAGTTAGCTAGAGACATTTCCTTGCACACAGACATGTAGGTACATTATGTTATATGTAAATTTATTTTATTATGAGTAAGTGTGCGCGTTTTATATGTCGAATATTTCTTTCATGTTGAAGCGAAAACATAAATTATAAGTAGCCTTATGTTTGCCAATAAGGAATTATAAAGATCCTTATAAACAAATATAAGGTTTCAAATAAAGGTGCGCATAGTCATTTTCTATCGCTCCTACGATCGAATTCACGTGATCATAAAGCTATTACAATAAATTTTCTTGTAAAATATCTAAATTTCCGCCTCTAAGGAGTCATATTATACCTTCAGATAGTTAGATTCAGTGCAAGATGTTTAGACTCTCGTAGAGGCAACAAGTGCAGCCGCGTACGTTCGGTCGCTCTCAATGTATAGTTAGACAGGCTAAGTGTTATGTTCGAGTCAGCTAGTCAGTTTCGGCAGTTCTAACCGTTGTGTGGGCGCCAGGTGTGGCGGCTGAGCGCGGAGACGCAGGCGCAGTCGCGCGAGCTGCGGGCCCTGCGCGCGCACACAGCCGTGAGTCCCTGCCTCTACAGCATTTAGCCTGCCACACGCGACCACCGGCCTGCTCGAGTCGCTCCTCGCAGACGTACCGTCGACCCCGATACACACCAGAACTCGCACATATTGATACCAAAATTTAAAACGAAAATCATGTATTCCTTAGCGATTTAATTAATAACTGGCAATAAAAACCTCAAAGTTCGGACGTTAGCTTTACAAGAGACGGGGTCGAAATTAAAAAAAAAAAAATTAATTCAACACTTGTGTGCAATAAAAAGTGATAATAAAATTATTACATTTATTTTTTACTGTATGGGCAACTAATCGATTTCAACGTCCTTTATACAAATCGATGTTTTATAGTTTAAGAAATAATCGTTTAGGATTGCCACACCGATAGATATCAAAATATCTATCATTTTATATTAAATATAATGTACAAATAAAAAGAGGAATTATGAGTAAAACAAGGTGAAATTTTACATATTTGTATTATGTACTTATTAGAATTACTTAATAAAATTAGTCAATTCCTATAATATAATCGTTTCTTGCGAGAAAAAAAAATACCATTTATACTTAGTTAAATATTGTAACAAGAATTAATTTCTTATCAACATCCTTGATATAATTATCGTTTTTGTTTTTGGCAGCTCAATATTTATGTTCCTATTTTATTTAAACATTCAAATTTTATATCATAATATTTTAAGAACATTTTCATAATATTTTATTAGAATTAATTAAATATGGGTATTAAATATCCATCACATAATTGCATTTTTTTGCATCTATTCTTATTTTAAATAGACAAAGGCTCTTTAATTTTTACTGTATTGGGCGTTCGCTCTAGTGCGGCTTTGGTTTAGTCACTTAGATCGTATTTTAAAATTGTCATTTTATCAAGAAATATACCTTAAAGATAATGTAAACATCACATGACTCGAGTCATGAGAGATAACACGGCGTGTCAATATTTTTCCTTATTCACTTAATTATATAAATTGTCTGAACATATACATTCCACGTAAGTTTTAAGAATATTTTTTTTTTATCTTATTTTGTATAAAATGTAAACAATCATAGCAGCAATTCGTTAGCTTTTATATTTTTGTTTGTTATATTTCTCTGTATTTTTGTTACACGAGTAAATAGATTTTATATATTTCACAGCACTTTTACAAAATAAAGTTTATTTTATTATTTTTGAATATTTTTATTTACCTTCTAGCGAGTAGCGATTATTGTCATTAAGCTTTCTAATGCTGTTTCTTTTGCATGTGTATTTGATCGAAATTTATAAATAATGTAAATGTTAAGTAAGGTTATATTGTTAGTTTTTTTTTTTCATTCTAAATATAGCTTTGCTTTTTTATTTAGTTTCAAATGCATGGTATGATTGTAATGCTGAAACAAGCTTCTATTTTTTTTTTTATTTTTTAATAAGTGCGTTTCAAATGTCAACCAGTTGAGATGAAATATTGCACACACTTTCAGCCCAAATTTAATAAAAGCTTGTTTTTATAATACTTATTTCAAATTTATTATTATTAGTATGAAGTTAAACACTGCTTATTATATTAAAAGCGCATTATTTAGTACATTAAGTTTTTTTTTCTAAATAAATTAAATTATTAATTTACATAAATATCAATTGAATACAGTTTGCACTAAGGTGTAATTTTTTAAATAATAATTCCTAAAAAAAAAAAAATAGCGCATGTCATGGGGGAACATAACGATCATTGTTATATATTCAGTAAATATCAATAATAAAATTTTACAGGATATGACAGCTGAGCTCGAGAACCGTATCGCGGTATTGACCGAGGAGAAGCGAGAAATAGCTGAGGCACTCGAAAACGAACGGACACTAGTCAAGATACTACGGGAGAAGATCGACAAGTCCAACCGGCTCTACGACGAACAGAAAGTTGAGGTGAACCACCTTAACACCATGATGTCCGATATGCAACACGACTATGTCGATATACAAAGGAAGTTCGACAAGTGAGACCATTTAATTTTTTTTTTTTGAATGAATTAATAATACGATATTAATAACAATTTAGCTGTAAACTAGGTAGAGGTTTGTACAAGCTCGTCTGGGTAGGTACCACCCACTCATCAGATATTCTACCGCGAAACAGCAGTACTTGGTATTGTTGTGTTCCGGTTTGAAGGGTGAGTGAGCTAGTGTAATTACAGGCACAAGGGACATAACATGTTAGTTCCCAAGGTTAGTGGCGCATTGGTGATGTAAGCGATGGTTAACATTTCTTACAATGCCAATGTCTATGGGCGTTGCTGACCACTTACCAGGTGGCCCATATGCTCGTCCACCTTCCTATTCTATAAAAAAAACTTATTATATATAATAGTCAATTTGGCATTAAAGAAAAGCAGTTAAAAATGTGAATCCAAAAATTTAATGTTAGTAAAACAATATTCTGCGTTTATGACGTGAATATAAACGCATATTTACATAATATTACCAATATGCTCCACAGCTGTGTTCACAAACATTACTAATGACAAACATTTAAAGAGTACAATACAAAATTAATTAACCTATCTGTTCAATAGCTCGTTATAATTTTTATTTTTATAAATGGAACTTTCGTATAATATATTCGTTTTTTTTTTCTTTTTTTATCATATGTATTATAATACAATACACATTTTTTACACGAAACACAAATTCATAGTAAGAAAAGACAAAATTATTGTGTCCCAAAAAAATTTAAATATTGTGATACTACCAATTACAAATTTTAAATAAAAAAAAGTAAATTACTTTTTTATTTAAAAAAGAGTAAAATAATTATAATTCTTTGAAATGTATTGTAAATAAAAAATAAATAATATCTGCTATAAATACTCTAACAATACTTCTATTATATATAGTTTGCTTTGTATATAAAATGTAGAAGTGAAAGAGGTGATGACAAAACAATTAAATTCAAATAAATCTCGGAATCGAAAGTTAATGGTGATAATCATTATGTATAAATCAAAAATGATACTTATCAATACATTTAGTTATAATAAAGATTTCTACGGAATCTTCACTAAAGAACACGTTATTTGCATTTTTACCTTATTTTTATTACGATAACGTGACATAAATTGCCTTAATTAAGATATGTTTTTTTATACTTATTGCCTTAACAAGGCAATAAGTATAAAAAAACATATCTTAATATTAAATTGTTCAAGTATTTTTAAACGAGACATTATTATTTCAATTTAATAGTACCAGACGATTCGTCAATATATTTTTTTTCAATATTTCAAAAAATGCCCGACAATTTGTTTATGCGAAAATGATAAAAAAAAAACAATTATTATGATCATCTCATTCTAAATACATATAGTATTACTTAAAATATTTCCCCTCAAAGTATGTGAACGACATCCACCAATCCGCTCCAGCAGCACGGTAGAGGAAACTCTAGACCTTTTCCTGAGGTCTCCTACTACCTTCCTTTTCTCCCCTGCATGCAGTAGTGAGACATTTACAAGTTCACACTTTACTTATATTATCGTACAATGTTGTAGAGAGAAAAGAGAAAAAGACGAGGCTCTGCTACGCAACGCCCACATGTCCCAAAACATCGAAATGAGCCAGTGCAACGTGCGGTACTTGGAGACTGAAATAGTTGATCTGAAAAATAAAATCGCTGAATTAGAAGGTGTTATTGCGCAGCACAAAGAGGTATGCAAATATATCTTATATATACGCTTTTCAAATATTTCATATTTCAACTTACTTTTTTTTAATTATATACAAACATTATCAATAGATATTAATATATATATTTTATAATAAATAATTTTTTTTTACGAAGCGCAGCAGTATATTATAATATAGATGATAAAAATACTTATTTAGAAGCATCATAAGTTTTATAATTATATTTAATAGCTATGAAATAAATTAATACTAGAGTTTTCTTTATTTTTCTAGAACCAAGCCGAGTGTATGATTATAAAAGAGAACGAGACGACTAGATTAAAAGAAATGGAAGAGTTGAAAAAAAACATCGAGGCATTTACAGAGAGTGAGAGCGCTCTTAAGAGAAACATACAAGACTTACAAACTGAAATCTGTGATAAGAATAAGGTTCGGCTCATGACATTACTTGAAAACATTCATTGGAAACGTTTTATTATGAATTTTAAAACATTTATTAATTAATATTTCAGAAAATAAAAACTTTAGATAATCGAATATCAGATATGAAGAAAACTCTACAGAGAGAATTACAGAGTAGTAAGTCTGATCTCTCATCTGCAGAAGAACAAGATATAAGTAGACGGTGAGTTTTATTTTGTTTTAATTTTTATATGTCGTCACCTTAATCAAATGTGTACAGCCTCATTAACCAATTAATTATTATCTTAATTATTAATTCAGATATTATTTATAGTGTTCTTAGGGCTATGGTGGTAGGGCTTTGTGCAAGCTCGTCTGGGTAGCTCGTCACAAAACAGCAGTACTTGATATTGTTGTGTTTCAGTTTAATTACAGGCACAAGGGACATAAAATCTTAGTTTCCAAGGTTAGTGGCGCATTGGCTATGTAAGCGATGGTTGACATTTCTTACAAGGCTAATTTCTAAGGGCGTTGGTGACCACTTACCATCAGGTGGCCCATAGGCTCGTCCGCCTTCCTATTCTAGAAAAAAAAAATGATGAATTCAATATAATTAAAAGATATCGACGTAGCTTGCCGAAGAGGCCATTCAACTAATATCGGTCAGACCATTCGTGTATCGTGGAGCTTGCCCATTCGTGACCATTCGCGTATCGGTGTGTCCGGCAGGTACCTGAAGCACGTGGTGCTGCGCTTCCTGACGTCGCGCGAGCTGGAGGCGCGCCAGCTGACGCGCGCGCTGGCGGCGCTGCTGCGGCTGTCGGCGCACGAGGAGGCGCTGCTGCGCGAGGCGCTGCCCGCGCGCTCCGGCCTCGCCGCCTGGTTCCCCTCGCTCAGCGCCTGAGTGCAACCCCCCCCCCCCTCATTACGAGTTTCATTCGTACGGTATTAAAGCAGTAGCTGACGCGCTATTAGAGACAAAATAAATCACAATATTCGATATAAACACCGCACTGTACTGCACTTGAAACGATCGAGCGAGACCCCGCGGACGGCTGGGGAGGACGCAAATGTGCAATAAAATATTATATATGATTGTAACGTTACACATAACTCGTGGAATTGAGCATTAGTATAGGAACATTTAAGATGTTGATTACTTGCGAATATTATATCATAAAGAGGAAGAAGATATACGTGTGAATGGCTGAGACGTAAACAAATTGAGCTTTAACGTTATTTGGACTAGAATTGATTTTATTTCTTCGTAAACGATTTATTAATCCTCATTCGCTTTGAATTTTGTGATATTTATAAAGTATAAAAATTATTTACAATTATAAGTTTAAATATATTTATTTTTACATTCCTTTTTAGTTTTTAATATTTGGCGTGTGTAACATTTGTAAAATTGAAACTTGTATATGAATGAATCCCGACTGCAGTACCAACTTGTTAAATATATACATAGTAACCGTAACATGTAATTTGTAAATTTTTACTTTTGTATTTAATCATGTAGTTAATTAAAATACTATAAATGTTTGAAAATAATGCCTTAATAGTTGCTAGTCAGAATTAATATGTACAGTTAATGATGTATTAAGTATAATCGTTGAAGGTTAAAAAAGTTCAGAGACAGCTTCGTTATATGGTTCTATATAAAACTAAAAATGTCAAAACAAGCACTGCCGCTAAATAATGTAATTATGTAATGTAATGACTTCTAATGTTGATTCATATAATGCTTTGGATGGCTTCTTATTTGATTCATGATTTCGACACATTCAAGAGCTGAGATGGCACAGTGGTTGGAACACATGTATCTCATTGGAATATTGCTTTGTAAAAACCAAGAAAGCACCACTGAAATTTGTAAATTTAATTTGTATTTAAGCAGTGTGGTGGAATAAGCTGTAGAGCATTTACAGACTGTTTAATCTACATGTTAGAAGTCATGATTTCAATCCACTTAGAATTGTTATTTAAAATATTTTTGGGTATTAAAAAAATTACAGTAATATTTAGTAGATCTACCGAATTTATAGCAACTTGTATACCAAATACATACAGTACAGTTTATAAGCTTTATGATAAACATTTAAATGCCTTCTGACAATGTACACTCGGCTATATATATACTTTTCATATGAACGTTTATTCCATATAATTCAAAAAGTCTTAGGTAACAGTCGGTTCATACAAGTATATAGTTTTAAAAATCGAATATAATGAAATATATACCAAATATAACACTATTTATAAACATGATCTGATACACATAGCTATTTGTACTTACACAAATGTAGACACCGTTTCAAAGATCTTGTTTAAATTATTCTAGTCTTAATATTCTCGAAATTATAAGTTAAGTATGAAATTTATAAATAAAACGTTGTTTATTGTTTCATTTGGACAGCTTAATAATGATCCCCGGTTTTTCTTCCTTGTTTTCTGAATAGTATTACAAATCATTTTTTTTTTCATATTATATTTATTGTTTGTTGTTTTAAAGAAAATGTAGCTTTTATTTTATTTTTTATTTAAATAAATGATATTTTCAAATTATGCGTAATTTATTTATTTTATATAAACCAATGTTTTGTTTTAAATCATGTAAAATTCAATACAGTACATTAAATAATTTTTGTTAAATTGTTTTATAATTCAAGTCATTTGTTATTCATTATTAATAAACAATAGCATTGCAGTTAGATTTAGAAGTTGTCTGAAAAGTAATGATTGAATTAAATAAATTGACAGTAATTGATTGTTTATTTTTGTAGCCATTAGATAAAATTGTAAAATTCTTTATATTTACAAACAATAAAACTTACTTTAATTGCAAAAACAGATTTCACAGCAATGTTTGTGGTCCTTTTTTTTCACGCAGTTAACACCTTCAGAAAATTAAAAAAAAACCTTTAGCCGTGTTATGTGGGTGTTTAATTAATAATACTTGCAACATTAATTACAATGTATTCATCTAATTCTTCACTAATAACAAAATAAATATATTGTCTCATTAATTTTGTCTTCCTTATTTACTACTATTGTGATGTTTGACTAATCAACGACGATGTTTTCGCGCCACCTTAAAGACTTCTTGAATGTGCGGCGGTGGAAGCAAAAAAAAAGATTTGATCATTCGGAAAGGGAGCTCTCTAACATTTAGAAGTTAAAAGAGTGATTGTGAAAGCCTAATAATCCAGGACTGGGGTAAGCTTAGAATGTAATTTATATATTATGATAACTTTTATAACAAACACAACTTGTACATGTACACTCGTAAATTTTATTGTTAGCGGTTGGTGGAATCCAGTGGCGTATCTATTGTAGGGGCAGGTGGTGCAGTGCCCCAGGGCCCCGGAGCTCAGGGGGCCCTCTAACTTCAGCTTTGAAAAGAGATGAGCATAAAAGAAAAAAAAAATCTTATGAACTGTGCTCAATTTTTATTAATGTTTTTAAATGAACATCAACAATTACAGAACCCCTGATTTAAGATTTTTAGCACATGCGCCAAGCGTCCTCGATAAGCATGTATGTTATCGTCAGTTATTTGGTAGTTTGGATGAGTACGCCCGTAGCACATTGGATCAGCGATAAGCTCACGTGCTTGACGTGAGACATGAGATTAATTCGACAATTCCACCCATTAATTGTCCGATTGATTCCTCTTGCACCGGGGCCCTTGTCCACCTAGCTATGTCACTGGTGGAATCCCACCCCAGTTTTATACCTAGAGAGATTTTCCCATCATTTTATGGCCCTTCGAGCTAATATTTAATTAATTCAAAGCGGCATTAGTTTTGCCTTTGTCGGTTTACAATATAAAAAATTCAACTATTAACAAACATTACTCTATACATAATATTTATATATAGTATTGTATTAAAAAAAAAACGGTATATATATGCTTTATCATTATATTTTTTTCACAAAATCTTAACTTTGAAGTTTCATTATACTTACACCGGACATTTGGTTTTTCAAGCAGCTAAATTTCAAAAGAATTCATAAAACTATTAGTTTAATGGGGCCACAAAATATAATATGCTTTTATCTTATGTTTATGTTACAATGTTTCATTGTATAAATACGGTAATAGTCGGCATGTGAGTAGTAATACTACTTAGTAGTACGTGATGTGTTCTTGGATATAATTATATATTTTTCTTGCGGTTCTGCATAACACAGTTAAATAATTATTACTAATAATTCTTCTTGATTTTTAGGAGGTAATCAAAAATTTTCAGCATTTTATAATGAAAGGAATAAAAATAATATCTTATTTTATTATTTTATTAAAAAACTAAAGTTTGATTTATGTTTTAGTTGAAATTAAAAATGGTAGGTAAAAAAGTTATGAACAAGTTACGTTATCGTATTGTAAAATGCACACTTTTCCAACTTCCATAACCGGAGTATGGGGTGTGCATTCCCGTGCTTCGGAAAGCACGAAAAGCCGTTGGTCCTGTGCCTGTACTCTTTCCGGTCGTGTCGAATTTCCGTCCCTTCGGATTATGAGAGTTAGGGAATAGAGAGTGCACTTGTGTTAGTGCTATAATATTTCCTGCGCAGTTGCGTAATCTCATAACAATTCAATATATTGCTGTTTGGCGGTAGAATATATGATTAACATGGTGCATTTGCATGTAACACACGAAATATTTGCGCCGTTGGCCACCACCATAATATTTTTTCTTGTGCGTGAATTTTAATTTTTCCATAATTCATTTATATATATTAAATTAATCATTATATTTAATGTTCATAGTTCGAAAGGGCAACGCGGACGATCATTTTTTATATAACGTTATAAAGTTTTAAATAATAAAAAAATATTTAAATTAAAAACGTATTATTAAACTATTTGTACCTTACAAATAATAAAAGATGTAGATAAATAATAGCCTAAGCGTAGTACTATTCGCTTCCGTTATCCGTGGTTTGCTCTCACCGCTGTATTTTTCTTACTTTTTGCGTTATTATATCAGTCCTAACTTCTAAGCAAAAGGTCTGATTCGAATAATTTTAAAATTAATTTATAGATGTGTATAATATACGATATTATAAAGCTCTTTGATGGCATTATGATTAATGTCATGATACGAATATCATCATCTTTCGATTCTACCCATGTTTTTATTGACTAATTTGAACAACAAAAACAGTTATTGTGTTTTAACTATAATAGATGTATAGCTTCACGGACTTTTGACTTTTGTAAATAACAATGAGTGCTATAAACATGCAATACATTATTTTAGTAATCATCAATAGTTTCCTCGGCGCAGGCCAAATAATAACTTATAGGAAAGAATGATACCTCATACGGGTTACATTATTGCTATTTTCGGAGGGATCTTTAATTATTATTATTGTATGAGATTAGTTGTTGTTGGTTGACAAGGCTTTAAAATATAAACAGCGTCATCTATGTTTTTTTCAGTAACAACTATACACAACGACTAACTTATCTGTTCGTGTAAGTGTGGCGCTAGTTAAAATCTGTTAATTTAGGCGTAAGTTTATTAAATAACGTAAACTTCCGGTAAAATTAAATACAATCGGAATAAGATATATAGATATTCCTGCGGTAAACTATAGCCTATATTTTAAGTTAGACTTCTAGCATCGGTGAAAACCGCAGTAGTTTTTGCGTGATGCGGGTACAAACAAACATACAGACATCTAAAAACTGTTGTTTTGGCTTCTGTTGCTATAATAAAGACCCCTCATATTAGTTTTATTCCAATATCTATAATGTAGACATCGGCCTGTTACAATTTTATTATATGTATAGATGGCCAGTCATTCTGATGTCAAGATGACCTGCAGTTTATGATTTTCGCATACAATTTTTTTTAATTAATTTTTTTTTTGTTATTGATTTAGGTAGCATATTTAAACAAAGCTACTAAATGCTGGTAGTATTTTAAAGCCGATTTGTCACTTTGTACAGTCATTGTGATGCACGCCAGGTTTGTGAAGGGTACTCACTAATGAATATTCGCACATATCGTAATATCTCGAAAGAGTATTTAAGGCGCGTCGCATGTTTGTCCTCCATTTCTGTTGCCAATTATTTGGTAAATGAAGCTGTTACAAACAATTTCTATTCGTCTCAGTACAATTAACATATTTTTGCGAGTGACCTTCTTTAAATTCAAAGTTCCATCTTAAAAAATAATGAAATGAAAAACAATTTTTTTGCAGGTTTTTATTTACAACTTACAGTATTTTCCCCGAGCAATCAGTACAGCCTTTCTATTGCGGTCCTTGTAACAAGGCACAATCAAGATCTATATTTATAAACGTTGCTATGCGTATTGTAGGTATTCGAAAATGAATATTAAATATAGGAACCCTAAAACACAACTTAAAAGACTAGACTGCGGAATGTTATCTACGATTTAGCTACAAACGGTATTATTGGTGCTATAATTATATATTGAATTAAATAAGTGAATGTCAATATTGCTTTCAAAATGACCAGTCTATAATAAATATCAATGGCATTGTACTTATGTGATTTAAATAAAACTTTAAATTTATACAAAAAGTGAAAAAATACAATTAAAATCAATTATTTCATTCATTACATTCAGTAAGTATATTCATTAATCATCGAGGCAAAGTATTGGTCTTTTTCACAAACAATATTTTATAAAGTTTGATTTGTGACTAATTGTGATTTACGACTATGATATAGTCTGGTAATGTACAAAAACAATGAGAGAGGCCATGCGCCTGACTAAATATAATTCGACTTGCAAAACATATGCAAATAGAAAACTTAGCAAGCAATAAGAAAACTGCGACTATTTTGAGATATTTTTCAGTGATTTATATTGTTATTATTGAAAAGAGAATATTATTTAAATGATTGTCTATAGTAGACTAAGTACAAAACTTTGATTTTGTTTAAATCTATATTGCGACTAATAAAAATCTACGATATGACACTAAATTGACTCGCACTTGTATTGTCAATAAATAATTTACATTATAAAATGAATTACAATTATATTTAAAGTCGCAAGTCTTTACAAAAAAACCATCAGATCACAGCACATATGTTATAAAGCTTACATATACATATAAAAGAGGTTTAACTAATTTCAATAACAAATCTAAAGAAATTCGCATTTTTTTTATTAACCTAATGGGATATTAAATTTTGAAGGTCTCAGACCTTAAACAGCTGATTAGTGTAGTGTAGTTGAGACAGGTGTAATAATTAACACTATTATATATTTTTAATTCCTTTCCCTGTATTGCTACCAATGAGACCAAAGTGCAAAAAAATATAAATGTAATTTTGTTTAAATGAGTTTTTTTTTCTTTTATTAACAGCCCTTTAGGGCAACGATTGAACGCATTCAGTTTACTTTTCTAGCCACCGATAATTTTCTTACACTTTTGGTTCGTTGACGAGAGTATAAACATTCAACCTAAACTCCGACTTAAGACTATAGTCTGTTTTACGTTACTATGACAAGTCTGGTGACATTTCGCCAATGGTCCATTTGCAATAGTAGTTACGACGCTCGTACTGACCATAGTGCAAAATCGAAAGTATAGTAATTGTGTAAACTTTTTAATTTCATCTTTTGAATTATTCTAATGAGTATAAGTAAACGATATAAAGTTATAAAATAAATAATTGTAACAACCTCATGGTTAATATATTAATGTCGGCTTATTTGCAGAAGTTCTCCATGGTTTGTCAAGCGTGTAACTAAAACAACAAATGTATTTTACTATAATATATCGAGACAGCGTCTTGTTGGTGGACGTTTATAGTTTAACGCGACCGTTGCATATATCGTTGAAAAGCTGTGTAGTGAGCGGTACAAATTCTGCGCCTGATCTGAAGAACAGTGGATCTTTAATCACATCTGGATCGAAACCTTCCTTTTGGTATTTCAGTTTCTTTAGTTTGAATGTACCTGGAAAATAAATTTATTATATTTGGTCGTTACAATTTCACAGGATTGTTTTAATCTTGTATATAACATCAATAACAAAGGTTAACGCCAAATAAAGTAATAAAAATTTGGAACAGAAACCACTTTTAAAAGAAAATATTGTTAAAGTTGAATACGACCTTATCTATGCACAAATCTTGCAGTAATTAGATATAGTTTTGAATTAAACTCAGTACTTTAGCAATGTATTGTTTTTTCAGCTTATCGTCGCCCACTGCTGGACGAAAGTCTCCTCCATAGAATGTCAACCATCCCGATCAGAGTAGCCCCCGCATCCATATATAGCAATGCATAATAATTTTAACCCCAAGAATGGAGATAAAATATATAAAATAAGTTATTGTCTCCATTAAGTGTATAGGTGGAAGCGTCGAACGAACGTCGATCAGAACGGTTCCTATGAACTAAAATCGGTAGCCTGCTATACTAAGTACTAACTGGTGATTTCAATATCGGACACGAAGCGCAGAAAGAGTGGTCGCGCATAAGACGGCAGCGCGTGGTCGAGCGCGCTCGACAACTGTCGCGCGTCCGCCGCCGCGTCGGCGCGCGCCTCCCCCGCGCCCCCCGCGCCCGCCGCGCCGCACGCCGCGCCCGCCGCGCGCAGCGCCACGGCCGCCATGCCCGCGCGCCCCTCCGTCTGCGGGATCTGCAGCCGGCAGGACGGAGACTTGTTAGCATATCAAAATAATAACAAATTGTATCATAGAGTAACACCTTGGATTCCGTAATTAAGAGTGCATTGACGGCCTAAGAAGTGTTTTATATTTCTTAAGGCGAGTTCCGCCCTGTGATTACACGAACTTACTGACTTTTGGCGGATTCCACAGATCTTTCTAAGAGAGTCCACGCTTATGCCAGCACATCATCAAAGCATTGACGCCTATGGGTGAAGGTGAATCTGCCTACACGGTACGCACCGACACCCCGTACACGACGCAGTCCCGTTGCTGCAGCGCGGCGCGCACGGCGTCCTCCACCTCGGCCGTGGCCACGTTCTCCCCCTTCCACTTGTACGTGTCGCCGGTGCGGTCGCGGAAGAACAGATACCCGAGCTCGTCCGCCACGAGGATGTCTCCGCTCACGAAGGCCGCGTCGCCCGCGCGGAACACGTTACGGACCAGCTTCTTGTTGCTGTCACTCTATACGCAAAGTTATATGAGATTTACTATCTTTCTGTTTGTGTTACATAATACATCATTAGAATAAATATATTTAATAAAACTGAAGATCCGGATTCATCAGCTTTATTAATTATACAACATCAAATTCTAATCTCACCTTATCGACGTACCCGTAGTACTCCCTGGCCGCGTTGCCCTGCGCGATTAGACCGATGAACATGCCGGGCTCGTCTGGAATACAGAACACCTCATTAATATCATTACACAAACAAACGAACGTCCTTATATGTGTAGACATCACGAATAAGTATCATGGTGTGATTTTATTTAAACGAAGTTACATTATAATTTCAGACATATGCGTGTATGTTATAAACTATGAATGAATTTACCTTTCATCGCTTACGCATTTGACAATGTTATATAATATTAAAAAAAGTCATATGTACAAATTACAACGATCTGAAATTTTTATATATTATATAACATATATTACATACCATATGGGATACAACCTAATTAGTATACAACATTGGCGACCTTATCGCGACCAAGACATAACGATTTCTTTGAGGCAACCAACAAGTAAGTACATTTCGTCCCAATTAGATTTTTATACCAGTGTAATATGTATATGTATATATATATATAACATGAAGCCCAGATGTATCCGGTTATCTCTGGTAATAACATTGAAGGTGTCAGCATCGTTTGTTATACAGACGACACGTTGGTGCTGGCATCGGAGGAGTATTTCGAAAGAAAAAACAAAACATCGAGCTCGGGGTGAACATCGTTGTCGATAAGATCTGCGAGTTGGGCCTTCGGATACAGTAACAGCCTGTGAATGTCCCACTGCTGGGCTTAAGGCCTTCTCTCCCTTTTGAGGAGAAGGTTTGGAACTTATTCCACCACGCTGCTCCAATGCGGGTTGGTAGAGTACACATGTGGCATATTTTCAATGAAGTTAGACACATACAGATTTACTCACAATGTTTTCCTTCACCGTCAAGCACGAAATGAATTATAATCTCAAATTAACATGAAATGACACCTGAAAATTCAGTGGTGCTTGCCCGAGTTTGAACCCACGATTGTCGGTTAAGATTCACGCGTTCTAATCACTAGGCGATCTTGGCTTAGCGTTCGGCCTTCGGATAGCGTCTCATAAAAGGAACTATGATTCTCATCAGCAACAGCAGCGGCACTAGCTGTCGGGTCATTCCCACTATAGCATCGATGCTTCCAAGGGACTGACGCATAATAATCTCGCATCCCGTCCCAATCTGCCGACTTAAAGTGCCAAACGCGATGTTTGCATACTGCTGGTGGCGGCAGCTTGGCCTGTGGCACTTTTGGTAGATATAAGGCTGTGAGCCGAAGAAATAAGTAGAGCTTGAACCACAACCTGATATTTCACCGGGTGAGAAGTCAGCAGAAGGTTCAATAGAGAAAGCGCTTGCCCATCAATGTCTGGAATCCTGGTGGGCTGATCAACCAGTTGGGTCAAGTCATGTGTGAGAGCAAAAGCATGAGCAGTCCTTTCAGCATGGTCAGTTTTGAGGGATTTCAAACATAATTCACGGTGTGCATTAAAATGGGGGATTTTAAAAACTAATTCCGCGTTACGAAACTGCTCTTGCGCAGCATTTGCCACTCCACTAAGATGGTCAAATAATCGGCTTGTCTCCAAGTCACCATTGTGGGATCTGTAGAGGCACACGTAGACTCGACTCTGACGAACCAGGTCCACACGTACCACTAACATGGAGAAGGAGGGGTCCTCCAAGCAGCGCAGTCGGTGACAACAAACATCCGTCCCGACGAACAAGCATACTCCGGCTTTCGATTTGAAGGATTCTTCAAGCATGTAAGCCGGGATAATTAAGGTAGCTGGTATCGGCAGGACGGAGTATTTGTGTCTCCGTGAGAAACAACATTGCTGGCCGTGCTGTCTCGAGATGGTGGTGGACAGCGTTGAGGTTAGCGTGGCGTCCACGGATGTTAGAGAACTCGACCTCAAACGGCGGAGGCGTGCCCCGCGTTGATTGCGAAGACGGAGATTCTGATCCGCGAGGTTGGATAGGGCTTCTCCCTGCGAAAAATAGTGACGGCGATGTCGGCGATGTTCGGCAGAGAATTAGCTTGGAAGGCCGTAACCGCAGCCCGTTCCCCCAGGGAACCGAGTACCTTTCTAAAGACTTCCACTGCGACGCATGTGGCTTTAAATATAGGGCGTAACCCTGGGTTCGTGAGGTGGGAGTCTCGTGTGTCCCATTTCAGACGGCTCTGAGAAGTACGGCAGCCGGGATAGCCTCGCGCAGCGAGGAGTGCGGGGGGAGAGCTCTGCCTAGCCACGAGCAGAACACGAATGCATTATATCAACAGATCTCGTAGCCTCTCCGATCCATGCCGAGCATCTCCATCGCAGTGGTTTTGCTGCTGCTGAGTTGCATAATAATATATTTAAAATTATTGGTACAAAAGCATTCTATAAGCATGGAACGCGTGACAACTTCTTCCGTTATTCGAGTTTATGGAGGTAGAACCGGAAAACCGTATCCGTCCAATCGCATTAATAATACCATTATTAAATATAATTAAGTGGATATTTATAACATTAGTGTATACTAAGATAGCTTTTGAAGAAACCAATGCATATTACATATATCGATACTAAAAGATTAGCGACGAATGTTTTAAGTCTCACTTTTGTAAAATTATCTAATTATTCCTCTTATAACCCATATTTTGAGTTTGTATTGAATTTAATTTTATTGTTTTATTTACATAGCTCATACCTTCAATATCCATCGCTTTTATCAAACGCTATTAATATATGCGTTGATAACTTTAATAAAAATTTAAATATAATTCTTTCTTCATTCGATTAGCATACATTTTACAACACCCATGGTTGATGTGCCATTATCTGTACCTACCTACTGTTCGGCAAATAATGGCGAAGTTGTTATCGGAGGTGAATTTGAAAGTGAAAAATAAAGGAAATTATGTGTTGTTGAGTGTAATTGTGTGGTATACATATTGAAAACATATTACTTTAGTAAAAATTGTTTGTAATAAATATATAAGTATAATCAAAAATATGTTTTTTGTTTATTCCTCCTGCTATTGAATTCAAATTTAAATTATTTATTTGCAGAGTTGTAGGTACATTTTTCATGTTACAATGGTTAAAATGCCGCCACAACAACCATAGGATGGTATGCAAATGTCACATATATGTATACTACAAAAAAATTACGCACATATCAGACTACCTTATTTTAATATATTAACATGTCCTAAATTATTTAAATGGATTATTGATTATTTTTTTGACCAACACCAAAGGGTGATCGCGTGCAAGCATTCTCTTGATTAATAAATTGCGTTGCAGTGTAGCTTAAAATGAAGTTGTACACAACAGATAAACGAAAACTTGAAACACTTACTGGGTAGACAACGAATGCAGAACCCGTCTGGTCCGCGCACGAGTTCGCCGGAGTCGTCTGTGCGGACAAGCGCGATCGGGTGCAGGATCGTCGGCACCAGCTTGGGAAGGAAACCTACCGCGCCGACAGTGTTGTCCACGTTAACTACGAAGTTAAAAACGACAGACATTATTATTATGAAAAATTATAAATCACTAAGATACCATCAATGAACGGTCCATGTCTATTATACCTTTAATTTATATTATTAAAAACATGAAATACGTAAATAATTTATACTGTTTTATTATTGAATAAAAATAATTATTATACAGGTCACCTTTATTTAATCATTTACAATAAACTCTGTAACTTTTGTTAGGTGTTTACTATTTAATATATAATGGTATGTAATAATAATAATAATATTTTACCTACGGTTACCGGAATTTAAATAATTTTATAATTAATGAACCACATACAAAACAAAATAGTTGCATTGTCAGTTTTCAAGGACTACTTAATTTTTTTTACTCCAACTAGGCGTAATGCTAGTGCTAGGAGTGGGTACGAGAGTCAGTGAGAGAATAAGAGTGGAGAGAGTTGACAGGCGAGAGTAGTCCATTGGTTCACGAACCAGCGACTTGCACATTTACCCGCGACCTATAAATCTACGAGCTTTGCAAACTTAATATTAACTTATTTATGATATCGACAACTTCATTACAATAAAGTGTATTAATTACATCGTATTAGATATAACGTAATAAATAAGTAGGTACCTCAGTTAACAAACGCCGAGGAATATTATTTATCTACTAAGTTTAAATTTAAAGGTTAATTATCTTAGTTATCTTTTTAAGGACAAAGTACAACAACGTATTCGTAATCACGATAAAAACATCTCACATTTACTTTAAATTATTCGACGTGTTCTGGAATTTAACTTACGACTCTGTTATTTATCTTGAGAATAAAAGATGATATCGGGTCTAAAAATTCATAGTCAACTATGAGCAAAGAAAAATCGTTTTTTTCGTATGTTTATTTAAATAAAATACTCTTGCTTAAGTGCGTCAAAATTCTGAACTACATATTTCAGAATTGTATTTTTTTTTTCTTTCTTCGTTCATTTAATTATAACATAAGTTTTTAAACTTATTAATTTAGCCCCTCAAATTAATTAATATTTAATTTCTTTTCAATGTAAATGAAATACTTGAACAAGCTCAAATTTGTTCCTTCTAGAAACACTACAGTATCTCTACTTTGTTACGACTTATTTCAATTTTTAAACGAAAGTGAAACATAAGTTAGTTTTGTTTACTATCGTAATTATCTGTCTGTGCATTGTATAAGATTTTAATATCTATTATATTCCATTGTAATAACGAAGCTGTCATTATACACAATAATTACACGTAGTATAGGATAGTGCAGTTTACAGACGACTCTGATGCAATCTATTATTAGATGTAATTAATTGCCAACTATTTTAATGTCGTTGACATTTAAAATTAACTTCTCGTTTGTTACATTTGTTTTACAACATTAGACAATGTATAGTTTAATTGAGTGGCTATTTATAAAACGTTTTGCGTAAAGTTTTATTAGACGCGTTTAGAAAATACTTATCTTTTAGTTTTACAAATCAAAGATCCGAATTTCGTAATGATACAATTTTGATTAGTAAGTACGAGTATAGCAAACAGATAGGGGGTCGGTAGTCATGATTCTATTGTAAATGATATATATTATATTAAAATCATTTTAGTGTTAGTTAACCAATGTCGATTTTGTACCTTTGACGTGAAGTAAGCAAAATTTAATGATGTACAATTAATTAGTTAAGACATGAGAAAGAAACAAATAAAAAAACTCACTTTTGCATTTTTAATATAATTAAAGATTAGGCACAGTTTTTTTTTTCATTTTCGTTAACTTTTTTAATTAAAATAACACATTTAAAGCATGCTCTTCAAAAATTCTTAGTTTTCTATATTAGTTGATCATCATATTCATAAATGATTTTATTCATAATAACTGGTCGTATAAAAATATAAATTGTCATAATAAATAAAAAGTTATTCATTATAAGGATTGCTGCAATATTTATTATTAAACAAATATAGAATGTGTTTATTTTGTGCTAAATCAAACAATACAATCAAATACTCGAGATAATAAATAGTGCACTTACTAATATTGGCGTTCCCCTCCGTCGCTCCGTATATTTCATTTATCTGCGGCACCTTGAACCTAAACATAAGATTATAATAGAATAACACACATAAAGCTGTTATACACATTTAAAGGATGCTGGTGATGATGAAGAGTTCAAACGATGAGTTCAACGGTGAGTTTATCATATCGATTGCCTCGTTAGTTTATTGGCTAGTTTGTATTGGGATCAATATTATTTGTTTATTTTTAAACGTAATTAATAATGTAGAATATTAGTAATGTTAAGAACTAATCCTATCATATTATTATATATTTTCGATATATTTTAGAACACTACATCAGCTTCCAAAATCATAACGCAAACTTCTAATTCGCAGACGTCGCAATCCGTATAAGTTAATTAATATTATTAAAAAATACTATTGCAAATGTTTTTAAAGCTTTAATTTGGTAGTGAGGTATGACAACATTCGCTGCTTCGCTTACCTATCGACGACCTGCTGCCAGATGGCGGGCCGCATGCCGTTCCCCACCAGGATGCGCACGCGGTGCTGCGTGTCCGTGTCGCGGGCGGGCGCCGACACCAGGTAGCGGCACATCTCGCCGATGTACTGCGCCACCTGACCACCGCGCACCCGCCAAATTTTTTATAGAATAGGAAGTTGGACGAGCATATGGGCCACCTGATGGTAAGTGTCCACCAACACCCATAGACATTGGCATTGTAAGAAATGTTAACCATCGCTTACATCACCAATGCGCCACCAACCTTGGGAACTAAGATGTTATGTCCCTTGTGCCTGTAATTACACTGTAAATACAAAGCTCTACCATCAGTGCAAGTGCCATATATTATGTATACACTTTACATACACTTACAATACTAAACACATTTGAAGAAATTAATGTACAAAGAAAACTGTAGCCGATTCCAAAGCAGACGCGAAGATAAATAAACAACTTTAACCTTCAATTTCCGTGACAACATTCGCTTATCTAATTAACCTGTATTCGTGAAAAGATGACATTTTGAATGTCGGCAATATTGTTATCGGAACTTTGCGAATTGAAATTAAAGTGCATATAAGTAATTTTAAATGAAATGGTGTTGTAAAATAAAATATAAATATATATTAACAAAGATTTGATTTGGTAACATAACAATGGAAGAAATTTTTGTTCTGTGATACATTTTTCAATGGTATCAATGGTGTTTGTAAAAACATTTAAAATGCACCGAAATCCATAATATATTCATTCAGCTTTATAAAGATTACAAAACCAAATCAAGTGGAACCTATGCTACTAGGAACAAACAATGAGAATATTAACCATTCGTGTCATTTAGTTCATGCAATATCTGATTATGGATCGATTGTTTATTGAACAAATTAACTTAAACAACCAAAGCGAACACGTGACCGCCATTGGTTTGGAGATTCGTGTGATAGCTAGGACTCACCGTGCAGTCATACTTGATGCAGTCAGTCCAGTAGTTGGTGACGGAGAACTTGTTGCGCAGCACGGAGGGGATGCCGTCCACCAGCGCGGCGCCCGTGCCCACCAGCCCGCCCGCCGTGTGGTACAGCGGCAGCGGGTTGTACATGCGGTCCGACGAGCGGAGCCCGAGCATGTGTACCGTTGCCACCACTATTAACAAGTACCTGGGCAAATCAGATCTTTTACTAAAAGTATTTTATTCTTTTTGTTACTGTATTGTATTTTATTCTTTTTGTTATTGTAGTACACCTAAGTATATAATAAATTTATCTAAATATAATAATCAGTATATACAATACTTTGATATTATTGATATTATAGGGCGAATGTTAAGCTAGCTAAAATGTTATCTAACTGATTAAATGACTAAATAGTAAGTGGTCTCATTCTGCCTCCGAATATTAATATTATTAAACATTACAAATCTTTAGGTTATCTTTAGTTTAACCGTATTGGATCCAATCGAGGATTTTGGTACAGGTTTGCACTAAGCCTTACCACCACAAAAAAGAGATAACATTACATCTCCTCATCTTTCGACAAAAACTAAGTCTGTATTATACAAACATTAGAAATGAATATATTTAAAGATAATAAAAACTTTTGTCTCACACTTACTTTGAATTTGGTAACACGGCAGCTTTAGGCATCCCGGTAGTTCCGGACGTGTATATGTACAGAAGAGTGTCTTTATACTGCGGTTTTTCCGTCACTATCGGGTATTCTGGTGGATGTTTGTACATTTCGGCGCGTAGGTCAATGACTCCAGGCGCACAATCCCCGTACAGCTGGAAAAGCTTCAGCTCCGGTGGAAGCTGATCCCCTAATTCTGCGATTGCTAGATAGGAAAAAGTATATTTCAATAATAAATAATTGTTTTGCGTAGGATATAATAATTGAACTATCACAACCCGTGGATAGTTTAAGCCGATTAAGCGCATTTAACAATAGTATGTGACATATCTAAGTGCTCCAACCAACCATATTGTTGTGGAAAATAAATCTACCAGCAGTATATCCAAGTATATCCAATCAGTAGGTATATACAATATTTCCAAGGTCGGCGTCAGACAGGCGGCCAGGTAAGTCTGACAAATGTGTAATGTCATAACATACAGGGCGACTCCTAATAAATGAAATAACGGAAATCGAATGATAGTTTAATAATTTCCGTAATAAACGAACCTATAAGAATAAAAGAAACTATGGTGACTGCATCATGTTAGATTTTCAATACACATTAAGTAAAAAATAAAACAATTTTTTCAGAGCAATTGCTTGCAATTATTTCAATATTACATACCTACGCGAGAATTGTAGTGGTAATTAGATCTAGCTTAAACACGCTATAAGCCTGTATTCATTTGTATCATTATAAATAAAAAACTGTTTATAGGTTAAGCGACCGTGGGTTGGAAAACACGTAGAAATCAATAACCAAGTCTAGTCTACCAACCGCCGATCATAATAAATTCACTCTAAGTGAGTAGGTATCTAATGTTCAATCTAATATGCTTTCCATTAAACTGACATTTATTATTTATATTAATATTTTTTAAACTTTTAATTAAATTAAATATTGTTTAAATTTTCTGATATCTATTTAATTTGATTATTTCATTTTCCTAATCCATTAATAATTTTATACCATGAAGGCAGTCGTGACGTGGGAGGCATCTAATATAAATAGTCACCTCCACTTGTAATAATTACATAGTTCTCGAGTAAGGTTAATACGAAATGATCAATGCACTAATCAATATGGGTTTTATTATCTTACATCCGTCGTGCCTGTAACTATACTGTCTCACTCGCCCTTAAAACGGGATCACAGCAATACAATATTGAATGATCGCGTTACGTTGTATAACGTTTATAATACTATACAAATAATGTTAGAGTTATAATCTCACCACTAGCCAACGGATCAGAGAAGATAATCGCCTTTGCCTTAGCAACTTGAATGCAGTGGAGCAACGGACGGTGTCGTAAGTTATTGTTGATGAGCGCAGACACTGCGCCGAGCTTCGCCATACCGAGCCAGGTATACACGTACTCGGCGCAATTGGGCATAAATACACACACAACATCGCCTAGTTTCAAGCCTAAATGATCTTGCATCACCCTAGCTACTCTGTTCGAGTTATCCGCAATCTGTAAATCATTTCAACACTATAAAAAAGCCTTATTTAAGATCTTCTTTTCATAAGTTAGAGGAAATTTTATTTAAGAAAACAATTGCTCAATTTATTATCCAACTTATTTAACAAAGTAAATTGGAAGGTAGTAATTTTTCTATCCAAGACGTTAAACTATGAGTTAATACCTCTTTGAAGGTCCAAGTTTTGTCTCCGACCATAATAAAGCATGGTGCATCGGGATTTTTCAACGCGCGCTTCGTGAACAGCTCCGCCACGGTGCAATTGTTGCGCCCCCATCGCTTCGAGCGCACCATCGCGTTTGCATACCGCCATAGAAATCTGACATGGAACAATTATTCGAGGAATATTAACTAAACATTACTAATTTATTATAAAACGTAAAAATATTATTTGTGAAAATAAAAAGGTTAAGTTATTAAACTAATAGCTTAAACGAATAGTCTCAAAATATATGTCACATTTGGTACGTGTCCACACGTACCACAACCATTTTTTTTATATATAAGCTATTCACCATTTCAAGAGTTAATTATGTTGACCCAATAAAAAAAATATAATGTAATTGTACTTTTACGTAGAATTACAACCCGCATCTATATAACGTTTTATCCAACAATACACATACATATGTAAGTAGGTAAAGAAAAATCGATCCATATTAATTGAACTTTTCCACGGACTGTGCGGCTGCTTTCTAATAAAATATTCATACGAGAAAAATGTCATACCGTCGCCTTGATACTTTGGATATTTTATATATTAAAAAGACTATATAGTTGAAACAACAAACTATTAATCAAATTTAATGTCACGGTATATAATACTCTTTGTTATCAATGGGCCGTGATTTGTAATGTAGGTTAAAAGCGCTTTTAAATAGATTTGCGTTTATTGCGAAATAAGTTACGAAGCATGTTTTTTTTTAAATAAATTAATGAATATATCGACTATAAATAGATATATTCATATATCTCTTATATTTAAAATATAATCACCATGTCCTTTAACAAGAATTTTATGTTCAAAATTAAAAAAAAAATAGAGTAGGGTTGTGTGTACAAATAAGTATTAAGTACCTATAGGTTTAATGCGTGAAGTACTTCAACGTTTTTAGTATAGTATTCAATGCAGTATTCGTACCTCGGCACACGTATCAATGAATCGCGTGTCTAAATATAAAAAAAAAATCTTATACCTATTTATTTTATTTTTCAATCGTTTATAGTCACTGTAATAAACTCATCCCGTTTTAGAAATTTAGGTGAAATTAAAATTTTAACCAAGACATAACGTACGTATCTGCTTGAAACTTAACAGTCAAATGCATGAATACCATCGACCAATGAAATATTCTGTTTAGGCTACGATCAAACGGCACTGCGGCGCTAGTCCGTTCCAGCGAAGTCGACGCGATCGTAATCCTATAATTAAATGAAGACCACGTAGCCTTGGTCGTACTTGCAACGCTGAGAAATGTTTCATAACTTATAAAACTGTAATCGCACGATCAATAACCAATTTAAAAGCTTTTTAATGACTTTGTTAAGTACCCTAAGATTCGTAAAATATTTCCTTTTTTTATCATATAGGTAGACGGACAAATGGGCCACCTTATGGTACATGGTCACCATCGCCCATAGATAATGGCACTGTAAAGAAATATTAACACTTCCTTACATCGCGAATGCGCCTCCAACCTTAGAATTATATTAAGTCCCTTGTGCCTGTAGTTACACTGACACACTCATCCTTCAAACCGGAATGCAACAATACTAAGTATCGCTGTTTAGCGGTAGAATAAGTGATAAGTATGAATATAAGTGTACCCAGACGGGCTCGCTCAATGCCAAGGAAAACTCCGTCACACGAATTTCGATCGTATCGTACCGTCACAAAAAAGGGACCGGTTAGCACAGTCACTTCCGAATTATACAATTTTAATTAGTCGCCTTTTATAATAAATATTATAAAAAAATATACGACAATTTTATAATATAATTCTTATAAATATGACGTATACTTTATACTTATACAATATAAAAGATACCGATGATAATAATCAAATATTTCGCTACCTGGAATGATCAAAACTAATATTTTAACATTTATTAAATGTCTAAATAAAAAAAAATCAATTGTATTTCACTGATGAACTACCAGTCCTTCAAAGTTGCGAAAGAATGAAATTGTGAAATCCTAATAACAGATTTGTTTGTATTAAAATGTCAAGATAAAGGAGATAAGACAAAAGAGACGTCAAACTTCGCAGCTACGAGTATCTGTGTGAAATATCATTTTTATAATTCTTCAAAATATAAGGTTTTTATTTTAATAATTTAGTTGTGTTAAGTAGGTATTAAAGTTAGACAAATGTGAGTAGCGATTCCGTGCAGAGAGTTCTCTGCTCTCTCTATATATTAAAGCAATTATCATAATGCGAAATACGGAATTCCTAAACAAAAAATAAATGGCCCATTCATTTTATTTCTTATAAAATTTTTGACGTTAACTGTTCGATAAGTCTCCGAAATATTCATTTTTTTGTTTTTAACTGAGTACGGAGGGTGTATGATTTCAACCAGTAAGTACATATGTAATTAAATAATCGTCTGTTTTCACTAAAATGTTCGACGCACAACCCAAAAAACCTTTAATGAGACAAACAGATCCAAATGAATAAAATTTTTACCATAAATTATGAAACCTATATATATAATAAACTTTTTATTATATTTCTATAATAAGCGGGTATCTTTTGAAATAGTTAAAATGTAACTTTTTTAACTATAAGATAACTACAGGAAAAACTGAAATCACACGCACAATGAGCAAAGTTCAAATTTAATTTTAGCTCGCTACATATAACCACTGCAAGTGTTGCGTATCTACCTAGATTCTTATGAGCTTTAAAAAATAAACATCGTTTGTACGTATGTATTAGAAATATTTTTATATTATAAATTTATTCTTTACATTTACATTATAGTTTAAAGAGTTGCAAAAGGTATTTAAATGTAGGTCATTATAAAATTTACATTTAGATTTTCATCATATAATGGGAACAGGTTTGTACTTTTAAGAATTCGTCGTGTGCATCAGAATGACTACAAAGTGACAAACCAGCGTTAAGATATGGGCCAGGATTCAGTACCTATTTAGTACCTTTATTTAAATATTTGGTACCTACATTGATAAATGGCCGGTCATATTGATATTAGATTTTTTTTTTATATAGATTAAGTAGGCGGAGGAGCATATGGATCACCTGATGGTAAGTGTTCACCGACGCCCAATAGACATTGGCATTGTAAGAAATGTTAACCATCGCTTACATCACCAATACGCCACCAACCTTGGCAAATAAGATGTTATGTCCCTTGTGCCTGCAATTACACTGGTTCACTCACCCTTCAAACCGGACCAAGAATACCAAGTACGAGCTTACACAAAGCCCTACCACCAGTAAATGACTGACCATTTTTAAATTACATTTCTTTGATAATAATATAGGTAGGTACTCTCCGATTTTCATATTCATTTATCAAGTATTTCTAGAAAAGTATGTCATGAAACCTAATAAAACAACAAGTAATAAATCATATTTAGTAATTACACTAAACAAATTATAGTTTTGTTTATTTATGTGTATCTTATTGACCGGGTACCAAATTAATCGATTTTGTGGTTAATGTATTTTATGATTTAAGGTTGTAACATGATGATCGTGTTTTTTTAAATATTTATATTTTTTTTATGTGAAATAAAATAGAAAATGTATTATTGTGGTTCGAGTGATTTATTATTGACTAAATTAATAAATATTAAATCATAATATATATATAAGCCTGTATACATTTCTGACGCATAAAAATTATTTCTTTTCCATCACTTACAGTTACTTGACAACAAACTAACAATTAATTAAATATATAATTAATTAAGTGCCCTTTGTAAATGTTTTATACGGAATTAATAAATTAGTACAACAAGCTACACAGCAGTCGGCTTATACTCTAATGAAGCATATTTATAGTCTATTGCAATGGGAATAGGAAAAAAGGTAAACAAACAACTTTGACCTTGAATTCACATGACATTTGAGTTTAACTAGTGAGGAGGACATATATGGATTACAGGTAAAATTTAAAAAAAAAACAGTTATTAAACAAAAATTTAATTTGATTACGTTTCTGAGCTCTCAACGCAAAGCTCTTATTTCACCTTATAACCAAAATGACTATCAACAAAAACAATATTGAAATATATTATTTAGATTTCAAATTAACAAAGAAATAAATGTAATTAAAAATAGCAATTAACCCGAAGTTTTAAACTAAAATAATAATGTTCAATCAGTTTAATCCGTGTTGAAGGCAAAACAAAAGTCAGTAGGCAAAAGCAAAAAGTCGTAAATACAAAATTAGTTTCATTCATTTAAACGGATTAAACAAAGCCAGGTTGTAATAGAAAACTTTTGGTAATTCCGAATAATCACCCGTACACATTATACAAAAGACAAATGTCTTACTCTTGTATTTTTTTTAAAACTATAAACTGTATAATATAAGTTTCGTTATGCAATATGTAATCTATATTTTGAGTTTTTTGTTAACATTTAAAAAAAAAAATTTCCGTACCTTACGTTACTTGATAATAACATCTTTACCGAATGTTTAGGCAACTGTTCTATTTATTTGCAAATATTTCATATTACATTTTATATACAATTGATAAATAAATATCTATTTTAAAAAATCTAAAATTTGTGACAAAATTAAATAATATATTTTTTAATTATAATTATTCATTCGTTCTTTCTTCGTTTTCAGTTTAGCTTAGCTTTCTTCTTGTATACGAATCAAAACATATTTCTGCTGAGTAACCCCATTTTTGCAAACTCTAAATAATTATATTATATGAGTAAACTATAAGTATTAATTATGCTTTTTTATTATAGATACTAATTTTTTGCCTACCTTCCCAAAACCTGGGGACGGTACTTGAAATGGTAACGATGTGTATCGCTGTGAGCCTTCGTTTAGGTTTAAACTTTTAAAATTTTAACGCTAAAGCGTAAGCACAGAACTTTCTTTATTCAAATATATGTATACATTATATATATTTTTTTTATTTCACAACAAGCGAGGGTGAAATTCTTAGTGAAAAAGGCAGCGCAATTTTACTAACTGTTATGACTTTTAAAATCATACAAAATGCAATCTAGTCGAAGAAAGAAAATAATTAGCTATGGTATACAAGGTTTGTAAGGTCTGATTAGACTTTTTTTAGTATTTATCAATATGTAAGTAATGTTTTTAAAAGCCGAGATGCCCCAGTAGTTAGAACACGTGCATCTTAACTGGTGATTGCGGGTTCAATCGCAGGCATACACAACTGAATTATCAGTTGCTTAACTTGTGTTTATAATTCATCTCGTACCTCGTGGCGAAGGAAATCATCCTGAGAAAACCTGCACATACCTATCATAGTAGTAGACAAAAATAATATAATTTTACTCTAACCGCTACGCTTCGGTTAGTAAGAACAATAGTTCAATAAAATCCTTAGATACTGCAAACTACTAAGTACGAATTGGTTTCTGAGATGCTTGATTATTCAATCAAACTAAATAATTATATTATATGAGTAAACTATTTTTATTCATAAATATATAAAGTATAAATATAAGTGCAAAAGTGCATTTATAAAAAAGTTGTTGTTTTAAAAAACTTTAAAGGATTTCTTATAATCGCCTATAAAAGTACGTAATAAATTTGAATGATCTTTAAGATCAAAATTACTTTTAACATATCTTTATAAGATCATCTAAGTCATGACCCAAATAATTATTTTACAGAATCTCCGTTCTTATAAAAAAGTGTTTATAAGTCAATTTTGTCAGTTGGGTGTATAATTAAAATTGAAATTGAGTTACAATTAATATTTAAAAAACATCTTTCGAAACCGTATCGCTATTTGGCATTAAACTAATTTATTCTTTAAATACGCCGCGGAGCCAACGGTAATGTAGAGTAACATGTACCTAAGAAATATCGATCGAAGTCTTAACCGTGTTGGCGCCAGCAATATGTTAATGCGTGCGTTAAATAAATAAAAAGAACTAAATTCATCCGTAATATTATATAGACATGACAATTTCACAAAACACGATCATAGATTCCAATCACTACTAATAAAAACACCTATATAATACAAAAAAACAACACGAATATTTGTTTTTTCCTAGTCGATTGTGATTATATCACAAAATAAAAAATAGTATTACGAGAGTATGATCTGATTGGTGGATCAACGTAGTTTCAAATTTATGTGTCGCGGATATTTGCTTAACAACCTTTTTAAATAGGTAATTATATTATTTAAAAATGTCGCTACGCGCAAGCGAGACGGATGCCGAATTTGTACAGTCTTTTATTTATTCTATATATAAATAAATGACCATTTATCTTACTCTAATCAAGAATCAAAGATTTTTTAAAAATTTACAAAATACTCCGTGTTCTTTTCTAGAGATCTAATGTATCTTGGTTCTTATCTAAAGGAACAAACATCCAAATTTTAGCATTTATAAAATGATATCAACAATAATTATTAATTAATATTATAAAATAAAAGGTAATAAAAATCAAAACTAAGTGATAGCATTATAAGTGTTCTATCTGCTTGTAGGTTATGAGGCGTGAGTTGCTCACCGAACATTGGAAGTAAAATTAAAGATGTCATAAATAGTTAGGTGGACCAGTTCTTTATTATTAATAATATTCATCAACTGTTTGTTTTTGCATAATATAGTAGAACTATTGGTATATACCAGCTGGTATTCAAATTTAAAGTCAAAATTTAAAGTCGTCTATTTTTAGGTCTTTATTCAATTTTACAGAATATAGACAGTTTTTTAATCAATTTATTAGTAATTAACGATCATTTTGACATTTTTAGTAAATATTTTTTTAGTTAAGTCATGGCAAACGAAGTTGGTCATATTTCGAAAAAAAAAAAAAAAATAGCGAATACAATCCCTGTTATGTTATATATTATATATAAAGTCGAAATAACGACGAACCGGTTGGCGTGGTTGGTAGATACTTGCCTTTCACGCCAAAGGTTGTGAATTCGATTCCCACTCAGGACAGACATTTGCGTGCATGAACATGTCTGTTTGTCCTGAATCCGGGTGTAATTATCTACATAATTATTAGTATTTACAAAAGAAAAGTAGTATATGTCATATATCTATAGATAATATATAGTATAATATATGTAGTATATCAGTTGTCTGGTTTCCATAGCACAAGCTTTGTAGAAGATTAATTTGGGATCATATGGCCGTGTGTGAAAAATATTCCAGGATATCTTTATTATTATAAATAAATAAATCATCATTGTTGTGATTTTTTTTTTGATTTAGAATAGGAAGGTGGACGAGCATGTGGGCCACCTGATGGTAAGTGGTCACCAAACGCCCTTAGACATTGGCATTGTAAGAAATGTCAACCATCGCTTATAGCCAATGCGCCACCAACCTTGGGAACTAAGATTTTATGTCCCTTGTGCCTGTAATTACATTGTTTTATCGATACTTCATGAAATTGTTTGTCGCAAGAGGTGACCTTGGCTAAAAGAGATTTAATACGGTAACCCCATATATATCTAGTCTATAGGAAGTAGGAACCCAGAAACTGCGATAGACATGACATGAATTCCATGTCAATATCACAAATTTACTTAACTCCAAATACCATTAAATAAAATCGTACTTAAAACATTTACTTAAACTAAATCTTTCCACTAAAGTTATTTTAACAAATAAATATGGATCAATGTAACTGGTATACTTAATGTATATATAAAATACTTTTATATGCTAATAATTGATAACGTGTGTATATGAATTAATTACATATGTCGTATTTTATCCTTAAACGCGTGTGTAGCTACATACTACATATGATTCTATTTCAAGTACAGTATTGTGGATTTAATGTTATAGTTTTGATTACATAAAACGGGACAGTGTAGGTAGTTTGTTATATAATAATGTATAACACTTATGGCTAATGTGGGACCAATACCAAGGTCTGAAAGATTAAAAAAATATCCTAAAAAGATTACACTTAACTATCTATCTTAATAAAATTTAAACAAGAATTATGTGTTAAAAACTATATAGACTCGACATCGGATGAATGAAAAATTAAAGGGTTTCTTTATCACCGCGAAACCTATTAAAGACATAAGTATGCAAAAAGCGTATCAACCGACCAGCCATAGTTTTATTTAAATATACTAGTACGCAAATATTTACTCTTGTTATACTTGTGTTTCTACGTCTAATTATGGGTAGGAGCACGGTACACACAAATATATTTAAATAAAATACTGTGACAATGTAAGAGGATGTTAAAATTACACTAATGATAACCAACACTCAATTACTATTTATTAAGCGCCTACAAACTTAGCACGATTTCTATGTACTCTACAATATATGCCGGGTGTTATACAACTTTCAGATTTTCAGTAGATATGTCTTTTCAATATTTACATTAAGCTTATAAGACCTCGACAAAATATCATAAGCATAATATATTTATCGTTAAGCTAAGGCAAATGAAGGTGCTATTCTAATTTGAATAAACAATCGAAAAACAAAAACTTATTATCTCGTAATTAAAAATTAACCAACTACCTTATCTATTTAAAAGTAACTACTATGGTTCTTTGTTACAGAGATATTTAAAATGTTAATTTTTTACAATGTTTTCGTCCATTTAATTATTCAGGAAACTACTACTAGAAAATAACAAAAATATTTTTTTCTAGTATTTTATTCACATACGTCAAACGTCACATGTCACAATCTTTAGGCGTAGTATTTTAATACTCACTTGCAATCCCTTGGTAAAGTTTTCACGATCACATAAATTCGTTTCCTGTATCGATAGACGCAAGGCGCGATTGCGAGGATCGCAAAAATTGCCGCTTTCGAGAGCGTACTCAGCACGGCGGCCATCGCGGCGGCTAATGCCATGAGGGCGACGAGCGCTGCCAAAAGCGCGTCCATGTTGGCGAAAAGCCCAGTGGGACGCACTAATATCTATCTACACACTGAGAACCAAACAAACGCACTGATAATACGTAAACGCCGCGCGTATGATACGTGTACCGGCAATGAATAGTTTTCTGTAAATGCGCAAGGACGTGCGCGCAACGCCACTCGACACGTCAATGGCGGAGCGCCCCTCGGCACCAGATGCACATGCGCGAACAGCTGATCCCCGAAGGGACCGCTTGATACACAAAAAATAACTGTTACCTAATTCATGTAAAGAGCGTACAAAAAAAAATGACCGTTTATCTATTCGATAAATTTTACTGACATTTTATTTGGTTTAATTCCAAAATTTAAATGTGACATTACACTTTTTTTTTCATAATTATTAGCACGAAAGACTGCTTGATATTTCAAGATATATAAATTGGCTATAAAAATTACGCTTACATATTTTCTAAAAAAAACGAAAGGCTCATCTCAGTCAATCTCATTTAAATATCAATACAATAGCTTTGTTAACAGATTTAAATTAAACCTTGGCCTTCCGTCTGTATACGGTTTAACGATACTCATAAATTGATAGGATAGGTTGTACAGTGCAATACTGTGACACGCTTTGCGAAACAAATACGATTTTCTATTTAATAAAAAAAAATGTTTATAAGAGGATTGTCGTCTAGCTAGTTTGTCAGGTAATCGGTGGATAACTAATGCTAAATATTGCAAGCCCATGCCCGAGCACAAAGAAATTTGGCAACTTCTTTCTTTGTCACACTTCTAAAAAATGGAATTCCTTACCAGCTTACGTGTTCTCCTCCTGTTACAGCCCGAGTTCCTTCAAACGAGACGTGAAGAGGCATCTTGCGGGCCGGTAAGGCGGGAGCGGCTAGTGCAGAACATTCTTCCCAACTGTACTGGCCGTCGTCGCGTTTGGACTCTACTACCACTTACCATCAGGCGAGTAGTAATTTGCTCTCCCGTCAAATATAAAAAAATGCTAAGTGATCGGGATCCACTTAACAGTCTGCACATATAAAAACCTTATTTTTTATTTGAGTAAGCAGATGCTTACTTTGATGGTAAACGTTTTCATAAACATTTTCATTTGTAGGAGGTATTGTCTACCTGCTACCTGCTTTATTTACCGTACCTAGACGTAAATCGATTTCTACTTATGTACAAGTACATCGTCTCATCTTTAAGTAACTAATATTTTAATAGCTACAAATAAATCCAATTTAAAACTTTTTGTAAAAAACATCGCTATTGTTATAAAGACACAGAACGTATAAATAAAACAACAATATTTAAAAATCCAATTTACTTTGAGGCATTTCGCAAAATTACCCTTTACCTTAAAATCTTATTCTAAAACGTAAAAAAAAAACATTAAAAAAATCACTTCAGTCTTTACATTGAGACTGGAATGACAAAGAGTTTTATAACATCAATCAACTTTAAGCTGACAATTATTTTTAATTGCATTTTAACAAGGGCAAGTAATAACTATTAAAACCACTTTAAATAAACCAAACATAAATTTAAATAGAATTATTAACTAATAATGAAAACATTAAATTAATCATAACATAAACAGATCAATTTATAGTAAAAACATTTCAAAATAGTATTCGTAATTTTATTTACACAATGACATCAAGTGACCAATACATTTATAATAAAACAAAACATAATTATACATAATAATATTCAAATTTATTCAATACCGTCTTTCTAACCCGTTTCATAATTATTTAAGTACAAAGTTCATAAAACAATTATAATAGTTGTGATTGTGTTGTATTTTTATGTAAATCGAATCAAAGTTACATACAAATACAATTCAATCTATTGTTTTAATGTATTTTAATTTACAATACGAATTTCGTCTTTAATCTATGGTCAATAATATAGGGCAGGGTATATTTTGAGTATCAAGTAAGTTATCTAAAAGTTGAGCGAATAGTATAAATATAATTCAACATAAATTATTATCCATTATTCAGTGTAACCTAAAATGTGTCGGTAAGAAAGTAAATTTAGAAAATGTTTAGCAATATCAACACAATCTTAATAAAAACTATTATCAAAATACCATCATGCTTATATACAGACGATTTAAAAATCGAATCTTTTTGTTATTTTAACGTATTTTATGATATTTGTTTTTATTTTGTACGCCTGATATGAAAATATAATTTGATTCTTAGCTATCAATTTTATTTGTGTATTATTCGATCAATTCATTTTTTACATAAAAATCTAGATGAAAAAAAAAACTATTCCCATCCACATAGTTTCAAAATTTCAGTACAATTTTAGTAGAACTTGTGTTTTATTTAAGTTTAGCAAAAGACCGAACAAAACATTTTATTGTAATAATACAAAGTAATTATATTTAAAAAGAATATTTTGTGTATTTTTAAATAATACATAATAACAAAAATAAAATTCCTTCTACTTATTGTAATACAAAAGTAAACAATACATTAAAAAAAATACTTGAAATAGAACTTTAGTGTTCAATTATTAATTATTATAACATAACATTGAAATTTGATACCACAAAACTTATTTAATAATGAAACAATTTAATTGCTTTTTTTTCAGATCTAGTATTAACACAAATGTCTTCAAGATATATCTGTCAGATCTACAGTACAGAACAATTAGGGTAATTATTTCAACACACATACTCGATGAATTTAATGAACTATTTAGGAATGAAACATATATATATATATATATATATATATATATATATATATATATATATATAATTCCTAAATAAATCATGTTCAGGTACTCTCGCAATAACGATAACTTTAAATTAGAACAATATGTGTGTGCAATATTTTGCTGCTCTAGCAGTTATAGCAGAGAAATGCTAACAAAAGCGTTTTAAAAATAAACTTATTTAAACGCGAATATAGTTAAATTACAAGTTGAAAATTGGATGCAACGTTTAAGTGCAACGTTTCTGATGCAAAAAGGTTTCACTTCTGATTTGCACATCATTATGTTTCTTCACATCATCTATACAACAATATATTTTTACAATAAGTAATATATTAACGATATTATAAATTTAATTTTAAATTAAATGGAATATTTTTCTATGTAACAAATGATATTCAGATCAACACATCACAGTCGAATGGTACCATTTAATATTTTCTCGTGTTCTTCAGAACCTAACGGCAAATACTTCCCCTGTTTCAAGTCCAAGTAATAAAGTTTATCATTTTTCACTAAACTCGGATTGAAGCCTTCTTTTTGTAAATCAGTTTTCTTCATTTTAAATGTACCTGTTATCAAAATCAAAATAGACTTTATTCAAGTAGGCTCTTACTTACTTACTAAATTATTTTTACCACCGGTTCGAAATGTAGATTCTTCCGAGAAGAACCGGCAAGAAACTCTTGAGTTATTAACTAAACATTAATCTTTTTTATTAAGATATTATTCACACACGGCCATCTGATCTCAAATTAAGCAGAGCTTATGCTATGGAAACCTGATATACTACATATACTACTTTTCTTTTGTAAATACATACTTATATAGATAATTACACCTAGACTCAGGACAAACAGACATGTTCATGCACACAAATGTCTGTCCTGGGTGGGAATCGAACCCACCCAGGACAGACACCTTCGGCGTGAAAGACAAGTATCTACCAACCACGCCAACCGGCTCGTCATAATGGATGTTTATTTACTACTTTTTTAAAATGAAATAAACAAATTTCAAACTAATAAATAATTATATGTAACTTGTTCAATAGTAGATTTAAGTAATTTAATGGAAAATAAGCATTTTAAATAATATAAATACAAAAAAAGGCTAAAATAAAAAATGAGAGAAATATAAGAGTATACTATTCTACCGTTAAACAGTTTTTATTACAGTACAGTAACAGTCTATTAATGTCCCACTGCTGGGCTAAGGCCTCCTCTCCCTTTGAAGGTTTGGAGCATATTCCACCACGCTGCTCCAATGCGGGTTGGTAGAATACACATGTGGCATAATTTTAATGAAATTAGACACATGCAGGTTTCCTCACGATGTTTTCTTTCACCGTCAAGCACAAGATGAATTATAATCACAAATTTTTATTAGTAAGGCAGTAATTATATTCAGTTATCATATGAAAATATCGTCTTTCTGTTCACATCTTAATTATGAAATATATCATTTTATCAATAAAAATAGAAAAATATAAGTTTACCAGTCATATCCATACTGGCCATGACCCTCAGGAAGACAGGTCTCGCGTAGGGTGGCAGGTCTCGCGCCAGGTCCCGCGCCAGGCGCTGCAGGTCCAGCGTCCCGTCGCAGTCCACGATACCGCACATGCCGGCGCGACCCTCCGTGTTTGGCACCTAACAGACATTAAAAACTACATATTATTTCAACTTCAATGAATACATAACAGACTTTTTTTTATTGTGTCTCATTTCTAGCTCCCAATTTCCCATCCGGTGACGCTTTCAATCTATAGATTTATACTCAGTAATACACAATAAAAATAAACAAAACTAAAGTTGTTGCGCTTTGACATGGTGAGAAATTACATCCTAGCTACTAATACAATAGGCATGATGACAGTATTTTAAAAGGATTCTAAAAAATGATCCAATTTTAATATACACATTGGGATCAATAAGATTTTTAGTAAAATAAAAATATAAAATTCTGCATAAGCCCATTTTATTTGAAACACCAATCAGAGCGAATGACGTCACGCCTCAGTATCTATAAACGTTTCTCTTGAACATTTGTTGTCTTTACGCGTTTCAAAATTAATTTTGCATCATTTAATTAGTTGAGTCGTTGGTTATTCGCTTTTTTGTGAAAAAAAAAACATCCAAGATCTATCAATGATGGAACAAGGTTTTGTTAAGGCAAATTCCTCCAATTTGCCCAGGATTTGTCGATGTTAGGAGTGTTTTTTTCATCAAATAAAGACTTGCTTATCTGATTTTCTAAATGTGAAAACTTCCTTGTATGTACATTTTTATTTATCTTTAGTGTTATCATAGGTTTTTTTTTTCTGTTAGCTATATAGTATTACTCGCATATGGACAGCCCTAATATTTTTACTAGTAAGAACTTTTAAGACAATGTTCTGCCATACTTTCTTTTAATTGCTTTTCACATTTTTCAAGAACCATCATCTTTCCTTTCTTACTAATATATGTCGTTCTGCTTCTGTAGATTGTTCTTCGATCTGAGACCGCACACCACTTGTAAACTTTGGAATTCATTTTTAACCTTAGGAAATACGCAATACTTTCTGCCTTTCTTCGTTGAATATAGACACAATACAACGTTTACTGTCGTTTACTGAGGCGTGACGTCACGTGCAGGCGTCATGACACCTGCGGGTGTTTTCGAGCGAAATTCAAAATAGGTAAATGAAAATGCAATTATTTGCGTAAATAGTTAGTTTATTACTGAAATCAAATTATTTTCAGTAATAGAAGGTTATTTCAAAATCAGTCATCATGTCTATCATAGCTACCGATATAAAATGTTGAAATTGTCATAATAACCAATATGACAATTTCCCTTCCTAATAATTATCCCTTATTAATAAAGCAATAAAATCAAATATGAATTACCATGACACCATAAACAACTGCATCTCTATGGTCGGCAACTGTTGAAATGGCGGCTTCCACTTCACTTGTACTGACGTTTTCCCCGCGCCAACGGAAAGTGTCTCCGGTGCGGTCGCGGAAATACAAGTAGCCGAGCTCATCCGCTACCAAAATGTCACCTGTGAACAAGACATTTTTATTTATTTATAATTTGAACAGCCGAGATGGCCCAGTGGTAAGAACGCGTGAATCTTAACCGACGACCGTGGGTTCAAAACCGGGCAAGCACCACTGAATTTTCATATGCTTAATTTGTGATTATAATTCATCTCGTGCTATACGGTGAAGGAAAACATCGTGAGGAAACCTGCATGTGTCTAATTTCACTGAAATTCTGCCACATGTGTATTCCACCAACCCGCATTGGAGCAGCGTGGTGGAATAAGCTCCATACCTTCTCAAAAAAAAAGGGAGAGGAGGCCGTAGCCCAGCAGTGGGACATTCACAGGCTGTTACTACTACTATTATTTGTAGGTAATTCTACCTGACTGCCTCGTTGGTCTAGTGGCTTAATATAAGGCCGCAGACCCGGAAGTCCTGGGTTCAATTCCCAGGTCGGGCTAATAAAAAGTTATTGGGTTTTTCTGTCAGAAAAATTCTCAGTAACAGCCCGGAGTCTGGAAGTTGGAAGTGTATACACTCCCGTGCCTCGGAAAGCACGTAAAGCCGTTGGTCCTGCGCCTGAACTCTTTCCGGTCGTGTCGGATCGCCGTCCCATCGGATTATGAGAGTTAGGGAATAGAGAGTGCACCTGTGTTTGCGCACACACTTGTGCACTATAATATCTCCTGCGTAGTTGGGTAATCTCTCTTGAGATTGGCCGCCGTAGCCGAAATCGGTCTGGAGGGCATTATTATTATTATAATTCTGCCAAATGGCCACAATAGCAAGTGCATTAACCTTACTTGGTCAACACGTTACAAACTTTGTGAACTAAGATGTATTGTGCCTTTAGTTACAGTGGCTTATTCAAACCGGAACACACAATAATAAGTATCGTTTTGTGACGGTAGAATGAGATAAGTGGGTGGTACCAACTCAGACGGGCAAAATATTTGTTGGAGCTGTTAGGGTTTTTTGTTTTGCAATTAGGACATAGACAATACTATTATAAAGATTTTAGAGTTAAATGTACAATCAAATCAGTTTCAAGCTTTTTCGTGGCTGAAGCCAACCAGTAAGGTAGGTTTGCATTAACAGACTATTTAAATTATACAATAAACCTAGATATTATTTTCAATTAATAATAATATTTTTATTTATTATTTCAAAAGATGATCAATAGTTGCTATCTTAAAATAACAATTCGAAGTTGTCAATCATCACCTAGTGGTAAAGCAAGCCCGTCTGGGTAGATACCACACACTCATTAGTTATTCTACCGCTAAACATTACTACTAAGTATCGTCCGGTTTGAAGTGTGAGTGAGCCAGTGTAATTATAATCACAAGTTCCCAAGGTTAGTAACGTATCAGCTATGTAAGGAATTAATGAATAAAGTATGCATCTGTGTTTGCGAGTGTGGCTCATGCACTGAAATGCCGAAACTGGTCAATATTGTTTTTTTTTTTTGAACAAATTATACATATCTTAAACAATATATACGATAGTAAATACATTAGTATAATAATACTGTGTCGTAGCTACAAACGCCCGCCAATTCGACAGCACATTTATTTATTATTTGTTCATTGCAAATATAACAATCAAATATCATTTAACTTAACAAAATATAATATATACATATATACATCTAAATAGGCCTCAATTACTTACCGGATATAAAGGCGGAGTCGCCGTGCGTGAAGACGTCCCTCACTATCTTCTTATCGGAGGCGGTCTTGTCCACATATCCAAGGTACTCGCGCGTCGGGTTGTTGGGTGATATCTTGCCAACGAACACGCCCGGCTCGTCCGCTTGAGCGAACTGATGGAAGCAATATTATATTGGTCATCTTCAAATAAAATATTTATAGGTAAGATAATCGAGTCTCAGCCTTGTCTATGTGAGGACGAACGAAAGGGAAAGTGCAGGTCAGTTACCTCGTAGTGCACACCGGCATGATCGGTAGGTACGCATAGGAATTTTTGCCAAATTTGCCTTTGTATGGCGAACTTGTAAAATAAATAAGGTCCTCCAAACCGATTTCGGCCACGGCGACCAATCTCAAGAGAGATTAGCCAACTGCGTAGGACATGTTATTGTGCACAAACACTCTATTTCCTAACTCTCATAATCTGATGGGACGGCAATCCGACACGACCGGAAAGAGTTCAGGCGAAAGACCAACGGCTTTACGTGCTTTCCGAGGTACGGGAGTGTGCACAGTACCAACTTCCAGACTCCGGACTGCTATTGAGAATTTTGGACAGAAGGTTTTCTGTCTTTCTGTCATTAACTTTTTATTGGCCCGACCTGGGTTTTGAACCCAGAACCACCGGGTCTGCGGCCTTATATCTAGCCACTAGACCAAAGAGGCAGTCAAAAGGCGAACTTGTAGACCCAGCCTCTGCGTCCTTTTTTGTTTTTATTCATATGAGAAGATGTATTACTTTATTTGACGTATATATTTTAAAACCACCATGTTTACCATGTTTATATAATAGGTTTGCAGACGATCAAGAATCATTTGTTTGTGTACTTTGTACTGAACAGCCGCCATTGCTATATTACTTTTAGTGAGTTTATTTATCTTAATTTGAATTCTGTTAATTTGAATTTTATTTGGTAATAAATAATAATGAAAGTGATTTCAATTGTCGTAGCGACATTAACGAGTATTGAAAAATGTCGTAATTTTTTTTGCAATCCTAAATTGTCCTCGGTTACCTGACAAAGCCCTCTCGCATCTCTGATGGGCTCTCCAGTTTCCTGATCGACTTTAATAATTGCGATTGGATAGACTTTTGGGAAGATCCGCGACACGAAACCAATCGCACCTGGAGTACCGTCAGTGTTGGCTGTAAGCAACATAAAAGTAAGTTTAAAAATTATATTGCGTTTACTTAGTAATTAATCTCTAAACTCGTAATGGTATATGGTAGTCATATAATCTTTTTCGAACCTTATTTAAATTTAGATTAATGGAAATAGGCTTTGCCTCGCAGTATCACACAGGCCTTCGGTACTTACTAAATACAATAAGACAACTTCATTATTTACATTTATGTATATATAGCTTATAATTTTTATATTTTCACTAGGTAGCTTTGCTTTTGCTCCTTTGACTGACTTTACACTAATTTAATTGAATTTAAATCCGGAAATAATTTAAAATAAATCTTTCTGCACGTATCAAGCCTCAAGCCTCAAGCTATCGTAAAAGTTTTTATACGTCATTAGAATTTTTCTCATACCGCTGAATGTATCGACTTACAATTTCTTAGACATTGGCGCTGTAAAAAATATCAAACATTCCTTACATCGCCAATGCACCGCCAACCTTGTTAGTTATGTGATATGTCCCTTGGCCTGTTATTACTCCCACACTTCAAACCAGAACACAACAATACTAAGTAGAATGTTGTTTAGCGTTAGAATAAGTACTACCAATAAGGAAATAATATTTAAAAAAAAAACGAATGTTTAGAAAAATAACATTACTGTCTTTTATTTATGGTACCTAAGATTTCGAAGTTATTTTACCCGAACGAATTCGGGAAGGGCAGGTAGACCATAAACAAAAATTTATTCTATTTCTTTCAATAATATCCCAAATATTTATATCGCTCCCATGTCATAAAACTGATATCAACTAAATTAAATAAGAACAAAACGACTAAATAAAATAATTATTTATAATATCGAAGTAAAATAACTCGTGCGTTCATTTGAATTATGAAGACGATATATAAATAACAATTGCCATCCCGCGCTTCGTTTATCCGGTTATTCAAATATTGAGATGTTAAAGTTAAAACTATTTTAATATATTCTAATTAATTCATAATCGCTAACGCTTGACGCAAGTAGCTTGCATGGACTTTGTACTATTCGTTCGGTTGATATAAGTCTGCGGCTATAAAACCGCCGCGAAATCAGATCAGCAGAGAGCAGAATCAGAAATCAGATTCCGGAGTAATTACTTCAAAGCAAAAACTCACTCAAATATTTTAGTAGCAATATTAAACAATCATTATATGTATTTATTTTAAATTAACAAATATAAATTCTCAATATAGAAAGCAGCACACACACAACAGTACAAATAGGCATACAATGTAAAAACTTAATCACAGTAGTGACAACACATATTTGTTATTAGTTTCCGACCGCGTATATTAGGGGGGGGGGGGGGCAGGTGGTCGGTAGGGTCTTCGGTATTCGGTAACCATGACAACGTGTGTACAAAATTTCATGGTGAACCGTTGAGAAATTAAAACGTGAAATCGTAACAAACAAAAAAACTTACTTTCGGATCTATAATATTAGAATAACAAGAGAGAAAAAAAATTTATAAGGACTTAACCCAATTGGCAATAACAAATGAATAAACATATTGTGTACATAGAGATTCATTATGTACATTGCAGCGAGAGAAGGAGTCTAATTAATATTAAAAAATAGATCATCATTTTATAAGATACAAATTTATAAACAGTTCGAAATTCTACCGAAAAGAACCGACAGGAAACTTGTAGTAGTTAATCCAATTGAATTGTTATCTGTATTTAAATTACTTTTAAGTGTAGCTGTTTTCGCATCACTGGGAAGTTTAGCTAAGCTATAAGAACGGAGACGATACTGGCCGCAAAATATGATATTGAAATGTCAGAAAGTGATATTTACTATAATAGTTATAACATTTAAATGACACACGCATCAAAAAAGCACCCGAACATTTCACGAGTGATTATGAAGTCGGTTCTTACAGAATACCTCAACAGGTATACATGATCAAACTATCAAATCAAATCGACGGGCCGGTTGGCGTGCTTCCCTTTCACGTCGAAGGTTGTGGGTTCGATTCCCACCCAGGACAGACATTTTTGTGCATGAACATGTCTGTTTGTCCTGAATCTGGGTGTAATTATCTATATAAGTATGTATTTACAAAAGAAAAGTAGTAAATGTAGTGTATCAGTTGTCTGGTTTTCATAGTACAAGCTCTGCTTAGTTTGGGATCAGATGGCCGTATGTGAATAATGTCCTAGGATATTATTAATATAAACGTACAAGTACATTTTTAATTACCGATATTAGCATTCCCCTCGGTCGCGCCGTAGAATTCTGTGACGTACTTTATGTTGAATCGTGTAACGAATTCGGTCCAGATCTGAAATAGACGTAAGAATATAAATCATATTATTCGAATAAATAATAGACTAATAAGTTTGTTTTTTAAAATTGTTTAATATAATCTGTTGTAGTTATGTATTATTAAATGAATAAACTACATAAATGCACAAATGTAAGTCTAGGTCGGTACCACCCAATATATAAGTAGTACAATAATAATTGGTACTGTCGTGTTCCGTTTTGAAGGGCGAGTGAGCCAGTGGAGAGTAAACACAGGCACATTATATCTTGGTTTCCAAAGTTGGTGGCGCATTGACGATGTTGGTTGGAAGTACAATAATAAGCCATTACACGAAGCGTTATTTAATTATATAGCGGAGCATTTGCATAGTATTATATGACTTTAGCATGTTAAATGTAATAACATAGTTTTTATTTAATTATATCATTAACAAAATTATAGCTCTGTATGCGATATAATTAAACATTAAATTAAAATATAAAGGCACGGACGAACTTGCCTATAAAAAAATGTATATTTATTAGGTAGGTACCTAATTTTTGAATAAAACTTTCTAATATACTTTACGATAGATAACTTTAATAATTCAATGTAAATATATAACCTCAACGCATGACGTAAGTTTTAATCACCCCTTTGAGCACTAGTTATTTACAATAAGAATAATAAGTTAGTAAGACTTGTTACGTTGTTTTTGCAAGTTTTTTTTTTTGTTGAGGAAAATATTCAAAATTATACAATTTTATAATATTAAAACTATTCGCTTATTTTTCGGATTCTCGTTAAGTTATTAAGCACGTAAAGCCTTTGGTCTTTGTTCGTGTCGGATTATGAGAGATGGAATTGAGTACACATGTGTTTGCACACCAATTCAAGTACTCTTTCCTCTGCCCTTCGGCATTTCTCCGTTGAGTAGGGCCGCCGTGATTGAAATGACTCAGGAGTACATCACTGTTTATAAATTATTTTTAGACCTTAATTGGCCAACCTGAACCATTGAGGATTGGCAGATATAAACGTAATCATAGAGTATTTTTCCGTAAGACGTACTTTTCCTTAACATATTATAACATAATACATTTTAATAAGTGACCTCCTTACATTTTTTCTTATAGGCTACGGTACGATGCTAAATATTAAATTATGAAACCAAATTCAATCTACACCATTGAGAATAAGTACATAGTTATAAATATAATTATTATTATAAACGATGATATTTTAAGCAAGAACAACTTTAGAACAACTTTAGACCAACTTAAAAAAAATTACAAAACCATTTTAAAAATAAATCAAAATCATCATCGCATGACGTAATCGATACGTATCGATGCGTATTTAATGCATTAACTTAATGGCTGTATAGATTAATATATATAATAGTGGGTTTTTTTACCTGTGGCCTTAGCCCGTTGCCATATATGACGCGGACGTTGTGTTGCTTATCGGCGGGCGAGGGAGGCGTCGCTAGGACGTAGCGACACATCTCGCCGATATAATGCGCGGCCTGTAGGAAAAAAATAAAGTTAACGATTTGCACCTGTGTGCGTTTACATTTGTAATCGACACGAGGTCAAATGGAGTATAGTATGTTAGATGTATTATAATTTAACACGTTGAATGCCATATTATGTATCCTTTTGTAATACTCTAGTGAGTACGCCACGTGCCACGTACGAAGGCCTGTATAAACCGCTAGCAAACACAATTTCACTGATTTTATTATAGAAATCGAAAGCGCCGTAGAGGCAAAGAGGTATCGGTTCTTTCGGGCTCAGTGTATGATTTCTGATTCAAAAACTATATGAATAAACAGAAATGAGAAACAAAATTAAAAGTGAAAAATCTGAAGGAGCGCAGTTTTTGGGGCAGTCGAGGTGTATTCCTTCTCCGTAGAATAGCTGTTTAGTAAACCAATGACTACAGACTAGTGAAAGGTCTTATGTAAAATAAAATAAAATCGAACTTAAATGTAAATTCATGCGGCATCCAACCTAAAAGTATCAAACAGCCTCTTAACACTTTAATGGTCTGTTAACGCTTAAAGACGTCATAACAATTACCTAGCTATTCTAGTGTACTGTTCTTTAAAATGTTAAGAAGACTACCACGATTGCATTGATAGCATTTCATGCAACGCTTGAAGGTTCAACTCGCTATGTTTTCCCGACCGCTGAGCACGAGATGAATTATATTATGAATATATATCTTGCTCATCTAATTGCTCTAATTCAATATAAGATTTTAAGATTTATATGAATTTAATTTAAGGTCGATAAAACAATAACTTATAAAATAAACGTTTTTCTATATTATAAAATTTTTATTTTATATAATTAATTTTATACTATAAATTGCTAATGATACGTCGTGTATTCTAAAGCAAGCAATGTTAAAATGTACTTTAGACTTTCTGACCTTGTTACACACACAGCATTAACTTATAAACATTATGTAGCAATTTTTTTTTTTTTTGTATACGTCTTTCATACAAATATAAATCTACGCCCGCTATAATATTAAAATAATTATAATAATCAGTGGTGCATAGAAAATAGAATAGTCTATTTGTAAACACTACAATATAGAAAAGATAATCCTTAATATTATAATAGCTAGTGACTTTGTTTGTTACTTTTTCACGTCAACTATTTAATATTTTATCATGAAATTTTCAATACACGTCGTCAAGACACGTAATACATAACCTCCTCCTATATAAATAGATAGAATACAACTTAGGTCAATTATATTAAATTTTAACTAATTTTACCTTATATATATACCTTACCGTTGAACCATAAACAAAGATAGTAATCGTTATTATTAAGAAATGGAGAAATAGTATGAAAATATTTAGTTAATTTGAATGATTAGGCGTGTATGTTTTTGTAATGGCAAATAAGTAAATATTTAGTAATCTTGCAATGTCGGTTGCATTTTCTGTAAAACAGTACAGTACAGTAACAGCCTGTGAATGTCCCACTGCTGGGTTAAGGAATCCTCTCCCTTTTTGAGGAGAAGGATTTTGCGGCTTATTCCACCACGCTGCTACAATGCGGGTTGGTGGAATACACATGTGGCAGTATCACGATATTTTCCTTCACCGTCAAGCACGAGATGAATTATTATCAAAAACTAAGCACATGAAAACTCAATGGTGCTTGCCCGGGTTTGAACCCACGATCATCGGTTAAGATTCACGCGCTCTTACCACAGGGCCATCTCGGCTTAATCTCTAGAGTAGGTGCTAATTATGCACTAAATATTAATAAACAATGTTGACATTTTTAGATATTTTTAGTCAACGAGTATGAAACCACTCATAATATATTAATCAGTTAACTTAGAAAATAATCGGAATTACATTGTTTAGCCGTTTTATCTATTCTAAATTTTAAACGTTTCGTTTAATAGAACTTTGAGTGTTCCCCGATAACTTTTCCCGGTACTAACAATATATAATTTTTAAATATAGTAAGTATATTAAATATTTTAGAGTCGAGATGGTCCAGTGTAAATAAAATACGTGGATCTGAAAAGCAGTCGAAAAGCAAGTTCAAATGCAACTATAGCATCATTTTATATGCATTGTTTATGGTTATAATGCGAAACCCGGATGTGTCTGATGAAATTCTTGCGCATTTAGAACCACAGTGGAGCGCGGCGGTATAAACTTAAAACCTTATTTGGACAAGATACTTTTCCCGAGCATGGTGTTATATTTTACAACAAATACCTCTTAAAATAAATAAATTTAAGCAATTGTAAATATTTCACAAGTACTCGTTGGAAGTAATTTGACAATCGTGTGAAGTCAGGAACGAATAATAAATAATAAACCAATGTGCTTAGTATTTAAAAAAAAAGACAAACTTACCGTTGCCTTGTATTTAGCACAGTCTGGGAAATATTGCGAAGCTGAGAACTTCGACTTGAGCACAACCGTGCAGCCGAACACTAATGCTTGTCCCACACTAACGACGCCGCCAGCGGTATGGTAGAGCGGCAGTGGACAATATACAATATCAGATGAGTTAAGCCTCATATTGTGGAGACCACATGCCATAAAAACATATCTGTGAAAAAAAAAATACACGTTGCAGACATTTTTAACTTAATAAATGCTAAGTGATATTATATTTTATTATAAATCGATTAATTGACCAAAAATATTTTTTTAAAAAGTACAAGTAAATTAATGACGGGGTAATGATTGTTCAACCTATAGAAAGCGGAAGGACATTTAATATGTATACTATACACTAATAATATACCCTATATTCTATATTTAAATACAAATAAAGTTTATACATAATGCAATTAAAAAACGAAACACCATTGTGGGTTAAATTGCGTAAAATTTTCGCAATTTAATTGTAGTTTTGTGTATACATACATAACGAGAATATTAAATTCAAGCTAGTCATGTCAAAAAAAGTCAAATCCCAGCTATTTATATGATAATATGATGTACTAAAATCTCCAAAACGTGTACTATATCTTCTGGTATAAGTTATATGTACGGTTTAGTAATTTTTTTCAGTTTCCTCATTTATTAGTATAGGCAGAATATATTTTAACTTCAAACATTTTGACCCTGCAAAGTCTAGCAAAGGCAACTTTTATAGAAGCGAATCAAGGCCTTTTTAGTGCTAATTGCTCAATTAGAAAACGTTTAAAATGTATCTGGTATTTATTTTGATAAGCATTTATAATGTGTGACAAATAAATCGAACGAATGTTATCGTTTATTTTTTGCCATATTGTATGTATATATATATACAATATGGTTTTAAGGCACGCCTTTTCAAAATCTACGATTTGATGTAATGATGTAACAGCCTGTGAATGTCCCACTGCTGGGCTAAAGGCCTCCTCTCCTCTTTTTGAGGAGAAGGTTTGGAGCTTCCACCACGCTGCTCCAATGCGGGTTGGTGGAATACGCATGTGGCAGAATTTCAGTGAAATTAGACACATGCAGGTTTTCTCACGATGTTTTCCTTCACCGTAAAGCACGAGATGAATTATAATCACAAATTAAGCACATGAAAGTTCAGTGGTGCTTGCCCGGGTTTGAACCCACGATCATCGGTTAAGATTCACATGTTCTTACCACTTTCTACGATTTAGTAGTATATTAATTGAATGTATCTTTAAAATTTCGCTACTAAAATTTTATAGAATATGAATGTCTCGTTGGTTTAGTGGCTTGATGTAAGGCAGACCCTGAGGTCCTGGGTTCAATAAAAAGTTATTGGGTCTGGAGACTAGAAGTTGGAAGTGTGTACACTCCCGTGCCTCGGAAAGCACGTAAATCTAATGTTCCTGCACCTGAACTCTTTCCGGTCGTGTCGGATTGCAGTCACATCGGATTATGAGAGTGAGGGAAGAGAGAGTGCACCTATGTTTGCGCACACACTTGTGCACTATAATATCTCTTGCGCAGTTGGCTAATCTCTCTTGAGATTAGCCGCCGTGGCCGAAACCGGTCTGGAGACATTATTATAATTAGAATATGAATGCATTATTTGGAAACTTGAAAACTACAAAAACTATGGTAAAAACTCGGTAAAATATGTTTCTTATTGGGACACAGATTAACTGACAATCCAATTTTAAACATCTGATTGTAGATATAATATTAATTTGTACCGTCAGAGAAAAAAGGAAAATAAATAATTACATCTAAACTTTCTTCAAATGTAATTAAAATCTTTATACTTGTTCAATAGTATCATTATACTATATGTAGATTGTAGGTACTTAACTGAAGGCATTTGTTTTAAAGATATTTGAGTTCATTGTTGTTACTGATAATTTTATTTTTTGTTTTGTTTAATGTTATTTATTGATGACAGTTATTACTCTGAAAAGTTGACATAAAGACGATAAAACGACAGACGATGTAAACAATTCATTATCACCGATATAAAATTACTTAACCATAAATAATTAAGTTTTGAACGCTAAAAAAACAAAAGCCAATGTTGTGTCTAAGTTTGTGTTGTGTTGTGGCTAAGTATCTGATAGTACTGTATTTTATTACTATACATTCGAAGATTCATTCGAAGATTCATTCGAATTCCCATTTGTCATCCCCTACAGGTAGACTCAGTCCCGCGACATACACATCCAAGTTTAGGAAAGTTAGATAACTAACGGACATTGATACTTATCGATTATTTTTTTTTTTTTTTTATAGAATAGGAAGGCGGACGAGCATATGGGCCACCTGATGGTAAGTGGTCACCAACGCTCTTAGACATTAGCATTGTAAGAAATGTCAACCATCGCTTACATATCCAATGCGCCACCAACCTTGGGAACTAAGATTTTATGTCCCTTGTGCCTGTAATTACACTGGCTCACTCACCCTTCAAACCGGAACACAACAATATCAAGTATTGCTGTTTTGCGGTAGAATATCTGATGAGTGGGTGGTACCTACCCAGACGAGCTTGCACAAAGCCCTACCACCAGTAGATTAGTAAATGTTTGATATTTTCATAGTATCGTATCTTATTATATATTGAACCTTGGAGTGAAACTGTATTCGTTCTTCAAAAAAGAGCTGTAGCCGCTATTTAGAATCCCAGAGCTCGAGTATCCCTTCGTGATATATTTTTAACAAACTAGGAATACTTATTGTTGCATCGCAAATGAGTGGAATACGTATGTTGCTGTAAATACAACATATGTAATCCACTCATCGCTATTATATTAATAGAAAAAAAGCGACAAACTTTATATAAACACGAAATGTCAACAAAACCATGTAGTGGCAAGTTTCCGTCTACGCAAAGTCATCTTACCCTTGGTCGAGTGTTCGCTTCTACATATAATACAATTCCGCAAATACTTTAAGCTTTGCCAAATAATAAATTCAATACTTGTGTTAAAAAAGATTAGTGGAGCGTAATATTACACGATAAGATATTATATACATGATAAAACTAAATAATAGTCAATTGAACTATACTGGTGGTACAGCTTTGGGCAAGCTCGTCTGGGTAGGTGCCACCCACACATCAGGTAATCTACCGCAATACAGCAGTACTTGGTATTTTTGTGTTCCGGTTCGAAGGGTGAACATAACATTTTAGTTCCCAAGGTTAATTTTCGCATTGGTGATGTCAGCTATGGTTAACATTTCTTACAATGCCAATGTCTCTGAGTGTTGGTGACCACTTACCATCAGGTGGCCCATATGCTCGTCCACCTTCCTATTCTATAAAAAAAAAGAATTGCATTTAATTAACATGCCACCGATGTAAATAATTATATTGCGTTTTTCTGCCAGCTCTACGCGGTCAAATCTGCATTCCAAGCCGGTTAGCATTAAACTCAAATTTATCCTTGTAAAATGATTACTCCAAAGTGCTTGTAAGAGCCTACTCGAATAAAGTATACTTTTATTATGATATTATAAATTCAAACGTGTCTGTTTGGATGTTTGTAATTCACGCTCGAAAGACTATTCGTGCAACGGGACACGCGGTACTTTCTTTTAGTTTTTCGTAAAAAAAATATGTAACTACTATGATTTAATTAATGTTGAGCCAAGCTAACTATAACAGATATGCATGAAAAATATAATCAAAATTAAGGTAGTATGAAATTTGACAGTTAAATATGTGAGAATATTTAAAATAAATTCCGTTTTAAAACTACAAACAATAGACCCTGAATAATAATTAACTGATTATAATACACTTAGTCTTCTCCCCATTATTTATATATAATCTCTGAGAAAATTATTTTCTCAGACCTTGATCGGTAACTTTAAAAATAAATTAGTGTCGCCATTTTTAACAACCAATAAGTTTTTCAATATTCCACTATAAAGAAAAATCTTTACTTAGTATGACAATAACATCTAACCACGTCATATTTTCGAAAGCTCTAAGAAACCTTTCGAAGTACATAAGAAAGACTACAACGTCGCTGGTAGGATAATATTATTCTTGAGTGAAATCGCAGAACATTCATCTTACGGTAGTATCAAATGAAAATTGTTTGAGTACAACATTTGTACATCTTTGTTATAAAAGCTGTGATCACATAAAATGTAACTTACATTTTAATAATGTTTAATGAAACTTTTATATTGTTTTATCTTTGCCTATGTTATTAACCTTACAGCATACAGATTAAAAACACATTATTGCGGAATAAGTCATAAGTTCAATTAAATTAATACAGTAGCATATAATATCTAATAAGGTTATAATGATACTGGTTAAAACACGATTTTAGTAAGACTATAACTATTATTAGAATAATACCGACTGGTCAGAGAAAGTGGGAATCGGGGCAGTGAAAGTTTAACTGAGACCGCACAAGTACTGGTTAAGTAAGGATCATGTAAGAAACATATATTTTGTATGTGAATAATAAGATCCACGATTTTGGTTTTGTCATAATATAAATGTCAGTTTATATATTTTATGAAAGTTATCTATATTGTATTTTTTAATTTAAGTTATGTATTATTAAAGTTAATTTTTATATAATTTAAATATAATCGAATGTCGTAAAACGCTGCGTAATATATTAACAATTAAGATTACGGATTATTTTTCCAATAGTATTTTAATTAATTTGTACGTATTTATTATACCTAACGTGTATAAATATAGAATGGAGGCCCGCATAGGCGGGCCGGCAGTCAGAGCGTCACGGTAGCATGTGCAAGCGATCCCGTGGCTGACGGAACCGGTGTACCGGGTTCCGCTGGTTTTTTAGTGGGTATTCCGATGTTCGCGGCGCACTCGGCGCCTTGGACTCCGGCGAGCCCCATATACCCCCTCCCCCACGGTTCCCGTGGGGGAAAAGCGTAACGCGTTTTTCAAGCGTTAAAAAAGGTGTATAAATAGAATTATAACTCGATTCGATTCAGTGCGCGAATCACGTACTATTGTATACCCAGGGAACATTTTAAGCTATATATAATAAATTTAAAAACATCATGCATGAATTATTTATATATACAGTAAAATAAATACATGTAAATTGAATATAACAGCTACAATTGAATATAACTTTTGTGCCCCAAGGATATTAAGACTAAGTATATCTAACTAGTCGAACATATATTAAGACTAAGTATATCTAACTAGTCGAACATATATTAAGACTAAGTATATCTAACTAGTCGAACATATATTAAGACTAAGTATATCTAACTAATATCATCCAATATTAAGACTAAGTATATCTAACTAGTCGAACATAATAAAAATCGCGAAATTTAGTAATTCAATATGTACTAAAAAGAGGTAAAGTTTGTGAGGTTGTAGGAGGTAATATCTGGATCTACTGAACCGATTTTGAAAATTCTTTTATCAATAGAAAGCCACATTATTTGTAAGTGCTATAGACTATATATTAACCGAAAAATAAAAAGACTTTTTGTGATAGTCGAATTTGCAAAGTAAGTCTGAGAAAAACGGTCGAACGAAAAAGTTTTTTACGAACGCTGCCTTAACGATGAGAGATTTGATTTGATTTGATATGATTTAGTTCTCGGTAAAAGTTGTAGAGTTCAATAATGCCTACAAAAAAGTCAACGACAGCATATGTCTAACTTTTATATTTAACTCACAAAAAGTATTTTTTTATTATTAAAAAAATAATTTAAATCGGTAAGTCATGTTTATTACAGTATAGTCATAATATAGTTATAATATAAACAATTATAAATTCTTATCAAAATAAGTAAACTTATCGTCTCAAGTGCTTAAAACAAAAGACTTTTCCCTTTTATTGCATATAATTCGGACAAATGGTTAAAGAGATACTACGATATAAGTATGGAACCGCGACTGTGTCGTAATCTATTGTTTTTTATTCTATTAGAGGGTTTTTTTTTTCATATACAACACGAAAATAGAAATAAATTGCTTTATCACCAAGGAAATTTTATTTAGTTAAAATTCGTTTTTTACAGTATGTTTTTTGGTTGCATAGTTTAAGAGATAATTTAAAATATCAAATACGCGAGACAATTTTATTAATTTTTTGCCATCGCGACTTTTGGCAGTCAGGAAATAAATCATACCAGTCAGTACTAACCGAACCATAGCCATAATTTCATCACAAGTAAAAATGTTTAAAAATATATACCCGATTCCAACGAAGTTGGCACGGGTCAGCTAGTATATATAAAAAGATGTAAGTACCTAACTGTCCGCCTATTACGCTTTCAAAGTTAAACTACTGAACCGATTTTGTTAAACTTCGGTATAAAGTAAGCTTGAACCCGAAGGACAGACATATGCTTCTCTTTTTAACTAATATACGCCTCCCCCTGCCCCGAATACTAGTGAAAAGCGAATACTGGTGTTAAATATTTTTTAAGACTTACCTTGAATTAGAAATAACAGCAGCTTTTGGTAGCCCGGTTGTACCAGACGTGTAAATGTACAATAGTCTTCCCTGAAAACCATCGGCATCAGCTAGGGTCCAGGGAGCCGGGGGGGTGGTTTCTAATAGTGAAGTCAAATCACTTATACCGTCACCACTTGCGTTTTTCTCCGCCTTGGTCGTATTCAAGGGTCGATGAGAAAATTTAAACAATTTCAATGCAGGATCCAAATGACTAGATATATCTTGGATTGCTGCAATAAATACACGTCTTTATAATATTTATCTCATTTAAAAACACGATAAACTTTGTGAAAACAGCGTCTTACCTGATTGATATTCATCGGTAAATATAAGGACATCGCATTTAGCAACATTGATAGAGTGCAATAGCGCGTTGCCTCTTTGGTTAGTGTTAATGAGTGGCGTAATGCCGCCAAGTCTAGCGTTGCCCAGCCACAGCGCCGGCATTTGAGGCGAATTGTTGACAAGTAGAGCGACGATGCTACCTTTCTTTACTCCGTGCTTCTTTAGAACAGCAGTCACGCGTAAACTGTAATCTTCGACCTTTAGAAAAAAAAGCTATGTATATATCCATATATACATTATTTTTATTTCGAGTAGGTAAGCGGACTGGCAATTGAGACACCTGCTGGTAAGGTCCCACCGCATAAGCATTTTTATTGTAAGAATTATTAACAATTTCTGACAACGTCAATGCGCCACCAACTTTGGGAACTAAGATTTTGTAGTTACTGGCTCACTCACTCTTCAATCCATTAAACAGCAAAAAAAATCTAAATATTTCTGTTTGGTAGTAGTATATAAATGGATGGTACCTACCCAGATAGGCTTACACAAAACCCTTCCACCAAGTGATAAAGTAAATAGAAAACATATGCCTATATATAATTATAATGAAACATAATTACTTAAGTATCATGACAATAACATTGAAAAAGAGTTTATTTCGCTTTTTGTTTATTCACCCAATTAAATTACAAACAGGATATACAGTAGACAGATTTTGATAAATTATATAAATATTTACAGTTGGAATATACATTATTCATCTGTTAAATTATTATTTGTTGGGAATAAGATTTATTATAAATATAGACATTTCATAGACACCAAATATCCATAGAAATGTTATATTAAAACTTATCATTCATTTTTTAGGATTTATTATAAAAGAAAAGAAGTGATTATCTATGGAAAATTTAAAATTATCATCATATAGGAAATTGCATTTTAATTACTTGCAGCATTGGATTTAATTTAACATTGAAAATTTGTTTATAATTATCAAATAGAATTGACCCACTCATAATGTATACTATCATATTATGTTACCAATGTATATAGTATAATAAAAGATAAATGAAATAATATACAAAATTATACTATAAGAATTAAATAGGAATATTTCTAGTCAAGTGAAACATCATTTCTTATTAAGAAAACTAATTAAATTTTTTAATAAATATGAATTTCAAATTCGTACATTTCATTTCGGTTGATATTTACTTCATCAAACATGTATATTAACTATGTTACTTAAGGTTTTGGTTCAAGACATTAATTCTCAGTATTTTTTTTTTCATTTATATTCAAAAACTAACAAATCATTCTTACATATTAAAGTAAATTAATAATGATAAATACATCATATACATATAAGTTATGAACATAATTTTTTATTATGAGATAATAATTTATTTGTTTTCAACAATATTGCATTGTACATATATACAAATACACTACTTACTCTTATTTCAATTTGTTTCAAATTTATAAGGTTTTTTGTACTGCATATATTTTTCTATTTCTTTCTATAGACTTATCATAAAACTATCTCGGATACATAGAGACTTAAATACTAATATTATGTTCATTTGTAAGTTGTTATAAACTTACCTCTTTGAAAGTCCATACTTCATCTTGGAATAAGAAGCATGGTTTGTTCGGGTTCCTTTCGACTGTTTCATGAAATATATCAGGTAAGGTCCAATTTTTTCGTGAAAGTGTTCTTGTAATCCACAGTATCTTGAGGTAACACCATAATGCTCTAAGAATATTTAAATAATCACATAGATTAGTTTTAGGATTCTGAATAAGACCTAGTCTAGTCAGATGTCAGGTATGTTTGTAAGTAGTTTTTTAATAGACTAAGATTGCATATTTTATACTTTCATTATTTGTATTAAATGAATAATGATTTTAAATATACCATTTCATAACATTTAACATATTTTTATCGTATTTAAAAAAATCACTACAACATTTATAATTTTAATTATAGAATAATAACTATATTTAAAAAATATATAAGATGCATTAAAAATCTTTACTAATTAAACAATTTAATACATTTTCTTTAAAGACCAGAATAGTGTATAATCACTGTTCATAAATAAACCAAAAGAAGTACTTTACAACAATGACATTGTTAAAATTTATACCTAATATACTAGTTAAATAAGAATGGTATGGTTATTGTACAACTTTACCTGAGGTCTCTGGGTGCTGTTTTGATTGCTACATAGCACCATCTCGTTTGGAATAATAATATATAAATACCACAAAGTATTAAGGAAACTAGAATAGTTTGCAAGAGGCTAAGGTATAGCCAAACGGCGTAAAACGCTGCGACTACGCCGATTGCAGCGATCATCCTGACTGATCTACGCCACGACACGCGACCGACTGACAAGCGAAAACGTCGATGACCCAACGTGATTACTGCAAACTACTTTTACTGATTTATAGAAACTTCACACAATATACTATTTTTGAATTTTATCAGTAATCTATGTCATTTAAGCCATTTCATGTAATTCATCTGTTTCCTTATAAGTAAGATACATTAAATGTTTAAATAAAAATAAAAACATTTTAAATATTTTAATGTATCTTATTTATAAAAAATAACAACTGGTACAACACAAAATAAAACTTAATGACGAATGCTTAAAACAGTTTTCTTGACAAAACAAATGCTATTAATAAGTTTACACAGCAATATATCATCAACGTTTTGATTTGATTAAAGTAAATAAGAAATGTTTGTGATTTCGCTTCAAGCTTTCGACATAATGTTATATTGTCAATGTCAATGTCAAAACATGAAAGTTTATCATTACGATAATTTTTAGAGATTTGACTCGATAAATATTATTTAACGAAAAGAGGTATCGATGAAATTACTATATTTTTTTAGGCTTTTAATAATGAAAAAATTATAATTGATATTATCTGAAATACATATGCCAATTGAAAAAGACTAAACTGAGCAAATATGCCACCTGAATCTAGTCAGTGGTCAACACCGCCCATAAGCATTGGTACTTAAAGAATATTAACCATTCCTGTAGTTAGATTGTCTTCCTCACATTTAAAGCCAAAGCACAACAATACTGAATGTATACCCTATTCAAATCGGAATGGGAATAAAGGTAAACAAACCGTAGTTTACAAATAGATTCTTCAAGATCTCGACCATTAAAGTGTCCAAAATAATTTTGTAAGCATAACCTAAAATAACTGCTATATCGAAAAATTACACACAATTTAATGATATATAATTGTTTCTTATTTGAAAAAGTGCGTCATAATGAAGCGGAAGTCTTTCATTATTGTTTATTATTCAAACCTACTCTAATAACTTTTGGCGCTCTTTTTAAAATTTATCTTGATGCTATTGTAGCGCAGTACTACTTTAACACATTTCGGCAATCAACGGACACTTTTTCATACACAGAGATCCTTACCTCTACCCACCATAGTTCCAGAAGAGCAATTGTAGACCATTATGACAAAACCAATACTAAAAAGTATAGGGGAATGTAGGAAAAAAAATCATAGACATTTGATAAATTTTATATATTTATCTTATAACTAATTTAAAACTTATCTACAACCAAACAAAAAAAATATGATACACGCAACAGCGAAATACTAATTACTTACTACAATAATTTACATTTATTTTTATGCAATAGTTAATTTAATTATTTAATAAATACCTACCCCAAAACAATATTATCAGTCAATTCTTATGAATAATGTATTTCATTTATATTATTAAAAATAAAATTATTATTTAGCTATTGTTTCACAACACAAAAGGCACTTCATACATAAAAATGAAGTATAAAATCACAGTCTTATTTGTCCTGATATAATTTTGTCATATTCTTCAGTACTTAAACTAATATATTTGTCTAATTTTGTATCGAAGTAATAAAGTTTGTCTTTGATGACATTAGGGTCATACCCTTCTTTCTGTAAATCGACCTTACGAAGTTTGAATGTAGCTGAAATAGAAAAAAGTTATTAAGATTTTGCCCAATTAAGTCATTACCGTAGTTATCTAATACATAATATTTATAATAAGATATATTAACTATATTAATTGATAATAATGTGGGTAAGATTTATTCGGATGCATTTATAATCTTAAATACACTAGTATAGGGGAGATAATAATTAACAATTGAGACGAGAGGCTTACTGTGATAATAATACAAAAGTTTGTTTTATTTAATATTTCTCTTTTTCTACTTCTTTGTTCTACTATCAAAATAATCTATTTAATATCGATCGAGTCACAAGTCGTGTCAAGCATCATTCGATGTAATAATGAACTCGTTTTATTTTTCGTTAACCAAATATTATAAAAAATAATTTCAAAGCTTATTACATAAATACATACCAGTCATATCCATGGCTGACATAATTCTTATGAATACAGGTCTAGCGTATTTGGGGAGGTCTTTGGCTACGTCTTTGGCCAACTTGTCCAAGTCTAAACTACCATCCTTGTCCACTATACCGCACATACCCGCTCGCCCTTCTATATTAGGTATCTGAAATGAAAGTGTTTTTTAAAATCACAAAATAAGTACACCGTTATAATAAGGTATTAAATAAGTTAAAAATAAGGTATAGAAATAGCAAGCCAGTTGTTTTTTGTGACGGATTTTTTTAAAAAGCCGTTATGGTCTATTGTTTTGGATCGCGTGAATCTTAATAAATATAACCTATGATTACGGGTCCAAGCCCAACCACGTACCGCTGAATTTTCATGTGCTTGATTTATGTTTGTAATTATTGTAGTGCTTGGTGGTGAAGGGAAAAAATCATGAGAAAACCTGTAATTGTTACTTTACATTATCTTTTATTGTTTATTTAGTAGTTCGTTTTGCTTCTCTAATATTTGTTTTAGACATAAGAAATTTCATTCTACATACTTCCACCCCATATACAACAGCATCTCGTTGGTCAGCGACCCTGGAAATGGCAGCCTCCACTTCAGTGGTGCTGACGTTCTCTCCACGCCATCGAAACGTGTCTCCAGTGCGGTCGCGGAAGTATAAGTAGCCGAGCTCATCAGCTACTAAAATGTCCCCTGGAATTGTAGAACTTGGTTTAATCTACAATTAAGCTATACCTATGTAATTAAATTTCCAATGAAACTTCGGCAATGATACATATATATAGTTTAAAGTCCGCTATATTATAAAGCAAATTGCTTTATAAAATTTTTATTTCTGAGCTGTAGGTATTATTTAAATTAATCCATTTGTTATAAAATTTATTACCTGATATGAAAGCTGAGTCTCCGTGGTTAAAGACATCTCTTACGATTTTCTTCTCAGAAGCTTCTTTATCCACGTAGCCAAGGAATGCGCGTGAAGGATTATTTGGTTTTATTTTACCAATAAATACACCAGGTTCATGTGGTTGTGCCAGCTAAAATATTTTTTTTTATTTATTCTATTTATTTGACATACATACATAATAGATGATGATTGCACAATACGCGTTTTCATAATAATAATTATTATTATTGTTATTATGGCCGACCTTTTTTTTCTATTAAATACGAGCAATTAAATAGTTTTGATATAAAAAAAAACATATTACCTGACAGAGGCCTCGTGCGTCTCTTATCGGTTCTCCTGTGTCTTCGTTCACTTTAATAATGGCGATAGGGTAGACTGCAGGAATAATTCTTGATACGAACCCTATGGCTCCAGTTTTGTTGTTAACATTGACTGTAAAAATGGTAAAAATAATTCATATAAATTTACTTATATGTATTTGAAATAAGCTTCTCGATAAATAGGGATTTTTTAAAACGCTCAACAATTACACAGTATTTGAAAATTTAATGAAATAACTTTATACAACAAAAATACTAACTTTTGCAAAATGCTATCATTTGTGGCGGGATTTGAACAATGAGTGCTCGTCGAAGCCGTTGATGAGTTTAAAAAAAAACAATTAATTAAATTATTTCGACACATAAATGTGTGAATAAAAGGAACTAATTAAATAGGTAAACAAAGCTCTTAAAAATCACTTTTGAATCGTCATTTTATGAGGTTAAATTTAATGTATAACCAATTTGGAATGTAGATTCTACCGAGATTAATCCGCAAAAAACTCATATATTTATAAATCAACCATATACTCAATTTACATAATTAATATATTTTTTAACATGAGCTCTAAATTGTACAGTCTATTCTAAACATAATTATTAACATACTTTTCAAATACATGTAGTTTTGTAAAACATCTGCTTTATTGCAACCTTGCGTGCGCGAGACCGGGTCAAAACAGATTACGAATAACTTATGTTTTTTTTCATGATGATTGATATTAAATAGATATAATCATTTAGGTATTATTATAACGGAAAATTTATGTTGCTTATTTTGTTTTGCCTCAATATTTGTCATGAATATTTTATGAAATTAATGATTGAATTATTTTTGTATCTTAAATTTATAACCTACGTCTATTATATATATATATATATATATATAATATAAAATAATTCAAAACAACAAACAAAAAAACATAAGTTAGGTATTCGTAATTTGTTTTGACCCGGTCTCGCGCACGCAAGATTTTAATAAAACAGTTATAGTTTATGTCTTTACGAAATACAACTAGTTTTTATCACCGCACGAACGATAGCTGTTTGGCGGTTAGTAGGGGCAATGTACTAAATCAGTTTGACAGTAATTAAATATCCGGAATAATGATACATTCAGTTATTTTCGACTGTACGTAAAAGAAAACTTTCTAAATCAATGCTTAAGATAACAAAAATATTTAAAAAAAATCGAAATTATTTGTTTATTATATATGTAAAATGACCGAGTATTTTTTATAATAAGTAACCCTTAAGCTTTTTGTTAAGGTTTGGATTGTTTTTTATTTCTTTAGTTCTTTAACATTATCTAGTAAAGTCCTATAAAAATGTCATTTGATACTTATGATTATTTCTTAATAATTATTATAAAGTTCAAAATCCGTTTAAGTATTATCCTCGAGGTGCAGTATTATTATTAATCTGGGCAATTGATTGTCTCTTAATTTATACTCTGTCAACTTGATTGTTCACTTTTTGATAGTGGGTACTAGTGATGAGTGCAGCAACGTAAGATTTTGATTATTGATTCAAATTTCAATTATTGACTTTTAATTGGTATGAAGATTCGATTGTCGTTTTTTTGCTGTTGAATAAAGTTTTCTTGTTTGAATAATCTTGTTTGTGTAATGAAGAAGTAGTAAATAAGATAATTAAATACGATTTCGCAGTTTACATATTTATTTTAAAACGCACTGAATTTCAAAAGCGAACGTAAAAACAAATGCTACGATGCTGCTTCTAAGACTTTCCTTTATTTGATCTTGCAAGTGTAATAAATTATTAAGTTACTTCGAATTATACGTATCTTAGATACGTAGTAATTATCGTCTGTCAAATTGTATGATATTGCTATCCATATCTTAATGGATTAATCTAAATTTGTATTACAATGATTAGGTAAATTAATTCTTTTAAAAAACACTCATACCTCGAAGTTAATTAATAATAACGAATGTTTACCTATATTTGCGTTTCCTTCTGTTGCACCATAAAATTCGACAACCCTCTTTATAGCGAAACGGTTTACGAAGTCAGTCCATATCTGCAAGTATTATGATAATTTATTAAAACAGTACTGTATTATTATTTCCAAATAAAAAAAATATCACTTATAATATTTATTTATTTTCTAATTACTTTGTATATTTACGATTATTTAAAATGAAATGTATCTAATAATTGAGTCTATGTAGACTAGCGTGTAGGCGTAGATCTTAGTGATAGATATGTTTAAATCCAGGCAAGCGTTATTAAAAAGTTTTCATAGATACAGTCAGGAATTGATTTTTTTTTATATAGTGTTGGAAGGCAGACGGGCATGTGGGCCACCTGATGGTAAATGGTCACCAACACCCATAGACATTGGCATGTAAGAAATGATAACCATCGCTTACATCACCAATGCGCCACCAACCTTGGGAACTAAGATGTTATGTCCCTTGTGCCTGTAATTACATTGTATTACTTAAAACCGGAACACAACAATACCAAGTATTGCTGTTTTACGGTAGAATATCTGATTGCACAAAGCTCTACCACCTCAACCATCAGAAATAATGTATTTTACTATACTAAACTGCCATGTGGTACACAAAAACATATATTGTGATCTCAAGGCTATTATAATAACTATTAATAGCAAGGTTTATAGATCTAGTCATTAAATTAACAGCTACTTATTATTTAATAAGTAGCTGTCTGAACTCACCGTTGGTCGCATGCCGTTTCCGTACACGGTGCGCACTTTGTGCTGCTTGTCAGTGGGAGAGGGTGGCGTGGCAAGCACATAGCGGCACATTTCACCGATGTAGTGCGCCGCCTAGAACACATGATAAAAATGTACATAAGCGGACTCCTACAAACGTTTTTGAATATGGGCATAGATAGGCAAAATTTGAAAAAAAAATCTATTGAAATTAAAATCACTTTAGAATGACTAATAGAAATGTATTGCATGATCTCTCCATGATCACCGCCATATCGAGATAATTGTCGCAAATAATCAATCTTAAAGGAAAATGTTCTTCATTTATCTTTCATTCATCAATTATATAAATTAATATTAAAACATGAATCAACTATTTACCGTCGCGTTATATTTAATGCAGTCTGGGAAGTACGCTGAAGCGGAGAACTTTAACTTTAACGCGACAGTGCATCCGAAGATAAAAGCATTTCCCATTGTGATAACACCACCAGCTGAGTGGTAAAGTGGCATCGGACAGTAAATAACATCCTTAGAATTTAATCCTCCTAAGTAATGAACACCTGACGCCATGAAAACCATTCTGAAAAAAAAAACCAAATAAATAACTAAATTATCTAATAATTTCCATGGATATTTTCTAGTTTAGGCTGTTAGTGTAAAGACCAGTTAACAGCATGCACCAGGGTGCTTTCTCCGTTTATCCGCCAATTATCGTGGGAACTAAGATGTTATGCTTGTACTTATAGGTACACTGGCTCACTCACCCTTTCAACAATACAAAGTATTGTTGGTTATCGGTAGAATATGTCATTCATAAGTGGCATCTATACGTATATATCTATTTGATTGTTTCGCAAGTTTGTTGATTTTTTTAAATATTTATTTGTATATTGTATATAAATATATGTGGCCTTCTAAGTCATTTTTTTGATTCAAATAAAATTAACAACGTCATAAAATAATTACCTAGATGGAGATATAACAGCCGCTTTCGGTAATCCTGTTGTACCAGACGTGTAGATGTAGAGCAGTCTACCAATGAAGCCTTCACCCTCGGAATTCGACCATTGCGCTGGTGGTGTAGACTCCAGTAAGTGCGTCAAATCATTTTCGGAGCCAACTTCTGTCACAGCGCTATCCGATGTGTTTAATGGACGGCGTGTGAACTTTAAGAGTTTGATTGAGTCATTTATTTCTTTTCTTATATCTTGAATAGCTAAAACAAAAATGAAAATGGTATACCTAGTTAAAACTTAAACTACCCTGGACCCCAAAATCAGGATATTATATAGACGATTTAAGCTAATATTATGACTAATAATGTGATATTTCTATAAAACAACGGAAATGTGATTACACACACTTACCAGATTCGAACTCACTGCCGTAAATTACAAAGTCACATTTGGCAATGTTTATTGAATGGAGCAATGTATTGCCCGTTTGATGGGTGTTTATAAGAGGAGAAATACCACCAATGCGAGCTATACCAAGCCAGATGGCAGGCATCTCGGGGTAATTGCTAGCCATAACTGCGACAGTGTCGCCACGCTTCACACCTTGTGCTCGAAGTACTGCTGAAACGCGAAGACTATACTCTTCCACCTAAAACATTACATTAATTTTAAAAATACACAAAAACATCTAGTAAAATAGTCCTGAGGAAATGATAGGATCTCGAATAAATATTCTTAATTCAAATACGTCCAAGCGCCACGATTTTTTAATTTGCGCTTTGCTCGTGCTCGTCGGTGATGCGGTGAAGTAAAACATAGTGACGAAATAATTCAGAAACATGTATATAAACTAATATGCAAGAAACAGCGTTATTATTTTAAAACAGAATAAATTATTGCACAAAGTTTTATATCTTAAATCTTAGACGAATCGCCTTGACCGCGTGTAATATAAGAGCGTTGAATTATATTAGGCAGCCAGCAACTGATAACAATCCCTAACCTGGATTTGAAAAACAATTTATTGCTTCCTTAAATGTTTCATAGGTCAGATGTTAATCACTCCAACGTAAAACCTAGTAACATTTCAAACCTGGGTTGTTAATCCTAAAAACATAATTAAAATGCTTGGAGCATTTATATTATGGTATGAGGAAAACGTTTAGGAATAAAAATAAATTTTCATCAAAAGTAAGGCAAAGTAAAAGACTTATGAGGGGAAGTTTTGAAGCTTGTACCACCACGCTCCTCCAAAACTTGTTTTCATGATGATTTTAATGAATAATTTAAATGACTTTGTAATCTTAAAACGGGTTGTGAAATATATATATTTTTTATTGCAAGTATAGATTACAAACTTAAGCACATACAATGTTTGATATTTTGAAATAGGTATATCATCATCATCATTTATCTGATCATTGAGATCTGACAAGGTCAAAAGGTTTAAAGCAAACATTAATAATTATATATTTCAAGTATGATAGTGTGAAGTTTTTACAACAATAGCTAAAATTTAAATGTAAGTTGTCTTACTAATTATGACTAAGTCTTAACTACATGAGAGCCGAGATGGCCCAGTGGTAAGAACGCGTAAATCTTAATCGATGATCGTGGGTTCAAACCCGGACAAGCACCACTGAATTTTCATGTGCTTAATTTGTGATTAAATTCATCTCGTGCTATACGGTGAAGGAAAACATCGTGAGGAAACCTGCATGTGTCTAATTTCACTGAAATTCTGCCACATGTTCCACAACCAATCCACATTGGAGCAGCGTGGTGGAATGAAAAAGCTCTATAGCTTCTCCTCATTATTAACATTCACAGGGTGTTTCTGTGTTAAGTACAGATGATTATTCTTCAAATCAGCTGTTTTTTATAAGTTAGTATTTTTATATTTTAAGTAAGTAAACGTTATGTTGGAAGACAGAGAAAGGGGTGTATTTCGTGTTTGATATTTCATTAGGCTTAGTCTGAATTTTCACAGCCTATTTTCTTTACTTTTATTGTTTTAAGATGGATGTTTATTTTAAATTTTTACATAAGAATAAAAGTAATATAACTTCTCTTTTTCGGGAAGGTTTAAGAACTTATTTTATTACAACACTGCTCCTATGTGGGTTAGTGGATACATATGTAGCAGATATGCATCCGACTCATTACATATCCTACAATATTTTCCTTCGCCGCCGAGCACCAGATAAACGCAAGCACATGAAAATTCAGTGATTCTTGCCTGGATTTGAACCTGCAATCTTAGGTTACTAGATTCCAGCCACTGCACCATCTCGTGACTAAACAAGTTGTTTTTATTAAGGTTTAATGGGTCGATGATAGTATTGTAATGATTTTATTTGTTGAAATTTTATAAACTTAGTTTAAAGTTAAAAAAAAATATTCCAATACTGTATAAGCTGGCGAAATATTTTACGACATTATGCATTCATTATTAATGTTCGAATTTTTGCAACCTTCGGCAAACAAGTTAAACGCGCTATACCAGTTAATATTTTTGGCTGTTGAGAGGTAGCTTAATGATATATCAATGTCATCCGCCAATGTTTAATGAAACAGATCACGTACACCTTCACAAAATTTGCGCTTTGATGCTGCATTGTAATTGGGTTACCTACCTACGAGTACTTACCACATATAATTGTGGTAGGTATATTCGGAAGGATTGTATTTAACAGGTCTCATGTACTTAAAACTATCAATACATTTAATCCATCAATATCTACATTTTAGCGTTTATTCTGATAACAACCTAGTTTGTTTCTCAAATATAATTATGTATCGTTTTCGGTCGATAATCGTAATTTTTTTATTGCATGAAATATAACTTCGTCTACGACCTAAGTCACAGTAACTTTAGAATGATAGAAGTTTCATTTTCTTCTTTTAAAATAATTAACTTTTTATATATACATCAGCTTAACATAGCTACGAATAAAAATACTCATACTAACGCATTTTAAGATACTATACGCTAGTATCTATAAAAAAGTATCTTAAACCTAATCACATATTTTTGTATCTAATCCATTGTAATAATAGTATATTATAATAATTAAATTTAATATTTTATAAATAATAAATACTAGAATATTAGGAGGAACATTATTATTTAGTAAGAAATAAACATTTGAAACGCTAATAATAGCAACGGTTGGAAGTTTCATTTTTTAGCATGACTTTTAAATTCTGACATTGATTACCGAAAATTATTACTCGCTGACAGCAAACTGTATATATCCACTTAGAACCATGTCGCTAAACAAGCTGTAAGCTACATCATGTATAACGATATATATTATTTAATTTAAAATATCTACCTGTTGAAATGTCCATGACTCGTCTTCAAATAAGAAGCATACTTTTTTCGGATGTCTTTTAACTGTTTCGTGGAAAATATCTGGCATGGACCAATTTTTCTTTGTAAATTGACTCGTTAATCTTAAAATTTTTATATAACAGTAGAGAGCCCTGAAAAAAAAAATAGGATAAGGGAATTATTTTGCTTAAAAATTTACCTAGTGTTTAGGTTTGTCTTTTTTAATTTAAAAGTATTTTAAGATGTCAATAGGTTTCCTTCTAACGCCAGCAAATGTATGCGCATACTTAAACATAAAGGAATCTGTTGAAATCAAACAGCTCGTAGACCGCATAATGGGCAAAAGTTGTTTTAACGATTATTTCTTTAAAACATTTAAATATTCGTATGTTCTTCTATATTTAAAGAATATTCGTTTTATATTGGCCACGTTCAATCCGACACTTTCTCATACTACTAGTATTTTTTATATAAATATTATAAATACAGATTATTGTATTTTGAACTTACTTGAAATCTCTAGGAGCTGTTTGTATGGCGACCCATAGCCAATTTGAAAAATATATTATTATGTATACGGATCCTATGACCGCAAACACAATGAGGCTTATCTGCCAGCTGAAGAACACCCAGGCAACTGCACTCGCCGCCACCAGGACGGCTAAAGCAAACACCATCACTATTATGTGTACCCAGGGTAAACTTCTATCATTTGTTCCAATTTTCCCTTTTTCGATGTCTTTTCTTTCATTATCCTGAAATAATATAAAATATAAGTTCGTTGGCTGTTTGATGGTTGATTTGTAAATATAAACTTCACGTTAACAGTTATCTACCACTATCAGGGACTGTGATTAGATAAGAAAAACGCAATGACGTAGTGGACCCATCACACATTGACGCATCCATTTCCCAACTAACAATATCCGAAACTGATAAAAAAAACATTGATTTATACCTAGTATCTATTGACATAGGTATTTACTTTTTTTGAATACAAAATATAATTTACGTTCAATATCTATTAAGACTGATATCGCTTTTTATTTTCAAATTTGATTAATAAAACGTCCGAATGCATACGTGAGTGTGTGTAATATCTATCTCCATATCTCTACGTTATACTTAGTTCAATCCACAAAGACAAAGAAAGCGTGGGGAGATCAGCCCAAGCATTAATCTTGTATTATTATTATTACTGCATGCTAATATATGTTGTCAACATCATAATAAATGTATTTCATCGAGAGTTTAAATTGTGCATCAAAATACTTGTATTTAAAAATAAATATGTAATAGAACTTATTTTTAGTATAAAGCTATTGAACTTATTTAGCTTTGTGTGCGTATGCCCACATAGCTACCATGGGCATAGAAATAAAACTCCCACTCTAGTATATTACATTGCATTATACAGCTATATTATTTAGCAAAAGGTTGCGGCGCGTCATCGTGAATTAAACTATCTATATGAGGTTTCAAGGATTCGTTTTGCAATTTGATTATATGTATGTGTGTGTCTATATATGTTTGTACTTATGTTTGTATATGTCATTTTCACACATACATATCTCAAAAATAAATAACAATGACTTTAAACTAATTTTATAAGACGATGCCGAAAAGTAGGTGAATAATAAAGACTACTGTCTTAGTATTACTGTCGTAGTACATGACGACGCATTTCTTTTTACAAATAAAACTAATTACTAATCTTGTAAATCTTAACCAATTCGACGATTAAGATTAATAAGGTAAGGTTAATTATACTTCAAATTGTAGCAGTCATTATTAATTTGAAAATGTTAAAAAACTCACCAATTTATAATTAGATTCTGTTCCTTTCATATTATTGTTAGCCTCGATATTTGACATCTTTTTTATTTTTATATAAATATATATCAATTACACTTATAATTCTTAATAGCTTGAAGTTACTGTGACTCCGAATCGTTCATTTTGTTCAGTAAAATTCTAACATCACCTGAAACAATGAAAAACACATATTTAAAAGGTTAATTCGTATTTTTATGTGACACTCCTTTGTTATTTTTCAAAGTAGAATTTGTATCTAACTTGTATAAATTTTTAATATACACACATTTTTATAACAGTGTACCTAACACTTCCATCACCTATTTTACTAAGAGATTTTAATATATATTTTACTAAAAATATAACACAAAAAATGTCTATAGTTAATCTATTACCCATTAGGCTACGTGTAAAATTAGCTAATTGAACTCTTCCGTGGCATTGACCCTAATGACTGAATTATAGGTTTTTGTATGCAAAGTTGTCAGCCAAACCGATCGAATATGTTTGCATATTTTTTCGGTTGTAATGGTTATTATAGACACCAATCATCATCAAGATTATAATAAAAAAATACTCCATTTTCGGATTATATATAATAATATACTATTAAAAACAAGACTACGTTTCATTAATAAATAAATGTGACCACATTTTATTCTAAGCGAAATATTCTAAATTCTAATGTAAATAACGTTACTAAATAACTAAAAAACTTTAATAGTAATTTTATAAATTTTAAGTATTTCATAATTGAAATAGCGATATTAGGTACTACAAAAATATCAAACGAAATAAAACAGTGGTTTTTTACTGTAAATTATCTATTTTTAAGGTTAACATCAACAAATATATACTGTAAAGAATTAAGCTTTTACAAGCTTATTCTATTTCAACTGTGAAGTCAAACCTTGAGTCTGAATCTTATACCAATTCCATCAAAGCGATTGAACTGAAATTTAGCATTTATAAATGATTACTGGTAAGTATTGCAGTGCAATATAATCGAGTATACCTACTAAATAATATTCATCTAAGTTCATTGTATAAAAATCGTATTCATTCGTAATAAATAAGCAAATCAAAAATTTGAAGCGACCGCACACTATGAAGGTCGACATAAAAACTAAAGAACTCACGCGACGTTTCCGAAGCAGCTTCGAGAAAGGAAAGTGAGAGTCATTGACCTTCATACATAATTTCATATCAACGGTAAGAGCGAAAGTAAAGCTATCAAATTTCTTTACTACCCTTCCGTTCACATTCGACGTTGCGGTGTGATTTAAATCTTATATATATTACTACTTATTCATAAGTTATTATTCGACAAAATAAGATAATTAATGAAATAAAAATGCCATACAATAAAGATATGATGACCGAATACGCTGATCTTAATTGAAGGACATACTATTCAAATTCAAACAAGTGCAAAGGGAAACACGGTACCTACTGTTTTTTCAACCGCTGTATTTGTGTTCGTTAATTATCTCGATGAAGGACAGCATCGCAAAGAATTAAGAATATATGCATATATTAGAAATAATTAAGATTGCCAGTACGTACTAGAGTCCTCCTCCTCAAGCGAAAGAAACATAAAATTATACAAAGTTAAACTTATCGAAATAGCTTATATAAATAGTTAAGAATATTTGTTCCGGTAACGGCAATAAAACTTTATATAAGGATATTTAATTTTTTTATGACGCAATAAATAGCAGGAAACGATTAGGTGTCACATAAAATTGAATAATAAGTTTATTTTTTACTTAAAATAAAACCGTAAGATTTATCTTATGAATTTAACTCTACTCTAGAATCTTGAATACCTCTATTTGCTGTACAGATTAAATATTATAAATACACAAAATGAGTGAGTAAATTTTGCGAAAAAAATGCAATATTGGTTTGTGAGCGAGATTTCGTCATTCTTATATTATACTTCTTATACCATGTTAAATATTTATTATACCGACTTATTTACATTATCACTAAACGATTTCGAGAGCTTTGTCGATTTGAAATTACATACCTTTGAGATTTAGTCAAAATTGTTTGCAAGTATCTTTTCCAATAAGGTACCTGTACCTTACCTACTATAAAAAGATTAAAAACATTTAGAAAGCCTTCAATTATAATAGAAGTTTGTTGTAAACATGCATCATCACGCATGCAAAGTTATATATGTGAATATCGACAATAGCGTCTGAAAGTGCTAATAGATGGAAAGCTGCCAATTTGTAAATAGAAACTAACGCTTAAAAAATATCTGTATTAAATTTAACATATTAGAACTTTTTAGTAAGAATATAATTATTAAATTTATAACAAAATATTGAAAAAATATCGACCACTGGACAAACTCAAAGAATTAATTATTTTTTTTTTACTAGAATCAACTTTAAACAATATACATGTGTAAAATGTCAGTTTATCTAACACAGATACATTCAACATTTATCCAAGCAAAATAGTACAATTAACAATGAACGGTCATCTTTGCCCGTAATAAAGATTTATAGGGTTGGCAACCCTATATACCCTACCGTAACAGCCTGTGAATGTCCCACTGCTGGGCTAAAGGCCTCCTCTCCTCTTTTTGAGGAGAAGGTTTGGAGCTTATTCCACCACGCTGCTCCAATGCGGGTTGGTAGAATTCACATGTGGCAGAACTTCAGTGAAATTAGACACATGCAGGTTTCCTCACGATGTTTTCCTTCACCGTAAAGCACGAGATGAATTATAATCACAAATTAAGCACATGAAAATTCAGTGGTGCTTGCCCGGGTTTGAACCCACGATCATCGGTTAAGATTCACGCGTTCTTACCACAGGGCCATCTCGGCTTTTTACATACCCTAATTTTTTTTTATATACCCTAATATAAAAAATCTGAATTCGACATTAAATTAGGATGGATAACATTATTTTTTTCCTAATAATTAGATAAATCTATTGAACTATTATTGTATTCAGATGCGTGCCGAGATCTTTATAAATATCAAATAATATAAATAAATTTTAATTAATTAAATATTATATTTGAAAATAGAATAAGTTGTTATTGAAAAATTGGCCGGACACCAATGTAAAAAGCAACACATGTTCGCTTTAAACTGGGAACCTGGCAATCCTATCCATAAAGGTAAGAACCATTATTTACAATATAAATTTTAACTCCTATGTAATTTAAGCTTTTTGATCGAGGGTTTTAATATTTTGATGGTATGTAGGCAATTAACATCAAAAACATTGGCTCTGTAAGAAATATTAGATTTTTTTATATCGCCTTTATGCCACCAATCTTGGGAACTAAGTAGTTCCTTTAAGCCCAATCACCAACTAAAAAACATTGCTTAGGCTAAGTTTATTTTTATGGTAACTGTTTGCTTAAACTTCTTTCATTTTTGTAGTCTGTTAAATATTAATGAACAAACCTATGTCAATAACTACTTGAAGACGGACTTAAGTAATTTGTAGATGATCAAGGTAATTCTTAGATACATATTTAATTTATTGTGCTCGTGGAACTCACAAAGAATATCCATATATTCTAAGAATATAAAGAGCGAGATTATATTTATTCATAATGATTATGAATAATACCGAGTTACGCACTATAGCTCGTTTATTATTCAATAGAGGTTCCATAGAGAATTTGCTGTAAGTACCCGCATAGTACTTATTTCATAGAAATTTTATGACGTAAATATTCTTCTATGTAATTAAGTATAATATTTATACTTATAGGACATTTCTAAAGTACTTATTAAAAATATTCAATTTTTAATTTCATATTTCATTTATTTTATTATTATGTATATACTTTATAATTAACAGTATATTGTCAATACGAAAAGTTTCCTTGAAAGCAAGGCAAAATATATTTAAATAACCTTCGAAACGAATTCTTTTTTAAAAACTAAAAATGTAATAAGACTAATATGATATAAGCAGGCCTTATTGCAAATGTATAAAAATACGAAATCGTAAAATAATATTTTTTCAAGATTCAAATTACATTTATTAATAATAATTTTCACAACAATCGCAACAATAAAAGCACAGTACAGTACAGTAACAGCCTGTAAATGTCCCACTGCTGGGCTAAGGCCTCCTCTTCCTTTTTGAGGAGAAGGTTTGGAGCTTATTCCACCACGCTGCTCCAGTGCGGGTTGGTGGAATACACATGTGGCAGAATTTCGATGAAATTAGACACATGCAGGTTTCCTCACGATGTTTTCCTTCACCGAAAAGCACGAGATAAATTATAAACAGAAATTAAGCACATGTAAATTCAGAGGTGCTTGCCCGGGCTTGAACCCACGTTCATCGGTTAAGATTCACGCGTTCTTACCACTGGGCCATCTCGACACGCTATACCTAAACTTCTAAGCAATATGAAATAAATAATATGAAAAAAATGTAGATACATTTTCTTTCTTTATATTGATTAAAAAACATAAATTCAGTCAGTTTTGAAAAGACAAGATCAGCGTAGTCAAAATTTGTCTGCACAATTATTTAACCTGTTGTGTGTGCGTTGCTTCCTAATTATTTTCCATTATTTATTTACAGATATCTTTTAGCTCCAAATTTGTTTTTCAGCGTTATTCGCCTATTATATCAAAGACACTTTGATATATGTCATACATAAAGGTTTTTTTTTATACATGGCAAACTATTTACTTAATTAAGTGCACACCCTTAAAATGTATGTCGTAAAAATGCCCTAACATAATGTAGTTACTGACCAATATCTTCTCGTCCTAAGAACTATAGGTAAGAGAGTCTGTGTCTATATAAGTATAAGATATTAATAATGAAAGAAAACATTTAATGATTTTATTTTCTGTATTACAACTTTTTTAGCCTCGGTATATGTGTGGACAGCGCGGCGAGTGTGTAGGGCTGCCATTCAAAACTTAGTAACGTGATCTAAGAATTGATTTAAAGGCATTAATTCATTCAGGCAGCTTGATGACCTTGCTCTGTAATCGGTTCCAATTCGACGAATAATTCAAACTAAGCTCAGATATATTTATTCTCTGATTTATATTTAATTTCGTGTTATTTTTACAAGTGGAAAACTTTGTAGCTAACATTGGCTGTATAATCAATGCATACATACATGCTAATCGACGGGTAACAGTATTGCCAACTATCCATTTAAGGGAATCTTCCTAACAAAGACAGATTTCAAAGACCATCACTATATATATATTTACATATTATGTATTTGGAATAAAAACACGTATACATTTTCAGACTTGGTAATATTTTCATTATTTATTCAAAACCAGACAGTTCAATGACCGCTGTGAGGGCAGTTATATAAAATAACAAAAAAACTTATTGAGTATAAATTGAGAATAAATACAAATAACGAACAAAGGTAGCAACAGTACATCGTCATAATCACTGTGTTAATAATTTATTTATTCTGTAAGAAAATGTGAAGAATAAAAACGAACCGCAAATATATACATAATTAAAGTCATATTTCATAGATTAATTACTTTTATTGTCAAAATAGTAACTGTTTATTTGAAAAGTAAAATAAAATTTAATTAAATAAAATTACCACACGCATCTTCACCCGCGTGTTAGGGTAGGGGATAGTAGGCAGGTGATGGGGAGGTATCTAATATTATTTCCTGTACCCCGGACAACGGGGTACAACAAAAATTTTGCATACAAAATTTTATTTTATTTTAAGCTGGCTTGTAAGAACTTGGGTATATGTTAAGTCATATAAATAAGTGAAATCTTTGATGTATCAGTAAGCCGCTAATCATTTGTAAAGGTGAGTAATTCAAAAACATACAATTTGTCTTGGCAAATTGAAGAATTATTCACATGCGGTCGAGTCTACTTATTCGTATGCAAGGCAAGTTTCTTTCTCTAGAGTCAAACGCCTCTTTGTCAAGTACATATAGTAATTTATGTGTCATGGGCGACCTCGGGGTGTTGAACTGAGAATTAATCGCTAATTTTCGAAAAAAATATAATGTCCTCCAGACCGATTTCGGCCACGGCGGCTAATCTTAAGAAAGATTAGCCAACTACGCAGGAGATATTGTAGTGCACAAGTGTGTGCGCAAACACAGGTGTACTCTCTATTCCCTAACTCTCATAATCCGATGGGACGGTAATCCGATACGACCGGAAAGAGCTCAGGCGCAGGACCAACGGCTTTACGTGCTTTCCGAGGAACGGGAGTGAACACACTTCCAACTTCCAGACTCCGGGCTGCTACTGAGAGTTTTCTGACAGAAAAACCCAATAACTTTTTATTGGCCCGACCTGGGAATCGAACCCAGGACTCCGATTCTGCGGCCTTACACCAAGCAACTAGACCAACGAGGCAGTCGTCGAAAAAAATACCTGTAATGTAATTCAGAAGATTGGCGTAAATGTCAATAATGCTAAAAATATAATATGATATCGAATGACAATATATTTAAATGCTCATGAGTTCTTAAACATTAATTAATATGACGTGGCCTTCGTCGTTTTAAATCATATAAAAATACAACATAAATGTTTTTCCTTGCGGTTAAGGTTGAATTTAAAAATTATATTATTTATAATGTATAGTTCACTTACTAAAGAGTTAATAAAAAGAATAATATTGTAAAATATTATATTTAAAATTCTTATTAGTCTCTAAATCATTAGTTATACTACCAAGTACTAATCAAGTACAAGTACAAAATATGAGTAAATACACGTAGATAGATGTATCCCCCTTTTTTTAAATAATATTCCATAAAAATATTATGTATTCTATCTGTGACTTTATCAATACGTCCGAACTGTCATAAGCGCTTAAATTTAACTGTACTTTTAGCGGCCTTTTGTTTACAGTCTACCTACCTAGTTTTTAATAGTTTGTTAATATTATTTATATAAAGAGTTCAAATATTTTAACACATAGGTATAGCGTTCTAGAACGCTTATCATTCACCATAAAATCGGAATTTATATTATAACTTCCAACTGTGATACATTGTGATACATTATCTAAGATTAAATAAAATGCAAATAACAAATAATTATTACGAAATGAAACTCAATGACTGTTTTTATAATAATGCACACGTTTAGCGAAATCAAAACTAAAAGGAAAGCTGTAGATATTTGCGTCTTACTTTCTCTTTCATTTGCCAGTAAGTGAAAGATTTGTACCTACCGGTAAGGTAGGAGTTAAAATATCTACAGGATGCTGTAATTTTTACAGGTTTAATATTGCCTTTCTAATAAACAACGTTATAAACTAAATTAGTAGAAAGTTATTTGCAATAGCTACTACAATAAAAATAACTAAGTATATAATGCATTTATATATATTACTAGCTACTCGCCCCGCGTTTATATGGAAGGATAAAGGATAAAAATATATAAAGGAAAAATCATGTGCTTACGCAGAACCCACCAAATCATCACAATCGGATCAATGATTGAGTAACTCATACAGGACAAACATGTAAAGTATTATTTTTATTTATAAAGATATCGTAATGACTTACTGAGCATTCATTAGCTCACCATACTTAGTGATTACGAATACCGCTTGGCACAGATAGTTTATAAACTCAGGTTCTAATGTGTTCACTATGACTTGCTATACCTATTTCAGTTTACAGCATTGTAATTGACACAATCATCAGTCATGCCTAAGAACCGGCATTACCAATATTTTACGATACGTAGGTATACCACGGGCAGAGTTTAATGTATTAGCTTATTTTTTTCCAAAAAATTAATGATACATCGCAACTCATGCCGTAAATTGGATAATAATTATTAAAATTAACGTTTTAAATTAAATTCAATAACGATTCTCCAGGGTAACCAAACTTCACGGTAGCATGAGAAAGCGATCCCGTGGCACTCCTCGTTAAGACGGAAAGGGTACCGCTGATTTTTTAGTGGGTTATCCGATGTTCGGGGCGCACTCGGCGCCTTGGACACCCTGTTCCCGTGGGGAAAACGCGCTACGCGTTTTCAATAAAAAAAAGAAGAGGTAACCAAGTTTGACGATAAATATCACTTTGTTGATACTGAACTAAGATTGCGAGTATTCTGAATTCTCATTGTTGTTCGTATTGGGACTATTAAAATCTCTTTATGCGCATATTTCTAGGGTTTTTATTTTAGTACTTTGCGAATGAAAACATAAATAAGGAAATACGTAAATTTTATATTCATAAATACAACCGTTTCAAGTAGGAAGCTATTATAATTAAACCTCTAAAAGTGGTTTTCTGTCCCTTTTAATTACTTACGAAACAATTACTCACAAACAAAACATATAAAATTAAATAATTAAAATGATCACAAAAAAATTATTTTCTTTTTTATAGTATATAGACAATAAATATATAAAGAATTAAGCCCATTTATTGATTGTCAAACCAACCCAACCAATTTTTCGAAACAAATACCTCAAACCAAAGGAACTGGCGATAGAAACGCATTTCAATTAGCGATTATTGTTTTTTACTCTTAAAAAAAAAAGTGGCAATCATTTCTTACCGAGGGTGTGTCATTATAAATAAAGTCGTTAGTTTTAGAGCCTTTAACATAGAAACGTCTAAATATAAGCTGACTATAATATTATCTGTAAATATAGTCGACTATTAGTTACAATAATTAACGATTACTTACACTTCTTTTTTAATTTTACTTTTCAGTTTTTTTTAATTTTCTGGGATCCCAGTGAAATAACATAAGTCTTCTTTGCCAAAGAAAAATATTACTAACAAACTAAAAAGCATTGATAACCGACCCCTTCACCGTTATTACCCCTTAATTTTAACGGGAGCCCTACAGGACTCTATTTATAAACTAATACCTCTTCTACAGGACAAAGACTGAAATGTTTCTGTTTGTTTTAATATCGACTGCGTCACTACATAGTAGAATGTCATAGGACATTACACTGTGGAAGTAACTATAAAATACATCAGGCAAGCCGTATCGACATTAGCTGCAAGTGTTAATATTTTTGACCGCATTATGTATGCTACAGAGCTGAGTCCACTTGCCAATCTATTAATATGTGGAAACTATTCTAGTTTAATTTATCTTTAGTTGTAATTTACGCACTATTTTAAACGATGAATATTATTCCATAAATTTTGTCTCATTTTTTTCATCATTGTGTCCGGATCAAAGATCAACCGAACCGATCTCAGTTAAGGTCAATACGGAGCATTAGTATTTACATTTATTCATTTTGTTTTCCTTTTTACATAACAAAACAAAGGTGATTATCACTTATATAATGACGTCAAATTTAAACAGATGAACAGAAAAAAAATCTATTACGAACAAATGAAAACAAAAAGTGTGCTTACTATAAAAACTTAAGGCCACCTTCGAGATGAAAATAACAAAAGATTTACGACTAAATGTCATAATGTTATGTACGCAACAATACAATACGAGTATACGCAAAGTCGCAAATGAATGTTTGTCTGATTACCATGAAAGTTAGTACATACCTATCTAGTACATATCTATATATAATTTTTATGAAGAAGGATATTTTACTATTGTTTTACTTCGCCACCAGAAGGCGCTGCAGCACATCAACTAATCACCATGAACATTGGTGTATATACAGGCAGAACAACATCTACTATGCTAGTATATTTTTATCCGTGCAGTGACGGAGAAAGAATACATTTCACTGCCCCTCTCTTTCCCATGGGTGTCGTAAGAGGTGACTAAGGGATATCTGAGCGACCATCTGCTCATCTGGTGGTAGGATGCTAACATCCGCCTGGCTTGTTACCACCGTACGCATGGTGAAAAACTCGTGAAGTGGCTTGCAGCCGCGTTTCGAGGTCAGCCAGCGTACAGCCAGAGCCCGAGCGAGTATTGCCACGTTGGGTGTTTGTCCAATTGGAGACGGCTGTTGAACCAATGCCGGGGGAAACTGTATTGACCTGCCGGACAGGGAGACCCGAAGAAACGGCTGTTCCGCTGGCCGCCCGTGGCATAGTACAGGGGCCCGAGCGTGCCTAACCAGCTCGTGAGGCTGCCCCACTAGGCCACGAATAATCTCGGGGTGGACCGTCGTGCCGGTTGGTGACCGGTAGGTGGGGTCCCGGCGGCCACTTCCGGGGGGGTTCGGGGGCCCCTCCGTCCGGCGGGTCAGTGTATTTTTCCTTTTGGCAACCACTTGGGGAAACACGCCTCCACATTTTGCCCATCCCTATCGTGGCAATACATCGCTCGCTTCACGTCTCTTTTCCATTTCATTTTTCCCAAATGGCGCAACAAAACAGAAATAACGGTCGTACAGCGGTGCACACCCCCACCATACCCTCGCTGTTTGAGGTCGAGTTCTCTAACATCCGAGGACTCCACACTAACCTCAACGCTGTCCACCACCATCTCGAGACAGCACGGCCAGCAATGTTTTCACATTTGTTGTTTCTCACGGAGACACAAATACTCCGTCCTGCCGATACCAGCTACCTTAATTATCCCGGCTACACGCTTGAAGAATCCTTCAAAGCGAAAGCCGGAGTATGCTTGTTCGTCAGGACGGATGTTTGCTGTCACCGACTGCGCTGCTTGGAGGACCCCTCCTTCTCCATGTTGATGGTACGTGTGGACCTGGTTCGTCAGAGCCGAGTCTACGTGTGCCTCTACAGATCCCACAATGGTGACTTGGAGACAAGTCGATTATTTGACCATCTTAGTCGGGTGGCAGATGCTGCGCAAGAGCAATTTCCTAACGCGGAATTGGTGTTTTTGGGGGATTTTAATGCTCACCACGAATCCTAGTTGAAATCCCTCAAAACTGACCATGCTGGAAGGACTGCTCATGCTTTTGCTCTCACACATGACTTGGCTGGTTGATCAGCCCACCAGGATCCCAGACATTGATGGGCAAGCACCTTCTCTACTGGACCTTCTGCTGACTTCTCACCCGGTGGAATATCAGGTTGTGGTTCAGGCTCCTCTTGGCTCTTCGGATCACAGCCTTATTTCTACCAGAGTGCCACAGGCCAAGCTGCCGCCACTAGCGGTATGCAAACGTCGCGTTTGGCACTATAAGTCGGCGGATTGGGACGGTATGCGCGATTACTATGCGTCGGTCCCTTGGAAGGAACGTTGCTTCAGTGGGAATGACCCGACAGCTAGTGCCGCTGCTGTTGCTGGCGAGATCATGCTGGGAATGGAATACTACATTCCTAGCTCAGATCTCGTCAGTAGGAGTACGCGTAACCGTTGGTTCACTCGTGAATGTGCCGATGCTGTATCATCTAAGCAGGCGGCATATCGCAAGTGGATCAACGGCTGCATAACCGCGGCATCTAACATTGACTCACTGAAAGCAAACTATAATAAAAATTCCAAGTCCTGTAGAAAGGCATACACGAGAGCGGATGCACAGCGCATTGTACAGATTGGTCATGACCTTGTTTCGCATCCTAGGGGCTCCCGTAGCTTCTGGCGTCTGACCAAGTCTGTGCAAAACAATTTCTGCCAACCTTCGCTGCCACCGCTCAGAAATCCGGACGGATCGCTAGCTCACAGTCCGCAAGAGCAAGCTGATCTCCTGGCTAAACTCTTTGCCGACAATTCCGTCATCGATGATTGTAGTGCACTGCCACCTACAATACCTGCATGTGGCCATACGATGCCTGACATTAAAATCAGGCAACGTGATGTGCGTGCGGAGCTGCAATCACTTGATGTACGGAAAGCTAGCGGTCCCGATGGAATACCAGCCATAGTGCTGAAGAAGTGCGCAGCGGAGCTGTCTCCTGTGTTAACGCGCCTGTTCCAACTTTCTCTCTCTTCGGGAAGTGTGCCGGAGGCTTGGAGAAGAGCTAATGTGCAAGCGGTTCCCAAAAAAGGGGATCGGTCTGACGCGGCAAATTATCGGCCAATAGCTATCACCTCAGTACTTTGTAAGGTGATGGAACGGATTTTAAACAACCAACTGATCCATTACCTAGAAGATCACTCTATAATTAATGATCGCCAATACGGGTTTCGACCAAAACGGTCCACAGGTGATCTTCTAGCGTACGTAACGCACCTCTGGGGTGAAGCTATCGACAAGCATGGAGAATCGTTGGCTGTCAGCCTCGATATCTCCAAGGCTTTCGACAGGGTCTGGCACAGAAGTCTTCTCTCCAAGCTGCCGGCATATGGTCTGCCTGCTCAGCTATGCACCTGGATTGCCAGCTTCCTACACAAGCGTAGCCTTCGTGTTTTAGTTGATGGTTGCGCTTCACAATTCTATGTAGTGAATGCTGGAGTCCTCCAGGGATCTGTGCTATCTCCCACACTCTTTCTTTTGCATATCAATGATATGCTCTCTCTTGGGAACATACATTGCTATGCAGACGATAGTACAGTGCATGGTGGATACCACGGACGCGCAGTGGCTGGGCGAGCGGAAATTGAGGAGAGGCGGAAGAATCTTGTCATTGAACTCGATAGGACGTTAGAGCTCATCGCCAAATGGGGCTCTAATAATCTTGTTGAGTTTAATGCCAAGAAAACACAGGTATGCGCTCTCACGGCGAAAAAGTCAACATTTTCCCCTCTTCCCTCCCTCTGTGGTACTCCGCTGGTGATGCAAAGCAAAATCGCCATGCTGGGGATTGACGTTCGCTGCGACCTTAGTCCAAGGGATTACATCGAGGCTGTTATAAAAACAGCTTCACGGAAACTCGGAGTTCTGAACAAGGTGCGGCGCTTTTTCACGCCACAACAACTGTGCCTGCTGTACAAAACACAGGTACGGTCTTGCGTGGAATATTTCTCGCACCTTTGGGATGGCTCCGCTAAGTACCTACTTGAGGCCTTGGAACGGTTGCAGCGACGTGCCGTACGCATTATTGGCGACGTAAAGGTCACAAACACCCTTGAACCTTTACAATTGCGTCGTGAGATAGCAGCACTGAGCGCTTTCTATCGACTGTATCACGGCGAGTGCTCTGAGGAATTATTCTCTCTAATTCCTGCTTCCCCCTTCCTTCTTAAGTCCACGCGAGCTGGTTCTCGATGTCACCGCCTAACTGTGACATCAATTCCATCGCGAACAAAGAAATTTGGCAACTCCTTTCTTTGTCGCACTTCCAAAAAATGGAATTCCTTACCAGCTCACGTGTTCCCCTCCTCTTACAACCCGGGTTCCTTCAAACGAGGCGTGAAGAGGCATCTTGCGGGCCGGCAAGGCGAAGGCGGCTAGTGCAGAACGTTTTTCCCGAAAAAAAAAAAAAATACCTGCGCATATATATGTATCATATCATTAGGATCAAACTATTTTAATGAGAAGTAAAACAACATAATGTTGCTTAACACGGACTGTAGATAATTGCAAAAGAACAAAGATTAATTTCTTGCAGTGATTAAAAGCATGCGAGATTAAAGATCATGCAGTCAATGTATATATTAAGGTTCGCGGTTATATTGTTTTAAGTTGTATATAAGTATCAAAACGTTTCTATAAAATTTTAAGTCCCTTACGAATAAAAGATACTCAATGCTTCGTATTCTATTTTCAAATGTAATGATGTTATTGTTTAATTAGTATTTACCGGTAAAATAAGTTTTTTTTACTAATTGTAATATTATTATAATAGGTTTTTTTATAAAAGTCGGACTGGCAAACAATCTTGTAATAAGTCAGTGAACCTATAGGAAATATTAACCATTCCTAATACCGCTCTTACGCCATCAACCTTGGGAACTAAGAAGTTTCGTCCATTGTGCCTGTAATTACATTGACTCACTCACCCTTCAGACCGGAACACAATAATACTAAGTAGTACTGTTTTGCAGTAGAATAAATGATGAGTGGATGGTACCAACCCAGAAGGATAAAATACTACCATCGAATTAATAACCTTTATTATTAAAGCTATAAATATTATATCTTTTAAAACATCATCAATCTCAGTGACAGGTTTAAAATAAAATATTACTTAAAATACAAAAGAAATTAATACATAAATCAAATTTTATTGCAACGCTAGAGAAGTTTATTTAAAAGAAAAAATATGTTAAATGATTTTCGTGTTTATTTTTCTTTTCAATAAATATTCGTTGATTTAATAGTAGTTTCCGACTCAAAGCTTGTGCTGTCTACAATATTAACAGGTATATAACAAAAGTCGAAAGGTCAAAAAAGGTCAATTTATACAATTTAAACAAGACTATGGCGAACACAAAATTACGTAATATATTATTTATTTGTTTTTTTTTATTTAAAAGGCTCCCACAAAGCATAAATCAAAATCAATGTGAAATAGGTACATATTGGATAGAGGATTTATTGATTTATTTTAGGCGTTCAAATACTTCACCTGATGGTAAGTGATCACCATAACCCATAGACACTGCGACTGTTAGAAATTACACTGCCAATGTGCTGCCAACTACGGAATCTAGTTATGACCTTTGTGCCTGTAACAACACTGGTTACCTCACTATTTAAGCCGAAACACAGTAATACAAAGTATTGCTGTTTAGCGGAAGAAAATGTATGTAATTTAAATAAAATAGAAAAAAAATTACATATATGTATTATATAGAGGACTAATTTAAACACACACTACCGACACATTTACTGAAATATAGCCACGTAATATCTTATCAACGTAGAAAAAATATTTTGGTATCATTAGTTTTATATCTTTTATTAAATTTGTTATTATAAATCTTTTTAATTAAATGACGGAAGTTGAAACTCATGTTGATTTCATACTTGATTGTTTATTGATATGTTGTAGCATCTGGTAGACAATATCTAAGTATCAAATGGTGATTTACAAACATTAATCGTAACGACTGACATTGCTGTACCGTTATGGAGAGCGTAATGAGTGTCCCATCGCTATTAACCCGATAATACCATTGAATCTATCATTGTCAGTAATCGTAGCCTTGAAGTGTACCATGCAACGAATATATTCATTAGCTATAAAGTATATACGTAACTACAGTACGATGCTTTTGTTAACTTTATACGTATCCATAAAGAAAAATAAGTATATAATATAATCAATTGTAAACTTATCTATACTTATATACGAGTCAAAATGACCCAGTGGTTCGAAGATGTGAATCTTAACCGAAGATTAAGTTCAATTAATCGGTTCAAGCCCGAGCAAGCATTGCTGAGTTTTATGTGCTGAGCTGTCTGTTAATGTATAATTTATCCCGTGATAGGTGGTGAAGGGAAATATCGTGAGGATGCATGTATGCAGGTTGCATGTGTCAGATGAAAATCTGCCTCCCGTCTATCTGCATATATACGTCAAATCCGAAACTTGACGAATAAAATATAATTGTAAACAGCGTCCACAAAAAGTAATTAACACAATGTATAATCTTATCCATCAATCATATGAATCGGAATTATTCTAACGCATACTTGCAATTTTGCAGATAATAGATAAAGTATTTAATTTTTATCACAGATTATGTTAGGTAATTATTACGAACTATAATATCATCGATAAAAAAATAATGATATGTTTATAAATATATACGTAAAATAATTAAAATCCACATTTAATTCCTAAGTACCTACGTACTATGATTTTAATTTATCTCAAACGATACAATAAATCACGATTCATATTTTAAATATATGGAAATATAATTCGCCATTATTATCGATACTTATATAACTCTTCTGATCAAAATAAATATTCGATATAAACAAATAAAATATCCAAGGGAGATATCACTTAAAAAAATCAATTAATAGTCTTAAAGAAATAAAACTTAATAGGTAAATATACTAAGATGTATTTTTACCAATGGCCTGTGCAAAGTTTAAACTACTTTGTGGGTTTGCTTTTTTTTATTTGGTCCACACTAATAACAAATGTTAAATAAAAGCTTGTAAAAATAAACATTACAAATACATAGAAAACACATAAAAATATTGAAAATATACTTTGCTTTGTTTAACGTTTATTTTTATAACCTGAACCTAGAAAATTATATCCGAATCCGAAAAAAAGCTCAAATAGATTGGATATTTATTTGAAAAAACAGGCATACAAAATACAAAGATAATGGGAGATACAATAAAGACACGGACAAAACGACAAAACACTAAAAGAAAACATTAAAAAATAACAGTTTTAATTTTGATCTTATTCCTTTTTCATTTATTGGCTTTGTGCAAACTGTCTAAGTAGGAGCCACCCACTCATCAGATATTCTGCCGCAAAACAGCAGTACTTGGTATTGTTGTGTTTCGGTTTGAAGGGTGAGTGAGACAGTGTAATTGCAGGAACAAGGGACATAACATCTTAGTTCCCAAGGTTGATGGCCCATTGGTGATGTAAGCGATGGTTAAGATTTCTTACCAAGCCAATGTCTATGGGCGTTGGTGACCACTTAACTTAACAGGTAGCCCATATGCTCGTCCTATTCTATAAAAAAGTTAAAATATTTAACATGGCTTAATGAGCAATTTCGTGACGGTGTGTAATTTAACTTCTTTGAAAAAATAAGTAGGTTGACTTTTGTACCTTGCTGTAATATATTTTTTTAAATTCAATTACAAAAATATCACACATATTATTTATACAGAGAACACAATAGATATCGTCCTACAATAATGATAGTAAAAATATTTGTGACGTGAGAATAGTCTTAGCAGATAAAGTAGAAAGTAGGCACAGAAAAATGGATCAAGTGAAATAATTTTACCCATCAGCAGTTACAATACAGTAAAGCTATAAAAAATATATTAAATATATAAACATGACTTATGTTGTGTAATACCACTTTATTATAAATGCCAAAACGGTTTTATTTCTTTCAAATATTTTATTTAAAAGAACATGAAATTCACGCTGGTCTCGTCAATCCTCTAAATATAAAGTGTGTGATACTACGAAGCTTTGCTTCTTATACTATAATATAATATTATAAACTAAAACCTTTTCCGAAACGTGCATCTATTATTATAAATTTTATGTACATATACTGGCTAAGTTTTTTTTTCAGTTACATTACAAAAAAACTCTCCTCATTTGTTATTATAAATAAATATATAACATAAATTTATCAATATTTATCGAAGCTTAAAACAAACTCAATAACCTTATTGAGTTAACGTTCCAACTACTTTCAACAGTTTTTAGAAAGGTGTTTTTCCAAAGCTGAAATTCAATAGGTAAATGACTTGTGAATTAAGATAGGTCATGTTTTAAATATGTACTCACAAATTTCAATTTTTACCTTACTATGGTGAACCCAAAAGGAGGATGAATATCAGAAATGTACCTATGCATGTATGTTTATCTGTTCCCGCATGTTTTCTAAGCTACTAATTATAATAACTCCATATTGTCAACCGTTATTGATGCCAGTAAGTAAAAAAGATAATATATTTTCGTTCCAAGGAACGTACGGATTATACTTAAGCTTCGCAGGAGTAGAATCCAATATTTTCCGAAACAAACTATATGATGAATACTAACTCAATGATTTCATAACTTAGCCAGTAATTTATAATAGTATCTGACACTGAATTGTAGAACATTACAAAACAGCGTTACAATCTGGCATACATACAATCTGGTCGACACTGGCAAGTGTGCGAGTTTTTTTTTACAGAAAAATAATTTAATTTGAGCTTGAAAATAAAATTTATTAATTACTACCTACTTATGTTTTTTTATGTTTTCAAAGTGGATGTGAGTGGTTTTTATTTTTAATTTCAGATATTTTTTTGTTAGAGTAAATTATTAATTAGATTTATTAAATATCATTTTTATATCCATTTGTATAAAAATATCGATTACCTATAAAACACCTATTCTCAAAAAAAAGTTCAGGTAAATAGTTTTTTTTTTTAATCTAAATATAAATAAGTATAAAAACTCACCCCTAATACTACTGCGTTTTCCAAATAATAACTTTAATAAAATCCTTAATGAAGCTATATGTGTCCAGTTACGCGTACAGCGACGACGTTACTTTTCGAGTTGGTATGCGTGCACTCTCGGCAGCGACGCGTGATACGAACTGTGTGGCAGCCGATAGTCGAGAGTCGCACGGCGGAAGACGGAGTCCGGTGGGGTACATGGTGATTGTGTTCTTGATAACAAATCGTGGGATACAGACATAACACATCTCACCATTCACGCAATGTGTAGAAAACAGACTTGAACTCTGAATGACGTTCATTCGAAAGTCTTTGGTTATTGTATTGTGGGTTACGGTGCAGTAAAATGCACATTTTACGTTTTATTATTATGTTACTAAAGTTGTATTTACATTAAAGGCAATTGACGACTGTCATCGAGATTTTGAAATCAATTCAAGATTAATTCGATTTTCACCTAAGTTAAATTTAATAACCATATATAAGCGCCAATTGAAATACTGAATTATGAATCAATTTGCCGCTTAAATTAGTACACAGATATTGTTATGTAGTAGTAGGATCTCCCTTAAAACAAACATTTCTTATCTTGAATAATAGTTATTGTACAGAGGCATGTAGGTCAATTTGCATCTTTACTGTAAATCTGTGTCTTTTGTAACCAGATTTAAAGTAATAAACAGGCCACAAAAAATCTAATTATATGAGTAACATTTTAACATCACCTTTAAGTCAGGGTGGAAAACACTGCCGACTGCGACACAGTTGACACTGGTACAGTCGTCAAAGTAATCTCTCTTATAATACAGTACAGTACAGTAACACTCTGTGAATGTCTCACTGCTGGGCTAAGGCCTCCTCTCCCTTTTTGAGGAGTAGGTTTTGGAGCTTATTCCACCACGCTGCTCCAATGCGGGTTGGTGGAATACACATGTGGCAGAATTTCAGTAAAATTAGACACATGCAGGTTTCCTCACAATATTTTCCTTCACCGTCAAGCACGAGATGAATTATAACCACAAATTAAGCACATGAAAATTCAGTGGAGCTTGCTCGGGTTTGAACCCACGATCATCGGTTAAGATTCACGCGATCTTACCACTGGGCCATCTCGGCTTATCTCGTATCTCTTATAATGTATCTATTCAATTATATTCATTGCTATTATTTAACTTAAATTAAGTGGTAATTTGTAAAATTAATAGTAATAAATAAATAAAAAATATATAAGTTATTTCAAAATATCTAAATGACTGCAACTGTTGATATACCTAATAAATATAACTAAATATATTCTAAACTTATATTTAAATATTATATCTTTTTTTAATTTATATTATTAAATATTACAAGAATGTTAATAATTGTCTATATTTCTTCAATTCAATAGAATGTAGACGATAAAATATCAAAGCAATATTCAGAATTTAACGCAAAACTACATGTCAAGTTGCGAGGCACTGCAAGCAATTTACATGATTGTTTCAAGGACAATGATATACCTAATTATAATAATCACTCACGTAGCATGTCCAAGCGAACATCACCTCAATGATGCCTGTAATTGAACGAACGTTGATCAATGCTCAAGCGGCTGTTGATCGACAGCCAATGTCATTAAGAAGCCAATATCAAATCATCGTTTTCCATGATCGTGAAAAGTACAGCCTTATTAGGTTTTTTTTTTAATTACACTTACTGAGTCTCAATCCATATTTCAGTTAATAAACGATTGAAGTTGTGTCGATTCACGTGGATTTGTATTTGTTTTTTATAAAGAATAGGTAGGTGGAAGGGACGAACAAATACCACCTAAATAAAACGGAGAAATATTACCCATTCCTCACAACGCCATAGCGTATCGGGCTTATCAAATAAGTCAGGTCACTGGTTGCATGGGATACCCTTTAAAAACCTTAGCAATTTTCAAATAACAATTGGTTTCCGACTACACTGTTCTTTTAGCTCAGATGGAGCCCGTATGGAAAGAGGGTGGGCTTTTCCGTAACGGTTCTCTTAAAGGTATAATAAAAAGGGCTCTGGTCAATATCAAACTTTTTTGCTCCTATCGAGCCCCATGGAATTACTCGTGATGTTGGTAAAAGACCCGATGGACTAGCTTCCCTAGAAACGGGGACAGGCACTAGTGTCGGACGCTACATTTGCATGTGTGACATATAAGGCCCATCTTAAATCAGAAAACAATGCTCAAGGCCGATGCCACAGCGGGATGAGCTGAAAGCAAAACAAGAAAGTAATATTTATTTTTTATTTTAAATTATGTGTTTCTTCCATTGGAATTTGAAACACTTGAACCTTGAAATAATATATATAATATAATAATAATAATGCAAAACCTTTATTCAAAATATACCACGACGTATTATTGTCTCCACTGGTGACAGTATTATTGATGGATGACAAGGAAGTGCGGTTCATCGGGGAAATGCTGTTACCATTCTTGCCAACGTTCTCCGCGGTTACTATGATTTTTACAGTATATTTTTTTAAATTTTATGTAATAAATTCATAATTGTCTATTATACTTTAAAATTTAAAGAAATTATTACCAGAAATGTAAATTTGAATATAAAATAGCGGTGATTACACAAGTAATAGTTAGAAACAAAACTAAAGGCGATTGTTATAATGATACACGTACGTACTTGTATATGCTAATAACAATCCAGATACAAATCTGATTATTATTTATCAAAAAAAATATCTCGTAATAAATAATTAAGTATTATCAATCATGGATTTAATAACAGGCTAATCTTATAATTATCTAATTTTAGCTAATTTAAAATATAAAATTACCTTTGTACCATTCCACGTTTTATCCTTACCATTACCATACTATGTAATATTTATTATTGTCATGATTTCAAAATGAAAATAAAACGTTGCACATTAATAAAAATTAAATAAAAGTGTGACATGTATCCATATTTGTTTTGGTCTTCCTCTTGCTTAATAACCCTCCACATTCATCACTAACATTCTTCTTCTTCGCAGTGAAACATTATGACCACCATGCCACCGCATTATAACAACAATTGAACTCAATTTAACTTAATGAACATATTTGTACTCCACCTTAAGTAATTTTCCTAAACAAGATTAATTAATATCGTTAAGGGGGATGCTAGCGAGCATTCGGTATATACAAAAAATACAAAATATAATATTTATTTCCATACTAAGTTTTGATTTGTTCATCCATAGCTATTAATGTTCAAAGTAAGTGAAACTTTACTCCTACGGTACTTTTTGAATTTAACGCGTTCAGACAGACAGGCGTGGCGGTTGAACTATGTTTAATAATATGTAGTGATTGATTATTAATTTCCAGATTATTATTATTATTATTTATTTCAATTCCAGACGAGTACGAGCGCCGAGTTATTGACAATAAAACAATAAAATAAGAAATGACTACATTCACAATAAATAATATTAGTTTATGATGAACTTGCACCATTGAACGTAAATAATACCTTTAGGTACTGATAACACCTTTTTACGGAGAATAAATCGAATTTTCCTTTAGGTTTCCGATTCGCAGAATGGTACTGCTATAGCTTATTTGACAACCAAACAATCAATGTTAATGTCATCAATGTGAAATGTCAAAAAATTTGACATTTCGACCTTGCTTTATTGCACCCACATGATCTCAGATTGCCGGTAATCGGTATTCAGTTGACTGTACAAGTAATTTCTTAACGACATATTTTGTCGTTATATGTGTATAGTTTTATTGTTGCTATATTAAAGTAATATGTCTCACTTCAAATTGATTTCTTCAATAAAAGCGTCTGATGTAATTCCTGTTAATAAATATGTATCCGATAGAACTGGGTTAACGGTAATAATAGCAAACGTCGAGGGTCCCCTGGTCAAAGGGTTTTTTTGCCTTGGTACGTGATCTTTAATAATGTGTATTTTTTGCGTTATACCTGCGGGGCACTATGCTGGTTTATATTTATATATATCTATTCAAATTGTTTGGTAAACAAAACATTCTTTTTTAGCAACGGAAGCTCATGATGACGACGGTTTGCCGCATACATTAGAACATCTTATCTTCTTAGGCTCAAAACGCTACCCCTACAAGGGTATCCTAGATTTATTGGCCAATCGTTGCATGGCACACGGCACCAATGCTTGGACTGACATTGATCACACCTGTTATACCATTCACACTGCTGGAGATGCTGGGATGTTAACTTTACTGCCTATCTACCTCGATCATATCCTAAGACCTACACTCACTGACCAAGGTTTTACAACTGAGGTCCACCATATTGATGGTGATGGAGAAGATGCAGGTGTTGTGTATTGTGAAATGCAAGGACGAGAAAATACAGCTGATTGCAGGTGCATTATTAAGATGAAATATTATAGATGTATATATTTTAATCGAGTATTTTTTTCAAAAACAACAATATGTTTCGTAAAATGTAAATGTTTACTTAACAAATATATTCCAGGTGTGAGTTGAGCTTACAACGTGCAATGTATCCTAATAGTGGATACTCATCGGAGACAGGTGGAATAATGAAAAATCTTAGAACTTCTACCAACAATACTAAAGTAAATATAAATATTTGCAAATTCAACAAATAATTTGTAGTTATTTCAATAGAGGTATTTTTTTTGTAATTAGATATTATTCATAGCTACCATTACTATTAAAAGTCACAAACATATATAGATTACATTTTGATGTTTTTTTCTGTAGTCAACATACAGTTTAAAATTATTACTTTTTTTTTAAATACTTGCACCCTGTGGTTTGACTCAGTTGAATGACTATTTCAAACGGTTTGCCAAATGGTTACTAATCTGTTTCTTGTTTGTATATAATTGTCCTCGATAAACTGTCTGTATTAAATGCAAAATAAGTGATAGTTTCTGCTATTAAATTCCATCTCTATTTAATTTCAAAACAATTTTTAGGTACGAGATTTCCACAAGAAGTTCTATAGAGCAGAAAATTTGACGATTATTCTAACAGGCCAAATTGAAGCTGAAGATGTTTTCAAGGCACTTGCTATTGTGGAGGATGACATCATGATGGATCTTAAAGAATCGGTATTTATTACATAGTGCCCATTCAAGTAGTTTAACAAGTTGAAATTGCATCTTGAGTTCTCATCTGATACTATCGACTATCTTATTTCTTAAATTTATTTGAAGACAAGTGGAAGATGGTATTATGAAACAAAAAGATTATATAGTGTTTTTTTTTTATTTCATATGTAGGCGGACGAGCCCATGTGGCCCAAATGGCCACCTGATGGTAAATAGTCACCATGGATGGCATGGTAAGAAATGTTAACGATTGCTTACATCGCCAATGCGAACTAAGATGTTATGTCCCTTGTGCCTGCAATTACACTGTCTCACTCACTTTTCAAACCGAAACACAACAATACCAAGTACTGCTGTTTTGCGGTAGAATATCTGATGAGTGGGTGGTACCTAGCCAGACGAGTTTACACAAAGCCCTAATATCAGTAAGGTATTAGCAGTTTTATGTTTTTGAAATGAAAATTCATGTACATACCATTAATCTATTACAATTAGCTCTTAAAGTCTAAAATTGTGTTAGATAAAGGTACCATGATGTGTCTATATTATTCAACCACTTATGTCTTCAATTGTCTTATGAATATAGCAATTATTAGAGATATAAAATTAATTATTTAAATTTTTGTCTAAATTAATATTTTAAATCTTTAAGTAATAATATTTTTTAATTACTTGCTAGTATGATTTCAACTTTCATTTGAGAAGGTATTAAGACCCTATGTTCTTTTTTGTTCCCCTCAACTGTATACAAAATTTCATAATTGTCAGTTGAGTAGTTAAGATGTAAAAGGGCAACAAACAGACAAACTTACTTTTATATTTATAATATTAGTTATGATAAATTTGTATATGAATTACTTTAACAAACATTTTATTACTTTTATATAAATGATATATCTTTTTCTAGTAGATCTTTTTAATACAAGCTATTACAATATTTAGGGAAGGAAGGAGCCTCAAGAAGACTGGATTAAACCATGGCAAACTATTCCTCCTCCACCAAACTATGGAGAACGAAGGGAGCACTGGCCCGCTGATACTGAAGATTGTGGACAGGTCTTTGTTGTTTTATAAAAAAAAATAGACAGGTATCTGATTTTTTATTGACAGCATTGTAAAATAACAAACACAGTAAGGTAGTCTTCAATTAAGAAGAAAGTCTTGGTGTATTTGTATGACATGTTTAATTGTATGCATACATAATTACGTATATGACTGCCTTTAACCAATGGCTAGCTTATAAGGCCGAAGATCCTGGGTCCTGGACGAAATTTGGGTTGGATTGGCTATTGGGTTTATCGTCAAGAATTTTTTACAAATAACAGCCTAGACTTAGTAAGTTAGTTTTTTACATTCCCATGCCTCAGAATACAAAATATATGCGCCATGTCAGAGATCAGCCATCTCTTTCTGGTATTGTCGAACAGTCGTCAGATCTCATTATGAGAGTTAGGGTTTTGAAAATACTTGTGTTTGTGCATTATAATAGCTCCTATCCAAAATGGCCAGTATGGCTTTGGAAAAATATATATAATAGTGGGTGCTGTCAGCAAGACAATCTTACATACCCAACTACCGCAGTAATGGTCTTAAATAAGTATACATACATTTATTGTCTTTTAATTATATATTTTTTTATTTTTAGGTTGTAGGTTAGTACTTTTAAATGTACATGATTTAATGAGTATACTATATTTTCGTAAATATAATGTACAGGTGCTGTTCGGCTGGCGCGGGCCGCTGCTGACGGAGGCGACTGCGCTGACGGAGCTGACGGGCTGCGCGGTGCTGCTGCGCTACCTGTGCGACACGGCCGCCGCGCCGCTGCAGCGCCGCCTCGTGGAGCGCGAGGACGCGCTGGCCGGAGACGTTAGCCACTCGCTCCACCTAACCTAACCACCTTGTGCATGACGCTTCGTTTGATTACGCATATATTAACAACTTTTAAATATCCCACTAGAGTAAAACAAACTCTCCTGCTAAAGTCCTAAGCTTGGTGGATATATAAACAAAATTTCGATTAAAGCATGCAAGTTTCTTAACTATGTTATTATTTACGGCGGTGAGCGAGACAAATATTATTAACACAAATGAAGCACACACAAACTCTGTGACCTTGAGTACCTGTTATATCCACTGGGCCATCCGGGCTCCTAGTTAAACATTAGTCTGTATCGAACTTTATTAAAACCTATCCAGAAACATCTATGTGGACTTACATGAACAAATCTAGTTAGATAATATTATACATTAATATTGTGTGTTTGATCTCTATTGATAATATGGTCATTGCAGGTTTTAAAAGATAATTATTTTATGATGTCATCTTGTTAGCTGAGCTGTCGCCCTTAAGTACTAATTGCAACATTATTGAAATGGAAATATAAAGGCAGATATGTTTGTTCCCAGGTTTCCTACAATCTAACTGAAAACATCGCGCCATTAATTAAAATCGAGTTGGACAATGTTCCGATGGATAAGTTGGAAGCCGCTCGAGACGAAGCTCGTGAATGTCTAAAGAGTGTAATCTCTGGTGAGGAAGCTATTGATATGGATCGCATGAAGCGACTCATAAGAAAGCAGCTGAGAGAGACCATGGCCAGTTTAGAGTCCGATCCACACCATGCGATCGCTTTCAGATGTATTGGTGATGCTTTATATTCACAGAATGAGAAAGACGTAAGTACCACTAGATTATATTGGAGAATATATTCTTCATCAAAATTTTTATGGAAAATTCCATTTATAAAAAAATGACACTTTGCTATATCTTCCGCTTTGCTTACAATGGTGGTAAGGCTTTGTGCAAGCTTGTTTGGGTAGGTACAACCCGCTCATCAGATATTCTACCGCAAAACAGCAGTACTTGGTATTGTTGCGTTCCGGTTAAAAGGGTGAGTGAGCCAGTGTAACTACAAGGAACATAACATCTTAGTTCCCAAGGTTGATGGTGTATTGGCGATGTTAGCGATGGTTAACATTTCTTACAATGACAATGTCTATGGGCGCCTACCTATTTTATAAAAAAATATACTTATATCTTTAAAATTTGGCTGAAGCAAAGAGCACCAGGCTGTAAATGTCCAACTGCTTGACTAATACTTCCTGTGTGTGTGTGAATCCACATTACTTGGTTATGGCTCACTTCAAACCACGGGGCCATTTCGGCTCTTAAAACTTGTTATACTTTACCCTAAAAAAAAAAAAACCTTTTTTCAGTTTGTGTCCCGTATGAATCCGCAACAAACACTACATGAATTACTGACAGAAAACGTAGATTATTGGTTGGGACTTTTGATGAAGTACTTTTCTGGTGATTTAGTCACAATCATCGGATCGCCTAGTATTGCATTGCAAGCTAAGTAAGTAACAAATATATATATTTAATTTTAATACCTACAACCATAACAGCTGATCTTGTATATGAAATGGATATTGATACATCTGTTTAAGATTAAAAGACTGACACAGTTTGACCAATCACCATGGACTTTGATACAAGTATGTACTTTTCATGGAGAAGATTTTTTAATACTCCCCACGGTATTCTAACTCGTTGCTAATCATCATGACAATTGACACTCAAGTCATTAAATGTTAAAGTACATGTATAAGTTTCGTTGCAGGCTTTGAATTGTGTTTGTGAATTGATGATAGTGTGATTCCAACTTTATGTGTGAGTAATTATTGTTGGACAAAATATAACGTTAACAAATCAGTCTGGGTCACTCCTTAGCTTTCGAACTAATGTTAAACTCACATTGAATGTACAAAATATTTTTTCTATGGAATAGTAAGATATGAAAAGTATACGTTGCTAATGGCCTTATTGTTTATTTAAGAATGGCAGAAGAAGAAAAGAAGAGAATAGAAGAACAAAGAGCTAAATTAGGTGAAAGTGGATTAGCAGAAAAGGCTAAACAACTGGAGGAAGCTATGGAATTTAACGAGGTAATATCAATTAGATTTTAATCAGAGATCGTCCGGTAGCAGTGCGTTGTGCTGTATCACTTGAGTACTCCTTGGTTAGACGAGAACGTTAGCTAACTTACGTCCGGCCGCAGCGCGCCCCCCCCGCCGGCACGCTGGCGGCGGTGCCCGTGCCGTCGTGCGACGCGCTGCGCTGCCACCACATCCGCTCGTGGAGCAGCGGCGCCGAGCCCTGCCCCTACTTCGACCTGAAGCAGGTGCCGCTTTACGCGAGGGTTCACAGCCTGAACACCAATTTCGTATATGTAAGTAAATATAAAGTTTATTTGAAGTTTTTTTTAATATTTCAATCTGCTCTAAAAATACTATAAATATGAATTAAACACTATTATTGTAACAATTTTTAATTAAACTTTGTAAAATGTGATATGAGATGAGAATATAAATATCAAATAAAAAATATAATACAGCTGAGTTTTTGATGCTGGTCCTTCTCAAGTCTGGTAAGTGTAATGCTTCAATATTGAATGAAGTTTTTTGACTTCGTATAAACTTTGTTATGTAAAGTGTTTATTCTGTTAATACACATTTTTCTATGAATGTATATTTGACAAAACTTTTCAGATAAACATAATCCTCGATACCACGAAAGTGGATCAAACTACACGCAAGTGGCTTCCTCTCCTCCTCAATGCGCTGGCCGAGTGTCCGGTGTGGCGCGGTGATGAACTGATATCACACGAGGAAGTTATCTCGACCACGGAACAGTTGACAGTGACATTCTCTAATGATATCGGGTTCGGTCGTCCCGGTAACTTTGCAGTGGGACAGTTTGGCAACTTTGTTCACATCGAAACAAGGGTATGTATCTTTAATATTAATTTTATTCATTGAAGTATTTAAGCCAAATAAGGAAAAGTAGGGCAATCCTCACTACTTTAAATAGTACAATTCATCCATATAGCACTCCAAAGGACATCAGACACGTCTGGAAAACCCTTTTTCTAGTATTATTATAAAATACTGGACCATCAAATAAATGGAATATCAAGTGAATAATGACACTATAAACATACTTAATATAAATTTAAATAAATATAAATTTAAACATAGTTTTTTTTTCAATTCTTTAGTCTCAATAACATTGTCGTTTGTTTTGTTCCAGTGTGAACCAGAAGATTACGAAGAAGTTGTTAATCATCTTTATGAAGTCTTATACGCAGCTGAAATAACTAAGGAAAGACTATTAGTATTCACTCAAAGATTGCTCAATGATGTATCGCAGGTACAAAATAAAAACAATACATATTTGACCTCATTTTTTTTATTTGGTAGCTAACAATAAATTTTGTTCCCCTTAGGTAAGAAGAAATGGTCACAAAATGGTATATGACATTCTACGAGACTCGCTTTACTCAAAAGACAGTAATGTCCACTGGAGTTCTGTACTCCGGCAACAGAAATTCCTCAAAGAACTCATAGAGCAGCTAAACGCGGGCGGCGACTCGGCTGAAGCGGCGCTGAATGAAGCGAAGCGAACGTTCAAGAATATCACAGAGAGTGCATGGTTACATCTCGCTACCGACTTCGAACGGTACAAGATTAGTGTGGAACCTTGGAAAAGATTTGCGAGAGAGAACGAAATCACTCCTCTCAAGTAAGTTTACAAAATATTCTCATTCTATATTATAGCTGTAAAGGAACTCGTATCGCCTCTTCAGTTGCAGTAGCAGATCATATTTGCCTGGTGTTGAATTCATTTGTCGCTTTATTTATATTCGTCATAATTTCAACGTTTATATTTTTTCATTGTGGTAATTAAACCTTAAAATTTATAAACCAAAATATATAAGCAAAAAAGACTAAATTAAATATTGTGTATTATTATATCTATGTGTTTTGGTAAAACATTTTACAGGCCTAATCTGTACATGGACGCAGAGCTGATGAACGGGTGGGGTGGTGGCATGGTGGTCGGAGTGGGCGGCTTAGAGTCTTCGTTCGTGGTGCAGCTGAGTCCCGGCCCGCTGGGCTACGCCCTGTCCGACGCCGCGCCGCTGGCCGTCGCTCTCAACTACTTCACACAGCTGGAGGTGCGCACTTATACACTTACGCTATACATAAGGCATTCAATGTGATCAGTTCTCTATTTTCCTGTATTGTAAAATAATCTTGGGTCTTTTCGTGACAGGGTCCGATGTGGCGATTGATACGCGGATGTGGACTTTCATATGGCTATAGCATCCGTCCATCACCGAACGAGGGGCGCCTTGCCTTTACGCTGTATCGTGCTACCAATGCTGTGGCAGCCTACACAAAAGCTAAAGCCATAGTGGTAAATATATTAATATTGAATACACAAATAAAATACATGTTTTTTTAATTATATTAGTAATTTAATTTATTTATTTTCAGGAGGAATATTTAGAAGAAGGTGTGTTCGACAAAGATCTATTCGAATCGGCTAAAAGTACAGCGCTGTTCGAGGTGGTGGAGAACGAAAAGTGTCCCGCCGACGTCGTCAGTCAATCTCTCTTCAACTATATCAAACAAGCGGGAGAAACATATAACAGGTACGTGTTTTTTGTCCGATTAATATGAAACTTTCATCTTATGATTCCACTAAATTTATTCAGGGTGGATATAAACGAGTATATGTTGTTTATTTTTTGAGATCACTACCAGGCTTCAGATTCAGTCAGCATAGCAAAGTCCAAGATAAAATTTTGTTCTTTGCATCTCGCAAGCTAACACCACCAAAAAGCATAACGCATACACGGAAGCTTGTATATTTTTTTTTCTAAAATATCTAAATTTTAAACATAAAACAACATAAAAGTTAACTCATAGTAACCATTTCTATACAACTGTAATTTTTGACAAATATAACGCTTTAAGCATTACATTTGCCTAACAAGCAGTGAAATGTCGGCGCAGTGCCTCTGAATACACTGCCTACAAATGACAGCTATACAAAGCGTTTACGTGTAGTGAGAGAGGTGAGCTATACTAAAAGCAACACGTCTGCAGAGAGCTGGTGCGCGCGATCGCGGCCGTGACGGCCGAGGCGGCGCACGCGGCGGCGCGGCGCTGGCTGAGCGCGCTGTTCGCGGCCGACAGCAAGCTGGCCATCGTGTGCCATCCCAGCAAGGTCGCCGACGTGCAGGCCGCCTTCCGGAAGTACGTACTAATGTTCACATTTACATAACACTCAACTTCCGAGTTCTTTTTTGTGAAGAATTAAAAAGTATATGCCTTTGTTTAAAAAGTATTTATCTACAAAAAATATATAGTATTCGATAATGATATCTTAACTTAATATCTAAGTGATGGTAATCTACATCATTATTTTTTATAAAATATTTAAACCAATTACTATTCCCGCAACATTTTAGTGTTAGTTTTGTTATTTAATCAAATTTCTTGTATAAATGCCTACATCTCATTTATTTTTACAGAATAAATGTGCAATTGGATGTGTTCGAGTCTATGGAAGCATCACATTTCAACAAATAGCAGTATATGATAAGCTAACTTACAGACTTTTAAAATACACTTTGTATTATTTTTTGCATTTACTGTAAGTTACACAGTATTTTAATCTCATGATTAATATAAAGATTTATGTAATGTTTGTATTATACATATATATATTGACTGCCTCGTTGCTCTAGTAGCTACATGTAAGGCCACAGAGCCAATAAAAAGTTATTCGAGTTTTTCTGTCGAAAATTCTCAGTAGCAGCCCAAAGTCTGGTAGTTGGAAGTGTGTACACTCCCGTGCCTCGGAAAGCATGTGCCGTTGGTCCTGTGCCTAAACTCTTTCCGGTCGTGTCGGATTGCCGTCCCATCGGATTAAGAGAGTTAGGTAATAGAGAGTGCACCTGTGTTCGTACACACACTTGTGCACTGTAATATATCCTGCGACAGAAATCGGTCTGAAGGACATATATATTATATGACTTAAAACTGCTTGGCTGTGCCTAACCATATTTAGCTAATTAAGGTGTGGATATACGCGAGATGACTTCATTTGAGTTACAAATATATGATTATCTAAAGCATAGCATATAGCATTTACTCTTGTCTTTAAATAATTAAATTTTTTTAATCAATTGTAATAAAACGCAGAGATATGGAATGTAACCCAATGTAATATTTACCTTTTTTCTCTTACATGCCATAGTTTATTATAGATAAAAATATTTAGTCATATTTGATTTATGAGACATTGTGCTGAAAAATACTAAAAGCTGTGGTACTCCTGTTCGCAAACACAGCGCACAGGAGTTGCGAGGTCTGCGCAGGGCAAGTTCAATGACGTATATCCGCGTCTTAAATATTGTGTAAACGTGAATATCATGCCATGGGGCATAGAATTAATTATATTGTAATATCCATATTTTTTATTTTCGTGAGAATAAAAATAAATAAAACAAATGTCGATTTGATGATTTTATTTTAATCACCATTAATCTTAAAGCTATGTCTATACAAAAAATATAACTTAAATATAGTCAGATATTTAGTGAACATTATTATAAATCATCTCACAACCGCTGCAACATCTCCAATATAAAATTCGATCCTTCCCATGGAAACATTTGATCTTTAATATTACATTCACGAATGATCAACAGCAATATCCGTCAACAAAAATATTGAGAATGTAGAGAAGGCTTCATTTTAAAGACTTTTCTTATATTCAATATTGTTTTAACCTATTTTAACGAGCAAGTCAGCTTCCTACTTGAGCTCTCCGCTACATTCTGCACCATCTAATAAAATATTTATAGAATTAACAATAATGTATTGTTGTGATAAAATTTTGATTTGAATTGTTACAATATTTGCAAATCATTTTATTTTTGTAGCAGATCCTTTCTTTTCAAATAATACTGGATTATTTTATCTGCCATTTGAAATGCTTCTTGTTTATTGAGGTAAAAATACTGGCCTAAAAATAATTAACTCTTCAATATTAATAAAATAGGCCATTGACACCATCTCTAATGTCTGTTTAAACATAGACATCCATCACAATACCACGAGTATAGGATAAAATACAGTTTTATTTTATAATTTAATTGTTATTATGTATTACCTTTATTATTAATAAATTGTACATGCAAGGATATATTTACATTTAATTATTATCAGTAACATTTTAAAATTTAGTGATAACTCTACACTTGTCCGGTGTGCATTTTAAAATGCATAATACAGCACCAACATAATTATAAACCGGAAGTTAGTATTTATTTAATTATGCCATAATGACAACATATCTCAATGTTTTGACATTGAAAACTAATAACTTAGGTCTTAGGGCATGATAACTATACTAACAACTTTAGTAAATAAAAAGATTTGGTAAAACATTAAAATTACCTAAACTTAAATTATAAGGTTACTACAAACATCTAACAGACGATTACAGTTTCCTATAAATGACGATTAATTGCAATATTTAATTGTTAAAATTATTTTACAATAGAAGAGGCGGCCCCATTTACATTAAATAACATCTTTGACGACAACAAATTCAATGTTCGCACGTGGACGCTTTTAATTTATAACGTAACACTACACTAGAAGCTATAAACATAAAAAAAGCTAGCAAATCTGACTATTTCATTTGTTCAAAAGAGTAAAGCGTACACATGAAACATAACGATTTTGTCATATTTAAGCCCATAACAATTTACAAGCTCTCGACTTTGATAGTAATTATATTCTTCGACCGAGAAACTAACGAATTTAACTAGTGTTACCGTCGCAGAGCTCGGGTGACGAATGACCTTTAACGATTCCCACGTGACAAACAAACTAACGGTTTAATTTTAATTGCAGAATCCTTATCGTTATTCACTATTGTCGAAAACATAAAATTATATAATAATAATGACATACATCACCATCCAAGAACGGAGTTACAGAGAATGAGATAGCAATATGTTTTACCGTTTCATTCGTTCAACGAGCGAAAGAAGGAAATGTTGATAACATCGGCATACCGATTGTAGTTCTGAAAGAAACATAATTGAATTTGATTGCCCAAGTCGATAATCGAAGTTTATGATTGAACGAATATTACTTTTAACAAAGAAATAGCAATTGAGTGTATTGTTTTCATATGGCTTAGTACAATAAGATTTTTTTATTTCTTAAGGTTCATGTAATATAATACTATATATAAGTATATATAATTTTTTAAATTGTTAAAAATTTAATAAAATGGGACTATTGTGACTTATTAAAGTCACTTAATAAATATAATGAAATTATTTTAAAAAGCAACTCTTAGTATAAAAATGAAACCTACTTTTAAAAGAACATTTATAGAATGACATTCAAAAAGAGAAAGCATGTTAATAATTATGCTAACATTAAATTTCAAGTAATATACCCTAACAATAATTTGTAATAAGTAAGAAATCAAATGAGATGTTCTCTATATAAGATGGAATGATAAATTGTAATTAGCAAATCGATTTTTTTTTAAATATATCCAATTTATTGATATTACTTGTTAACGAATAATTTATTTAACGGACTTTTGATACATTATTATAAATGTTTTCGATCGAGAATACTGTTTTGTTTTTTTTTTTTGTAGATCTGATAAAACCTAACTTTGGTTAATAACATTGCCTAGCAATAGATACTACAATTATTACTTAAAGTCGTCAATAACGTAATTTCAATTCAATTTAATAATTATTTTTGTCATTGTATAACGTAAAAAAATCGTAAATTTTATTAAACATTAATGAATGTCTGTTGTATAGACGGGACTATCTAGAGCTCGTTTACATAACGTAGGCACAATATCTTAGTATTTATTACTTCAGGTCACGATTTTCTGAACACTTTGAACGTTTCTTGTGGTTATGTTTGTACAAATTTAAAAATAACAATAAAAAGTGTTCTTTGATAACCAATAGAGATTAGTTATTTTTGTTCCCCACGGGAACCGTGAGGGGATGTGTCGGGCTCGCCGGGGTCCAAGGCGGCGATTCCGCCCCGAACATCGGAATGGGTATTCCGAAAAATTAGCGATACCTTTTTCGTCTTAACGAGGATCGCCACGGAATCGCTTGCGCATGCTACCGTGATGCTCTGACGGTCTGGCATAGCCTTACTTTACTTTGATAAAAACATAATTATATTGTATGTCAAGTTACAAACGACAATTTATTTATTTTTCCTTAACGACTAAATGTAATCAATTTAATTAGATCTACGCAAGTCAGGACCATCACAGATCGTCTCCATATTATCTAAGAAACACGAGCGTTAGAGGACGAAAGCCAGTGTTGCCAACTTTTTTTAATTATGAGAATATTAAGGGAAATTATAAAGGTTAAACATTATTTTAAGCAAAGATTTTTTTTAAAAAAAACGATGTCTAATGTTTACAAGATTTCAGCTTAAAAAATTGAGTCCATTTTTAGGAGGGTTTAAATAATGCGTTGGCGACACTGGACGGAACTGAGCTAATCGCAGGTAGAGACGACACCTGAAACACTCGATTCGCTCTCGGTCTGCGGCCCCGTGAAACAGTTTACAAGATCATACTCTTACATGATAGAGTTGGTGTCAATGGGCGGCGCGTGGTTGCGGAGCGCTTCTCGTATGAAGTTGCCGATGGTATTCTCTGCGATGAGGTGGAAATAGAACAGGTGCTCGAAACTCTTGAGGGAGATGGATCGCAGGGCGGGCAGACGCAGCAGCAGCGACGCGAAGCGGCCCTCCTCCGAGCTGTGCGCTCGTCTGCAGTACTCGTCCAAGCAGGAGAACATCTGCTCAGTTTTATTTAAATTATTTTATTACATCACATACTACTTACTAACTTGTCAATCACATCTCACTCGTACATACCTTTTCTCTGAGGACTTCGACGTCTTGTCGATTCTTTAGTCCCTTTATATCTAGAAAATGAAATCGTTCATCGTTAAATCTATTAATATTAACTATTAATAAGATGAAAAGTAATAACGTTTCTATAAAAATAAAAAAGTGAACAACTTTGCATCATTTTTACTTTAATAAAATAAACTTAATAAATGCAAGTATGTGTTCTGTAGTATTCATAGATTACAGTTTAAATTATCCTATAATACATTATTCCGTTTAGTGAACACAACAAAAAAGTATTGCCAGACTTGGTGCGTCTGCCCGACGATAACTTTCTCAGATAATGCTTTTATTTCGTGGTGGTCGGGGTCTCGCCACCAAAGGGACTTGGCTCGAAGCTGGCCACGTACCGGGGTTGAGCAGCACGATGGCCTTGAGCGCGACGTACTCGGCCTGGTCCATGCGCAGCGCGCGCATCTTCATCGACAGCTCGGACAGCACGCGGTCGAAGATCTGCCCCACGCCCGCCTGCAGCGCGGAGTTGCGGTGCAGCGTCATGCCTGCGAGTCGTATCGACGTTGAACGGATGTCAATGTCAAATTAATCGCAATACTTTTATTCTTGTAACTGCGACTAAAGAACTGTCATTCACGGTTACGTGTAACTTATTTATTAGTACGAGTACATTCGCGTACATATTGTAAAATAAACGCATGAACTGCTTGCGAGTTGTCTTATTACCAAGAACATTGTAACACCAGTTATTTAATTATTTCATATTGAAATCTTGATGATGATAAGTTTAAAGTTTTTTTGGCTCAAATGTATTTAGCACTTTGGTTCCGTCGTCTTATTTACAAAGTAGTTTCCACCGGCGTCTTTACCCACGTGTGGTGAGGGAGGTCTTGTGTTTTGTAAACTAATTCACTTTGGCATTTATAATATTAGTTCAGTATAAATGAGGTTACCCGGCATAAGGCACATGAGCTGTGGCGGCACGGCGCTCCGGGTGCCGTCTACGTTCTCCCGATCGTCCTCCAAGTACTGCGAAACATTACATTACATAATATAATACATTTTTATATTTGATAATGAAATTGCATTTACTGATTGTAGAAATTTATTATTTTTTATATATAACTACATACTTTATTACGGAAACGAATATCTTGTCCCGGGAAGGATATATTTATTTTGCGGAGTCTTTACTTTACTTTCTATTACGGTGATTCAATTTGTTTAATAATGAAAACCATTATTACAATAGCTCTTGTATTTATTTCTATTTGTTTCCGTCACTTTAATGTATTTGAGAACAATTATCGGTCGATCGTTTGGGATACCCTTAATGAATATTATAATTTATATATGTAGATATAAAGCTATACATTAGTATAACATTTTGCATCAAAATGGGACGCGAAAAACTGGTTTTCTTGGAGCAAGTTATACAGCAAAAAAAGTAAGCCTAAAGTAAAATAAAAAAGCTATTTAAATTTTCTTGATCTAACTTTCACAGGTCAAAAAATACGAAGGAAAAACTAAAATAGGCTATTATGGTCGCTATCGTATGTTTTTTATTTAAAATTGGAACCTATTATTCCAAATTGGTTAACATATATTAGACTTAATATCCCAGAATACGGCTATATTATTATCAACCTCCATTGAGCGCCAGGCTATAGCGAACAACAGCAACTCGTTCCAGGAGCCCTTGATGAGCAGCACCTGGTCGTCCAGCTCCAAGTGGCTGAAATGCGGGATGTCGCGCGCCCACACAACAAGCGCAGCGATCTGTTTGTTACCTGAAATTTTTAATTAAAAGTTATTAACAATACTTAATCGAATATTTAAATAACCTTCAATATTAATTGATTTCAAGCAATATTTGAAACCGACGTTATAACTGGTATGATATTTTTAATACATAAAAATGAATATTTGAATGTTCATAAGATTGCGATGAAACTTGATGAGTTGTAAATAAACAAGATGTTTTTCTTTGTATGTTTGCCCTTAAATAAGCCGGGTAGCTAGTAAGTTAAAAAAGACATAATTTATACATGATTATAATGTTTCTAGAATGTCTAGTATATCAATAGATAATGTCTGTATATTCAAATCTAATCAACATATTAACGTTTTTATAGACAAAAAATATATCCCGATATATTATTAATTAAACTAAAATGTTTCTATAATATTTTATCAATTTTGCTTCATTCCTAGATAAAGTGTTACCAACAAAGTATTTAAAACTTTTTATACTTAATAAATTATACAGTTTAAACGTAATATAAATTTCTGATAAGTAATTAAAATGTAAAATGTATTTTTATCTTTTAAATGAATACGTGATTTAATATTATTATATTCTAGAAGTGTTTATATTTGAAGTTTAGCTCCGGATTTGTAGTTAATGACTTTAGTTGAATAGCAATGATGGCCTTCAGCGCCGGCCCTGGGGTAGAGCGAGAGGAGCGATCGCACTAGGCGACCGGTAGCAAGGGTAGAAAATGTCAAAAACAATTTCAAGGGGTATATATATAACCTTGATTTTGTTTGATTTTTATTATTGTGGTACTTATTATTTACATTAACTTAAACTCGCTGGTGACCTTCATCATAGAATGTATAGAGAGCTAGCCAATAGAACTGTCTCGTTGGTCCTGGGTCCATATATCAGGTATGGCTCTAAGGTAAGCAATCAGGACAGATATTACTAGGTACTGGACACGCGTTGGAACTCGCGGACAAAGCCACACGTGTTTAATATTACGGCTGATTGCAATTGAATGTATGTCAATTGTAGTAAATTTATGCATTGATAAAATGACTTTAGTATGACATCCATAAAACAACTGAAATGCTAATGTATGAAGACTTTGCCATTACATTGGAGCACCGTTGCCGAGTGAATTCCCAAGATTATCCTTAAGTCTTTGTCCAGTCCAGACATTAACAAGCCATTCTGTATTTACTAAAAACATCAATGTTTTTATATATCTATTTTATGTATATAAACATAGCTATATAGATATTACGGAGTTGTTAAGCGCGTGCAAAATAATTTGACGTTTAAAACCTGTTAATAATTATGCATATTATTTTACTTATGTAAATGACTATAAAATGTTCATATTGGTATTTTGTTATTGAATTTGAATCAAGACTTTCTTGTTTTATTTTTATCGAAAGAAACGAATTAAAAAAAAGTCGAATTTCAACATTGTGGAATGTTTTGAACAATCAGACATATTTTGTCCGCATTGGATAACATAAATTAGGCCTTATTTGATGTGACTTAGGGATATTTACGCATGTACTTTTAATAATATATTTTTATGAACATTAGAACTTTTTTTATAAAGAAATCGCTTGACTATATAAAACATAAATATATATTATATTTAAGTAATAGGAAATGCAACAGAATTTATACATAACATACTTATTTAGTGATTTATTTCTATCTCTATAGAGCGGGTAGGGAGTGAGGGAGTAAGAAGTTCACAAAGGCATAAACAAGTTTAAAATACATATTTTCATTATTTTTCTGGATGGTGTATAACGGCACGATTGTCGTGAAAAGACGCTGACTATTTAAAATTTATTATATGTAAATTAATATATATATTTTAAAAACACTTATAGTGTAAGTTCCAGGGGATGAAACGTTCATGATTTCAGAGTAACAGTTATACTATAAATTAATTCCTACCTATTTGACAAAGACTGGATACCGGCGCACGGTAGCGCGGCGGAACGTTGCTGTCGGGTCCAACACGAAGGAACTGGAATTCCTCAGACGGGTCAGCCACCAGGGACTCCATCTCCAACAGTCGTTCGATCGATAGCTCCTGAAAAGTGTAATCAATAAGGAGCACTTTTATTCGTCATTTTGCAAGTTTATATTAAATATAAAGCTACCAAAGATTCGAGATGTGGATGGAGAACAAAAGTCAAAAAACTCAGTAGTTACTCTTTACAACCAATTAAATAACAAAATTTTAATACAAAGTTACGCAAAAGTTCGTTAGAATTACGTACGAAATTCTATAGTATATGATTTCAAGTAAATAAACATCCATAGACTATTGACTAATTTATATATAAATCCATCACTTCTAAAAGTATATCTATACGTATAAAATTTAACATTTTTGAGAGTTTATTTATAGCTTTCAAAAAAGTTAACAAAAAACATCAAATTGTAACTAATATAAATACTTAAACAAATGATACTGTACTTAATATGCAATCATTAAACGCATTACAATAACAGAACGTGAATAAAAAAAATCCTTTTAAATTGAACAAAAACGATAAAAAAGACTAATTTAACAAACGACGAAAGTATAATTAAGATTGGTGACAGTTAAAAATGTTATTCATTTATGGCGTAGCATATAATATTTTTTAATTTACGTAATGTAAATAATAATTGACTTTTTTTTGGGTTAATTGTCGGGTTAATAGTCGAGATGGCCCAGTGGTAAGAACGCGTGAATCTTAACAGATGATCGTGAGTTCAAACCCGGGCAAGCACCACTGAATTTTCATATGCTTAATTTGTGATTATAATTCATTTCGTACTATACGGTGTAGGAAAACGTCGTGAGAAAACCTGCATATGTCTAATTTCACTGAAATTCTACCACATGTGTATTCCACCAACCCGCATTGGAGCAGCGTGGTGGAATAAGCTCTATACCTTCTTCTCAAAAAGGAAGAGGAAGCCTAAGCCCAGCAGTGGGACATTCACAGGCTTTTACTACTAATGCCGGGTTTCTATTTTATAATTCTTCAATTGAATGGAGAATAGTGACCAAGATTATCAAAAATATCGCTAAATTACATTTTCATGGTAATTTTGCAGGATTATTTTAACATATCTTAGTAACTAAATTCTGATAATATAACTCGAATTTAAAAAAAGAAATGAACATTTTAATCGATCAGTATAGTAATGGTAGGTTGAAGTCATATCGCTACTATACGTCAAATGACACATAATCTGCATATGGATATAATTATGGGAATTCCACACATTGCAGCAGTAACAATAATAGTTTTTTATTTCGAAGTTTTTACAATTACGCCATACCTATGCCTTCACATCATTATTAGATAACGGAGCTTTCGAGTATTTAATAAGTAAAACATATAAACTGCCTTTATATAAAAAGTATTTCTTATACTGTATTTCTATATTACATTTTTTTTAGTTTGACAACTACAACAGTAAGATTTTTAACATTGAGGTATCCTATTTCTCCCACACCACCTATGTAAATGAAGTACTTAGGTATCATTTTGGACGAATTTAGTTCTTCCAAAGAATAACGGGTTTTCTTTAATATCATCAAAATTCTTAAATTCATCAATTAAAAATGGACGTGAGTTTGTCAGAATTAATGAAATATCATTATAAAATATGTTAAAAAGTTGGGGACCGAGCTAAGACCCTTGCGGAACGCTTGAAAAGACACTGTCACTGAAGGAATCAGACAAAAATCTCTAGATTTCTAAATTGACCTACTGCCACTTAAGTATGATTCACACAATGATGAAATAAAAGAAGAGATCCCATAATTACATTACTAATATTATGCAGACTGCTGGTACTTTAGCATCAGCTGATTGCATTGACAATTAGTAGTATTTATCAGGATTTGAAGAAGCCTAAGTGATGTTGATAAGCTGAGCTATAGCTCAGCTTATCAACACGGCTTATAGTTTCAACATTATAATCGATATTTTAATTATACAAATTATATATTTTATATAATTATGCAAGATCAGGATTTAGTTTTTATAAAGGTTCCAAATTTAAAACTACGTTATTAAGGCAGTTTTGAGGCACAATGAAAAGGCACCGTAATTTTGCAAATCCTAATTCATTAAGTCGATCAAAACCGATCTAAAGTATTATATAATTATAGTTGCTCCGTGCACGTAAACTCTACCGATATTTAAACACATGAAAAACCATAAAAACCAGGTCCTAAATTTTGAATAATTTATCATTCTTTAATCGCACCGCGGTACAGACACACAAGTCGGTAATTAAATGTTTCCTGAAAACAAGTATAGTAGGCGGTTAATTACTTGGCAACGATAGAATTTTTAAGTGCGGAAACGACACAACAACTTATGTATATGTTGATACGACGACTATTCATCTAAAAATAAGTAAATGAAGGCTATTTTTATCTAATAGTAATTTATTGTAACGGCTGAAAATCAAACGCAAAGAATGAACATATAATATCGTGAGAACCGTTAAATTTATTTTCGATATGAGTTTTTATTATACCTATGTAGTATTTTCGATAGAAATTATGGCGACATAACGAAAATATATTAATTATACTAGTACAAAGTAATCTATCCTTTATACTTTGAAGGACGTAGACCTTGGCCGAGGCCACAGAATAAATTATACCTACAACCTTGTGACTAACGAACTAGCAATGTCATACCTAAGTATCAAAGTGTTTATGTATCCCACACCTACTTAAGAAATTATCATTTGTTTTGTTTAAAGTCAAGTAAAATTGTGAAAAGAACAAATCAAACATAGCTTTATTGTAATATCTATTGCTAGTATAAGTTGCGGTAACTAATTGATCCCACGGGTGGGCAGAGATTTCCTTTCTTGTTTAGAGAAAAAATTTAGCGTTTCGGTTGAGCGTGACGCAGATCATATTCTTTCGACGCGTGTAGGTTTCCTCACGATAATTTATCGTCCTGTATAAAAACACGCGGTCTTCGGTTAATATCAACATGTTCTATCCACTCAGATCGTCATTAAATTAAATCATAAAAAATCGTTTGTTTTTTTTTTGTCTCATTTCAAAATTAATTCAATTAACTTAATGCGCAAACTACCCGATATTATTTAAGTTTTTTATTTTTATTTTTATAGAATAGGAAGGTGGACGAGCATATGGGCCACCTGATGGTAAGTGGTCACCAAACGCCCTTAGACATTGGCACTGTAAGAAATATCAACCATCGCTTATAGCCAATGCGTCACCAACCTTGGGAACTAAGATTTTATGTCCCTTGTGCCTGTAATTACACTGGCTCACTCACCCTTCAAACCGGAACACAACAATATCAAGTATTGCTGTTTTGCGGTAGAATATCTGATGAGTGGGTGTTACCTACCCAGACGAGCTTGCACAAAGCCCTACCACTAGTATATTCCACCAGTATTAAGTTTTCTGTATTGATTCGCTTACCTAGTATTGGCAATAATCTCAATGGGCTTATCACATTACTAATTAAGCCTAACCTTCCCATAAGATCGAATATAAAAAAATCGATGAATACCAATATTACTTTGACATTTTGACGTTTACATACAAACAAACTTTGCCTTTCATAATAAGAAAAGAAATATTTCAATATGAAAAGATAGAAGAATAATTCGATAATGAATGGAACGATGATGAACATCTATTTTTAGATACCATCACGCCTTTTATAGATGCTGCTAATATTATTCCGGTAATTAATTTATTTTACTATATAATTAACGCACATTGGAAATAAACATTATGTAACAGTTATTTAGGTTTTCCCTGACGTTCTAGATCGTTCGCGGGTAATGTCATCGATTGCTATACAGTGACTTATGACTACTACACATATAAAATATTTTTGTAATGGTTACATTTATTATAGACGTTTAATAACCCACACTCACACAAATATAAATCACAATAAACCGCTACAGACATATACACACAGTACATATATATCGACACGGTTTATAATTGTGTCCGTTATTGATCCATTCAACTTCAACGACCGTGTGTTCATTTTAAATAAACAAACTTGTAACTGTGTAACCAAAATTAGTTTAGCACTTAAATACGTCATAGTGTATATTGTAAAGTCGAATTAAAGAGTTTATTTGAAAATATAAAAACAAGCAAAACACAATATGAAAATACAATATTGCATTCAGTGAAAAATGGTACAATGATATTGATATTTGAATCGATTTTATAGATAACATTATTATACTAGTTCACCCGCGCGGTTTCACGTCTGTTACGTATTGGCATAGGTCTCAGCATGTTATATAATCTACTTACTACCCGGCCCGCCCGCGTAAAATAAGGGTTTAAATAAAACTATTATATCGTAATACATAATATAACTATTGACATACGTGGTACACGCCTTCAAATCTAACAGTCGCTTTGGTTTTTTTCGACATCTTCAACAATAATCTTCATATTCCATACAATTTAAACAAAACCTTAAAATAATTCTACACCGAACCCCTCCTAATGAATTACTATGTCGATCGATGTAAACCGTATGATAAACGGTTTAGTAGTTTTAGAGTTTCTCGCGTTCAGACAGATTGACGAGGCGGAGGGACTTAGTTTTATAATATGTATTTAGTATATTCAGACAAATATTTAAATTACAAACATTGAAGTTATGACAAAAAATATTATATTAACACAAGATATACAAGATTTATCTTTTAAGACGAGTTTGACTGAAATATTTTAAACAAGTGAGACATACTATGAGAAAACAATATGATAATGGATCATGGTTTCTATAATAGTATTAAGTTTAAAAAAAAGTTTACCTTGAAAAACCACACTTCCATTATACATTCGTTAGACGGATAGATTAACACGTGATAATACAAAATTACGCACTAAATTTTAGTTAAAAAAAAAAAACTGATAAATTCAGCAACAACACGATTTTGCAACCGTTCCGGAAACGGCAGCTGGTCTAACAAATGTCGAATTTAGTTATTTCGTAGATTTCCTCGAAGGGAGTTTGTAATATAATATAAAATATTCATAACATCGAAATACGTTTTTACGGTCATTTAGGTGAAAGAATAATTCTGATACTAAAACTCATATCTTTATTATAGTTACACTTAAAATACTATTAATATTTAAAGCCTAATGTTACATAAATTCATTTATTTTAATATACGGAAATAATATTATCGAAAACTATATAAAAGCATACTAGTATTCGCCCGCGGCTTAGCCTTAGTGTAACGGGGAGAGGGAAGAGTATTAGGTAAAAATTACGTCCGTCCTTGGGGTTCAAGCTTGCTTCATACCAATTTTATCAAAATCGGTTCAGTGGTTTAGCCTTGAAAGCGTAACAGGCAAACAAGAGTTACTTTCGTATTTATATTATTAGTATAGTCTATTATAAATTAAGTAGCCGCGAGGATTAATCTTTAAAAATAACGCTAGTACCTGGAATTTTTGGACAGTTTGAAATTTTCACGGAGTTAATATATAAAAATAGGCATAAAGTTAAGACTTAAAATAAATATATCTCAACGTCATCGTCAATTAAGGTTCTTGTTACGAGGGAATTACTTTGATAGCCAAGCAATAAACAAGGAAATCTGAGCGCGTCACTGCCCACGTTATTTTTAGTGCAGTCATTGTAGTTAATTACCTGAGACATTTTTATTGACTATTTAGCATTTATTTGCCTGCAAGTATGACCTCTACCTGTTATATACGTATAGTAATGAAGTAAAAAAGCCATCTCCTCTCAAAGAGGTTTGGGACCCATTTCACCACGCGAATCCAGTATGAGTTAGAGGATTCACATATGGCTGAATGCCATCCTTCCCCCTAATTCAGTTTCTCTAGCAATGATGTAGATGTTTCCTTCACTACCGAGCATGAGATGGATCATGGGAGACAAATTAAGCTCATAAAAAATCAATAGTGTTCGACAGGATTTGAACCTGCGATCTTCTGTAAAAATCCTAATAAAAATACATTTCATTAATTGTAATAGCTTAGCAAAAATGATTCAATAACCAATGATTGATTAAATAATATAACTTTAAGAAGATAAAGATTAGACGTTTTCGACAAACATACAAAAGTCAAGTCAAAGCATGACGCGATCATATTTTTATCTAAATTACAAAATCATATTTTAACCTTATAAAATTATAGTGGAACGTTTGTTTTTGTAAGACTTAATTTCTATTATAAAAGGAAATAGTAAAAAAAAACCAATAAATACTTGAATTACTTGTACTGAGCTACTAGGATGTGCATCCTCAGCTCCTCTGGCCGCTCGCTGCCTCTCCTCTTGCACGGCCTCTCTCTTCATACCACACGCGAGGCATTTCTGATAACGACAGTACTGGCAACGATTCCTCTGACGCTTGTCGATGATACAATTCCTCTCCTCGCGACAGGCATATGTGAGATCCTTCCGCACGGTACGTTTGAAGAAACCTTTGCATCCTTCGCAACTGTAAACGAAACATAGGCTAATTCAGATGTTAAACTTTAGAATTCATATCATATTTTAATTCCTTTTATATTGATCATCGTTTTTGGAACCTGGTATCTAATTCCACTAACAAATCGTCACTTTATCGTAATCGAATCGGAACGCAATCGTTGCTGCTTATCCGTTTTCCTATAATTTTGAATCTGCACTAATGACATAAACTTAACAATTAAGTTTGTTTATGTCATTAATAGAAATTTTCACCCTGTTATTATGGGTCGGACGCGCCCAAATCCATTGTGATTGAGTAGAGATTATACACACAATTTCGGTGTTGTTAACAATACAATCTGTGGCCTATTTCAATAATAATAATAATAAATATTTTATATTTAATTCGTTTTAGAACGTTGATTAAATAATATATTTTTTTACACAAAATAACGTATAAATGGTGACTTTCAAACAGTAAGAAGCCATATAAATTATTATTAATTTCAATAGTTTTATAAATTAATATCTATGTAAATCTTATTCAATCCGTACCTAATATCAAATCTCTTGAAATCTAACAAGAGCAAGCAAGCAAAGTATTCGTTTACTTATAAAATTAAACGATATGAAGCCTATTAATTTTTATTATAACGATTTGTTTCAAATTTATCGCCTCTTTAGGATCGGTTGTCTGTCTACCAACATTATATTTAATCGGGATATTAAAAAAAAAGAAAATTGCCGCTCGTGAAAATTTTCACACATTCGGACATCAATAACGATTTCAATAGCGATTCCCACAGACATTTTTCACGATTGGTTAGTAACATATATAACGATAACTAATGTATATTATATTTAGGTATAATTTTTTTTTTATTCCAATGTATTTAACATTGCAACACAGATGTAGCGGAACCATGAAAAATCAACAGAAATTTGAGAAACATGCACAAAAGTTAATCATTAATATACCTAAACAATTTAGTTCTTACAATCTAGTCCCAAATATTTATATATATAAGACTTTTTAATGCATAAATGTACTAAATAAATAGACAAAACTTATACTATACTAAATTATATGTAGCGCGTTTCGGAGAAGGTTTATTAGCGGGACAAGCATGATTGCTCTTGTACTGAATAATATTTAAGATTTATCACATTTTAAATTATATTAAAACATAAAATTATGGGTTCATTCTAATCAAATACTATATAAATTGCGTCAATACAAACAAATGTTTCACAAATAGCGCTGAATATTTTAGAGAGATAAATCAACTTACAACCGTCTAATGATCTAATGATGTCGAACAAAAAACAATTTTATGTCCTCATTTCGAGAAACAGGTGAATGAAACCATTAATTATCACATCAAATTATACATAAAGAAATATCGCGAATGTAAAGTACCAGCCTGTGACTAGTATAGACGACACTAATGAGGAAAAAAATTTTTAACTATCTTTTAAAATAAAACGATTTTTAATCACGTGAATTTGCATTTTTAATCATTAGAATATGATGTTAGAAAAAATACGTTATTTCGACTCAATAACGTAATTGTAAAAACAATCTATATAATACATATGTACACATATTTCTGTTTTTTTTTGACTACTGGCGAAAAGATAGGCCATCTGATGTTAATACGTTCAAACTTCTTTCTTGCGATAGTGAAACAAAATTAATCGACGAGTTAAGCAATATGGGATTGATATTTGTCCTCCATCCTGAGTAATCACGAGCGAGCGAGTCGCAACAAGCAAGAAAGTGCGCACTTAGGCAATTCCCTCTACTCGAATCATTAATAACGTCATTATTCTGAGAGGATGACACGAATCACCTTAAAGGCATGCGTCCACTGTCAACGTTAATCCGTATCCGGCTTTATTTCGCGACCATTATACATAAGCTATAACGATAATACTCATATGCGCTAAATAAAGATAATAGGCGACGTGATATAAAGAAAATATACGAAGTCACGAGTGAAAGTCAAAGCAATCAAATACCTTTATCAAAAGTGATAAACATATCAAAGGCTATCGCCATATGCTGCGAATATTATTTTCAAACTTTATTTTGTTAATTTAACGTATTGTGTGTTACCTTTACATGCATATAAGTATATATAATTGATAAAAAACTTTTTGAATATTGTTGGCCAAAGTTTATGTAAAATAATAAAATAAAACCAAATTGATAATTGTGTAAAAAAAATATTTTTTTTTTCATAGATATATCAATAATATATTAAGAAACCATTGTTTTCGTTCTTGGGCATTTTTATCTGACGACATGTGTAATTATTGCGTTGCGTGTAAATTTCGAAAGTACGTCGCGGCCATATTTAGAGAAAAATACCACTTTCACATGAATCAGCTGGTCTGTGCCCTAAAACCAATGTCGTTTTTGCAATAATTCCGATTTTTTGCTTAACACGTTAAGAAGGAATTATGTTATTTAATATAACAAAGTCCAATAATACACTCAAAAAAAACTTTTAAAAGTGAAAACCCCTTTGATCAAGAATCCAAAACGAAGAGACAGAGGCATTCGGAAACCAGTTTCGGTCCAGATATTTAAGGAACACTTAAAAAATGTTACATATAAGGCCGGCTCTACCCATGTCCAGGTCTCGGCGCTGCGAGCGGGACGCACGAAACACTAAATTACGTTTGCAGATCGATAGAGTATAACATCGTTTCTTTATAATGAATGCAACTTACGAAGCAATTCTTATAACTTATGTATCTATATGTATATGTCTTTTTACCCCTGTGTCAGTTTCCTGTACAGTTAGTTTTTTTTTCATAAATGTATAATTAAATATCAATTTCGCCGTTGAATATTTACGTAACACGTGACCGAGTACGTGAACAACAAAAGAATATTAAGGCAAAATTATGGAAATACGGGTATTGCAAAATCAATTTATGTCGGCTACCCATAATCCATTTACCTGCCTCCGACTGAATGATTTTCAACTTAAAGTATTCTCAAGGTGAAAATAAAATGTCTCTCGCATGACATTACAGACGGCCGACGATCGATAGAATTGTAAATTGTTTCAATAATACATAAGTTGAGATTGTACAAAGGTGGAATAATGCAGAACACAAGCCGCCTCCCACGCGTTCGCAGCTGTACTAAATTGTTTGAAGAATTGTAACACGCGAGAATTATTCAATTTTGTACGATAAAATTATTCATCCACAAGACACCGACAGCGCTGTACCTAGTAGCAACCTGTCTACAGCAATATATATATACCTTCATTATATTTTCGTACATAACTGCTGTCTAGAAGTCTAGACAGGACTGTGTATATTTATACTTATAAAAGTAATACTATTACAGCCACGGTGCATGTAGAGCTTTAATAAAATTGAGTTTCCGAGACGCGCCGTTGCCGCCTCTTATCATTTATTATCCTCTAAAATATTTGACATCGATATATTTTCATCAAATAAATATTATATGAAATACCATTCAGCGACATGAATGCTACATTTTTTCAAAAGATTTTTTGCTTGTGTGATCTCAAATAGATTAAATTGGCAAAAGGACGAACTTTATTTTTTATCTTTGCTTCTGAGCAACCAGAAGTAAAAAATGAAGTAATTATAATAATTGCGTCTAATTAAGATTTCAACACATGTTATCAAATTTACTTGTTAATATTTAACAAATAAATAAAGTAGTGAAATTAGTCTGAAAGAATAACTGCCGAGTTTCCTGTCGTTTTCGACCAATCTTCATCCCAACTGACGGTAGCTTGGTAATTGTATTAATAAGTATTACATTTAACTGACATGATTGTCTTGTATATATCTATCTATTGTCTAGATATGGTACGTAGCTCTGCTAGTAATTATAGTGCTAAAGTAAACATTGTTTGTATACCTGTACACTCCATAATGTTTTCCCGATGCTCTGTCACCGCAAATCGAACAAAGGTGCTTGGAACCGCTAAGAGGATGGTTCGGGGGATAATTTCTCATTGCGGGCGGGGAGGTGGCATCGTCCCGCATCCCGTCCAGCATCGCCGTGTCTGGCTTCATCTCCGGCGGAGACATCGGAGACATAAACCCCGCCTCTATGTTCAGCCCTGTAAAATAAATTTAATTTAGAAGAATTTCAAATATCATTTTAATTCTTCAACTATTATTACAATAATTTTAAATAAATAATAAATTATATTTAGTTAGATTTAAATTATAAGTAATTCCATAAAGGTAGAGATTAATTCCATAAAGATCTACTGGTGGTAGAGCTTTGTGCAAGCTCGTCTGGGTAGGTACCACCCACTCATCAGATATTCTACCGCAAAACAGCAGTACTTGGTATTGTTGTGTTCCGGTTTGAAGGGTGAGTGAGCCAGTGTAATTACAGGCACAAGGGACATAACATCTTAGGTCCCAAGGTTGGTGGCGCATTGGTGATGTAAGCGATGGTTAACATTTCTTACAATGCCAATGCCTATGGGCGTTGGTGACCTCTTACCATCAGGTGGCCCATATGCTCGTCCGCCTTCCTATTCTATAAAAAAATATATGTATTATGTAATTAATTATCGGATAAAATATTCATATGATATTCCATATATACCAAATAGTTACTGCTTAATTTTGTTTTGATATTGAGTGATGTTATGATATTTAAATGTTTAATATATTCAGTTTGACAATCGTAATCATGCACAACATTAGTTATGTAATCTGGCAATACCAGCGGATCATAGATATTTATAAAAATTACGTAAATACCTAGAGATTTACGACTAAATATTCGTAGTTGGTTATGAAGAACGTCGTGATGCGTTCCTAACAATTGCACAATATTGTGGTATAATTCGAACTACAAAATGTATCGTGGCGAATAATGATATAGAAAATAAACAAAAAATTGTTGTCGGTGATTCAGAAAAACCCGATCGAACCGGTCCATTACAGTGGGACTTTGTGGCCAGTTAAAAATAAGTAAACAGACACCCTCTCGATAAAAATTCAATAAAGTATACTTTTCTTTGACAACTCTTATTATTATGAGATAACTATTTTATTTAATAACTTTTATGTTAATGTTCATAATATAAATTTATTTGACTTAATTTTATGTAACATATGTTATACTCGAGCTAAAATTAGATTTTAATTAAATTAATTAAAATGCAAACTTTTTAGAGACAATCATTTCTTTAATACGTGTATGAAAACAAATTAAAATTAATTAAAACGTAGGCAGTTTATAAATTAATAAAAAAAGTGTGGAAAAATGACAGTTTAATCGGTTGGGTGTAACTTAGTTTAAAATTCAATTGGAAAACTTGACACAAAGATTTTGATGACACAGGTTAGGTTAAATGAAAGCTTGAAAATTATAATAGATTATAGTATGTAGTTCCAATAGATGGGGCACATCTTAGTCAATGGGTAAAAATTCCAATAATTCGAGTAAACACGTCTAAAAAAACTTAAGTCTTAATTTGTATTTACAATTTGTCAAATGCGAAATTTTAGTAGGTATGTAGATAATATTTAATTACATTTGAATAGAGTAGTCATTCTAGCACTGAATCGTTTTCCTTAAATTTCATAATGAATTCAGTTAATCCTGTAAATGTCCTACTGCTAGGAAAGGACCGCTCCTCTTGAGGAGATATTTAGAGATTATTCCACGACACTGCTTCAATGTCGTTTAGTAATGGTCAAGTGGTAGAATTTCATTCCACACACACACCTTTTTTCTTGACTTGAAACTGATGTTTTCCTTCATCACCGAATATGAGATGAAATACATAATCACATGAAAACTCCGTGGTACTACCGATTTGAACGTGCAAACAACACGTTCTAGGGCTGGAGGCCTAAACTACAAAATACATAATTTAAAATATAATGAAGTACTTTTACAGACAACAAAGTCTTTGAGCCGCTATAAAAAAGATGAGAAAACGAAAAAAAAAAACGGAATAACATAAATAATTTTCAGAAGTACCATTTAGGACTGCGAAGCTTCCAGATTATACAGAATTCACGAGGAAGCCGTTTATGTTAATAGTCCCTTAGTATTCAGTATTATAAATTACAATCGCCAAACGAAAAACACGATTCAGAGGCACCACGACAAAAGGAAACTTTAACATTGCCTTAAGGAGAGGCCGAAAATACAACTAAAGTCTCTCCGAGGCGTATCGGAACAAAGTTCATGTATCGTAAAAGAATTACTTTGTTTTATATATAATATAACTTATATTATAATATACCTGAATCTAAAATTTGAAACATAGGTTTATTTAATAACGTTAGAGTCCGTTAGTTTATTTTTTTTACAGTAATAAAATCATACTAATATTAAAATGAGGTAAGTTTTTTTTGTTACTTTCCGGTTTCTCGCAACAAACAAATAATCTAATAAAATGTATATGGAAACTTATATTATTTTAATTTATAATGTGAAGAATATATATGTATATATAATATTAATTGAATTGAAATATTAATAAGAAACTATATTGCACATTGTTAAATATAAGTATATTGAGCACTAATTCGTCTCTAATATATGTAGTTGACAAGATCAATAAAAAAAAATCATACCAACATATGTTATATAACTATCGTATTCGTTATATATATAGTTTAATAGACAAGCCACATTAACCATTTTTAGGTTTGAAAAAATTATAGCTTCAGTTCAGTATTTGTCACCCAAATATTATCGACATTAAATTCAAGCGTTTTTTGTATATAAAAATTTTAATTTTGCAAACGGGACCAGTAGAAATTTAGAAATATATATCTAATAACTAAATATTAACATAGACATGGCCGAGACATAAAAAGCCGAGATGGCCCAGTGGTAAGAACGCGTGAATCTTAACCGATGATCGTGGGTTCAAACCCGGGCAAGCACCACTGAATTTTCATGTGCTTAATTTGTGATTATAATTCATCTCGTGCTTTACGGTGAAGGAAAACATCGTGAGGAAACCTACATGTATCTAATTTCACTGAAATTCTGCCACATGTGTATTCCACCAACCCGCATTGGAGCAGCGTGGTGGAATAAGCTCCAAACCTTCTCCTCAAAATGAGGAGAGGAGGCCTTTAGCCCAGCAGTGGGACATTCACAGGCTGTTTCGGTTCGGTTCGGTAACATAGACATATTACAATACAACGCTAATAATATACGCACTTAGTGCTTATACTGAAAAACAGAATGCCTGGACCATACGATAAGATATATCATCAAAGTAGTACTGTAGTAGTAATAGGCGGATAACAAAATCGCTTGGCGCGATACTTATTATGTTTTTAGATTTGTATATATGGATAAACGACGATTCAGCCAGTTAAGACCCGAGCGAGCAACACTGAATTTTCATGTAGTTAATTTTTGTTTATAATAATTTATTTCGTGCCCGGCGGTGAAGGGTAACATCGTGAGGAAACCTGTATGCGTCAAATGAATATCTTCAACGTTTGTCTCTACCAATATGCATTGGTGCATCGTCGCACAAGCTCTAATACGCTTCAAAAGACTCATCTTGTAAAGCGGTCTTTACCCAGCTGTGGGACATTTACGCGTTGTTACATTAAATTATTTCTGTTAGGAGAATGCTCGTATTTATTTCCAATAGTGCATTTATTTGCATGATCGAATAATATCAACATGTTTATATTACGTTCCAAATTCAAAATTTTATTACACACACTAAAAACAGATGTGCAACACGCCGAGTCCTATCGACTATTGCAAACAGGTAATAAATAAAACTATTTTTTTTAATATCCTCAATTACCGATCACAGCACAAAGTAAGATTTAAAATATAGAAACAATCAGACATAAATATCAGACAAAGAAATTTACGAGTGAAATAGGATTGCAGATATAAAGCAAACGAATGATCTCACTTCTCAGTAAAATATGTTTAGTAGGTATATGTTGTAAACGTATACAATAAAAAGAAATGAGCCGAGTAAATAACTCGTTTAAATGCGACGCAACTCTTTAAGGAAACATAAAATATGATAGAGTTATGTGAAATAAAATAATACAGAAAATATATATTTATAAACAGCAAATGTTACGAAATACATAAAGCTGCATCCTTATGTGTGTGTGTGTGTGTGTGTATATGTTTGACTGCCTCGTTGGTCTACATTATACGGCCGCAAATCCCGAGGTCCTGCTTTCAAACCGCGATCAGGCCAATATAATGTTAATGACTTTCTCTGTCGAGATATACCCAAGTTCCGAAGTTGGCAGTATTTCTACTCCCGTGTTTCGACAAGCACGTAAAACCGTCCATCCTGCTCCTGATCTCGCACGTACCTGTGTATATGTGTTTTCAAAACGGGTTACAAATATTAATACATAACTTATTTGGACACCATAAAATATAATCTCATTTGTGAAACGTTACAAATACACCACAATTGCTTTAATCCTGCGACTAACAAAAAGCTTTTAAATAAAGAACAAAGAGAACGAAAAATCGAATTCGCTTCCGTGTTTTTGCATAACGCAGTCCATATTTTAATACGTGAATATCAAATTGCCGTACACTTCTTTGGTATTTATTATAGAAGGAAAAGAATTAAATTTATATCATTCTAAATGTACCGGGGATGTGTATAAAAATGCAAATCCAGATTATACTACACGAAATATTATTAAAAATGCGAAGAGTCCATGAAAGGGGTATTTAAAAAACAAATATATGGGCTCACGAAACGACCTGCAGATGTGAAACTTCAAAATTGATGGTTTACCCCGAAGGCGCGAATAGATTTCACATAAAAATGTATATACAATATTTCAGCTTAATCTGTTGAAGGTGAAAGTGTTTAAAAATGCAGTAGCAAGATTTGAACTACACCCACTAACAGGTGATAACAGAAGCCTGTAAAACGATGAAAATAATGCAATATTTGTAAATCATTATGTTTATTTAATTTTGAGAATGCAATCGAGAATAAATAAATAAATAAATAAAGTTTTGACAGCTACGCGTTTATGACGATTGTGTTTAGTAATCACTAAATAAGACCAATCAACCAAAAACCAAACACGATTCATCTAAAAAAAAGATAGGAAAAAAATACGTAATTTATTAATTCTTTGTTTATCGAAACAATAATTGGTACAATATACGTTTGCGTCTCAAATATCCACTCAAAGGCTTTCTTATAATACTGTTTATAGACGACGTAAATAATAAAGGAGAAAATTCGCGGTAATATGAAATTATATACATAATATATATCGAACAAAAATTACATTGTAACACAATAGCTCAGATGAAAATTTGTCGATAAACGCTTACGCTTTGACACAATAAACGATATTAATAATAATATAAAGTTTGAACCAATATATTGAGGACTCTAGGCATAAAGAAGCTAAACTAGTCAGTAAAATTTATAAAGCCTCGTTGTTGAATAACGACCAATAGTATTTCTTTTTATACCGTCTTTCTTTGCACTTTCATAAATAAATTTTATTATAAGAATAAAATGAAAATTGAGGACAATCGTACAACAAATACTTCGTGTACGTTTTTCGAGATTTCGAAAACAGGTTCTTCGAGGGCATTCGAAATTACTTTAACGTTGTCGACAAAAATGAATTTCTCATTATATTATAATGATCAATCTTTCATCTTTTGGATCATTCTTATAAAGAACGAGACGATCGTTTATCAAAAGTTATTATTGTAAAGTTGCGTGAAACGGATACAATCAGGCCACAAATAATCCCATCAAATTAAAATATTATCATTATATACCGTTTAATCATCCAGGATTTAAAAGAATGCAATAACGCTTAATATATAAAAACATTTTTAAAAATTATTCAAACCTTGTTTTAAAACGAATAAGTTCGCCGGGACATATATATTTAGTGAGAAAGATGAACTAATACATAAACTAATGCATGGACAAATATTTTTAATATTTCTAACCCTGAAGTTAACATTATACTTATCAGAAAGTTTCTATCAGATGCAGTGGCCCATATTATAAATTGATTGATTAAAGAAACAATAATATAATAGTTTTAGATACAATATTTTGAATGACGATATCAAATCTTGAACTTAATTTAAAAAAAATGTTAAAATAACTGTTGGGAAGAAAAAAATACTTATTTCGCATAAATAATACCTACGACCTTACAAAGAACTTACGTGGATAAGTGTATTTTTTTTTTTGTAAATATTGTTAACTAAAATGTTTATTTTAATTAAGTACCTAATGATTTTAACAACGATTTGCAAATTTAACTTTTAAATATAGAAATGATTTTGTTTCACGTTTGCCGTTTAGTATTTTGAGTCAAATTATGATATTTACAATATACGTCTGAAGTATCATTTCGTAATATTTACACATATTACATTTTTGATATACAGTCACTTCAAAGCGAATCGAATAGAATTCATGTTCACTGGTCCTGCTACGAATTCTAATTAGACTTTAAATTGGAATTCTTCTCCTTTGGTAGATGCTAAAGAATTCACAACACACACATATAAGAAATGTAATATGAGTGAGTAATGACATTATTTTTTTATACATAATTTAGCAAAATCTAAACTAATTATATAATATAATAATAATACGAAATATCAATTTGTTTATCTGTTGTGTAACTAAATAATAATATGTGTGTTTATTCATTATTTTCTACGATGTATGCCGATATTAGGCATTTATTCCACTTATTGTCAAAAAATATTTTGTACATACTCTATGAAACTTGCTAAATATTTAAATAGTAATACTAATTTGATTAAAGAATTCACCTCAATTTAATTTGTATTACTATTTAGGAGAAAAAAAAATTATTTACATTGCATGTCAATAGAGCAGTCAACGGTGGGCATATTAGAAGTCGTCCCAAAAGCCTGTAGCATGTTGGGAGCCGGCGCAGGCGCTGCTGGAGGCGGCTGCTGCGGGCCCGGCGGCGCCGGTCGCGCCCAATTGATCAATGCAGTCACTGACATCGTCGGCTTGTCTTTCTTCGCCACGCTCGACATGGCCACGCACTAGCATCCTCACATCACTGCACTACGATCGGCCTAATCGACACGTCTACTAAAGATCACACTTTGGAATCAACTAAGCGTCACACCCTTATGCTCCGTATCGCAAAATCAAACGGATTGATCTATCTTATCCTTGAAATAAAAACATTCGAAACGTTACAATTAATTGCGCATACCGATGCGCTTATGAATACGTAAGTAAGGAGCGCGACGGAATCGTCACAGCCACCGGGGACAAAGCAGACTTCGTTGTGACATTGTGATAGCGGCTGTTATTGCACCCGATGCGCCGACGCAGTGATGGCGATATCGCAATGCTCTGCGTCAACAAAGCGTCGCGAGCTTCAACAGTGAAGGTTAGTTTGTGACTAATGCGCGCTTAAATTCAACGAGTTCAAAATTGACAAAAAATGTACCCGACAACTTCCGCGCGGTTACTGGCATGAAGGTCTCAACTCAACAGGCTCACTCAAGGTCCGCATACAATCATACGTGAATAAATCGCATATTATGTCGAAAAACTAGTTGTTATAATCGATTTTTTGCCAACGACCACTAAATGACATGTAGAGAATTGAACCAAATATTATTTATGTTATTTATTAGTCGCGTTAGGAGAGGAATCATATAAATAATTGGACTTGTTAGCAGTCGGCCTTCGCGAACGTCGCTGCCGCTGCTGTAATTAAGTTTTACGTCACTCGTGGACCGAACACCCCGCGCTAGCCTCTACCATTACATTTTTTCGCTATGTCACTCTGCTGAATTAAATGCTATCTAAATACTAATCGACCCACTTGCTAGATATTAGAAAAAAAAATTGCAACTCGACATTACAATCCCTTATTGATTTATCAAAACTTTTTATCGATTCCTATCATTATCCATCGTTAATTCGTCTAAAGTCTACTTTCTCGCTGATAATGCATGACTTTCCTTACATTTGTAACATATGAGTTTATTTCTTTGTTTTTATTTCACGTCTGAATAGATCGTTACGTTATTCGTTTTCATACAATAAAAGTTTGAGACAGACTTTACCTAGATTAAACATGTAGTTCTTAAAATGAAGTAATTAATAATAATAATAATTATTATTATTGTTAGTTAGTTTATATATTAGGTACCTATGTGCAAATTGCTTGCAAACGTGTTCCTTACTGTGAACATAAATGAATTTCAAATTTAAAAGTAAACAATGAGAACTGATTTAATGTCGAATTCTTATTTGTAATTGTTAATAATACATTATTTCTTGCTAATTACTATAGATTGGTATCTTTAAGATGCCTTTTGTTTTGTTATAATCTAATACTTTTAAAATCTTACTGCAAATAAATGTTATTTTCCAGAGTAATAAATAATTAAATAAACATTTCGTTATTATTGTTTTGATACAAAGTTCTCTTATTTGTCAGTTAAGATACAACGGATACACGAGTCCTTATATATGTGTGGCCTTGGATTAAGTGCGTACACGCCTCCACGTGTATTTTCGTGTTTATCATAAACATATCTACCGTGCCCTCAATATATTCAAGGCGTTTTTAAATTTTCCAAAATCGAACACGGACATTCGAGTATTCTTTTATTCAGTATTAATTTTTATTATGAAGACGCAGTTAGAAAAATATCTATTTATATTTAAAAAAAAATATTTATTATAAGTATAGAAGGTCTTAGGTTTAGATTAGGTCGAACGAAAATATTTATCGTCGCGTTTATTTCGAATCGATGTAACTTTCAACCGCGACATATTTACCCAACTATATATACAATGATCATTAGTTTCACATTGCTTTGTGGTAGAGCTTCGATAAAAGTATCGGGTAGACATATAGTGTGAATAGTAAGAATCGACATGCTAGCCAGCAATAAAACCGTCGACTTAACTCTCACTCCGGTTATTGTGATCTGAATGTATCCCACATTAATGTATATGTATGATTTTGCTAAAACACAATATATATTGTATAGTATGACGCTATTCTACGCTCTTTAGTACTTATTTGGTTTTTTTTTCTTGGTTTGAATGTATAATTAAATAATATTAGGAAATTATCATTTCATTAAAACACGGTAATTATTTTAGACTACAACATTTTAAATTATACTATTTTCATAATAATACTAAATAGTCTAACAATTAAAATACTAGAATATCATTAATTGTGAATTAAAATTAATAATTAGATAAATTTATATATATTAAGCAAAATTACATAATTTTATGTAGTAAAACAGTATAGGTAGTATACAATTAATTTGATCGCAATAGTCGTATCATATTATAAACGAAAATGGCGCCGAGCGTGTCTTCGATAAAGCAGATAAAAAAAACAAATGATTAAAAATTTAAAGTTTTATATTATATGTAAATATTTTGTATTTTTATAATTCAAAAACTTTGAATCAACATCTAAAGTCATTTATTATGTATTTTTAACAACGAAATAAGCTAGGTGTCATATAGCGCATTGGTAAGAAGCTATGAACACGAAACTCGTTGAGTGTGAATTTATTATTTTCATATCAAAATGCGTCTTGATTTTTTAATAAATAACCGACTATTTTAATTCAAAAAGTGTAATGTAGCTATCCAAATAACTCGGACCGGTGGAGATAAGTAGTTTAAATACGAGCAAATAATAATTCATTAATAGTATCTAAAACGCTTTAACTACATCTATTGTATAACAAATATTTAGAATCACGAAAACCTTGCTCAATCTAATTTTTTCTAAGAAATATATTTGTAGTGTCTTTTTTTTAATACATAACTAGGTAGATTTTTGTTATATTAAACATTATGTATATCATATTTTATTTTTGATAGAGAATAGCTATGTCGATATTTATTATACAGAAGCGTGCGTCTTTTTTATCTTGTTCTTGTCATTATAATTGATCGGCATCGACTTTTACCCCACTAAATGTGACATTTATGTTTGTATAAAGAATATCAATATTGTAATATATCACAAACTATGAAAATGTATAATTTATTTTAAATATAAATAAAATCCCATAGTAACAAATAACTAGCTAGCTATATACATTCACAATTTAATGTCCTTATATAATAAATGAAATAATACATTGTTTTCGTTTTAAATGAAGACGCTAGATGATTATAGTTATTGTGATTCATAATTAACATATATCAGTTTATTATGTAGTATAAAAAACTACTTCGTTGTCACATGACTCTTTAATTGCTGCTTTTTCACTCTATATTTAAAATTATATAAATACATTATCGATCAAAAAAGTGAAATTAATTATTAAGTTAATGTTTAAATTATTTTAAACAATGTTTATAAACGTTTAAATAGTATTGACAAGGCTTTGTTTTAGCCATTAACATCATATCGTATAATGTAGCCGTAAGGCGTTATATGAGTAAGTTAATAAGAATATCATATTCAAACTAATAAGCAAATACATTTGAGTCCAAGTCATACAACACATGTAAACGAATGGACATCGTAATAAGTGAGCCTTAAAAATCAATACTACACGCAACTGAAAGCAATTATCCAAATAATTTAGAATTTTACGTGTATTTTATTTTATATGTATTATATATCAGTTGATATTATTCGTTTTGAATAAATGTTTTTGTAGTATATTTATAAAATATTATAGTTTTTATTTTCGTAATTATACTATGGCAACATTTATATGGTCAATTGTACAGTACAGTTCGAGTTCTTTTATTACTCTATATTTTGTGTGAATTGTACAATACGGTGTTAATATTTATATATAATACATTAAATGCCACCTAGAGCGTTGCGCTGAAATAAATAAAATAGAAAACAAATTCTTAAATACATTGAACCTTTTTTGCAGAGAATAAAAAAAATGCAATACACATTCTTGTAACTCAAAACGTATGTATTTCTTATAGGTATATTAATTGATCTTACTGGCAAGTAAGTGAATATACTTTACCAAAAATAATGTATATATGTATAACTTATATATAAAGAAACACTTAATAAGAAATCGTAAAATTTCATTTATATTTATAAATTACGCAGTAGTCACAACGGCGAAGAGTTTTGAAACTTGCTATCCTTGTAGTAAACGAAAAATGTCAACAAATATATTTAAACAATTACGAGAAGAGAAAGAAATAAAAAATAAATAAGTCTATACAAAGTTTACAAGTCGACACAAAAATATAAATCATAGTCTAACATAATTTTTATTTTATATCATCAATTAAACTCCTCCGTGTTCTTACGTAACATAACGTAATCTTTATTCATTTGGCACAATATTTAAAAACAAAAACAAATATATACCCACACATACATATATAAAATTGATATTTAAAAGTTACGGCCCTTTTGGTAAATTCATGACAAGCAAATATAATGTCATCGATATAAACGAATAGGACGAAAATACCTTTTTTCCCTCGAAACTGTCAATCAATCACACGTCTTCACTGGTAAGTATCTTTGACAACCTTCGCCTATGAAACCGATAGCCTCGTGAGAAAAATTGTTCTTGTATACGCAGGCGGGAAAAATGGTGTAGTTGTGAATAATTGAATATATACAAAGGAAAACGTGGGATCAATATGTAATCTGAGCAGAATTATCAAAAAGTTCAAATAAAATCCATTATCATCATACCATTTTTAACAAAAAAATATTAATTAATTCATACGTACATTATATATATATATATATATATATATATATATATTTGCAAACAAATAAATACTTCGGGACTTACGATTAGTTTTGAATGTCACACAATTTAAAAAGCGTTTAACAGTAAGCCTATATTTTTAAAATAAATAAACATAATACTTACTGCGTATATTAAATTCTTATTAATAACGTAACAAAATTGAATTTTTCTCTACATATAAACATAAAATAGTTAAATACTTATAACACCATCCGGTTTGACATTATAATTTTTATAACGTAGAAAGTAATTCATATTACAGAATTATAATAAAAAAAAAATATCGCTGGTTACAACTTTCGCGAAACAGTGCATTATTCAGTAATGGTTTTAAACGCGTAGATTACTCTAAGCAAGAATGTTTCCACTTTCTTTACTTTCCTCATTACATACGATAAACGCGAATGCATACGTGCATGCAGAATTGCAAGAGAAAAAAAGCTAGCTTGAGACCCGGCGAATGCTATCGATCCACGACGACCTTGACTTGACGTGCCCGCGAGACAATTATCATTGACAGAAGTGACAAAAGCATCGCGCGCGCACCTTATCACTTATACACATGTGTTGTACTTTCATTTTCCAATTAAATATCTTTCGTTTTGTCATTGAAAATAGGAATTGTTTTTTATGACCTAAATATTTATTGTTAGGAAATATATAACAAACTATATCAGTTAGTTTATTAAAAAAAATGAGATGTTTGTAGGCGAAAAAGGCGAGGTAAACTAAAAGACGTCCGTCCTAGATTTGACCCGGGTGAGCGGGTAGCGGGTGCGGTGAGTCAAGGCGCGGGGGCGGTGCGACGCGTGCACTTGCCGCGAGATATAGGTAAACGGAACGCAGAGAAGCGAGCCACGGGGGCCTGTGACCTTGGCGATTCTCTGACGACTACAGGTGGTTTTTGTTTGCACTCATTTGATGCGAAGATCGCCCAATCTTACTCCGTGTCGAGGCCGCATCAAACCGCGCGGGGGGAATGCAACCGGAACTTGTCCGAAACAATGGTTCTCTATTTCCAATGCAAGTCACGTATAAAATTCACATCCCTATTAGTTTAAATTTAACCTATAAAACAATAAACGCTTAAGTCTAAATACACTTTGAATAGGATAATATTAATAGACGAACAAATATAACATAAAAGCGAAAGGTAATTTTAAATATTTGTTTTACTTTTACGTTAAACTACTTACTATTTAAATATATTCATACTTCTTCTTAAAGTTTTTTAAGAACAGAAAATTTCTATTCGAAATTACCTATAACATATGTATATAATAATCTTGTCACTTTTCGCATTCATTTTAAAGGTATTTAAATAGTAATAATATGTTTACACACGCTACAATTATTCCAAACCCGTTACTTCACTGTGAGATAGTTATAGCATGAGACATAATCACAATATGTGCATAGGTACCAAATATAATTGATGTAATAGACATATATATACTTTCTTAATAACAAAGAACACGGCAACAATTGAATATAATATTATTTTTTTAAAAGCCACGAAATTATTTCTTCATTAGCTTCTTTACGTTCTTACTCAACATGACTAGTTTTACACATAAAAAATCAATATCTTTATTTAAAACACAATATAATTAATGATAGAAACGACAGTACAAACAACGTACCTACAGCAAAGTATTACATAATTCCGACGGCTAAGACCTTGGCCGTGACCAAGCAACGATTCCCGAGGCGTGACGCGGCTCACTCACGCCCGCGATTAGCCGTCTACGATAACGATTATATTTTACTAACATTATATATAAAAAGGCAAATTAAGGTGCTAACATTTGACCTTTCATTGGTTTTTTTTTCAATAAAGAAATTTAGTGTAAAAACGAAAAAAATATCTTCGTAACTAATATTTCTTTCAGAATTTATTAATTTTCGCAGATGAAAATTGACGTAAATAATGATTCTCTTCCATAAAATATACTTTATTCAAGTAGGCTCATATAACACTTGAATCGTCATGTTACAACATTGAATTAAATGTAAATCTGCTGTCTATGTGCTGTTGGTAAGCAGCACAGATTCTACCGCCATAAGCCGGCAATAAGCACAGTAGTCAATATTTGCGTGAAAATCAACAAATACCAATGCCAAATTTTTTTAGATAAATTCAGAGAAAAATAAACATTTATCAATATCACGTCCCTGTCTTGCTAAATGTTCTCAGAATATAAAATAATAACTATGATAAGCGAGAATAATATTATAGTATAGTAGTATATCTTGGTTGACCCCAACGTACAATAGAATTTTCGCCACACGACCGGTTATTCAAAATGACAAGCAAGTCTGATAATATTTTCTATAACTAGCATTAAACTGTTTGTGACGCCGTTTTGAAGTATAAAGCAATCCAGTGCAAACATACCACAAACTACTATTTACTTAAGCCGCATCAAATATTCGGTAACTATTCGTATTCGGCTTAACCGGTCATTTTTTTTATAAAGAATCACGTAACTTTTAATTAATGCTGAAGCAATATTGCTTTATCGAAAAAGTGTAAATTTCCTCTTCATGTATGTGAAAAATCGACGGAAAGGTACATATGTGAAGTATTTAAATGTTTTTATTTTTTTATTTATATATTTTTTTGATTTCATAACATTAAATCATAGACTTGAAATTTTTTTGACTACTTTTGTTTTATTATTTTGTTATATATATATATATATATATATATATATATATATATATATATATATATATATATATATATTATTAAAACAGAAGTGAATACGTCCGTAGGTCATGGTGCACAATAATCAAAATATTTGCATTGCTGCTATTTGCGAGGCAATTTTCGAATGTCCATTAATCAGGCCGCGAATGGTTTGGCCGAATATACATTTCGTTGCAACACTAACATTTACAAAAAAATTGAGACTTCATTATATGGTTAGTAAAAGATCACATTCTACTTGAGTACAAAATTAATAATATACAAATATACATGGTGAGTTTATTTAGTAAAATAATAAAATATAAACTAATTTTGACAAAAAAAAATCGCTATGACCATAGATTATAAAGTTTAAATAAACGAGTACTATCTTCGTATAAAATATTTTACAAATAATAAACCTACATAACCTAACCCTCTATTGACGTATTATCTGAAGACGGTCATGACAAGTGACTGTATGTCGTTACGATCTAAACGTTTCCGTTAAGACTTGACGATACATCGAAGAACTCCTACACGGGACGATATCCAGTACGGTTCTATCAGTTCCAAAAATGGAGCCAACGTACATTCTCATGTTGACTGGCACTATAAGACCTCGCACAAATTATACAAAACGAGGCATGAATTAAAAACGAGAATTAGGAAGCAAAGATGAAGATAGATAGAGAAGAATTTTATATTACTGGTGGTAGAGCTTTGTGCAAGCTCGTCTGGGTAGGCACCACCCACTCATCAGATATTCTACCGCAAAACAGCAGTACTTGCTATTGTTGTGTTCCGGTTTGAAGGGTGAGTGAGCCAGTTTAATTACAGGCACAAGGGACATAAAATCTTAGTTCCCAAGGTTGGTGGCGCATTGGCTATGAAAGCGATGGTTGACATTTCTTACAATGCCAATGTCTAAGGGCGTTTGGTGACCACTTACCATCAGGTGGCCCATATGCTCGTCCGCCTTCCTATTCTATAAAAAAAAAAGAAGAGTCGGTACTCTTCCAAATTTTAGATTACCGATTATAGGCTAATAAAAACGAAGGAATACCTTTACATTAATTTATTAAATGGGTTGAAATTTAGGCAACGATTATCTGATCAAACCAAACAAATCTATCAAATTTTCACACACACGACTTCATTACCTTGATAACCAACATATATTTCATAATGTATATAATAATAGTAGTAAGAAAATAATTATATAAGTATGACTACATACATAATATAAAATTATTTGGAAAAGGAAGCCTAAAACAATACACCTTTAAGTTACTTTTTATTATTACGTAACAATTAATAATTATTATAAAACTTTTTTTATGTCAGCCTATAACGCCAAAACTTTACCCGTTGTGATGGTCAACAATCATCGTTAATTAACATAAGAGTGGTTATGCTCTGCTCTGTGATCATATTTTGCGGTTTAATCATTTTAAAAAGCAGTTTGTGTAAAACAACTTCATGGAAGATAAATCACATCGCAAAAAGTAGGTAGTTTTGTAGTGAAATTTACAATGATATTTCTATTAATCGCTTTCTTATCTGACACTTTAGTAGATTATAAGCTAACTTTACGACGAGCTAAACTTTTCACATAGCTCAGAACTAAATTACATTGTAATATTACCTAGCTGCCTTGTTTGTTTAGATGTCTCATCAGTACAAATACAATCAATTTTAATCTAATCGATTCGAAATAAGTAGCTTCCTAATGAGCAAGTTACTTGTAACTTTGAGCAAAGCTCAGAAGATTGGCTATGTTTTCTACAATATCGACAATATATTAAATATTAATACGATTTTTAAATTATATGTATTTTATATATTTTTATTCTATTATATAGCATATATTATTAAGATTATTAACCGTTATTTTAAAAAAAACGCGGCATATTGTCTTTATTTCAATTTCATTTAAATATTAATTATTGTAGGGAAACTACAGAAAAAAATAAATGAATGCGTAATCTTTCTTTGCGCTTACTTATGTTTTAGTGCTAATTTTCTTAATAAATAACGGTTCGTTTATTTTTTTATTAAGGTTTGTATAATGAAACAATTTTCTTTAAATTAAGTAAAGAATATTACTTAATAGAAACCATCAATCAAATGAACAAAATGACAATATTTACAAAAACAAAATAGCTTATTAGTATGCCAAAAATTTGTTAGCACGAGGGCAGCAATGAATTCTAATAAACTGTAAGACCTTGACAATGATACAATACTGTTGAATAACAACATAATAAAATAATATAACGTCGACTCACTATTTTATTCAATGCACAATTTATTGTCAACCATTTTATAATAATACTACAAAATTAAAATCACAATAAGTATATTATTGATCATAGTATTAAATACTTTAAGTACTTTTTTATGATTATAGATAAAAACCCGATGACAACAAAGAAAGTCTGCTAAACTATGTCGCAGTAACGACTTTATCAAGTCGTTGTTAATATAAACGACGAACGTGAGTATAAAAGTGCAGTAAAATGACTTTATATGTAATTAACTTATTTCAGATTTTATGATTTATAATTACAGTATATTAAATGGAATTGTGTTTTTTTCTTTACCTATCAAAAATCTTATAACCACACAGCTCACGATTATTATGACCATAATTATTTATATCCGGTAATTTAAAATCGAGTTTTATTTGAGTTTGGAATTAGGTTCAATTTATTTGAATGAAGATTAAAGACACGTTCAAGAATTATAATTAATATTCGCTAATTGTGATAACGTTTAGGGATTTTGTTTTTTGTATTACGTTTAACACTTACATATTTCTAAAACTTACACATTAAGTTCCTTGAAATAGCCACCGTGAAATGTTAACTATACTATGAATTTACTTCTTTTAAGATTTGCTTCAACGACTGCACAAATTGAGCGTTTCATTATGAAACACGTAGATTGCTCGTAAATTATTTTATACTAAAATAGATTTAAAAATATTTTTCGAGTATCTGTACCACACTATTAGATAAATATATTTCATAGTACTTAATTGTACTGAAAATCAAACAAAACACAAGAACTTCCAAGTTTGTTGAGTTTGAAGTTGTAAGCCTGATGAGGAGCCAGTCATCAGCGCTCTTTGGCACGTTTTCGACAGTCAGTTACATCACCCTGACGTCAACCTATCAAACGGAGAAATTTAATGACTTATCTTGTTAGAAAAGTGAAGATTACACATCAATGGAAATGCAACGACTAGAGCGATAGAACAGATAAACGTGTTCACCTCCATTGGAGTCAATACACCGGCAACCTTGCAATGCTCTTTACGACTCATGTCAGATAAAGACATAGGGCGTAAAAACATTATAACTTTATATGCGCGCAATGTTAAGAAAATAAGTTTTACACTTTCTTGACTAGGTAATTATATTAATGAAAATTAAATCCTTAATGCCATAAACGCGATGAACTCAATTTCAAAAGAAGAAATTAACTATACAAAATTAACATAGGCTTTTTTACAACACAAAAAAAGCAATCACTTCCAAGGCAAAATATATTTAACATTTTTATTATTCGTACTGTTATACCTGCATAATAATTTAGTGAAAATTATAATATTTTTATCCATTGTGTATAACTATAAAATAATAATTAAAAAAATAACAATTATTTAGCTTTCTGATATATAAGAACCGTCTTCGGATGAGAATAAGACAAACACGATGCATTCGCAATTAAATGTGGCGAGGGCGCATGGGTGCAGCCACTACGTAGGTCATCAAGATTCGATTAAAAATTACGATGTATGACTAGTATTGGATGCCGGTCACAGATCGTACATCGATTTTCGACTGCGTCGCGAGCGTCGCCGGACACGCGGCGGATGCGAACGGCGTCGCTGTTCTGACTGCCGCGCCGCGTCCCCGCTCCTTCCCCGCTCCACCGTTTGTTTTGCTGTATTTTCGTTGTTAATCATTCTCCTTGACCTTGTGCGACGTCGAGTGGTCCACTGCACACGACTGCGCACCCCTCACCCTGCCATCCGCCCGCGTTGCCTGTCGCGACGCATCACACGTGCTACTGCTCCCTTAAACCGCATCATGCAATTTGACCACGGTACCATTATCTCCTTACCGTGATTTCAATCATCATACTTTTTGTTATTTAAAAGAAGTAACAGACTTATAGTGTCTACATTCAAATAGAAATAATATAACTCGACTTCGAAAGAAAATAAACATTATTTTTCATATAATAAAATAAACTTATATTTCATAAGAACAGAACAGACCGAAGTCGTCCATACTTTACCTACTGTCATAAATAGCACATTTAAATTAATATTATGAAAAAATAGTTAATTCAGTTGTAATGAATATATAATACAGAAATAAAATATGACAGAATCTTATTGTTGCTAAAAATGCTCAATGATTATATGAAAATTATAATTTATATTAAGTAGTGCAGGCTAAGTAGATCTATTATTTTAAAAGCTTTGAGTGCAATATAATATAATTCATTAATAAATAAAAAATAAAATAAACCTTATACGCTAAATTAAGCTCATTATTATGAACTAAAAAAAATAGAAACGTCAATTATGGCGCCATCTGTTTGCTGCACTTGTAAATTGTATTAGCGCCATCTCTGAGGGATTACTAAAACTACTATCTAAAGTAACCATAAATAATTATTTAGCTATGTGTTATAGATATTTTTTTCTTTAAAGCTAGGTATTTCAAAATAGATATATACAATCATTTAAATATTGTTTGTTTCTAATCACAATACAATGCTTTTCACTGAACTTTAAAATATGTTTAAAAATACTTTTTACCATTGAAAAATAACATTGTTTTTAAATATGAATTGTTTTTAAATATAAATTTAATTTTAAATAAAAATGAACCAATGAACATAAGCATGTTTATAACATATACAAAAATAAGTTAAGAAAAATTATTTGCATTTTATAAAATTGCAATATTTCTATTTAAAATTTTTGTTACTATAATATAGATATGTCAATTTATAAATAATTGAAACAATATATTTAAATTGTAAATGGAAATATTTTCTTCATAATAGCTTGTGTTAACTGAATTAAATTCTGTCACATGATACTTAAAATGTCTGTCACCACCATAAAGCAATAGAAATAAAATTATTAAGTGGACATACTTTACTTGACATCATTAAAAAAAATTCAATATGATGAAATTCAAGATGATAGCATTTTATAATTTTAAAATTGCTATAGTATTATTATTTCAGTATTCTCAAATAATGTGGTAGTATAAAATCAAAATTACTTTTCAAAATCAATAAATTAAATAAGTTTAAATACATTAGTTGTGTTTTTTCTTTTATTATTTTATTATGTTGAGTATAATGTTAGAATAATAGTTACTTAAATATTAATAAGAATAAAAAACAGTAATTATATTTCAGTATTACTGAGTTATTGGGTAAACTCTTAGTTGAGTCAATTCACTTTACTATAAATGTCATAATATAATTATCATATTTAAAGCTAAATTGCTTCAATAAAAAAGTACTCATTTGTATTAATAAATGAAGAAAATTCAGATTATCCTTTTGTACGCATATGAACATAACACAGTTTATTTTTCATTAATAACTATTGGTTTCCTTGAAACAATTTTAGTCCAATTAACCAACGAAAAGATTAGTCTGAACGAAGAGTCTTTTATCCTTAGATTTAAGGGTAATTATTTTTTACTTACCTGGATCTCTCGCGGGCTCCATCATCTGCCGTAATTTACTTATCTTCTACAACACCACTTTCATATATTAGTTCACTCACAACGATGAACCTGTCAGTAACAAGGTCGTTGAACTAAATATACCTATAAAATCAAATATTCCACTATTGCAGCAAATGTTTTACGGTTTGAAAAAAGACACCTTCAATAAAACTATGCTGACGTGGACTTCGATTAAAATTATAATGTGGGTAGTCAATTTATTATAAATATAATTTTTCTTTTAAAGTATCTAATCCCGGAAAGTGACAAAACCAAAAACATATAGCGTCACGTCATCCAAACGTCATTTATATATTTGAAGCAGGTAATATTTCAATTACTTTATTTGTTAGATCATTTCACATGAAGACTCAACAATAGATTTTTCAATAATTTTATTAATTATTATATGATGTAAGCTTATAATTAAACAAATATAGAATAAAACTTTTTTCATTAAAAAATGTTACTTTAATAATACTTACTGTTAATAATGAAGGAAAACTTTATTGTTATATTATAATATTTTTTCATTCATCATTTATCATTTCATCACAAGTAAAAAAAAGTATATAATAATGTGTTATTAATTTTGAATTTACTAAGACAATAATATAGACTATAAGCCGCGTACACATCTGATTTAATCTTCATTATGCTAACATACAAACATTGTCTATTATTTTATTATATGTATTTTTTTATCGTTACTATATGCTATTATTTAATTTGTAAATTTAATAATATTTAAACTTTGTGAAGCATCAATAATATTGAATATTATATTACTTTAATTGTAGTCTTAAAATCTATTATCATATATAGACTCATCTTTAATATGAAAGGTTCGTTCGTGGTTCGTTCCATAAATGTCATTTTATCATATCACAGACAATTAAAGTTTTTATTATAAAAGTGGATTAAAACGTAGCGATTATGTGCTCTGTGCTTTAGATATGCCGAAGGACATAAATAGCAATATTTTCCCGGCCGCTCCGCTAAACTTAAACATAAACCATCAGTTTATTGTAAGTTACAGTTTGTGTGAGTCGTCTAATTTATAAAAACGTTTCAAAATCAACCACATAATGGAAAATAAAGCTGATTTTCAATATCCACATACTTTTGTTTTACTTGGAGCTTCGGGTGATCTCGCTAAGAAAAAGATTTATCCTACTATTTGGTATTTGTATCGTGACAATTTATTACCGAAAAATACTAAATTTATTGGTTATGCGCGAACGAAACAGACGTTGGAAGATGTGAAAGAAAAATCGAAGAAGTACATCAAAGTGCGGCCTGGCGATGAAAGTAAACTAAAAGAATTTTGGGAAGCTAATGATTACGTTTCTGGTTCCTATGATAAAAGGGTGGACTACGAATTTCTAAATCAACATATTAGCAAGTCTGAAAAGGGACCGCTTGCTAATAGAATATTTTACTTAGCAGTTCCTCCAACAGTATTTCAAGATGTTACAGTGAACATAAGGAATGCATGTGTTGCTATCAAAGGGTACACCCGGGTAATAATCGAAAAACCATTTGGTAGAGATGATGAAAGCTCTGAAAAATTAAGCAGTCATTTGATTGGTTTATTTAAAGAAGAGCAAATTTATAGAATCGATCATTATCTTGGAAAGGAAATGGTACAAAACTTAATGACAATTAGATTTGCTAACCAAATTTTTAGCCCCTCATGGAATAGAGAAAATATTGCATCTGTTTTGATATCTTTTAAGGAACCTTTTGGTACTGAGGGTAGAGGTGGTTATTTTGATAGTTTTGGCATTGTACGTGATGTAATGCAAAATCACCTTTTGCAAATACTGTCTCTAGTTGCCATGGAGAAGCCGGTAACATTAAATCCCAATGATATAAGAGATGAAAAAGTTAAAGTTCTTAGACATATCAAGCCTATAGACCTCAAAAATTTGCTTGTTGGGCAGTATGTCGGCAACCCAAATGGACAAGGAGAAGAAAAATTGGGTTACCTTGATGATCCCACCGTGCCTAAAGATTCTGTAACTCCAACATATGCAGTAGCTGTTATATATATTGATAACTCCCGATGGCAAGGCGTGCCGTTTATTCTTCGTTGTGGAAAAGCACTCAATGAAAGAAAAGCTGAAGTAAGAGTGCAATATAAAGACGTGCCTGGGGATATTTTTGAAGGTCATACTAAAAGAAATGAGTTAGTTATACGTGTCCAGCCTGGTGAAGCATTATATTTGAAATTGATGAGCAAATCTCCTGGAATGAAGTTTGATTTAATGGAAACTGAACTGGATTTAACTTATAGTATGCGCTACAGAGAAGCCGACGTACCTGATGCTTACGAAAGATTAATACTTGATGTTTTCACTGGAACCCAAATGCATTTTGTAAGAAATGATGAATTGAAGGAAGCATGGCGTATTTTCACTCCAGTGTTGAAGCAATTAGAGGTAGAACATATCAAACCTCTTCCCTATATGTATGGATCTCGTGGACCACGTGAAGCAGATGCCATGTTGGCTAAGTGTGACTTTAAATATTCAGGATCGTACAAATGGCAAAAACCTACACTTGGTTAACATAGCCACCAATGAAAATTGATCTAAGGGTGGTGGGAGGTACTGCTTTGTTAAGGTTTATACTTGCTTTTTTTACATTTGAATATTTATTATACATAAGAAAAGTTTTGAAGGTAATTTTCTCCTTGTCATTCCAGTTTTTGTCATTGTTAACTTCATTTTATTACTAAGGTCATTTTAAGGTCAAATTTATTAACATGCATTGCATTTAAGTTTCTAATAACTTTTATGTCAATGTTGGAAATTTATTATCAAATTTAAATGTAGAAATGTGATAATTTTATATAAATAAGAATATAATTTTAATCACACAAAATGTTACTTATGAAAGTCTATATAATACTTGTCAGTTTGTGATTATGCAGAGGTCAAAGTTTTAACCTTGAAATGCAGATTAACTGTTTATGCATTAATTCTTTCATTAAAACTATTTCATTTGAAATCAAATTTGAACAAATACATTCCTAAAAGCATTTCAATTTATTAGCCATTAAATGGTATTATTTATGTGGATTGTGAACATTATGTATACTCTGTTGTTGATATTATGTATGTGGTACTTTTGCTCAAAACAATGATTAAGCAATTCTGTTATATTATTCAATAATACTCTATATTCATTAAGTGTTTGTTGTGTTGCATATCTCTCAAAGATTATTTTCATGTAAAGTTTTAAGGACACTACGGCTCAAGAGTTGTTGTCAATTAAAACTATGAACCAATTCATAACGATGTAATGTTTTTTATTGTTTGTATTAAATACAACCCTTTTAAATATAAATTGTTATAGATTTATTGAAGAAAACATATAAAATGCTTGTTTTTAATTGAGAAAGTATTCATAAATTATAATGTTTGTATAATAATTAGATTTGTGTTATATACAGTTTTATATTTAAATATATAATCATTATAAAAAATATTTGAAGTATCATAGGTTTCTAAGAAATGGATTTTATCTTGTCCAGCTTTAATTGGGTGTTAAACTTTGTATGTAATCTGTTTCATATCTTCAAGCACTTTTTGTACACTTTTATACAATGTTGAAAATGTTTTATACTAAATTTATGAAGATGGTGATATACAATGGATAAAAGGGATTTTCGAATATTTTACACTAATATCACATTAAAAATACTTTTTTAATATATTTTTATGACTATGTAATGTGTATTATTAATCAGAGTTAAATTATGGTGTTATGGCTGAAATCATTGGTTATTTACAACTTTATCTCATGACATTTTACATCCAAAAAAGCACCTGTTTTATTAATTACATAAGCATGTGTTGCAATGACTTTTTCAAAATCAATCTATATTATATTAAGACGAGGGCGCCCTAAATACATAAAGTATGACGTTATATAAAGCCAGGATATGGCTACGATAAAGATGTTATAATATAAACGGTGGTGCGTTATTTGTATGGAGACATTGAGATTGAAAAGATCATACGAATTGGATGTGTATCACGAGTTTTATACACCTTTTACATACGCGTGGTCGTGATTCGCCTCGCCTCGAATTGTTGGCCAAAACATTCAAGGTTTCGCTTATACCTACTGTTTTGGTAACGAAAGAAGCCGGTTCGATCTTAACTCTTAGCCACTAATAACAAAAACTTTACACTTAATCGAAGAGGTAAAGAAAAGAAAACAGCTTAAAGTTATATATGTTTTTTAAATATATCTAGTAATATGCAGTTTAACAATTAAATATGAAAATATCAAAATAAGTACGATTAAGTTTGGTATATTACTAGTTTATGCCTGTAGAATGTAATTGAATCTCAACTACAGTCGAGCCTTTGGAATCCTTGAGTTTGTTGAATCCACTTTCCTGGAATTATTATTCCATCATTTGTTACTTTATTTAAACTTGAAATCGTACCTGTTTTTAACGTGATACTCGAAGTTAAATTAAGTATGTGGTTTGTGGAGTTATATTTTCAGGATGCAGTAGCAGGCTGATGAAATTTCGTCAATTAGATTTCCAACTAAAGCCGTTGAACTAAACTAAAATATTCTTCCTAAGTACTTAAATATACTTTTTTGAAACTTAATACGTAAAATAAATTCATCAGTATGTTTTAAAAATATGCCGAATACTGAACACGAAAATAATCTCATCTAAGGATCATGGCCATCGTAGAGTATTACTGTTCTGTGATCATGACGGTTCCACCAACAGCGTAAAACGCGTTCAAACATTTAAAATTAGTAATTTATTAGCAAAAGAATTTTAAAAACAAAAAGATTAAATGAAAATAAATCCAATGAGTACTAGGTAATACCTACATACTCTTTTCATGTAGGTATTATGCTCTTTATACTTTATATCTATATAACCTGAAATAATGGTTGGAGATTTGCTAATTAAAATATTTTTTAAAACAAGATATAGTTAAAAGTTACATATCTTATAAGCAAACGAAGATGACTTCAACTTTATGTAGCTTTGTAGGTGTATTCGATTAGACTTTGGTCTATGATTATCTTTTCAAGATTGAATGTTTGTTTCGCAATTAGAAATAAACGATATTTCATACTTTTAGTTGTTTAGCAGTTTCAGATCTTGTTATGTATTTTTGTCACCTATTTTGTTGCACATTAACATCAAATGCACTGGCGTTGCAGATGCAATGGGTAGTTATCGCATTCATTTTTATCAAATCGTCAATCAGAACAAATATTACGGTCTCGGATTTATAATATTAACAGTCTTTAGCGGGGTTTTTTTAAAACTTAGTATAACAGAAATCAGAACCTTGTAATGTATAATATAAAGTAAAAAACGCTTAATAATTTAGATCTAGTCTCTAAATGCTTCGTCCATGGAATAACGAATAATTTAATAAATATTAAAACAGCAGAAACCTTTACGATTAAACACAAAGAAAATGGAAAAACACAATCATATTTTGTATGCGGCTAATTAGGTTTTAAAGTGTCGATAGTTGAAACATTCGAATGCTCTTCTCCGATGGGAGATATATGCCATAACAGGTGAAGAATCAGTTATATAACTAACAAATGAACTACATTTAATTATAAAAAAATAACTTAAACACAAATCTTCAATGAATACTTGAATTTAAATTGACATATTATTTTGAAACATTAGAAATATTTAATAATGTTTTCATTTATACATTTTATTGTCTGCTGCCTTATAATATTAATCATTTAAATTCATTTCAACGTACAAACCCAATTTATTTTTAAAACTTGTTCTTATCATGTTAGTTGAACCATTTTAACATTAATTTGTTTCACAATAAAATATTATAGTGAAAATTGTAACATTTTGTATGTAGATTAATTAAATATAATAAATATATGATATTCGCGGTATGAAAATTATAATGACATTTTTTGTTATTTTAGTAAATCTAAGTCCAAAATTCATAATATTGGTTTCGTTTTGAAAATAAGCATTTTATTTAAAAAACATAACAGATAATAACATATTAAAGACAGCGACAATGTTGATGATATTTTGTTCTACACTGTCGCTGTCAGCTGAGTTTAGTTTACGTCGTGCAAGCAATGGTGGTGTTATGATAAAAAATCATTATTATTAAAAATCAGTATTGTGTTGTGCGTTATGTCGTTGGCAATGCTACTGAAATGCATGGTATAATAAAATGAATCCTTTCGTTTATCCGATTACGTTAAATGTTATTTAGATATGTAATGATTATCGGGTAATTTCATGGTTGTTTGTGTAAGTATTGTATCTTTGTTGTTTGAACGCAAAAAAATAACACGTTCCATTTTGATGGTCAATCTTAATATTATTAAATTTTAATTACATATGTGTCTTATTCCGTGAATTTTTAGTGAAATATGGGATACTTTTGAAAAAATAAGCGGATACTATCGATTTTATTTGTTTAATATTTATGACGTCTGTGTTTATTTTTGGGCAGATTTTGCTTGCTGTAATATATCTAAACATATAAAAATATAGTATCTGTCTCAAAACTTAGATTCTATACATTTTGGAAATACATTATATAATATAAATACGGTTTAGATAAGTAACTAATATTAATTTGCTCTATTAAATAGTTGTTTGAGGTCACAAAGATAATTAAGATTATTTAAGGTAAATTTGCACACAATTAGCTCATAATTTTGTTATTATTCTCTATAATTAGTAGATTTGGAGTTATGATGTACCATTAAAATTAATTGATACTATTACCAAACAAATATCATCTATTTAGGATTTAACACATTTTATAAGTATAACTTGTAAATTATATTTTTTTTACAGCTTTATTACTTTGTAGATATGAATAAACATGGATATATAAATTTACATGAGTAATTAATGAAAAAGTTTTGTTAAAAAAACCCAACATGCTTTACGTTTTCCATGTAGATGCTGGTCAAATGACCACTTATGATATGAATCTAACTTTACAAAGGTAAGGGAACTTTAAGAAAATTTAAACATGAAATTAATTAAAAACTATAATAAAAAGTAAATTATGTAATAAGAAAATATATTTTTTATTGAAACAATAAATGGTAAAAAACAATTATAATAAAAAATGTAGATATGAATTAAAGAATGAAGAAACTGAATACTCTAATAAATCTATATTTGAAGCCTTATAAGAACTTGAACAATAAATACATTTTTACTCTTTTTTGTTATATATTGTAATTTAAATAAGATTGATTTTTTTAGATTTAGTACAAATACACCATTACCTTCTTATGTAGTACAGGCTAAAAATGATTATTATTTAGTATTTTATCCATAGTTTTATGTTAATAATATAAATTTACAGTGTTGCCAGCTTAAAAACAGCTATAGAAAGAAAAACAAAGATTCCTGCATCTTCTCTTGTGCTTCTCGTAAGTGGAGGAGAAGTTTTGCAGTCAGATCACATGGTATCTTCCTACAGTGCTGGTACAGATACTAATCCTATATACATGTTTAGTAAGCCGTCAGTAAAGGAAAGCCATTTACAGCAATCAAGTAAGTAAGAATTGAGTTTGCAAATATTAATATAATATACAACTTATATGTGTGTAAATATAGAATAATAAATAGTGTGTTTTAACTACAATGTTGAGGGCAGTTAAATTTATGAGTTTGCCAAGGTACTGTCAAATTAAATAAGAAATAACATTTCTATCTATAATAATGTACTCTGGACTCATATCAGTAAAGGCGGCTAATCTCAAGAGAGACTAGCCAACTGCGCAGGACATATTATAGTGCACAAGTGTGTGCGCAATCACAGGTTCACTCTCTATTCCCTAACTCTCATAATCTGATGGGACGGCAATCCGACACAATTGAAAAGAGTTCAGGTGTAAGATTAACGGCCTTTTGAGGCACGAGTGTACACATTTCCAACTTCCAGACTCCGGGGTTCTACTGAGAATTTTCTATAAAAAAACCCAATTTGAACCCAGGACCTCAGGGTCTGCAGCTCTATATCTAGCAACTGGACCAACGAGGCAGTGGATCAAAGTACATAGATGATAAATACTATAGCATAGTTCTCTTAAATTAGTTTATTAAATAGTCAAAAATTCCTGTACTTATAAAATAAAGCTTCTACTATGCTCCTCTTGTACCTTTAAATTCAATTTTTCCCACTTTTTCATATTTATTTCTACTAACTTTATATAATAATAATATAAAAAAAAACATTTATTTCAACCAAACAGGGATCATAAATACAAAACAATAAATAGTAAAAAGACAAAAATTACAATAATAATATTTTACAGATTTTACACATTATACATATTATAATATGTAAAATCTATATAGATACAATAAATTTTATAAATAATTTATCTAAATTTTTTTCCAAAGTAATTCCTTTTACGTATTTTACTGATCTCTAGAGAATAGAGATCAGATCAGATGAATTATATATTTATTACTTTTAACTTGTTAAAATGTTTCATCAATATTTCAGTGTGCGATCTCAGTCCTATAGTGGAATTGAGTACAGGTGAATTTCGAAGCGATAGTCGAAGTGCTTTTGATGGGAAATCAGTGGCAGAGCTGAAAAGTGCAGTTGAGAAATGTTGCTCACTTCCACGCAACTTAGAAACAGTTATATCATGTGCTAATTTAGCAAAACAGTTCAGCAATCTCGCTCATGATGTATCCAGGAGTTGTGATCAGTTAGTACTTGAACAGCATTTACAACATCAGGTAAATTGAATTTATCTTACATAAAATTAAAAAAAGTTTTTCAAGTAGGTAGACTGGCAAATCAGGTTGCCCTGATGTTAAGTGATCACCATCATAGACATTGGTACTGTCGGAAATATTATATATTCTTTACAATGTCAATGCTCCACCGACCTTGGGAACTAAGATGTTATGTCCCTTGTGCATGTACTAACACTAGACTTCTCTCCATTTCGTTGGATTGTTTGGAGTTGTTCCTACACTGCAACTTCTGAGCAGATTAGTGAATACAGAGATTGCAAAATTTTATCTGAAATATGCAGATTTCCTCACAACGCTTGCTTGACATACTCAACATAACCTAGGAGGGTTATGTTGAGTATAGAGTATTATACACTACAAACATTGATATGACATCAATGTTTGTAGTGTATAATGATGCAAAACATGATTTTTTTCGGGTTTCCATACGGAATATCATAGATTATTTTAGATCTCGACCAAGATGATGATGATGATGGAGATGAGATGTAGTCATAGGACTTTAAATGTAATTGGTCCTTTAAATTAATATTATACAGATTACAAATAAATTTTGTTTTTACACTATGTATTATTTTTTTTATTTTCATTCATTATTTTTATTTCAGGGTTGGGCAGCTGTTGTTGCAAATTTGGAAGATATATTTAATGAATTCTGTGAAAGGTCAAAAAGTTTCAAAGAGTCTTTTAGAAAGCATAGATTAAAAAAGGAAGAATATCATGAAAAGTTAAATACGTAAGTTATTAAATTAGTTTCCTGTAGTATAATGGTGGTAATATTTTGAGGTGTGGTTTTAATTACTTGTATAAATAGTAAATGCTGTGTGTTAAATCTCGCATCCGAATACAATCTTTTCACAATAAAATTAAAATACCATATAGTCTAATTTGTTTAAAATGACCACTATAAATTAAGTTTACAAAAGTTTTTTTTTGAGTATAAATAAATAAAATAAATGGCACATACATTTTTTACTTAGAGCATCCTTAACCAGTTTTATTTAAAAGGTTATCAAATTATAAACTTTTTGATGTGATTCATAACAACTTCTTTATTTTTTCTTGAGCAAAAATCATTTGGGTATAAATGTTTAACTTTTATAATTTTTTCTTGCAGATTAAATGATGTGCTTGAGTCATTAGGAAAAATTCCAATACTTTCGGCACTGCAATTAAACGCAGAAGCTCACCGGTTTTCTGCTTTTGATGTTTTTGAAGATACAGATTTCGAAGGTCATCATTATGGCGTCAATCCGGCATTGGGAAGCAGCTCTGAAAATAGAACTGCTGATTTTGGTACTGGTGTATTCAAGTTATCAGAGGAGGATGGTAAGAAAAATATATTTCAAATATCAAGAATGTAAGGCCTTTCCAATCACAGAAAGACTAAATATTGCGTTAAAGGTGATTAACTAAGCGGAAGTCAATATTGACAATGTACCCTTGTTTTAACTTCTAAAATATGGTAATTTATTTAGCTTGAGGCCGACATTTGACGCATATGTATAAATATTGATCATACTATATGTATATTATGTATATATATATATATATATATATATATATATATATATATATATATATATATATAGTAAAAATAATATATTATATATAGTAAACAAATAAAACCTCCGAAATCGGTCTGCAACGACTATTATTATTAGTAAACAAAAACGATTTAAAATAATAAATATTTTATAATTATTTTTTTTGAAAAACAAAACTAATATAATATACATTGAATTATAGCTATTTATGAATTGCAGTTTTAGTTTGCATGAAGTATATAAGTATTTAAACAAAGTGATTACAAGTCATAATTTTTTTTTTTGCATTGCTCATAAAACTATGTACTTTTTTTTTAGTGTTTGATCAAAGGAATACTTCGACTAGTAATGATGGCGCGACTTCGTCAGAGGGTGGTCAAGTTATTGAAGATTCAGATGAGGGGGTAACATTTAAAGCTCCTTCCTGTGAGAGTAAGGATGAACCGACATTATTGCATTGGATACTTGCTCAAGGGAATAAAGCTTCACTGCAAGACATTCTCGACTACTGTCAGAAGGGTCTGGCTTTGGTAAGGCTTATTTATATATATTTTTTTATATGGCAACACAACATAACTAAACCTCTATGGCCTATTCCAACCACAAGGGGATTAAAGACAAATAAACAACTCTGGCATTGTATTGACGCGATATCATTGATTGAGATGGAGAATGGTATATGAATCCATAATGAAAATTCATTATGGATTCGAGAAAAAAATTGCGTCTTGAATATCGGTGAAGTTGTCATCGAAACTTTGGAAACCTTAGTAATCAGAAAATTTTCAAAGATCAGAAATTATTAAAATAGTATTCAGGCAAGTTTAAGATTTAGTGCAGTCTTCTGCGATTGGAATAGGCTATATTTTAGACCTATATATAACTATACACGTGCAGTGAAAATTCAAGTAAGGAACAAATCTCACTTCAAATATTATGTATCTTTCTTCTTCCTACTGATATGACCTAACAAGAACATTTTATTTTCAGATCGATGCTGAGCCTTTAAAAGAACGTGAAGCTGAATTGTATCATATACTTGAGTATGCGAACATGCATGGTTTGAAGCAAATCAAAGGTATCGAGGACCGCTTGTATGGATTAGACCAGCTGCTAAGTGACGTGAAAAAAATCGAGCGAGATCAACGTGATCAAGCAGCTTCTCTCATTCAGGTGAGGTTAAGATTAGATAGCAAATTGTTAAATAAATTATTCTTATTATATCAAGCTGAATCTGTTTTCGCAGTATCGAGAGCGACTCAATACTGTCTGTGATCCGTCTGTGCTTCCCACGCTGGTGGAGTCGCATTGGCGTCAACTAGAGAAGTTACTAAAAGGTCATCAGGAGCTGGTCGAAATCAGACGGCGCATCACGAAATCTAAAGAAGAACTGTCGCATAACTTAAAAGCTAGACTAGAGTAAGCCATTTAAAAAAAATAGTTTTCGTTAAAAATAATATTTAATGCACTAGAACCTTATTAAATAAAATAATAGTTTACTCCAGTAAAAGAATCAACAAATTGTCTGTAGCCTCTAAAATAATCGTTACAACACAAATATATTGGGGAAGCATTAATATTTTGTTCGTTGGCAGAGCGGTGCTGAAGATCGAGAACTCGATGTCGGTGCAGGACGCGCACGCCATGCTGTCGTTCCAGTGCTTCAACCGCCTGGCGCGGTACTTCGGCATCGTGTCGCAGCTGCACCGCGCGCCCGCAGTGTTCGTGCGCGCCGTGCACGAGGTCGCGCGGCGCCGGACCTTCTCGAGCGCGCACCTCAAGGTCAGTCCACAGCCGCTTACGGCGGTTCGGCAACGTGTCGCAGCTGCACCGAGCGCCTTGATTTTATCCTTCACCGCCGAGCGTGAGATGAATAAATTATTAACACAAAATAGCACTTAAAAGCTCATCGGTTCTTGCTCGAATTTGTAGCCGCATACGTCAGCTTCTATTCTTAGACGTATTGAACGAAAATATTGAATTTTAATTGCAATTATTTTTTTCATTTTCATTATTTTTTTAGTGGGCAACGGATTTAGCTGAAAAATTACTAAAAATTCACGAAGAAGAAGTTAATCGACGTCAGGAGTTTAATACCCACTTCGACGATCACTTCCTTAAGAGCCTCTTTCCCGGTATGACGGACCTTCCTCCGCCGTTTGCGACACAAGCGCCACCGCCGTTCGACGCAAAGTTGCCGAAGCTCACACATGAGGATGTTGAATTTATAACCGATTCCTTCCCGGATTTGGGAACCGATGTTCCAAAGCATGATATGGAGCTTATTGTTAAATTCTTTCAGCAAAGGTGAGCTGTTGTTGTGTTAATGCTTATTTTTTTTAGCACTGTATTCATTTTTCTAGTTGTTTTTTTATAAAAGATTAAAAGTACCTATAGTTCCTGGAGAGTGTTAATAATAAATGAATGCGTTTACAACGCAATGCCTTTTTGTAATCCCAAAACGTATATGAACATAATCTTTATTTGTCTGATGGTTCGATTTGAAAAATGCCACCTTTAATAACGAAATTTCCAAAAATATTACTTTTATTTATATAATAGTTTGTGATGTAAGGACGTTGCCTTTTGTATATTATATAAAGATGTATTTTTCAGACTAAATGCATCTGAACATGAAGAAAAAGATGTGGATGTTCAAGTTGATTTTGAGAAGTACGTATTTAGGATATTATAAAAAAAAAAAAAAATTGAAAACAAACAACACAAACAAAAGTGTATTTACATATTTTTAGATTGTCTTCATGTTTATATAGAATATACAAAACACACTAAAAATCGTAATATTAAATTTAATATCAGTATTGGATCCCAAACGATTTTTTGGTAACATACCTAACATACGGTGAAGGAAAACATCGTGAGGAAACCTGCATGTGTCTAATTTCACTGAAGTTCTGCCAGATGTGAATTCTACCAACCCGCATTGGAGCAGCGTGGTGGAATAAGCTCCAAACCTTCTCCTCAAAAGGGAGAGGAGGCCTTAGCCCAGCAGTGGGACATTAACAGGCTGTTACTGTTACTGTTACTGAGATTACATCTCGCAACGAGATGTAACGGTCAGTCAGACCAGTCAGTACAGATAGCAACGCTTTTACGTAACGCGAGCACATAGTTATTTCAAAATAAGCGTGAAAGCTTTTTATCATTAAAGTGTAATGTCTCTTATTATTTCCGTGTCTATTGTCTGTCAATGTTACCTACACTACGTCCCTAAACTCATTTTTCTTAAAGCTATTTAACTTCAATTTTAAATTAATCCTTACTGTTCTTCCTAACTAATGTTAATAAAAGAAAGAGTGTTACCATATAATAAAACTTGTAAGCATATACCACAAACTATTTTAAGTATATTTTATACATTTACGAATTGGTTACATTAAAAATGTCAATTTTTTTTTGACTTGAACGGGTAGTAGATACATAGATAGAATGTACATTATTAAACACCAAAAAGATTAAAAAAATGACATAACACATGTATACAACCGAATAAGCATACAACTTTGACAGCCTTATCGCTATATCTTCCAACTGAGTATGTATTTGTGTTGTGTGCTTTAACCCTTTAACCGCCCGACTTCATATCTGTTGGCGTGCCCCCAGCGCCCGGCACAGTGAATCGAAACACACAATACAATTTTCTAAAAATAATGTTAGTAATTCTTCTAACTTTGGACATTATTTTTAAGACTTCTAATTAAGAGGCTAAAGTGTATTAAACTGTAAGCGATTGCTTAGTTAACTATTTACCTAATGTAAACATATTTTTGATAAAATACAGCGTAATTAAATAAAAAAGCTGATAAAACGATCAGTGTTATTTTGGTCGTAAATATACGACTCAGGCGAAATGGGCCCGAAAATATTTGTCGGATTAATTCGACCTAGGCGGTTAAAGGGTTAAAGCGTCGTCATAGCCACATGTAATGTACTAGCTACGTATTAGATATTATTTTACAAGAAAAGTGAAAAATGTATTTGATATAGTTACAGTTTTTGAAAATAATATCTCTTAATATTTTTTAGGCGTTTTGTAGAAAAAAAGTTTATTATTATTGAAATTTGTTATTAGGGTCTGTCATAACCGAGCAAAATGAAAGATTTTTAACGGTAGGCAGATTTGACCATGTTTCGAAAACTCTATCCCTTACGATATCGATAATGAACTTAACTCGATCATTCTATATAATAGAATAAATAAGAAGAACAATATTTTCTCACTTACGACTTACCAATGTAAAATGCAAATGACCAACTGGCTTCTCAATTTGGGCTATGATGAGACTGAATCATTACTAAAACGATCAATATAACATTGACCTAACTTATTTTTCCTTCCTACCCCATCCCTCCCTTATAGTATATTTATTTAGATGTACATATGTATATATTATATTTTGTTAAATTAAATGATATTTGATTGTTATAATAATAATAATAATAATAAATAATCTTTATTCACATACAAAGTTACAAAGCATAATGAAGTCCCTGATTTCTGAGCTAGGCTCAAAGACCTGATTGTTATGTTTGCAATGAACAAATAATAAATAAATGTGCTGTCGAATTGGCGGGCGTTTGTAGCTACGACACAGTATTATACTAATGTATTTACTATGGTATATATTGTTTAAGATATGTATAATTTGTTCAAAATAAATAAACAAATAGCTTTATTTGGGTCTATAATTAGGACTGCAAAATATTATATTTTATAATTGGAACCTGGAACTGGTGTGCTCTATCTATTATATCAATAGATACGCAATATTTGAGTAACCACGAGTTCTTTATTCCCGCAGAGATTTTGAATCGGAGACTGATACAGATTTCGAGAAACTTAGTCGGCAGAGTGGGTCGAAGCAAAAGATGGACATCTCCACGACTTGCGTTCCGGACACGATGGCCGTTTCGACCGTCACTGAGGTGCGAACTCTACCTGTTATACCGGAAACCAGCCCTAGGGACGAGTTTGTCAACTCCGAGTTTTATATCGAAGAGTCCCTACCCTCCAGCATGGAGTGGGGCCGCGATGGACAGGTGCACTTATATAACAAAAATTTCCACTCAGATAAGTTGTTACGACATTTAAAGTTTTTAATTTGTTTTTCTTATTAGATAATATTTTAATATTTGAATATAAAACTTGATTAAAACCTTTTTGTCATGTCCTTATCTGTGTGGTCGCGTAACTAGTTGTTTTTCGTTGCTCCTGTCTTCGCCGGCCCCAGATAGCGTTAGTGTAGATTTTTCTTTTCAAATATAAGTTCCTCGTAGATTTTTATTTATTTGAATTGTATGCTTCGTTTCGTTCATCCTTTTTATAGATGCGATATTTTTTCATGCAAAAACATTTTTTTTTTATTTTGATGTAGTATTTTATTTCTTTAGGACAATATGGATACTCAAAAAATTAATATCGAAAAGTTACAAGACTTTCTAATACAAGTATTTAGTTTATGCAAAATAAATATAGTTCTGATAAAGGAAGAACTAGTCAAGCTTAAAAATGAAGTTGAAGAGCAAAAGAAGTTTACAAAAACCATATTTCAATCAATAACTGAAGCATGGGAGAGAAATAACGAAGAAGCAGAAATAAGGCTTCGTGAGCAAACTCAAAGGCTGACCGTAGACCATGAGTTAGAACTGAGCGATATGAAGGCAGCTATTAATGAAAAAGAGAATGCTATCTGTAATTTACAGAAAGAAACGGATAAATTAAAATTAATGCATCAGAATGAAATAGAAAAATTAGAGAATGATCATCAAAGTACTAAAGATTTACTCGAAAAAACGCGCGCAGAGTTAAAAGTTTTTGAGAAGAAATTGGAAGAAGTCGAGCTTCAAAAACAAAAAGATCTAAAAGAAATCCAAGAAAAAATGCACTTGGAATACAAAGCCGAGATAGAGTCATTGAGATCTAGGTAAATTGTCTAGTATCTTTTAGATTATTTTTGAAGTTTTATTTGAAATTAGCTAATTTTATAAATTGAGTTCACTCTTCTTACGTCATATAGGAATCCACGATATAGTGTGGTTTATCCTAATTAGAAATCGTAATCATGTTATTTAATTTTTTCCATATATAATTTCTCAGGTTCCGTCTCGTGGCTCTGACAAATAACATGGATCGATCGCCATCGGAGTCGAGTCTTGAGAAGATCGAACGTACGGACGTCATCGAGATAAGCAATCACAACGCCATCGTAATGCAGACGAAGGAGAACGCCGAAGTTGAAAAAGAGAAAGCCGTCAAAGAGGCCGTCGAGAAGTGTAAAGAGGAGTGCGAGCAGAAGTTAAGTGCGGAGACGACGCTGTTGAAAGCGAAATATGAAGCAGATAAACAGGTTTGTTCCCTATTCTATTTATAAGGGAATGTCAGTCTTTAAACTACATGAAAAAAGGATTTGGCAGATTTTTATTTATTTTTTTGGTAATCCAACAGTTAATAACATACATACCTTATTATATTAAGTATTATTTATTATATTACATTTTTGAGAATGTTTTTGCTGATGGAATGGCTCTCACGTTTTCGATTGATGATTGCATTTAAGAATAATTCTCTTAGTCGTCTCTTACGACACTTAAGACTTTGAGATGAAGTGGTTTTCCTATTCTGTCGGAACCGCACGCCATTTATATCGTCATCAAACACTATTTTTATGTATTTTTTTTCGCATATACTCTTTCAAAAGAGGTTTCATTACCACATTTAGAGTTATTGTTATCATCGTAATGTTACATACATTTAGCCTATTTCTTTGTGCTGCAGAATTAACGGTTCCTATCCAAAACTTTGCTGTATGTCGTGGAAGTTGGATAACTATTGTTTGTAAGCTGTTTTGAAAAGTATGATTGATATTATTTTTAATAATATATACTATGTTCGAACTTTACAGGTAACGATAAACGATGTCACCCGCCGTCTGCTATCAGAGAAGGACCGACAGCTGGAACTGTTGCGTGAGCGAGAACAGATGTTGACGCGTGAGTGCAGCAAGTATCGCGATACCATACAGCAGCTCACCGACCCAGAGACTAATGATTACGACAGCCTATTGAAAACTCAGGTACAGATTATTAAGGTTTTTGCATTAATAGAATATTATACATAAGTTCAGTGCGTTTGTTTACATTTGACTGTAATTTCCATCATAGATCAGTGCTATTCTATGATTTGATTTATTCATTTTTTTTTTATGTTATATGTGTAGGCAAATGGGCCACCTGATGTTAAGTAGTCACCACAGCCCCTAGATATTGTCGATTTAAGAAATTTTAACCATTCATGCCATCGCCAATGTGCCACCAACCTTGGGAACGGAGATTATATTCCCTTGTGCTTGTAGTTACACTAGCTGGTGGTAGGGTACTGGTGGTAGGGCTTTGTGCAAGCTCGTCTGGGTAGGTACCACCCACTCATCAGATATTCTACCGCAAAACAGCAATACTTGATATTGTTGTGTTCCGGTTTGAAGGGTGGGACAAGGACATAAAATCTTAGTTCCCAAGGTTGGTGGCGCATTGGATATGTAAGCGATGGTTGACATTTCTTACAATGCCAATGTCTAAGAGCGTTGGTGACCACTTACCATCAGGTGGCCCATATGCTCGTCCGCCTTCCTATTCTATAAAAAAAAAAAAAAAAAGCTCACTCGCCTTTTAAACTGAAACGCAACAATACTAAGTATTGCTGTTTAGCGGTAGATTATTTGATGAGTGGGTGGTACCCACCCAGACGGGCTTGCACAAAATCTTACCACTGATACTTCTTATTAAAAATATGATAATTTGTAACTTACTAAACATTTATTACATTTTTATATGGAAATCTATAAATAAGTATGTAATGTTTATTAGATTATGTGATTTGTGAGTATTTATAGTGAAGTTAAATATTTCAGTTTGCAACTCTTGAAAATGAAAAAGCTCTACTTCAGCAACAGGTAGCTGATCTAAAGAAGGAGCTGGAAAAGAAGAGCGATGAAGCTGAAAAGAGCAGAGAAGACGAGAATAGCGACGGCAGGTAGATGGATAGTTTAGGTTTTGATTTACAAATTGCATTTATAAGAATGAGTGAAAAAGACGAACGACCATTGTTGCTATACAGGATGGGCTCTGGTAACGTTCAATTTATTGTAAATGGCTTTTTATAAAAACAAGTAAACAATAGCCCTTTAAGTAATTAAATAAATCTACAAATAATTCAGGTCGAATAAAATAATTCAGATCGAAGCAGAAAGTTCTCAATTTAAATTTTTGATTTACCGATTCACTACCATTGTTTAATTTTGGTACGTCGCTCGGCCTGGAGCTTGCCCTGTTAACACCAGGAACAAGTATAAACTTACAACCACTATTACCAGATTACACGGGGTTAGTAAGTCTTTTATGGGACAACGTATATGCTTTTACAACAGGATCCCAGAAAACGTTCAAAAATATTCAATTGTGAAATTTAAAAGAATCGTTAAGGGACGCTTGTGTGCTAAAGGATATTATAATATAATATAAAGACACATCCGATGACTTTTTTAAATGATTGCACACCCTGGGAATGAAACGATCGCCTCCGGGTTAACTCAAAGTAAAAAAAAAGGTATATATAATTTGGCTAGTGTTGTATATGTATTGCACATCTTGTAAAGAAATGAGATATAAAAAAAAACCCGCTGAGTTTCTGTCGCCGGTTCTTCTCAGGTCTGAGGTGTTGATTTCCGGACCGGTGGTAGATTTATGACAATCACTAAGCGAGTGTAACGCTTCTGTATTGAATAAAGGTTTTTGACTTTGACGTTGTGCGCGCGCAGGTCCCCCCCCCGCCCGCGGCGCGCGCGCTGCCACACGCCGCTGGGGCTGGCGAGCGGCGCGCTCAGCCTGTCGTCGTGCCTGCCCGGGCACACCGTGCTGGTGCTGTGGGACCCGCAGCACCTCAACTACACCGTGCTGCAGGTGCGGGCTCCGACTGCTCGACGGCCTTTTAATATATATTCCCTAGTTTCTCGCTTAGTTTTGGGTGTTATTTGATATATTTTTTACAGTTGATTATTAATAAACTTTAAAAAGTATATTACGAGTAAAGTGGAGATGAGTGACGCTAAAATCGATTTTAAATTCAGGAAGCATCGATAATGTACTTCGTCCACGGCGACTGTTTGTCTGCTCTCGATCTGAGTATACAAGTGAAGAACGAGAGTGAACGACGACTCTATGCAATTGCTACGGTAGAATCGAAGGAGTACTGTTACGCTAAGAAGGTAAAATTTTAATATTAAAACTTCTCATATTATTTCATCTCTTATATGTTTGCAATGTATACAAGGCACTAGCGCTAACTGGTTTAATTCGGTTTTAGGTACTGTGTGAATTACACTATTACAACTGCAAAAACATCTCGAAACGCTCCCATCTGCTGCATCCCAGCTGATTAATCTATATATCATTTTTGCATGTAATTTAAATTGTACTCGTTCTTGAACGGAACACATCCTTAGAAATGTACCAGATGAAACCATCCAATCTGTATTTACCACATGTCTATCCACCAAAATCTTTTGTAGCAGCGTAGATAAGCTCCAAATTTTTCCTCAAGAGGAGGAGATTATAACAATATTTATTAGGTAACTTTTTTTCAATTGCATTTTATTTATCTTTCAGAGTGGAAATCGCTACCAAATGCTTCGCGGCTCTCGCTTCTACCGCGTGCGTGTAAAGCCGTTGAAGCCGCACCTTCCACATCCGTCTTGCTGTGATCAAAAACACAAGCAGGGTAATACACACACATCCTTGTAAATACAACGAGTTATAAGACCAGGCACTCGACTGCAAAGACAACAACTAACGATAAGGCACACACATGTATATTTTTCACATAATTTGCCTTATTGACCGTTAGAGTGACTTGTATAAATACAAAATTGCATACACTTTTGTTCAGCAATTCCGTGTCTTTGTTATGTATCATATGCTTACGTATTATGGTAATATAGTAAAATTTGTTTATAGTTTTAGATTTTGTAGCGTAATTAAAGTTTGTAAAAGCAATAAAGAAAACATTTATAAATGGCGGCCAATGTGGTACCATCCCAGTTGCATACTAATGGCGTTTCTGTGGTTCCTTATATGTTAAGAAAAAAGAGATCACAAATATAAAAGAATACCTTCATTTTTCTACTTTTAGAGTGTTATTTTAATAGTTTTGTCAACAAAATTTTGAACGAAAAAGCCATTTATAAATCATATCTTTCGTGATACTCGTATATTTCATACGAGTTTCAGAACAAACTTAGCATATATTGTTTTCTATTAGTTGTAGATGTCAAAGCACTCAATTAGTTTGTCCTCGCTTATAGCTAGAGCCGCATAGAATAGCTTAAGTCGCATGTAAACGTATTTGTAACACTGGCGCACGCGCAGATGCAGATTACATTGCAGAATCAATGAGGAGCAGCGTGCTGCCCGTGTTCAGCGGCAACCGGCCGCTCAAGAAATGGTTGACCTACGTGCATGCCCCAGGTCTTTGCTTTTACTCTTCATCCATCCATTTCTGTTCATTAACATTTATTTGTTATCGATTGGTTTTGCTACTTAATATATTTGTCTATTTGTTAATTAATGTTTACATGTAACAAATTATCTAGTCATTTTCCTATCGAGGAGAGTCGCGATATTTAATATGTATCGGGATGGTTCAATTCATATTTAAAAAATGTTGTTCTCAGACATGCAAAAGTCGCTGGACACCAGCCAATCGACAAGTTCCAACACGGACGAGGTGAATCGCGTGGAAGTCGCGACGGCAACCCTTATCAACCTAGAGTCTCCCGTTTCCACCAGCGAGGCCGGGCCGCTGCCGAGCCTCGCACCAGAGGACCAGCTCGATTCCATCGAGTCCAGCGAACGTTGGCAATCGGCTAAGATGCAAATGTCTACAGCGAGTGTCGTGTAAGTGTAGTCACAAAAAACTGAGTTTTATTGTTATGTAAATTTACAAAAAGTTTAAAAGTCATTTTTATAATATCAGATGTTATCAGAAAATACGTTTCTGATGATTTTGATCTGATAGCTTATACGTCTCAGATCTTGAGAGTCAGGGTACAGGATTCGTCAGGGTACGAATTCCGGAGTCAATTGACAATGATACACGTACGTCAGAAAAGTACCTATGAACCCTTGTAGTTAGCTAGACTTTAGATTGTCGGGGTGGCTGAAATTCCGAACTTGTTGATAGAATTTCAAAAATTTGCAGAACCGACATGGAGTGTAGCGTGGGGCGCTACCCTGGGGCAGAGCCACGTGAGCCCTCGGCGGCGCCCGAGCTGGCCGAGGAGGCGGCGCCCTGACCCCCGGCCCCTGCGCGAGGCTGACCCGCCAGCTCGCCACAGGAGCATCAGGAGACCCGAAGCTGTTTGTGATATTGTTTCGGTAATCTAAGGAGTGGTCGCTGCTATGTGTGCGATGTAAAACGTGAATCTGTTCTGAACGTTTCATTTGTCGTTTTTAAATTAAGATTGCAAGGCGACCGAGAGTCGATTTTATCTTTTAGAATAATAGACTTGATTCGATACGTTAATTTTTATTATAACGACGCATAAATATATCGAAAACGTAAGAATTGAAAAGTGCGTATCATTTTGAACATTTTATTAATGTTTCCACCTAAGTGACGTCTTCCATGATTTTAAAACATAACATGGAACACAGAATTGCAAAATTATCTTTTTTGACATTCGTATATTTTGTATAAATGTAATGAGAATTATAATAAATTTTCATATATTTTGGTAATGATTGGAATTAAGATTTAATTTTTTTTTTAGGAAACTTGTATATAACAAGTCAAGTGAGTGCGGTTTATTTTTTTCGGATTTAAATTACCTGCAGATATTTCTGCTCGAATTGTTTTCGCTCGTGTGATTTTCTTCTTAATAGTACAAATTCTTATTTAGTCTTTCTGAAGGTTTAAGGACGTTATTTGTTTTGCGTCAACAACTTCATACTTTATTGATATTTTTAATTTGTGTTGTGGTGTATCTTATATTTGTTCCTTATGTTATTGTCCAAAAGATCATAAAAATATAGCTATATTATAAATCTTATATTATTATTGGTGATATCATATTGTTTTGTAGCACAAAAAATACTATATAAATTAACACTCGTCTTTATTTTGCTCATAGTTACGTTTATATAATTAGAGTACGTGAAATATATTGTTCTTATAAAATTCGTGTCTAAATACAGCTGTAGTTAGTTGCATTGATCCCTAAGATTTGTCCTTATAAGTCTATTATCTTGATACCTAAGTCATAGCGGTTATATAGAGGACCTCGGTCCTATCGATAAGAATTATCTTGTGTGTAGGCTTCCGAATGAAAACGCTTAACAATCGATCTCGCTTCAATTTTAAATCTTCGACTACTATAGCTTCCACACAACACCATTAGTAGTATTTTCAGATAAAAGTACGAATTTAGCTGTCTCATAGTATGGTTAATAATAATTGTTACTATTAATCGAAGCACAGTCTTTTGCGTCCGATATAGATTGTTTTAGCAATTATATTCTATAATAAAATTGAAATCTGAAGCGCAAATTTCAATGTTTGTTGTATTAAAAATTAACGGGAGCATGCTTCGTGTTAAAATTTGTTTGTGGCCTTAAAATGTGGCGCCCGACGTGGGGCTAAAAGTGTCTCTAAACTGATTTAGGATAATACAAGATGTAACTTGTTTATTTTAAATATGGTTAGAGGCATCGCTCGGCTTTGCCGACTGCTGTGATAGTGCGTGCTGTGCTCTCCTCAGTCCCCTTGTTAATGGTTTTTAATATGGCAACATTAATTTTAATAATTATATTAGGGCCTATTATTAAGGACGTAATTTTAATCACAAAATTTTGGTCTACATAAGAATGCTTTGTATTGGTAAAATTGTTGACCTCTCTCAAGGCCCAGGTAAGCAATATGAAGTTCGAAGAGTGATCGTAACACTGTGAGGAGTAGGCGGTAGGGGAGATGAACAGTTGATAAGAATGACACGGTACTGTGATTGGTTTAGCTATATGGTAACAACGACGTCGCAATAAAATGTATCTTTGTATTCTTTGTTATTAAAGTATCGGTGAAAGTTATAAAAGTTGTTATTGTAAATAAAGGATTATTGACAACATTGTGAGTCCGAATCGAATTTGCGCTGGACGCAAATTGCAATTACAGCCGATATTGGAATTGTTAATATAATTATTGTGTTTGACAGTTTAAGGGACGGCTTGCAAAGTTGCATATGCATAATAATTCTACAGTGTGATCGCTTTATGGACTATTTTGTAGTGACCAATTTTATCGTTAGAAAATAAAAATGTAAAATTGACAATTTTAATGTAATTTTTATATACAATAAATAGACGATTTTATAAAAACATTTTTTATTTATTTATTCAGTGTACTCCTCCAAAGTAATTAAGTTTTGCACTGATTAACAATTAATTATTTATCATCGGCTCCTTAACTTAAAGGAACAAATCATTTTTCTTCTATCGAAACACAAACATTTCTTAAATAATAATTACAGATAAAATAACAAGTCTATTTACAATTTACAACAAATATGTACAAATTTAAATAAAAAATACTATTATAATAATGAATTAAACGGGTTGACGGTTGGTGAGGGATGTACGTCGTAATATTGTTTGCATTCGGGCACTTCGTGTGTGTTGAAGGCACAGTCGGAATAGTTCCACCCTTGCATGTCTAAGTGGTTTTGGGCGCAGTCCTGTCCGTATCTGTAATACCGCTGGTCTTGCATCTCCATGACCGGCGAAGGATCTTTCACGTGTTGCATGGGGTAGTATTGAGCCTCTTCAGGATAATATGTTTGATGGACGTAAGATTGTTGATCACAGTATGATTCAGCTTGTTGATAGTGATTACCAAATAATTCGGGTGAAGGTGTTTCGCTGGATTCCGAGCCACCTGCGGGTCGTTGCCATTCCAACCAGTACGCGTCTTCGGGCCTGGAATTTTCATTATTTAGATCCGCGAACGTGGGTGGTGATTCTAGCGTGTTCTCTTCGATTGGAAAATCGAGGCGAATTGGTTGGTCAAGTTGGAATATCTCTTCTGGATGGAATATGTCATCGGCAGGTAAGGCACTTGGATCGTATGTTTGAGTTAATTGAAGTGATTGAGCTGGTTGTGTTGGAGGCACGTAGGCTGTGTATGACTGGTTATCTGTTGGAGACCACGCGGCAGCTGCGTAAGGCTCTGCAGCAGTGTCGGACCGCCATCGGCAATTACACTCGAACGGTCCACAGGTACAGGTAAGAGCTGTTTAACACAAAATGAAGAGTCAATACTCGTTTTTTGGTAAATATGAGAACAAAAGTTATTAAGATACGGAGACATTTCTCAAGATAATTTTAATTATGTAGATAAAAATAACAGCATTTTAGCAGACAGACCTACTTTTACCTTATGAAGACTTTGTATAAACCTATTTTTTAAATGACATTTAGAGGAATCACCAATAAAAAACTACAAAGCCAATTACTTACTTCTTTGGTTATCAGGAATAAGCGGCGGCGGTTGTGGGTGGATGTTGAGTTTTTGTTGCATGTGTTTATCCGGTTTGACAGTTATTATTTTGTCGGCGATGGCTGCGTCCCTGGCGAGTAGCAAAGCGAGGCCGCGGACTCTTCTGCCTGCACCGAGCGATCTTCGTACTTCACTGGCTCCTTTAGCCTCTGGCCGCGGGTGGTCATGAGATCCTTTCGCTTGGAAAAAGATGGCGTGTTCGGTATGACGCCAAAAATGTGTAACAGGGTAGCCGCAGTGACCACGACATGGTTGAACTTCTAAACGCCCGCCATTGCACAGCCTGTTTGGACAGGGCTTACCTGTGATAAAAATAAGGATAAGTTTCGGATCAATTTTATACAATAGGTACGCAAGCACATAAGAGAGAAAGAAATTAAATGTATTACTTGAATACCTACTACTTTATTAAAATAAAATATTTAATTCGATCAAGCGCAATATTGCGGTAGCATTGTTTCTAGCAAAGTTATTGTTATATTTTAAAGCAGATAGCATTAGCAGTCAACATATATTACAATTTACGAATTGTATTAAATTATATTAGTTTTGAATTTCCTGTACTATTAAATAAAGAACAGATATAGTTTGAGTATAAAACAGTTCGGGGAAGACTGGTTTTACAAAATTACTTTTAACCTGATAAAAATTTTTATGTAAGTACTTTATTTGAGGAAGCTTTTTTTCGAGAATGATGGTATTAAATCTCCTTAACACAATGTAGGTTGGTACTACGGTTTACTGGTAGTAGGGCTTTGTGCAAGCTCGTCTGGTTAGGTCCCACCGACTCATCAAATATTTTACCGCAAAACAGCAGTACTTGGTATTGTTGAGTTCCGGTTTTAGTGAGTCAATGTAATTATAGGCATAACGGACATTACATCTAAGTTCCCAAGGTTGGTGGCGCATTGGCGATGTAAGCGATGATTAACATTTCTTTTAATGCGAATGTCTGTGGGTGGTGGTGAGCACTTACCATCAGGTAGTCCATTTGCTCATCCGCCTACCTATTCTATAAAAAAAATATAGCTTATTTTTGGCATCTCGAGACAAATTAATTTTATTAAAATTTCTATATATTATAGTTATAGTACTAAATATTCTGGGCAGTGGCGTATTTACTCTAGGGACATGCCCGGGGCGACAGATCTTGTAGCGGCAGAGGTCTAAGTGTCTTTTATAATTGTTGCTGATTTGCAAAAATAACTTGAAACACTTACCTAATAATTACTTTAGGTTATTAAGCATAAATAATTAACCTTATAATAATTTTCCTTAACAAGATAATTACCTTGTTGCTTTTTCCTGGCTTTATCACATATAGCCGGTCTCAAGTGAACTCTCGACCCGTCAGGTAGCCGGCATCTTGTAGAGCAGACGAGCACACCAAGGCAGCTTTTCTTTAATATGTGTACATTGTGGTTATTTGTGTTCCGCATGGCCCAGCCTGAAGCATGTCTCCTCGCTTCTTCGCAGCCGGGCGGGTATACGCGGCGTACGTGCCCGTCGCACCACTCTCCGAACGTATCGAAACTGGTGACCCTGGGAACTATGGCGTCATTGATGTCCCATTCCGCTGATGCTGGCCCGTCAGACATATCCGCACGGTTTGTTCTGTAATATACATTTTAATTTGATGTTGTCGACTTATTTTTATCGTTTACGAATAAATAGTATCTTGATAATTTTATTTATAATATATGAAAATATTGGTAACATCAAAAATAATAAATGTAAATGATTTAAAGAAATTTTCACATCAATTGTTCCCTACTGTTCTACATACTACTACTTACAATTTTTTTCATTCAATTCAATTCATAAAAAATATATATTAATACAAATCTTGTAAAAATAATTACATAAACTTTATATATATCTACGTAGCGAATGTTAAATAGTATGTAACACCCTATAAAACGCCCCTTCACAAGCTCGTTAAGCCAATTGCTACAGAATTGCCTACTGAAGGGGCTGACGTTAATTGGATAAATCGCTTTTTAAAAGAAATTCTTGTAAAGAAAGAAGAGGGCCACTATTTGTTGTAGCCTAGTGTCAGTAAACAAACTAAAAATAAGCTACGCGAGGATCTAACAATTGTACTAAGGGCAGGGAAGGAAAAGACGAATGCATTTTTCAAGACAATTTTCCCTTAGGTAGTTATTTTTGGTAAAAAAGGCATTTAGCGGCTTTATTAGCTACGCAATGTAATTAGACGTTGGTTATTAAATTTGTTTTGACAAAATTGGTTAAATTCAAATTATTTCTCACATTTTCAAATGTTGTATGATCTTCCGTGGATGAAATATTTCGCTGAAAATTATTTTATAAATAAGTTTTATTAAACTTAAATACTTCTTTAATGTTTGTATAGAAAATATCTACGAGTTTACTTGAGTGAAAGTTCTTAATGCTCCACGCTATTATTCAGAAGCAATAGACGCGTCACGGTTTCAATAGGCTTCAATTAAATTCAATTACTGTCCCTCCAACACCTACCACAATTCACCCCAGCTTGGCTGTTGTTAGCATTACATTTGCCGTAAACAGATTATATATTTGTTTGTCTACAGATAAAGACATTCTTTTAAATTATTGTTTTAATTGTAATTCATATTGCCATTCATCATAATTGTCAGTATTTTGGATATAAAATGTCGTCTGAATATAGTATGTAGATACTTACCTTATTACTTACTATTCTAAGCCGCTTAAAATTTTTTTATTAAAGATATAGAAAACTTTAGGTACATACTGTTTGATTTTATACTTTGAATAAATTGATTTAAAAATCATCTTTCTATAAGAGCCGCTGAACTTTGTCAATCAATTTTAAATATTTTACTTTAAATTACGGAGAGAAATATAGTTTACCCTTATTTTGATGTCATAGGTCTAACCATTTTGAAAGAATTTGATTAAGCAATCGAAATTTTGTGTGTTCTTGCAAAGTTTAAATGCTTTTAACAACTGTAAAATTCCGTTGATTTTTAATGTACTTCAATAGAGGGGATTAGGTTAGAAAATGTTCGACATCTATTAAATGTTTTTTTTTCAAGTTGAGTAATTTATTATTTATTTAATCAACAACTTAAGTAATATTTAATTATATAATAGTGTATCTGATACATGAGATTGGTAAGAAACATTCAAATAGCTAGACATTTCCTATTTACAAAAGGTATGGTCTATAAAAAATAACGATTAAAGATATATACATATACTATACATATATATATACTATATATCTTTACTGACTAAAAATGACTTTTGTTAAACGATTATAGTAATCTTAAACTTTTTACTTCCTACTCTGAACTCTACTTACAATTATATTCTTTGAATTTTATTTTGTTTAAACAAAACATTTTGTAACAATTGACTCAAAATTCATTAAATATTGTTTTATTTAGGTTCAGACTAATCTTATTTTCTCTTCTTAATTTTACTTAACCTTATTTAAATTGCTATATTGATATTCTATATTACCAATTTTCAAATATTATTCAGTAAATAGTTAGATATTAAATAAATCTTAATATAGCTACGTATTTATACTTACAGGACTACCATCTCCGAAAAAAACAATGTTGTAATAGCACAGTAACCGTTCTATAATATAAACATCAAACACAGTCCACAAAACACTATAAACACAAGCTTTAATCATAAAAAATGTTTTAATATTTATATTTTGTTGTTTCGTTTTAACAACGCACAGTTTGTGTGTGATGTAGCACACGCATTGAAAGCTCATAGCTCACTGACTTTAACAACAAAAATAAACATGGGGTTGATTTCTCCCACCATTCAAGTGAGGTGGGGTATTCATATACGCCAATGAAATCGAGCCATTCGTACGACTCCTCCTCTTAGCAAATTTAGACCAATGTGATCGGGTTTCCAATCAACCAATAGCAGTTTTTGGATAAAATAAAGTTACATATTCAGGGAAAATCGTGATGTTTAATTTCAGTGACACATTACCTACTTACATATTGTTTGTGAAAGTATTGATTTTTGTCTAACATAAATATATTATCATATGTTATATAAATATAATATGTTCGTATGTATGTATGTATTGAAAAAAAAAATCGATGTACTTATGTGTAGTTTTATAGAAATAAACAAAATCATTAAATAAATTAATTTGAATCTTGTAATTAAAGAATACTTACAAAGGAACATTTTAATAATTGAATCAAGATAAGAAACGTTTTAAGGAGCTGAACCACTAGGATGGCTTTTTATTTTAATTGTATCATGCTATGTACTCGTAAGAGTTAAATCAGAAGTGCTTAGCACATAAAATTCATCGGTATTTTGCCGGATTTACAATCGTTTGTTAAGATATGTAATTAAATGTTTTTTTTTTGTTCTGAAAATGATGTGTATGTTGTTTAACATTAAGTAAACATATGATTCCTAAATTAACTAGTAAGTAAAAGTAAGTAAGTAACAGCCTGTAAATGTCCCACTGCTGAGCTAAGGCCTCCTCTCCCTTTGTGAGGAGAAGGTTTGGAGCTTATTCCACCACGCTGTTCCAATGCGGGTTGGTGGAATACACATGTGGCAGAATTTCGATGAAATTAGACACATGCAGGTTTTCTAACGATGTTTTCCTTCACCGAAAAGCACGAGATGAATTATAAACAGCCAAATATAAACTAATATAATAAACTGCCTAAATTAATAAAAAAACTAATTATAAAAAATGACATATATAATGTGTCGTACCTATAATATAACTTTTTAATGAGCCGTATTGGCCCCGGTAGGTAATACACGCGGCTTTTCAAGTGCTAAGCTTCGTTGTACCGTATTATATCTTGCTCGGTGGAAGAAAATATTGTAAGAAATACCCTATATTATGTTGTATGGAACTCAAACATTTTTGTAGTAAGTGGGTAGCTGGGTACATATATAACTTAAAAAAAAAAACAATCTTTTTAGTTCAAGGTTTGTGGTATATTGGCGATGTAAGGGATGGTTAACATTTCTATGGGCGGTATTAACCACTTACTATCAAGTGGCCCGTTTGCCAGTCCGCCTATATAATCTAACGAAAAACAAAGACAATGAGGCTATACTTCTCTAACTCTTTTGAAATAATTTTAGTCTATACATATAAAAAAAAGATGTTTTGTAAATAAATAAAATGTAACTAACATATTATGAATGTTGTTGATTATCATTAATTTGGTTTTGTTTAATTCGTTTTATTTATCAATGTTTCAAAAAGACTAACTTATCAGACAATTTTAAATACTACTTTTAATTACTGTAAATGGTAATTAAAACTTATTTGCGATAACAATTGAGTCGCAAATAACATTAATTGTACGCACGTTAGTACTTCAGCTAGTAGATATGCATAGGTTGATTAAAAAAGGGTGCGAGATGCGGGTATACGAACGGCGCTTGCGCATAGACTTGGGCGTTTGTTTTTGAAGAGCTATATTCTGGACTTCGGTTATATAATGTAATACAATACAGACGAGCTTGCACAAAGCTCTACCACCAGTTGATACTTTCTAGTTATTAAAGTATGTTTAGGTTTTTCGTTTAATTATTTATTGTTCGTTATTATATTTGGAAGAGAAACGCCGAGGGACGTCTGTTGAACCAAATTTGATCGTAACTATCGATTATATTGAACTTGATATGGATGAAATGTTCTATGTGTTTAAATGTTTATAATTTTATACAATAATAAAATCACAATATAAATTAGTAAAATTAGTTTGATTTTAATTAATTCATAACATTCGTTATTTGTCTAGTCATAATCTATAGCTTTATATATTACAATATTTTGGGTAACGGCTTCACTAAAGCCGGATTAAAATCACGGTACTATTTCGATATGGCCGACAGTACCATAAAGTAATTTTTTGTTCTATCTTTTGTTCTTATGCTGTAAAAAAAGGCCAAACCTATTTTAAGGCAAACAATAGTCCAGGAATGAAGATTTAACTTTTTCTTTTGCAAATATTGCAAATGATCATAAAATGTAATACCGTAAACAAATGTTCCTTTATAATCTTTTTTCGGTTTTATTACCTTACAAAATAATTTATTATACTCTTTGACGCTACTGCTTTGAAAGGATTGTAATAATAAAATATTATATTATAACATAAAATATTAGCATTTTCTTTGTGACATTTTTTTGTTGTTGATTGGTTTTACTGCGTTATGCTCTCTTATAGTAACAATAACTTGTTTCTTTCTTTTGTTGACGAAGTGAATAATATATGTTTTTAACTAAAGTATTACTTACTCATTTATAACAAAATTATAAAAAAATATCCTTTTGGTTCTGGCCGAACGAAATAGAGGGGAGGAAATTTAAAATGGATAAGTTGGTCATAGGAGCTGACTAAGGGAGTTTTTGTTCCACTCATATACAATACTCTTAAGCATTAAAGCGCCTCAGTCACTCGTATGGTGGCAGCAAACTAACCCACCAAATATTACTATGGAAGGTTGGCGTCAGACTACCTGCCTATTTTTCCGCCATATTTGCCCATCCACAAATATTATCCCTCTGTGAAATGTTATCTTATGCAGTGTACAAGTATGTATATCTTAACCGAGCCCGGTTGAGTACAATTGAGTTTTCATATGCCCAATTTGTGGTTATAATCATCTCGTACTCTGCAGTGAAAGAAAACGTCATAAGGAAACTTGCATGTCTAACACTATGTAGCACCAACCGTAACAGAGCATGGTGGAATAAGCTCCAAACCTTTAAGAGAAGAGGACGCCTCTGCCCCGCAGTGGATGTACAGTATTTTTTTTTGCTTTTCCGATTTTATGCAAAATTAATAATTTTAATTTATTTTTATTTAAAGCAGACTGCTAAATGGGTTAAGTGATGCTATGTATCACCGTTCATAGACGACAATGTTTACGCCACTGTAAGATATACAGCCTGTACTTTACTGTTTTTTTAAAAGATTTATTTAAATACAACATATTCTTCTCTAAGATGAACAAATGTTATCTTAAAAAACTATAGTTATGCATATAGATGTAGGTACATTCTATCAGTGGCCAATGGTAGGTAGTCCCCTTCCGCTGTCGTGTTCATTACCAATTGACGCCCGAATAAAAGTCGTTACGTAGTACGAACAATTTGCGTCCCCTCACTTCTACGGAAGTCGTCAATTCGCGAAATTGACAACAATTCCGTTATAGAATAAGATGCTCGGCATGCCATTCGTATGAGAAGTGTTTTATGTAGATTATTGCAATTGAAACACAACCAACTTTTGTATCAAATATTATGAAAACAACAGCATTACTTAAATGTAAAAGAAAATTCATGACACTTTGTTATATATGTATTGAACATTTTTTCGAATTTCTTTTATATTCTTATCTTAGATAACAATTGACGTTATTAAAAACAAAACAGACTGACATGGAAATGGTATCACTTTTCCGAGCGGGATTTTATATCGCGATGTTTAAGTACTGAGGTGTGGTGGGAAACATTATTTTATAAAAATTAAGGATATAATGGACATAATAAAAACTATGTATAATTTTTTTTGTCCATTTTAATTAAGCTTAAATTCTGCGCCTTAAGCTTAAGATTGGTTGCTCTTTGCTCTCTGATAATATAGGATAGCTTTCGATGTAATCAGTTTAAGGATTTAAGTCCCCAAAGCAAAGAAACAAAAAAAAGTGTATATATACTTTACATCTATTATTTTGGTTAGGTTAGAGTCTTCGACTTTGACACCCAAAGTTGCGGTGCAGAACTGTATGGCGACTTAGCTTTTGAGACCGCTTTTATAAACATGGAGAGTTGTTCCTTGTTAAGTTTGTGTTACACGAGTCAATTAGGTAGGGTTAATTTATATCATGAAAGATTTAAATAATAATTATACTAAGCGCTTAATGATTATTAGTATTAACTTAAGCTAGTTTGTATATGTACCTATTCATTTCAACGTAACATACATAAATATATATACAAAACATAGTGTGGCTGTAAGTTTTTGCTTGTAAGCGAAATAATTAATTTTTTCTTATTAATTTTAGATAATATTAAAAAAGTTCATAGCTAGGATTAAGCGAAGTTACAATTTATAAAAAAAATACCTATATTCATTTCAAAGAATAATGGTCTTTTCTCAAGAAATTGAAAGTTAAATCAAAATCCGTGTAAGAATTTAGTTATTTCACATTCTAAATTTCAAATATGTATTTTATATATATTTTTTAACTCTCCCTTTTTAAATCTCGTTTTATACATTGTATATAATTGCACTGCGTAATTATTGACTAAAATAAACAAAATGAACTATTTTACCTCGCTTGGAAGGAAAATATAAAATTACAAATAAAACCCTACGGTTGATGTTAGCATTTGTATCTGAAACAGTCTGTTTGAAGGGGAACGAGAGTAAACAGTGGAATTTAGTTCTGAGACTACACGATCTATCAAAGAAACAAAGGACATGTGACAATTTAAAAATTTTCTCACAGAAATGTAACAGTTTTTAAACTTTAAATATATATCTGTTCAGTAATAATATCTTTATAAAAGTATTTGATAAAAACAATACATAATTTGAATTAATTTTAATAAGTAACATGCATTTTTTTCTAATACGTTATATTTTATGCATTGCTTACAAAAGCTTTTGTATTTGTTAATTATTTAAAATATTTTTTATACCTGGTCATACTGATAACGAATCAGTAGACTACATGTCAACATTGTTCGTAAATCAGGCACAGGTTGCGATCTGTCCGTGACACTTAAGATAACCCTTCGCTACTGATACGAAATCTCCATATTTATCTCCATTGAGCCCACCCTAGTTTCATGAGCTTTTCCACACAAGCGACGATCAAACAAAGGATCAAATTAAACAAATCTGCAGACAATCGCGTTCCGATGAACACCGACATGAAAGAGAGCTAATCAAACAACTATTTCGAACCCTGAACAAATAGCACGCCCCCGCGTCGGGCGCAACTGTCAAGCTACAAATACGTTTATGATTGACCTACGATTTGAACACAATCGACTATGACTATCTCCCATAACTAATCCGATGCCTTGAAATGCGCAATCGTTTTTGTGAAATTGAACTACAGCTTTGCCGGGTGTGGAGTTAATCGTTTTATAAAGTCATGCCTTTCTATATTTTGCAAATTTCGATTGTTGCGTAAATACTTTTGCGTCGCGATTATGTACAAATATTATATGTGGGTGTTTTAAACGAGTTGTATTTTTTTTTTCATTAATAATTATCACGATATTCATAAGTAGGAAAACTTAGTGTGCTATTATTATCTGATATGAATAATAAAGTAGCCAAAATCATTTTTTAATTTTCAATAACAATACCTTTAAATTGATGTCGAGTTACATATTTAAATTCAAAAGCTTTATTTATACCAGATGAGACGAGACGTATATAGGTATCTCTTTTATTTGCAAAGACGGCTTAAAGTTATGTAGAAATAAAACGTAAATTATCTCCTTCTTTGTAATGTAGCTAAGCTCTTACCAATTGTAATTTCATATTGAATATTTTGTTGACTTTGAAATTGCTGTATCCCTCTGTCTCAATAGGAATCTTAAAATTATAATGATTTTTATTAGGTTGGTGAATACCTTGAAGGCAATAGCGAATAAAAAGACAAGGTGAAAACTGACATTGTAGTTTTGTTGTGAAAAGCCGTGTGTTCGCTGTTAATTTATTGTCGTCCGTTATCTATACGATGCGGGTGCGCGTGCGCCGGCCGCTGCAGCCATGACGACGAGACCTCCACCATTTTACATGCAGCACGTGACTTCTGGCAACTGTGCATGTTTTTTATTGTATAATACAATATAAAAAACTTTCCATCATGTACATTTAAAATGGTATATAGTTGTCATACATATTTATTATTTACCAACGCTTTCTTTCCATATTGGTAGCGAACCACTCTCTCGAGTTTTATGTTTAGACTATGATTCGTATTCGAAATACAATTTGAGTTACAGTGTTGTTTTTGATTAATAATGTACGCGATGTCCAAAAACTATAATTTATTTATTATTGTATTATAATAATATTATTTTAAACAAAAAATATTCATTGTTCCTACTAAAATAAAATAAAACCCTTCCCTATTTATGGATCTGAATTCGCGAAAAATATTGTTTTGCATAAAATAGGGCTCGACGTAATATTTTTGCATGAACTCTATAGTGTACATGATTTAGAGTCAAATTATACAAATTACTTCGTGTATAAGCGTTAGGCCTATTGTCGATCAGATGAGATACCGTGTAATTTATATTTATTATATTAATAAGTAATATTTTATATCGTCACTTTTAAGGCTGTTTAAACTTTAGCTATTGACATTAAAATTTATATAAAAAAATGACAACTAAATTAAGATATGGTGAACAAATTATGAAACGGAATACTTATTAACAATTTTTCCTGTAGCAATTGATTCTATATTTTTGTTTTAACTAGTTACATGTCAATTTGGAGTATTGTAATTACAAAATATATTTCAAAACCTTTATTTCTTTGGTAAATTCTATAAATGAATTATCTTGTTTCAACTTCATTAGTATTTATGTGTCTAATACGAGCGTTTTGTAGGATATTATTGAATGAATTATAAATTGATGAGTTGTAACGCGTTACAAAGTAATTATGGTCAGGCCATTTCACGCTCACCCCCAAAACAAAAGCACCTATAGGGTTAGGGGAATAATCTAATAAAGGAATAAAGATGTTGCGTGATTGTGAGATATCATGACGTGGGAACCACTTTGATTGGTGGTTTTTAATTAATTGACGCCTCTAATAGGAAGTTCACGTTGTTCAGCGTGGGAAATGATTTTTCGATTTCATTTATTGTATTTATTGAAAAATATGATCAAAATCTTTAACCATATATTATGAATTGTCTTAATAAAAATATGCAAAGACAAAACAGTTCAGTAGCCTTTTTTAATCTGTTTGACAACAGTTTTTTTTTGGTAGCAAATGTCGAGCTTCAGTGCTATCAATAAAAAATGGAAATAAGAGTAGAAAAATATGTTCGAAACATGTAAATTTAATAAATAAGTTTTCATTAATTTAAGAATAACAATTATTACGGTCGAAATTCGACGACTGGGCGAACACTAGTTAAAATATTATAATTAAAATTATAAATAATTAGTATCAGATAGTTTTTAAATATAGTACATATAATCCAGCTTCTGATTTTAACTAAAAAGTAAAAGTAAAGCAACCTATCGAAATTGTGTTTAAGGAAATATAAAAGTATATTTGCTAAATTACATTTATATTAAATATGTCCATAAAATGCTTTATTTTATTTGTCATTGATTGAAAGGAAGATGATCCACTAATAGTCGGTTGGTACAATGCCCGGAAATCGGATATTTCACATTGCCTTCAATTTTGAATTCACAAAAAGCACTCGGTCGACCATTAAATTTTATTTCAACCCGCAAATAGCAAAGGGTGGTGAAATCGGCAGGGCGTTCTCGAGGCATAAATAATGGCAAAAAAACATATTGCGCTGTTGCTGTGCTCATTATGCGCAATTAGCTACGATTGTGACAGCATCATGTGAACGGATATTATTTTATTTCGAATGTGATCGTTTTTGGCGCGCGTGTCACTTCATTGTTTATTAATTTTATAATATATTTTTATATTCAAATGGTGAGATGTCGCTGTGTAGTAAAATCGGTCGTGAGTAGCAAATCTGAATAAGTTTGCCGCTAAGTTTTTTTGTTCTAAATCGTGTTTTATTTCTTTCATTGTTTATAATTCTTTGCTTTGTGGTTAAGGAAATCTGCATCTAAAGCATAAAATTCTGCTGCCCATCAACGCGTATTGAAACGGAGTAGGGGATTTACGTTTACAAATGTTGTTTAGCGTTTATCCGTACATATTTTTTTACTTTTTTTTCCCTTACTTTTATTAAATTTAAAGGCATGAATATAATACTTTAAGCTTACATTGAACCAAATTAATATAAGTCTAGTACACTTAAGTTATTAAAAAAACCAACAAGTCAGTAGCACTAATGTTTATTTGAAAGTATTTATATTGTCATTATCCTAAATTTACACTGACCTATTTATCTTTTGCTACACGGAATTCGCGAAGGACCTTCAAGAGTCTGGCAGAAAATAGGTTCAGGAGTTAGTCTTGTTGCTTACCGGCGGGTTGAAACTAGGTCCATAGCTGAACAGCAATTCGATTAATTTAATTAGTTTTATAGATATTGATATACGCGCTGCTTGCACTTTTTAGGATTGTATTTAAAAAAGAATTACAGGTAGATAAAAAAACTTCTCAGGTACATTGCCTCATAACGTCAAAAACCTCAAAAAAATGCCAATGTCTATGGGCCTCTTCCTATCTATATGATAATAGGCTTAATAACCCCTCTGACTGATTTTCGTTGCAAATTAAAAAAAATCAACTGTACCATTTATCATCTTTAACACGGAATGCATAATAGACTTGAAAACATAGTAAATAATGTAATACAATTCAAATAAGTTACAACGCTCGGCTTGTAACTTTATACTAATATCCTTTAAAGAGTTTCAAATAATTTGTAAACGCTAAACAACAGTTTGGGTTTGATTAACCTAATACTTTATTGACCCTCCGTTAACCGAACGCATTAGTAAAATTAGAGCGGTGGGAAAGGGTTAAGCACTGCCAATACTTTATGTTTATTGTTATTAGAACAATATTTGTACGTTCAAGATGTACGGTTATGGTTATTGTTGAAAGCTAACATGAATAGAATATGCTATTACTAATTTGGTAACATTTAACCAATATTCAATAAAAACGGTCGTAACTTAAATTATAAATAGTTTTTAAAATGTTGGTTAGTTTCAAAAGCGTAAATAATGAAAAAAAAAATACTGGCAACATATTAATGTGTATGGTGCATGGCAATTTTTTTTTTTGTAAAAAATTAAACATGTAGTTATTGCAATATTTTGTAGGTATGTTTAAAGACTAGCTTCCACCCGCGTAAGAGGGGAGGAGGAGCAGGTGTCAATTCAGGGTATAAGCTATGCCTATTCCAAATGCGATCCAAATCCGTTCAGCAGTTTTTGCGTAAAAGAGTAACAAATATCCATCAATCCTCCCAAACATTCACATTTATAATATGACAAGGATAGGATTATATGAATATTATCATTCATATCATTTTAAGATATTATTGTATTATATACATTTGACTACAATAACGCCGAGTAATGGAAATATGAATATATATTGCGTTGCGTATTATCTGTTTTCTTCATTTAGAAACCATAATATTATTTTATAAAAATCAAAATATTTAGTAACCAGTGTATTGAATAACAATTAGCAAAGTATTCAAGTATTATGTAATAAATCACGCTCGCCGGTCAGTTTCAAATCGAAAACATTTATTATACGAGATTCGATATTGTTATCAATTTGACTACCGCTGGTCACGTCACGGTTACACTTCGTATTGTTAGTTTCCATTTTGTGAGATTTATTTGTAGGTTTATTGATAATAATGAAAAAAATTAATGATTTAAAAATATTTGTAAAAATGGCTTATTGTAATCTTTAATTATTACATACAAATTTATTTAAAGTTTATTTTTTATACTAATGTATAAATAGTTAAAACATAGTGTACATAATACTAAAATAGTGGATATGTATGAAAAATAATGTGACTATTTTATTTGGGCTTCATAACTATTTTATGTGCTTAGCTGGCGTTAATTAGTGATACAAAGAGCTTGTATTACAACTTTAAAGTGATTCAAAGACCCAGTATATTCTTATCGGCGTAACTCACAATAGATTTTATTTAGTTGTTTTTTTTTAATGAGAACGTAATCTTTGTCCAATTATAAGGCTGAAGAAGAAAAAAAATTAGTCTTTAAATTCCACAAAAAATGGCTTGGTTATGATTTTTGCAACGCAACGTTGTTCCCTATTCCATATTAACAATTTAAGTAACAGTCTATTTCAGTTCGTTGCAACACCGAGACTAAGTATAATCAGAATTAGCTATTGTGGTTTTTTAAATGTCAAAAAGTTAGTATAGTTACTATTGACAGTTCATTAATAACGACACAAGATGCTGAGGGCAGATGATTAGAGCCGGTGATAAAGTGCACGGCTGCCAATGCGATTACTGGTGTGAGTAAACTTCACACTGGCGTACTTGATCATATGTGTTTTATTTTTATACATGTTTACTTTTATTAATTTAATAATATAGTTATAAAAGAATAAATAAAAAAAAATGTTTTTTTACTTATCTTGTAATCGTTTTTTTTAAAGTAATTCATGTATTATCTGTTTTTTTTTCTTACTTTAATAATTATAATACGATTTTTATAATATCATGCTGTACTTACTATATTGCTTAACGCACCCCTTTACAAGTAGTAGGATTAAGTAAGCAAGTTTATATATTTTTATGAGATTCAAACCTGGTTGCCTATTAAATAAAATAGTTTTAATAAAATAGTTTTTTTTTTAACATTTAAATGAATATAGTGTTTTTTAAAAAAAACATAGTGTTACTTTTAGCTACCATAGCTTTAAAGCTATGGTAGCTAAAAGTAACACTATTATTTATATTTAATATAAGTTTCTGTGGGTGTTTGTGTTGCAGGTGTCACTTAACTACTTTCTTGTCAGATTATTGACACGCGCTGTGAATTACCTGTGGTCCTGCACCCAGCCTAACAGCATGTTTACCTGTGCTCGTGCGCAGCGCGTTCCGGGCACGTGGGCGCGACAGACCGTGCCCGCACGTGGATGCGCCCGCCCGCGTCTCCTATCTTGTCCACTAAAGTACTTTTACTTGTCAAGTATATTGACTATAAAACATTTGCGTTACTTGACATGTGACTTATGAATTTTAAATAAGAGTTATTCTAATTATTATTTTTTCTTTATAAAACGTTTTTAAGATTAAAAAGTATATTTTGTTTATAAATACTTGAGTACGTTTATTAAATCGTATTTAATAAACGTACTCCCTTTGGTTACTTGCAATTTAAGGTATCAATTCGCATAATATTTGACATTTCATTGTGATTTTCAAATATCACTCGGACTTCACTCTCTCACAAAGGAGTGAAAAGACCAAATCGGTGTCGGATGTTCCGAATACAATGTTGAACATCAAATCGATGCGTTTACGTAAATATGGACCGCCTTTTATTATCTGTGAAGTTCGATTGTGGCTTGAACTCACCCCTCTAACCATTCACGAAGGATGATTGATCTACGGCAGATTGACAGATTTTTTTTATAAAACCACCCGAGGGTCGGCACCAGCAAGCGAATATTAAAGGCAATTGTTGTTTAATTTTTACATTGGAAGGGCGATGCATTTCGAGTGTTGTAATAATGTTTTGATAATAGCAGTATCCGTTCAGCTCATATTTCTTATTCAGAGCGCGTGGGACTCGACCGCGACTAGTCGCCCGGTGATTTCATTACGAGGGCCTGTTTGAATTTAAAACGGTAATCAATTCCGTTAACTTACACCTTGCTTGCTTTGTTTATCCTTTTAAGTGACAGATACTCTTATAACTAATAAACATGATCACAATATTATATCAACACTTACAAAATATCGAAACAGAACCTCATTTACAATTGTTTATTAATTATGGCAATTCTCTTTTTAATGTCTGGCATGATGTTTTTTTAGTTCTCAATTTAAATTTAAGCTACACAAGTTGTTTTTTTAATTGAAATTTGCGGTCCATTGACAGCTTGCGTTTGAGCGTTGACCTTTGACGGGCGCTGACTGGGCTTAACTTTTTTTTTCTTTTTATCCGCATCTGGACAAAAGCTGAAGCTATTCGATAGTTTAACACAATGTACCCACTGATCCTCATTGATCGCCAATTACTGGACATTAAGTACCTTAAACGCTTTTCATATCCGCTATTTGTAGCAACAAATAAAATAATATAAAAAAATACAATAGTTCGTTGAAGATTTCTATGCAATATTGTTAGGGACTTTTTATTCGTTTATAAGCTTGTTTTTTTTATAAGTCCAGCAACAATAGCTTGTGGAGCTTAGCGCTTTCTAGGGCAATATTGCTTGATATTAACATTTGCTTGAGGTCGAAAGGCATTGTAACGAATATGATTTTAGTTGATATTATTAAACTATTTTTATGATCGGCGATTTATGATATAAAATATCATTTTATCATTTATACTTTAGTTGAAACAATTTCGTAGTTAGTAATCTCATTCTTCTCTAACCTTCTCATTAAAAGGACCTGTCGTTTTGACCCATCAGAGGGACATTTACGTGTTCTGCTAATTTTTTTAGTAATCTGATAGTTTTTTATTTCTTCTATTAATATTCACAAATTAATAATAATTACAAGAACTTATCTTTACTTAAATTATTTATAAATAACTATGTATATAATATAGTACTTAGCTGAGATACTACAGTATCGCTACGCGTGCCGGGAGCGCAACAAGGTGTGTTCGGGTGCGCACGCGTCGCTGATTCCATTGTCGCTCCGGTCACGCTCATTGCGCGCACCCCGAACACACGAAAACGTATTATTGCATTTTTATTGCGCATCTTCAAAGCTTTGTTACTTTTGTTTGATTTTTTTTATTTGCTTTTTATACGAAACGTCGGTCCACGATGTATGTTTTCACGCTGTAATACGCCAATGATTCTTTTATAGGTCATTCAATATTGTGTTAAAATAGTTTCTGTATTAGACAATTATTTCATGAAAAGAATGAAAATGCTAAAAGTATCCACTTTCGAAATTGGATAGCAATTGTATTAAAAGCTATTGTTTGTACCTTGTTAGATATTTCATTTTGTTAGAAATGTGGTTAAAATTACAAAGTAAATATTAGCTTATTAATTTTTTTTATAACGCTGCAAAAATGCATTATGCGTTTTCTCCACGGGAACAGTGGGGGGGGGGGGTATGTGGAGCTCGCCGGTGTCTAAGAGGCCGAGTGCGCACCGAACATCGGAATACCCATTAAAAAACCAACGGTACCCTTTCCGTCTTAACGAGGATCGCCACGGGATCTCTTGTGCATGCTACCGTGACGAAGTTGACTTATAATCAAGTACAGGTACCTGTCACTATTTTTTTCCCACTTTTTCTGATGTGTATCTACGTTAAGTGATCGTACAAAAGAGATGACTTATTTATTTTTGCAATTTTTTTTGTTATAAGTAGTTTAATTTGAATAATAAAAAAAAATAAGATTTTAAAATAAAGAGAATTGGGAGAGATTCAATAAATAAATATGTATTTACAATACTTTGCATAAATAAATAATAATTCTATGTTCTTTAATTAACTACTTATTACAGAACCTAACAAGAGTAAGTAAAATTAATAATTCTTTCGGTTGTAATTGAAATAATCATTTGAAAATATCCTTTAATCCTCCAAGATCATATCTAATTATGACTTTGGTTTCAAGTTGTTCATTTTCCAGTCAAAGGTCTCACGTTGATACAGACAATTACATGAGAACCATGCTACTAATTCTATAACAAGTCATAAGATGTCATGAGTCACGTGCTCTTGAGACGGCACTCGGCTTGAGAATGGTCAGTACCGTGAATCAGTCAATGAATCAGGCGGAGCCGCGCTGTCTGGCTTGCATGCGGGCTGCTCTCTGGGTCACGCCTTGTTCATAGCAATATCTCATTGCATACTTTCACTATAAGATGAATTAAGTATTCGTGTAATATAATAGAGATAGTCAGCGGACTCACTGAGTTCTGTAATTTTGAACACCCTTTTGTTACCATATTACATATTTTTTTATGTGAAATATCTTCAATCGTAGAGTGTAGTCGTTGAACTTTGATATCAATAAGAAAATCTAGCATATATAATTATTGAATAGAAAAAAGTAATAATTAAAAAAATTAAATGTTTTAGAAATGTATATTGAGTTTCTGCGGCGGTGAGCGGTCAAATATTAGAAGATAGGTACTGAACTACTGCACAAGAGCATTCGGTGTTTATGACAAAGAACTTCGATGGTATATAACAGTAATAGTAACAGTAACAGCCTGTGAATGTCCCCTCGCTCAAGGCCCCATCTCCCTTTTTGAGTAAAAGGTTTGGAGCTTACTCCACCAAGCTGCTCCAATGCGGGATATGATATAGGAGGAAGAAGGAAATCGTGAGGAAACTTGCATGCGTCTAATTTCACTGAAATTCTGTCACATGTGTATTCCAGCAACGCGTTGGTATAAGTTATTGAGAAATTTTAATGTAATGCTTGTCAGACCTACCGTGTTATAATGTTAGAGCTTGAAAATGCGTTGTGACGAAAAGTCCACTTTTTCACGATTCAAATGTTTTACACAAATGTAATCTTAAAAAAAGGTAAAATATAAACACAAGTCATAATATACAGAAGGTATTTACAGCTTAAGCTAAGCGAATACAGCGTTTCGATTGTCATCATTGTTTCTGAGAAAATATTACAGTCAGCAAAAAAAAGGGAAATTTCCACAAAAATATTTTTTTATGTTGCCCATAAGGTTCAAATATCTCCAAGGGACCAAGTTTTGGACTAATTTTACTTCGGACCAATTATGCTTTGATTAGAGTAATAGAAATAGCTTTTATCACATTTTCCTGCTGCCCCATCTCAAAATATCCCTGTATGTTAATCGCATATATTATCCATAAAATCTTTTCGTTCTCTATTAATTAGGTTAACTATATTTAAATACCATGATTACACATATTTATCTCATTTTAAACCACGACCGTTATTTTGAACGTTGGCACGCGACCGCAACCAAATATTGTGATAATCCGCCTCTTCACATTGTCACTCGATGACTTGATAAAAAAATCATAAAATGATCTCCACCCGTCATCCCCCGGGACCACTCCACTGAATGCAGTCTTCTTCCCTTCATTCCCATAATCTATTCCAATTAACTGACAGCGGCATATTGTGATAATAACACAATGCATTCATTGCCCCCCTCGATTTACGTAAGTGTTTTAAATAAGGTAATTTCGATTTTATTTCCAGAGTGAATTCGATTTAATTTTCTGTGTTACATTTTGTACTGATTTTGTTAAAGAGATCTTCGGTTAAGGGCGTTGTTTAAATGTATTTATACTTGTGTGACTTATATCACTAATATGTGTCTGTATCTTTATTAATGATGTATTCGCTTCGTTTTAGTAATAAGATTGTTGAAGAGAATATATTGTATACTTCTTCTTAGTAAATCTCAGGAATCTCCTGGTTATTTGGTCTATATTAGGAATTTACCAAATTTTGAGGGTTTACCGAATTTGTTGGTAGGATCTTGTGCAAACCCATCTGGGTTGATCTCACCCACTCATCGCATAATCTGTCGCTAAACAGCAATAGTATTGTCGTGTTTCGGTATGAAGGGTGACTGACCCAGTGTAACTACAGGCACAAAGGTCATAACATTAGTTCCCAAGGTTGGTTGCGCATTGGCGTTGTAAATAATGGTTAATATTTCTTACTGCGCTAATTTTAACGGGTGGTTTTGACCACTTATTTTTCAGTCCTTATTCATTTGTCACCTACCGATTTTATATTTAAAAATTATAAGGCCAATAAAAAAGCGACTTCATTCGTATATTAATTATAATAAACAACTTTTTTTGATGGTCAAATCCACGCATTTATATTGTAAGTGTACATCGTTAGCTAATCTTCACTGAATGAAATTGCTCACTCATCCTCCAAACCGAAGTAAAGCAATACCACATATGTATTATTATTTAATATTTAGCAGTAGAATATTTAATGAGTGAGTTGGTATCTATGTTTTACAACTAGTGAATAACAGTTCAAGTCATACAGAATATATAAAAAGCCATCAACGGTGAGAAATGAGACATGGTTCGTAATTCTAATATGATATTCTTTAACAAAGTATATGAAAATTATAGATATAAACGAAATACATTTTCGATAAATGTTTATTCTGTGGTTATTTTTTACTACATAAATTTCTTTTTTTTTTCTTTGAACATTGTTTATTCGGTGTTAGAAATCTTTTTTTTTTTTATTTTAGTATAATTAAAGGTAAAACTTTATCCTATTTATAATGTTGCCATATCTATCGAATAACCGTTACCGACTAATCAAGATGGATAAGCGAGCATCCCTCGGCGACCCTCCGTTACTTATGGCAGCTATTAAGGATGATGCTATCGCTATTGTCTTTGTCTTTTCCCACAATCACTCGATTTAAGGATGGTATTAACAAAGTTACGAAGAGCAGGGGTGAGGTTGACCGTAGTAAGGTAAGTCGAGTGTTTGTTTAACTTCTAAAAGTAGTTATTACATTTTTCATCATAAGTAAAATAAGTCTAGAATTATCTGCCACGCCTCCATCGCATCCGTTCATCGCAATCTATAAATATCAGGACGAAATTTTAAGATAAATCATACACAAACAAACAAAACCCTTTACTTTTTATAGAAATATCAAGTGAAAGAGTAAGAGTAGAATTTGTACAGTCAATAGAACAAGGAAGCACATCTGAGTTGTCACGAGCTTAGTTAATAAACATGTCACAACAGCGGTGAAGGATAGCATCGTGCGGAAATCTGCATGTTATAAATATATGATAAAATTCTGAAACATATGAATACTAATCCGCACGGTAACTCCTCAAAAGCATAACCTTCAAACCTTCATCCTAACATGAAAAAAAGCTTTTGCTCAGCTGTGGATCATTTACGGTCTTTTTATTGTTTGTCTGATATTGACTATAATAATGAAAATACATATTTTTTAATAGACAAGACAAATAATTATGTTTGTTTATGGACCGCGCACGTAACGCGCGTAAATCGCACAAATATATACCTAATTAATAATTCTTTAAATCGATCCGTTCAGAATATAATTCAATTTAAGTGTATAAAAATTACATATGATATGTTTGTTTAAATGAAAATGCTTGCACAAACGTTGCATTTTTCCAAACATGATTTTTTAGCTAATATATTAAAGGATACCAAAACCGATGGACGACAGATTTAATTTGACCACTGACCTATAATGGCGGCGTCAGAGAGAGTTTGAGCTAATATACTTTACATCGTTGTAAATGAGTTCTTGAATGCTGTAAGTAGCAGATATTTTTGATATGAGGGATTATTTTTCTTTAATGTACTAAGAAGCGTGGTGCTATATAGCAACGATGGTTTGAGTTATGGACTTATTGGGTATAAATTCGGGAGGCAAATTAAACAAAGGAATCTAACAACAGCTAATAAAAGAGACCTAGCGAGTGCTTTAGTTAATTAATAGAATGTCATACCATAAAGTATTTTTGATACTTAATAAAAAGTATACCCAGACGGATGTGGGTTATTTTTACAGCAAGGGGACGTAATAATAAATAGCGAGTGAGCCAAACTGCAGAAAAATTTCACCCGTTCGAAGTATTTTCTATTTTCTCTCTAACAATGATAATTTTCCTTAGAACTATTTTGTTTAACGTGTGTTTAATTGTTTCTTTTTTATATGAGGCTTGGCTTAACAATGTTAGTTTTAATCAATTACTCTACACCATGCTTAAAGAAACGCGAAATAAGATTTTAATCCTTTTTTGCGCTCTTACAAATGTTACGTCCTTAATTTTTAATGTGTTTTACTATATTTACTACTATATTCGAATTTGTCGCTAAAATAAATGATTTTCCACACAAACCGCAATTTGTGGTTGATAACATCAATATGCTACGATCGATAATTTTAACTTACATCCATGTATCGATATTACCGGTAATGAGTGACGTTCTCAGGAATCAGCGGGGTATTCGGGGGACGATATCGCCGTGTGAGATCTTTTCTATTTTACAAATCGATTTCCGAACAATATTGTTACTGCTAATATTGCAGTTTGCGTTTATTTTGCTACGTATAAAATACTTACTCTAATTACAGTCTAGGAAAGAACAATGCATATTATATTACTAAATAGTTATTTAAAAGAAACCATTTCTTTGGGTTGATATTTTTTGATCACATTAGTAATTGATTAAACAAAATTTCATTTAACTTTAAATATACTTATACGTATTTAAAATGTATTCACTGAATACCCCAAGCGCAGCACCACTGCAGCGTGCCCGTTGAAAGAGCCGGCGGGCGGCGGAGCGGCGGCGGCGCGCAGGTGGCCGACACACGATATCCCATTGATCGGGACGATGCTCGCTCGTAGCCTCTTTCATTTGTCTCCTCTCAAAAGAATTCCTCGCAGACAACGCTCACTGCGCTACTAATTACGCGCGGCCAAAGATTATGATATGCAGAATAGTATTTATCACAAAAAGAAGTATATTTTAATATTATAAACAATAACGTTTTGTTTATTGTGAAATTTAAATTTAATAGAAATTTGACACAATATTTTGACCATCAGCTAAGACCTCAGTTCCTGTTGATCCAGTGGAAAGAACAAGTGCATCTTAGCCGAAATCGCAGGTTCAATGCGGGTTTACGTTTTGTTTGTTTTTGTTTTTAATTGATCTAATGCGCTTAATATACTGAAGAATTAAGACATTATGACGACGTTTCGGGTTCATCCTCTGATGCTGAGTGAAGTAACTTATTCCTAATTCTTCTCCTTAAATGGGATGATATGGCCTTTGCCCAGCCTGCAGTTTACGGGCCCGCTTATATTATGTAATACATATATGTAATTGATATTTTATTAATTATTATTTGTGCCTTACAGTATTGAATTTATTTTATACATATCTTATGTCATACGGTTTATCTGTTTTCTGCGGTTTGGCGTGAAGTTATAAACCTAATAATACTAATCATCTCATTCATTTGAAATAATTTTGATTTTTTGACTTTTATTATTTTTATTTAATTGTTACTGATTTCTAGTGTATTAGTCTTTGTCCGTATTTCTGACTCATCTTGCGTGTGCGCACAAAATGCGCGAACGATTTAAACGAAATGAAAAGCGTTTTGTGGAGCCCATTCGTTCAATATTGAGAGCGCATGTGCGGTAGTACAAAAGCTCTGCAATATTTTGATTTGCTGTACCTATTGATGAGTATTGTTAGTAAAAACTAATATCCTAAAATGTTTGTTATTTAAATTATATTTTTAATCAATTAAGATTATCTCGTATTCAACTATTAGAAGCAGGTTAGTTGAATTATCTATTATGAGCAACAAGTTAACACGTTAGGCAAGATATTTAAGAAACGATTATTGAATTGTTTTTTATCTTGTTTTTGTAATTTTTTATTTTTAATAAAAAGAATAAGTGCCGTGTGTAATGTGTTACGTCCATATTTCTTGACGAAATTCTAGATAGATACGTTTCTTAATGACAAAAATAAAATAAAAAAATATTTATTTCGACAAACGTTAGTCCGTTGATTTCCGATTATTAAATTAAGCCTATTTCTGAGCCATACTTTTCTTTTTCTTACAAAAGGAGTATGTATATAAAGGGATATGAAAACAATAAATTCGTATTAACACATAAACATAATCAGGCTAATATAATCGTGGTAGTGCTTGACGATTCAAAAGTATTATTTAAGTCTATTTGAAAAAATAATAATTTGATAAGATGATTTCATTTCATTAATAACGGTGAACAAGTAGTGTTCTTTTTATATGCTTCTAATATTTAGTTAGAACGTTTAGCAATTTATAATTATACCTTTATCATCTTTGTTATTTCTAAACAGTGGATAAAGTAATTTTATTAATTAAAATAAAATATTAAAAAACTCAAAACAAAATAATTCGATGCGGATTAATAAGCATTGTGCATAAATTCTTATTATCCGTTAAGGTAGTCGTTTTTAAAAACGATAAATAATGATTAATATAATTATAATGATTATGTTTTTTATGTATGTATTTTTTTAAATTATAAAAAATCCACACCGGCCCTGTGTCCGCGACACGTGCCTTCACCCGTATGTTGCTTTAGATTCTAACGTACTACCGGTAATTACTTTGTCTTTGACCAAACGTTGCATTTCCATTTTGTCATTAGCAATTGGCTATTAATTCCTAGATTATTAGTAGATGTAGGCATAGGGGCTCGCAATTTTCGCGACACAGCTGCTTTGGATATCTGTGCAAAAACTTTTCTACAAGGAAAACCACCTGCGTTTGCCTGATTCAATATATCTTTATCTAATCGTGGCTCGTGTTTGTACTCACGCCTTATAAAGACTTGCAGATGACTTGATTGGTTGTTAATTTTTTTCTCAATTAGATACTCCTAAAAAGTTATCGATTACGCTGCAAAATTTTAAATACATAAATGATATTCAGGAAAATATACACGCACAAAATAGTTTTAGAATCATTTAAGTAAAAGCCCGATTAATGGCGTCAAACTATTAATCGAATTTCGTGGAGTCTGTCATAACTTGTAACAAATTAAAGTTACGTTTTTACAACTAATTCAGGCTAACCTAAAAGGTAGGTGTAGTAGGTACTTCTAAACGTTTTTTTTTAATATTTTGTTACTGTTTATAAGTTTATGACGTGTGTAATAAATTTGTAGAACTTTTATTTTGAATTATAAAAGTCAAAACGTGTTAAGTAAGATTTGCGATTTTCATTTGCATATTGAAGGATTTTTAATTATAAAATGTGTCAACGCAGTCAGGCACCTTAATGTTTTGTTTATTTATTATTTATACATTTACTATTGGCAAGTTTATAATTATTATGCAATTTCATAAAATGAAATCGCAACAACTGGTTAATCTAGTTAAGAGAACATATTAAAATAGGGTTGACACAAATGTTCTAGTATAATAAAAAAATACAATTAAAATGACAGATTTAGTTTCTACATTTGATAATCAATCTAAATATAAATTTGGCCAAATATTGGTAATTCATATTTTATACATTTTGTTGTAACTTGCTGCTTCCATGGCATTCTAGCACAGACAATATATACTATGAATCGATCACCAAGATATTTGGTGTACATTTGAGCTTGGAGAATATTTTAGCGCACCTCTTTTAGGGTAATTCAAGCATTAAACGTATGCTTGCTAGTTAATATATATTAAAAAAATGTCACATGAGCGTTATTAATTGTTTATGCATATTTTAACAGTTAAACGACAATAATGCAATATGATATTAAAAAATGAATTCCATTGCAAGGCGAAAATTTGACAGGCGCGGTGCGTATCGATCGTATATCTGTTACTTATAATTATTCAATGCCTTGCAATCTTTACTCATCACATAAATAATTGTCTTTTAAAATTATTATTTATTTATCAAAGATATTAGTCAAAGTCTTATGACCCTGTCCGTCCACGTGGGCAGCACCTGTTTGCTAAATATATCTACCTAGTGCAATCATCCTTGCATCTGCCGGCTAGATTATTACGCAATAACTCTATGTTAATAGATTGTCCCCGTATCCAGATGTGCTCCGACCGAACGATGAACTTGTGATGATTTTTATATCGACTGCCATATAAAAAGAAAAGTAAATAGTGGAGAGCACTAAGCTTTTTATAGTAAATACGACTTTTATAAATTCCTAGCGCTACCCGTCACTATTTTGATCATGAAAACTGGAAAAATATATATTTGAGCGTTAATCGCATGCGCGTATCTCTAATTCTACATACAAATATGTACCAAATATAATACTACTATGAACGGATGGGTCTGTTAATGTTGCAGACATGAAGAATGTCGACACCCTAGAGACCCTCTCTAGGGTTTCGACATTCTTCATTTGTTTAAATGTTTAGATTTCGCGAAATATTTTCTTAGTGCGCCTCTATATTACGAAACGGAAGAGCATATTTGCATAATATGTGTTTATATGTCTTATAGTTTAGGCTGTTCTTTGATAAAATCAGTCACTAATTAACTTGAATATTATTATGTACGTTTTAAGCATTTAAACATAATATTAGTTAGTATCAAAATACAAACGTACATTTTGCTATTTAATGTCAGGATTGCTTTAAAATGAATGACTACAAAATATGCATTTTTAAAAAGTATTTTACTACTGAACGGATTAAAAAAAAATTTTTATTTTGTAAGTGGCAACATTAAAACTCTTAATAAAGTAACAATTCTGTAACATATCTACTGCTTGTATTTCATAAGATTTCCACCGACCAATTTAGGGGATAACAAATTTATTTTTATGAAAATTTGTAAACAAATACAATACATAAGGAAAAAACCCCGTTGAGTTTATTTTGCCGTTTCTTAGAAAGTCAAGGTTTTTTATCTGAACCGGTGGTAGTTTCTAATTTGGCGATCAATATGTAAGTGTGATGCTGCTTTATTCAAAAAAGAATTTTGACCCGAAGAAAAAATGATGATATTGTGAATCTACGGTTATTTTGTTTATAGATTGTTGTTCTAGAAAGATCTTGTTCTTATTTCCATAGCAATATGCCACCATATTAGGTTTCTGGAACCCGTAAAGCTAGTCATTTTTACAATCCAATACGTTTAGCCGCAACATTTTTTTTTAATTTAACGTTCTAAACCTTTGTAACTGGTCTAGCTATTTCAAGTCTTAAGCTCGTTTATTCATTTATTTTTGTTATTACCGATGAATAAAATCAAGTGTTTCAAGCTTTAAAATCTGCTCTTTGTATATGTTGCCTCTTTGTATATTCATTTATGGGCAGACAGGTGTGATGCATGAGTTAGGATTCATAGAAATAAAATAGTAGATTTTCCTGTATAATAAATGGGTGATAAAAAATGAACACTTAGATGTTTCCAGTAGCTTTGAGACAAATAACAATAAACTATATTTAAGTTACTATGAAAAAAGACTCAAAAATAAAAGAAGATAGTGTCTTGAAATTGCTTCAACATAATACGGCTCGAAATAGTATTTACGAGAAAAGTAGTGGTTTTAAAATATTGTATCATTACCAAAACAAAAACTGTTTTAAAGGAAACATAAATATAAGTTCCGCGAGGAATAGAAAAAATAATATGTAATAATACAGGTTAAGTGTGGCGGTTTTACTTTAGCAATTAGCCTGGTGCCGCGGGAATACTAGGTAACATACGCTAAACGCTAAAGTAATAATTTCGTTACAGATGTAATATATTTATGAAAAAGAAACTTTGACAATTGTCCCACTGTTGTTCTTAAAACATGTTAAACCTGTCTGAAATGAGGAGTGTGCTAATTCCTTTCATTAGTCTGTTATCTCAATTATAGTGAACGGAGTAATAATTTGTGATTCGATTTAATTGTTATTTTAGTTGATGGCCATACGGAGAAAAATGTATACTAAGAATCTTGTATGTATTGAATTTGATAAATTAAAATAGATCACATATATTGAATAATTATTGGTAAATTATTATTAGTAAAAATAATTACTTATAATGGTTATTACGACGACATAATATCATTATGTTAATTGACGAATACTGTTATTATTGATTAAAATCATAAAATCTTATTGAGCTTATTGTCCGAGTGTCATAAATCGATTTTGAAATCAATGTATATGAAAATATATGATTCGCGTTTACTTCCCATCGCGGCACGTGTTACTAATTGTGGGCCCGCATTCATTGATTGACTAGACATTACTGAGACACGGCACTAGTATAGCTTAAAAATTTTTTCACTAGTCATAATAAGTTACATTACATATAATAATTACTAATATTCGGGCCAGTCATATTTATTTACGTCTAATTTTTTAATTTTTAATAGTCTGTTAGAAAAGGCAAGTGTTAAAAAAACAGCCTTTGTCTTTATTATTTATTTGATTTATTTTATTATATTTATAAGGTGTGAGATTTTATCGTACTTTACACACTTTAAAACCAAACACTTTTGTCAGCTTAAAAATTAAGTTAAATAAAAAAAAGCAGTTTTGCCGCCAAAAAAATCCTTTTAAATTTTTTTAGTTAGATTTAAACTATTGGATTGTTTTTTAAAAAAAACATTGTAATTATAATTTTTACATAATATATAATATAATATAAAATAGATATTTTTTATTTAATAATAAACTGCAACAAAAATACAGATAAAAAAAGTTATAAGTAAAAAAGGTTGTGCATTTTTTGCACCTATATAATGACATGTTTGGTATTCGTAGTAAAAAGTGTATTATTGACAGCCGACCAGGTGGTCTGAAGCGATTCACAAGCGCAGCTTGTTTCCATATATGAATATTGATTTCTTGGCTGATAATTAAATTAGGTATAAAATAATTCATCGATATAATTACTTACTTTTTATTTAATAAAAAATATATATATATATATAATGAAGGATGTAATAATTTATCTGTGCCTAATTTGAACTAAAAAAATGGGCATTATTTGATTTTAAATAATTATTACTTTTTTTAATTCTTTTTGTCAGTTAATGTGTGAAAACCCCCATAGAAACATAGAATTCTGACTGTGGTTTGATCGTAAAATTTTGCAGCTTTTACTATTAGAGAAACAATTGCACGTTAAAGGGTATGTTATTTTGGTTTTTAATTTATTTGCAGGTACAATCTTTATTTTTTGTGTTGTTGGAAAATAATATTCGTTATTTAAATTTATTTTAAAAAAATAATTATGTGTTACATGTATCCTATGATATATATGATTAATTTATTATTACTTTGGAAATTGTTATCCGTGTATTTCTTATTACTTTTGTTATAACTCCAAAACAAATCGTCCAAATTGCAAAATGTAATCAGCGATTTTATTTTTAAATAGAAATCGCTTCAGATTAATATGTTATTCGATAACGACGATGACCTTATATCTATAGCTATTTTTGACACCTACAAATATTACATACATATAAGGTGGGTATCTGAAATAATCTTGGTAGCGTTCCACGTTCCCATTCCTTCCCCGGGCTTCCCACTCCGACTTTTTTTTATCCGTGTAAAGTCAGTATTTCTCTAAATGTCGTACTCGTGTCGTATAAACATTAAAACCATACAACAACAACCGAAAACAATGCGATATGTGAGTAAAAGTCACAGTGCTTACGCTATCTGGAAAAGGCTTTTCCTAATTACTTGGGGTGTTTTGTTTGGTGCTATCAGCGTGTAACGAGCCGCAAATGGGTCTACGGTGATCGCGCGATCATGCGGGCCGCCCTCCGCCCCCGTCGCGTCAAAGGCCTTTGTGCTGACGCGACTCGGGTTATAGTTATGAGCACAGAACGAAGCGGAAGCGGAAATGATAGATCGAAACTTGTATAAATAATTTCATATACGCCTTTTGAAGATTTTCTGAGACTCTCTTTTAGAAAATTTGGAGATTATTCCACTATGATGCTTCAATGTGGTAGATATTCACATGACAGATTTTCATAAGGTTCAGGTTTCCTCGCGATGTTTTCTTACAACACCGAGCACGAGATGAATTATGAACAATTCAGCTCATGAAATTCGACTTTTAAGTTTAATATTCGAAGTTTAAGATTCACGTGCTCTAATCATCAGGCCATCCCGATTTGGCATTAAAAAAAACTATGTCTCCAGCAAAGGTCCCATCGACTAATAAACATAGGATATTTAAATTCCACTTATTATTATGATTATTTTTTTCATATTTGAGTTGGTGGTTTTAATAATATCATATTTGGTTTCAAAAAGATTAAAATTACAACGCCATTTTCTCCTGGCTATGAACGCAGCCTTAACAGATAAGCTCGCAATACCCAGCAACGGAATCTCATGTCTATCCTTGTTAATTAGTTTATCTCATACGAGCAGTGCAATTAGCCCATAGAATCTGGTACAAGGATTATTTGGAGGTGCGCGGTCAAAGCTCTTTGTGTCTTTTTACAAATAATTAACTCTTGAAAGATACTGAATTTTCTTTTATGTGTTTTAAGTAAAAAAAAGCCGAGATGGTCTAGTGGTAAGAACGCGTGAATCTTAACCGATGATCGTGGGTTCAAACCCGGGCAAGCACCACTGAATTTTCATGTGCTTAATTTGTGTTTATAATTCATCTCGTGCTTAACGGTGAAGGAAAACATCGTGAGGAAACCTGCATGTGTCTAATTTCATTGAAATTCTGCCACATGTGTATTCTACCAACCCGCATTGGAGCAGCGTGGTGGAATAAGCTCCAAACCTTCTCCTCAAAAGGGAGAGGAGGCCTTAGCCCAGCAGTGGGACATTAACAGGCTGTTACTGTGTTTTAAGTATTTACCCGTTTCGTGAATTTATGCTTTGTTTTTGTTTATTTCGATAATTCGGTACTTATAGTACGGCTTAGATTTTTTATTGCTTTAACCTTGAAGTCACTGTAGAAAACTTTATTTAAATAATAATAATAATAATTACCTTATAAATTCATTGATTTATATTCGGGCAATTTGTTCGATGTATGTAGTTAGCGTATGTATCGATCTTACAGTAAACATTTGCATTCGAAGCGTTATAGGTATAGCGTATACGTATAGCTGTTTGTGAAAATGATGTTAAATATTTATATACTTAATTATTTAATGAATATAGCATTCTTTACATTAACTTAAAAGATGTGAGACAGTGCGGAAAAAACGATTCGAAATTTATGAAAAACATCTGGCTCTTTAATTTTGAACTCAATTATCAAACAATAATATAAATATATTATGTTATTAGATAATTGTAAGGACCGCTAAAAGTCACTTACTAGTCACCCGTGAAATATTGACAACCGACTTATAGTCATATATTTGATGTGTGTATTCTTGAAATGTTATATAATACCCGTCAACAAATATTGCATATTGACTATTGAAAAGAGACAATCGACTAATTTCGGCTTTGTCGCTCTTTACAAAGGTCGCTGTGCAGTATGTATTGATGGGGATTATATTCCGGTATGGTCTAGTGGCTGGGATACCTGGCTCTTACCTCAAGGCTCGGGTTCGATTCCCGGTACCGGAATATTTCCCGCCCGGTGACGCTGTAGAGGCCATTAGGGCCAACAGCAACTAGACAGTTCGAAAAAAAAGGGGCTAATTATAGTCAATGTCGCGTACCACTTTCTGATATTACACGACCGTTTTCTTCGGTACGTTTCGAGTATGTGCTTACAGAATAGCCCTAAAGTTCTAAATTTATTATAACAACATTCCTTATAATTTTACTGTGACATATATATTCAATCATTTATATACTTCGATTAAAATTTTACAATTATACAAAACAACAATAATTATAAATAACAATACAATAAAATATGATATTTAGTGATAACCAAACGTATGTATGTTAAAGGGGTTACGAGCTATTTAACTCATTTAAATATCTGCCATCACTGAAGAGGACAATGCGTTTTAACAATTATGTTAATGATACGAATGCAATATGGTCTGTGAATTGCATTATTATCTGAGATCGACACGCGATGTTTAATTTAAAGTGCTCTATGATTATTTTTATATGCTATTAAATTTACTTTATAGGAATATTTAACTAAGTGAGCTACGAAGACAAATGTGACATACATAATTGTAAATCTTATTTATATATTTTTTAAAACTTAGTTTGAATATATCGAATTTCATTTAAATTACTGTTGTCTTTATTCGCGATTGAAGTGAATTGAAAACGTGTTTTGTTTGCACTCTTGAGGAGAGACGCGGATGACCACAACAAGACCTTGACAGTTCAAGAAGCCTCTCGCCTAGTCGAAGGGTCCTTGCTCCTGATTTATAGCCTCCGAAAACCACAGGGATTCAATGTTCCTTTGTTGCAACACACTTTTATTGAATAATAAAATTTCTCCACGAAATGGAACGACTTTATAGGTCATAATTTCTTTTCACTTTAAAATCCTTAACATTAACTATTAGGAATATTGAATAATAATTTTATTGGTAGGTAGTATTGATAATTATATTTTCTTAATATTGTACACTAGCTGGTGCCCGCGATTTCGTCCGCGTGAAGCTCAGTTTTATTGTTTTTTATTCTGGTACTCTTTTTTACCGCCTGCTCTCGTTTTTATGATAAATGTATTCAATGTACAGACACAGTTTTATTGCTTTGTTTTATGTATGATTTACGGTGTAAAATTTTGTTTTTTTTTAAAGATAATTTTTTTAGTTGTGCTTAACTCTATATTATTGTTATTTTTACTAAATACGACTATACCAATATCGAGTCGTATTTACAAATGACGATTATTTTTTATGTATTTTCGTTCAGAAACAATTTTTCTGATTTTTCTACGAATAGCTACATTCTTCCTTCTCTAATTCTAATTAGCTGTCTATTTACAAAAGTGAAGAAGTTATTTTTAATATCAACAATGTAAATAGCGTGACGACAATAGCACAAAACTAAAACGCATTCGTGCCACAGATAACATCGTTCGGTAAAACGAATACACTGAGATAATGAGTCGATGAATAATAATGAGGTTTGTAAGTGTGAATCATCAAATATATTTAAATTGTTATCAATTAAAAGCAATATAATAGCGATTTGAGTCGGGTAGGTCCAGCCATATGGCGCAGTGGCGCACGGGTGCATGTAGAGCCATGAAAAGGGCTTGAGATATCGCGTCGTCGTATGTTTTTTATATACCTGATGATATATTAAGTATTCTAATATTATAATATAATTTATATATAGTATTTTATATTTAAAAAAAATATCCAATTCATTTATTACATTTTTTTCATGCTATATTACTTAATAACAGTTAAGGCTGAAAAATATAATGTCAATACGTTTTTGTTATTGTTTCAATATCATTTTGCTCCTTACTTATTATAACTTTATTTGTGTAAGCCAGTCTGGGTAGATTATCAGATATTCTACAGACAAACAGCAATACTTACTATTTTTGTGTTCCGATTTGAAGGGTAAGTGAGCCGGTATAACTACAGACACAAATAACATAACATCTTAGTTCCTCAGGTTGGTGGTGTATTGGCAATGTAAAAATAGTATTATTTCTTACAGTGTCAATATCTAGCTAATATTTATGGGCGAAGTTTGACCACATAATATTAGGTGGCTCATATGCCCGTCTTATCATCCGCCTATTTCATAATATATTTATTTATAATAGATAAATATCAGTATTATATAAATATACATGTAATAGGAAATTTAAGTATTATTTTGGCCTACAATACTCGAACCATTCGTAAAATTAACATTAACTTACATTGCCACTATTGTAGCCAGTATCGCACTCTTACATCGTCCATTTTACTACTAAGTTCTTATATTATTATATATTGCATTTCGAATTTGATGTTCATAATGCTTTAGAGTATTTTTCTATAGTCCTAAAAATACATTTGTAAAAAAGCGTAAACTATTTCAAATGTATGTTTTCATTTGCTACTTTTAAATTTAGGAACCACACTGGTTCATGTAAATTTGTCGGACTCAATTGAAGTTAATAGGTATGTTCGGAGGGTGAGGATGGCCAGCTGACGCGAGGTGTGAGGGAATGTGGCCCTCCCTTGAAACTCGTCGACGGCTTAGAATTGATGATCAAATAAAATTTAAGCTGATTGTTTACATATACCACAAAAATTTTGTATATTTTAATTGATAATTTTACTAATATTATTGAAATTTGATATTTTTTCTAATATTATTTACTAATATCTAATTAATGTCTTATCGCCATTGGCCTTGTGATTTATTCATAAATGATATATTGGTTAATAATAACGATAATATCATATTTAAATAAGAAAAATAAATAGCGTTAAGTTTGAATTAAGTGAGCTACGCGGTGACCGCAGTGGTAGCAAGTTTAGCTCGCATTGTCTATGGAAGACGAGTGGCAGTGACAGCTGTATTGATAACAATCGTGTCGGGGACACGTGGAACAGTTTGTAGCACGCGCCGTGAACCGATTGCGGATGGCTACCTATTCGGGTACCCTATGCAGTTTTTGTTTCACTGGACTGTGGCCATTCGGGTTAGTATTTTTTGCGTGTATTTCAAATGAATTTGAAATATTGCTTTGATTTAAATAATGATAATGTATCAAATTAGCTTTTTTTATTCGTAAATTAAAACTCGTTTTTATTTTATTTATTCTGATAATATCAAAATTTTATTTCAGGTATTTATAGTCTCAGGTACTATTTATTTAGTTGGTAGCCCAATTACATAAAAGAGAATTCAATTGTGTATGTAAGTATATAGTTATTTTTTTTTTAAATTAAGTTTCTAAATGTATTTTGGTATAAGACAATTAATTAATTAGATATTCTCAGGTAACAAACAATCACAATAACTATGCAATGCGTGTGGTCGAAAATAGACTTTTTTTTTGTTATATCTATGGATTTTACGAACAATATCTTTCCCTGGAATAGTGCCTCTCCACTTCTTATAATTTAGTATATACTAATAAAGTGTAAGACAAACTTTGTTAATAGATACATTTTGTTTAGCCTCGTCTCTATTTTTCAAGTATTTTTTAAGTTTAGACTATACTCATATATTCAATTTGTACTATTTATTCTCGTTTTTAAATGTTTTAATATAACAAATGGTTATATGCAAAACCCAAATGTTTCTCCTTTATGTAATTGTGAAACATAACAGAGATCCAAAATTAGGTATATAATGCAATTTGATCAAATATTTTTAAACTCAGAAATCTACGGAACTCTACAAGATTTCTAAAATTAAGGAGTCTATGTGCTTTCATTCGAACGCATCCGAATTATTAAGTTTAAGAACGTTCTAGATTGATTTTAATACGTTTTAGGCAGCTGCAATTACACCTGCTTACATTGCCTAGATATCTAATGCAGTTCACGCAGAATCTTGTTAAATGATTTCATAGTCTAATAAAATACTTTAAAATACGTTATTTCGATTTTACGACCCTTAATACAACAAATTGAATATAAAATGTCCTTAAGAACATACTTCAACTATTAAATAAGATCTATAAACTTTATTGTATAATTTATATCCGCTTCACTTAAAATATTACAAATATTTAGGTACCATATATACAATCGCTAAACATCACTACTTATATTGTTGTATGCCGGTTGGAAGGATGAGTGAGCAAGTGTAAATACACGCACAAGGGACATCACGTCTTGGTTCCCGAGGTTGATGGCACAGTGGCGATTTTTTTCGGCACCACCATTATTATATTAGGGCGGTGGTGACTTATCGTCAGATGGCCCATTCACACTTCTGCCTACTTATATAATAAAAAAATAAACAGCAAAATATGTTTTTAATACGATTAAAAGTAAAAAAATTCTTCGCCACAGATTAAATGTAGGGATTAAATATGAATATTAAATCTAACTTGTAAGGGCTGGCGCCAATACGCACACCTGTCCGTTCAATCCCATACACACATTTGTTTGCCACTTAGATAAAATAAGATAACGCGACACTTAACCAGAACTTGTGTCGTTTTTATAAAGCTTGTGATGATTAAAGATAAGTACTAATGTTGTTTCCGTTTTATGCATTAAACTGTTAATCAAACTTTTTGCACGTGTTTATTTTTAACGATCGATATCAGAATTATCATAGTGAGGTGTAATCGATATTATCTTAATATTACAAAGAGGTTAGTTTCATTTGCTTTTTTATATTAAGGCAAAAACTAATTCTTATATTACTTTTGAAGTGGCACTTTATAGTTTGAATTATTTTAGATTTTGTCTAGAATGTTGATGACCAAATGGACCCCCTGGATGTAATAATCACCTTCACTTTAAGACTAACAATAACACAATAATTTCCATAAATCTACCAACCATGGGTTCTACGAAGTTCTTTCTCTTTTAACTGTAATTAACATTGATTTAAACCGGTTCAAGCCGGAACTCTGTAATACAAAGTATTTATATGGTGGTATAATTATTGATTATTTAATGTATAAAGTGCCAAGATGGCCGAGTGGTTAGAATACGTAAAAGCTTAGCTTCGGCTTTCGCGGTCTTTGGACCGCGAGTTCAAACCAAGGCAACCACCACTTTTTATGTTTATAATTTATTTCGTGATCGACGGTGAAGAAAACTTATTGAGGAAGTTTGCATGTGTACAATGCCACTAAATTCTGCCATATGTGTGTCCACGAACCCGCAACGGAGCATCGCGGTGGAATAAGCTCCAAACCTTCTCCTTGAAGCGAAAGGAGCCTAAGCCCAGTGGTACATTCATAGGTTATGTTATTTTACGTTTATTTTACTTAACACCCTGAAACTATAGAGATAATAAAATATAATAATTTGACTATATTAACTAACTAAATGTCTACACTAGAAATATCGATCTGTATATTATAATCAATGTCCATAAAATAGCTGTATAATTTGATGTTATGTGAAAATTCAAAATAATTTTTAACAATCTGATAGTATTTGCATAATTCCTAAATATGCTTCATTTTAAATCTATTAACATTATATGTTATGATGGGGTTATTCATACTCGTATATAAAAAATAACCAATTCAAAGTAAACAAAGGGATTTTTCATCTTTTGTACATTTTTTATCATAGAGAATTAAAAAAGTTTAATTGTCTCTATCTCTCATTTCCATGAGAACGTTTATATTAATTATCCCTTAAATGATCAGCGCGTCCGTCGCTCACACTGTTATACTAAACAAAAGGGTTGGACTTTCGAGTACTATTGTTTTTCAGCTATAAATCTAATGGATTGCGTAATTATGACTTTTAATATGTGACAGTCGCTTTGTAACATGTAAATTTATCCGGGAGCATATTGCGGGGTGAAGTGGGGTGGGAAAGAATCACTAGTTCTAATATTGGGGCGCAACGGGACGCCACTTCACTGCCATGTTTTGTTCTGGGGTAAGTTATGAACACTAAAAATTTAATATTTGTTTTAAGTACTAGGAATATTTTCAAGCGATTATTGTTTATGTCGGCTTATGAAGTGTTGTTTATTTTATTTTTAACTAATATAAATAAAAGGACAAAGTTTTAAAACAGCAGTCAACCTAACGATCTATTCTTGTCAATTAAAAAAAAGATTGAACAAAAAACGGTACGATAGAATATATGCTTTTCATAGGTAAAAACTACTTTTATAGTATGGTAGCTACCGTCAGTCATTAGATTAATGATATATTTATATAACCTACAACTCTTCGGATGGTTCGGCGAATCCAATGATAGTTATTTCTTCGAAATCGTAAATGTAGTTAACGTAGGCCTGACTTAACGTTAACGTAGACTGATGTCACACAATATACAAAATAATGACTTGCTTTATTCAAATAATCCTCGTTCCTCTTTACTTACGTAAAATTATTCGGTCTTATCTATAAGAGTTTTTTTAGCGGGTGATTAGCTAAACAACGCTGTCATTTTCTTTCGAATGTTAAGTCAAAAATGAAAGAAAAAGAAAAGATATCAGAATGTTAACAAAATTGCGGCTAAGCAACGTTTATAAGGTAAGGACGATAATTTTAACATCTTTTTTTATCCATTTGAAAAGACAAACTTTTAATGATTAGGTTTGTATGTACCATTAGGTACGACATTGCTTAACTAATTCATTAAAACTAACTAATTCATTAATTAACTAATTAATTAAAAAATCATCGATAAAATAAAGTCATTTATGCTTAATCGATATACGGTTTACATAATTTTTTGATACTTAATAATTTAAATGCATTTTTTTTAAATAATAAAATTCAATTCTTATTGTCTAATTTCGAAAAGTTTTTTCATGTAAAAAGCTAAAAGTTAGAGGTTAGAGGATCTAAATTAGTGTATGAATAAGTTTTATAATTTATTAGACAACTATATTTGAAACTGTTTTTATGAATGTTGTATGTACAGTAACAGCCTGTTAATGTCCCACTGCTGGGCTAAGGCCTCCTCTCCCTTTTGAGGAGAAGGTTTGGAGCTTATTCCACCACGCTGCTCCAATGCGGGTTGGTAGAATACACATGTGACAGAATTTCAATGAAATTAGACACATGCAGGTTTCCTCACGATGTTTTCCTTCACCGTTAAGCACGAGATGAATTATAAACACAAATTAAGCACATGAAAATTCAGTGGTGCTTGCCCGGGTTTGAACCCACGATCATCGGTTAAGATTCACGCGTTCTTACCACTGGGCCATCTCGGCTTGTATGTACTTAAATATAATTTAAAGAATTATTAGGTAATAAGTGAATCTTTATTTGTTGTCACACTTCTTACCTATTAATTTTATCAGCAGAAAATGGCTAAATACAATTTTTTAATAACAACATTTTTACGAATTTGAGTAAGAATAAAAATTGAAAACAGTAAGTTTTGTTTTGTTGTCCATCTAGTAAGCAAATAAATGCTGAAGAGCATTCGATTCCTTAGATAAGTAAAAAGAAACTACAATATCTAAAGACCGATCGCTTACAGAAGAAACAATGAAAATAATTGAAAGAACGGAAGTATGTGCCCCTACACTAGTCTGACCACTCGAGTGGTGAACTGTAGAGGCATTTGTCGCAATCGTAGCCTTATTGCAATTGTTGTATTGTTTAGCACAAAGCCGTAAGTAGCCACTCGATGTGAGAAACTGTTGCGAATATACAGAATTCGCGTGTGGGAATGTGGGTCTAAATGCATAATAAGCAAGAGAAGTAAAGAATTTTTTCATTGTAATATTAAGGGTCATTTAAATAAATAGTAATTGTAATTAATACTTTAGTTTTTTTACAGGTATGTAAAAATAAAATGACTTAGATCTTTTAATTTATTTAACGAAGACCGTTTTTATGTCTTATTTATTTTTGAAATCGGCATTATTAATCCTTGAAATATGCTTATGATACAAATAATATTTGCGAATTAGACAAGCATTACTCATTGCCATTAGTATTATTATTTATACTATCTTGAAGTTAGTATTCACTTCAGACTAATACATTTGTTAATTATGTTAAATGCATATATATTTATTTGGCTACTTAAGTTACTATATAACATAAGTTAATATAACACTATTTTGATAATAATTCTAGATTATTAAGAAATATAATTTATATTTGTAAAAATAATCTTTTGTCATACATATAATATAAATACATAAAGTTATTCTAAATATCGAATTTTAATAGTACCCTAATCTGAATTCAATAACAAAGTATTAAAATAACGTTTGAGTAATCAATTGGGCGAGAACGTATCGTCCATCGAGATAGCGCTATGGTGGTCCATTGTAGGCCGACGCCCTGTGGTTCGCGACGCACTCGCTTTCCATTCATACAATGTGACGAATGTTTTATTCCTATTTTTATAATTGCTGCATTTACTTCCGCTTAGATGACCACTTCAAAAGCCAGAGTTTGTGGGAAGATTGTTACTTATGTTCAAACATTTGTAACGAATAGTCTATTAATTATTTGATCAATCCAGCGTAGTACATTCTTATGGTTTTTTTTTGGGGATTTTATTTTAAAACTGCGAAATTAAATGCAGAAAAATATCGCTGTTCAAAATCTTAGATCGCGACAAAGTTCATGGCTCTGAGACGTCCCGGAGCGACCTAGCTTCGAGTTGGTGTATTGTTAGTTCACACCGATATCAAAGAGTTTGGTAGTTGCAACGAGATAGATCAAACAGATAAGTAAGTTCTCACCTCCCCGTGGTCGCGGTGTCGTTAAAGGGTTCGCCGAATAATTGCAACAATCAATAAGAAGGAGCCATCGAGCAATTTGTATGGTATTTGTGCGGGCTGTCTCCCGCTGATGCTATCGACGCTCCTCAGGGTGCCGGTCGACGGTAGTGGGAATCCTGTGTAAGGGTTACTTTCTCACACTTCAAGGGTTTGATTATGCAATTAAAATTTGGCAACAGTAATCTCAATATTGCAATCTATATCGTATTATTTTAAAAAAACACGTTTGTTAAATTATTTTAACTATAGACCCCACTTATTAATTTTTTAAGCCGATATCACTTTAATTTATTTGCTAGCAACTTAAAAGTAACATAAACAAAAACATGTGAATAAATTAAGGTTTACTGAGAAATGAAACAAAACCATAATTTAAATCAAGCTCCATAATAAGACATAAACATCACCTCGTTGCAATATGTCACGGATAACAAAGCGCTGCGGTAACGGTCCTCGTCATTTGTCTGCCGTAACCCTGTTATTTATGATCTCCTGCCGAAGAAGGAGAACAAAAACGGGGCTGCTGTTAAATATTTGCCTGAGACAAGAGGGGGCGATAATTCGAGGCTATTATGACGTCATTTCACGCCCTTTGTGCGATCGTCACGTCGTGTCATCTGCTTCTCGAGACGCCTGCCTCTACTATCTCTCGATTATATCTATTGTGTCATTTTTTTAGTGCGCGCGAGTCGGATGCGCCACCGACGATGAATTTGTCTCGTACGCATCTTCGCTCGACTTCGCTGTAAAAACTTTTGAGGAGCTGCCCTATTGTCTCGTGGCCCTTTTACGAGCTCCGTTTTGTGACGCTGTTATTGTTTGCGGTCGATAAACATCTCGCCACTAGGTAGGTAGGGATCATTAATACTTTTGCCGGTGGTTCATTTTAATAGAGCTTTATCGGATTTGTTTGTCAATTATAGTTGTTTTGAAAGGTTGTTTGAGACATCAATTGGATTTTTTATTCCAGAATGGAGTTAATAAACAAAGACGTATTGGGGCTTATAGACAATTTTACATTCAATTCGATTTTTTCTTTCAAACAAGATCCAAAACTTGTTTCGGCCATAGATAAACTATTCCAAAAGGAAAAACCAGGATTGAATCTAGTTTTACCAGAACGAAAATTAGACTTCGGCGAAGTTTGTCAGCTTCTAAAAGGATCACCAACTAATAAAGGTATTGAATGTTATGTAGTTAAACTTTATAAAAAACAATGTGGAATAATTTGGGTAAAAATAGCCAAATTTAAATTATGAAAAATATTTAACGTTAAATAAAAAAAAAGATTAATTTTATTATGTAAGGTGAATTTTTGGAGCTATCCCTAGAAGAAGCGAAAAATAAAAGAAGAGGGATTATAAAAAAAATAGAAAAGATTTTGGAAGATGTCAATAATAATGCACAGAGCGGCTCTACGCCTAAACTTATTATACGTAATCAGAGCTTATGGAGTAATTGCATTTATGATTTAGATCGGTAATTCAATAACTAATATTGTCATATTCATTGAGCAAAATTAGCATTCTATCATGTATAAGTTTTAATTTGATTTTAGTGTTACTTTAAAAAGTTCACAAGTTGCCAAAAAGACAACATTGCTATATTCAAACGGTGACGATAAATCGCGTTTTAATACGATAATTTTCATTTTGACCAAAGCCCATGAATTGCTTTCGAAAAATTTATCAGTAACAAGGAGGTATGTTTTAATATAATTCTTTGCCGTATTTTAAGTACAATTAACAGACAATAGTCCTAATAATTGTTAGAAATTATAAACAAATATATATTTTTATAGAGAACTATTCTATCAGAATATTTCAAGATTTAGAAGCCAAACTAAATTAGATGTTGGAATCAGAGACGTGTGCTGCTTGCTTGAGACTCCACCGTGGAGCTTAGGCATTGTTGCAACAGCAAAAGGTCTTATAGCAGGTCCTTTAAAAATTTTCAATGCGGATGGTATTGTTATGGACTGTATGGCAACAGGCGGTATGTTATGAAACAATTAGACTAAATACATAACAATTTAAAAATCAATTAAAACATAAAGTAAACATGTCTCATATTTTAAGGCATTTTAATACCACAAGATATTAATGGGATAAAAGAATTTCAGTCAACAGCTAAGTACATCTTAGTGGTGGAAAAAGATGCAATTTTCCAAAAATTACTTGATGAAGGGGCACTTATACGTTTGGGTCCTGTGATTATATTGACGGTAATAAGTTGACTATTTTAAATCGATTTTAAAGACACTTTTAGAATCAATCGCTTTATTTACACTTTTATTATTTTATTTAAAAAAACTTTGTACCTCTATATTCGTAAAGACTAGCCACTGAGAAAATGTGTTCCTGATGTTATCAATTTTGTTGTTATTAGTGAACGAGAAGAAATAAATAGATCATTATATTATCTATTACTATATTATTATTTTATCATAAATTTTGCGCCACTTCAAAGTTAAATCTATACAAGTCCTTTCGATCGCGGTCCGCGGACCTGTCAGAAACGCATTTTCTCAGCAGTGATTGATTGGTAAATCAAAATATGATAATACATTGAGTATACTGTGCATAGTGCGATAAAGTTAACGTCAACGCTATCACAAAAGAAAAAAAAAATAGCACTAGGCAGACTGTACCTAGACAAGCTTACATGTATCTGAAAGGGATTTCTAAAAGTTAATTAGAACTTTATTACATTTTATGAAATAGTCAAATTCACGATCTAACTGTTACAAGTGTTTCCCAAGACATAACTCGTAGCGTAGCTGGAATTCTTCTATATCAGCATTTAATTCTTATAAACTTTGAGCTAGCTACGTATATATTATTACAAATATTTATCGAGAGTTATTTTGTATCTATTTCTTAATCACGTTACAAGGGGAAGGGATATCCTGACGTTTGTACTAGACAGCTGCTTTGCCGATTAGTGACAGAGTTGCGATTGAAAGCACTCGCTCTGGTGGACTACGACCCTCATGGGTATGAAATCTTCCTTACATACAAATATGGTTCACTGGTAAGTTTTTATAAACATTTTGTTGAATTGTTAATATAAGTACAGAAATATTTAATAGTAAATAGTAACAGCCGATAATTCTCCTACTGCTTGACCTCTTCTTTAGCTAAGAAGATGATTGGGAGCTTTTAATAATATTCGTTTCTTCTATTGTGTTGTATTAATGATATTTATTATAATTGCATGTTAATCACTTAAAGTATTTGTGAACATTTATTATACTGTAACTTGAATATTTATTATTATAATTTACCTTATATCATACTATAATTATTATTTTTTTTTTTATTGAATAGGAAGGTGGACGAGCATATGGGCCACCTGATGGTAAGATGGTCACCAAACGCCCTTAGACATTGGCATTGTAAGAAATGTCAACCATCGCTTATAGCCAATGCGCCACCAACCTTGGGAACTAAGATGTTATGTCCCTTCTGCCTGTAATTACACTGGCTCACTCACCCTTCAAACCGGAACACAACAATATCAAGTATTGCGGTAGAATATCTGATGAGTGGGTGGTACCTACCCAGACGAGCTTGCACAAAGCCCTACCACCAGTAATTATTATTTACATGATATCTCTCCGCCATCCTTATTTCCCATAAAAGAGAATGTTTTCAATCTTGATCCTTTTTATTAGTCCTTTCTTTTATTTGCTTTATATATCAAAAGTTGAACGATAAACTTATTACGTTAACAATAAACTTATCATGTTTCATATTATATATTCGTTGCGCTAATTTTATCCATATTATATATATAATATTATACAAAAGCATTCATTTTTTACAGTCACAGTCACACTTATCGAATACTCTAGCATGTAGTAGCTTGCTGCTTCTCGGAGTTCGCCCCAATGATGTCACGACTCTAGCTCCTAAGGCTGCTCGTTTGCCCCTAACAGTGTTGGATAAACGAAAACTTACGTCTTTAATAAAAAGACCTTACTTAGAATCGCCATCAGGTTAATTCTCTTCTTTATTGTAGAAAAATTTTTTCTTAGTTTTTAGGATTAGTTAAAACCAGATACTAAGTAAGAAATATTAACCATCTCTTAGATCGCCAAAGCGCCACGCCAATTTTTGGAACTAAGATGTTATGTACCTTGTGCCTATAGTTACACTGGCTCACTCACGTGTCAAACTAGAATATAACAATATTAAGCATTGCTGTTTGGCAGTATATGAAGTGATGATTGGGTGGTAACATCCCAGATGGGCTTGCATTAAGTCAATTACATCCAGTAGGTATTCGTAAAGTAATTGAAGTTATTAATGTAGAAAATTCTAGGGAACCGAATTAAAGAAGACCTGATGGGCATGCTGGCCAGTGGTATGAAGGCAGAGATAGAAGCTGTGGCTTCCACCACCGCGGCGCTTTGTGATTCGTACCTGCCTTCCAAAATTATACAAGCTGATTATTTGGGATGATATCATTAAGAAAAATTGTAAAATTAAATACCTACTTCAATAAAGCATTAAAACAACTCGAAGTTGGCTTATTAATTTATTTATTCATCTAAGTTCCCAAGGTTGGTGGCGCATTGGCGAGGTAGGTAATGATTAAAATTTCTTACAATGTCAATGTCTTTCGGTTGGTGAATATTTATCATCAGGTGGCCCATATGCTCGTCCGCCTATCTATAATATAAAAAAAAAAAATGCAATGATCATATCTCAATCCACACATTACATACCATGAGAGGACATTTCGAAAGAAAATAGTTTATTATGTTATTATATCTCCCTACCATAATATTTAATAGAAATTTAATAAGAATCTAATAGTGAAATACTAGAATGAGAAGTCCTGAATTTATTACACTATTATGTTCATTGTGTTTGGAAAACGGAAAATCTATAGTAGTCTCAGATAATCACAACAAATTTATAATCAACGTAGGTTCAAAAAATTAATTTAATTGTATCGTCTTAACGATTTTCTATGAAGGTATGTGTCGTTTACTATTTCTTCAATTCGGAGATAAGAAATGTTTCTGATATAGGAAAGTCAGTTAAAAATATGTTCCTATATTTCTTTACATAGATGTATGACTATGTAAGATAAATCCTATTATACGTGTATTAATAAATATGGTCGAATATTTTTGTTTTTAATGTTATTTTACGTAAAGTTACTACTAATGACATCTAGGGTTGATAGAAGTAAATAATAAACCTTGAACAGCGCCATCTAGCGCATACTTTCAATATAATAATGAAAGTATTGTGGTTGGTCATTACGTAGTTCCCTTATTTTATTAAAGATGGCGTGTAAATGTGATAGTTGTCAAAATTACTGGTTTTCAACTATTATTAGATTTATTAGTTTATAAAAAATGACAAATAAATCGTGATATAAAATGTAACATGTCAGATCATATATTTTATTATTAAACTCATTATGCATTTAAGAATAAGCCATATATAGTCACAAAATTACTGAGTCATGATGGAAACTAGTACTGATCCATCAAATGAAAAGAAGTGGGCACATAAAGCAAAATCTTATTCGAGCGGACCGAAAAAACTCAAAAGTGAACCTGTTAAACGGAAATCTTTTAATGAAAATGAAGCCGTTCAGTCTTTAGACCTAGCTGTAGGAAGGTTAAAGAAAAGTAAACTTGTGAATGGAGAATTCAGTGGAAATAGTACTCATGCCTCTTTAGTGCGAAGTAATACAACTAATATGTTTATTGACAGCGTTTCAAGTCCCAGTAGAAATTTTAATGATATTGAAAATACGTCATTGATTTCTATGAATTTTTCACATTACGAATTAATGAGAAATCTTTCACGATCTAACTGCAACTCTGACGGTGCATTTAGCGTTACACGTGACGCGTTTTCTAGTCTTACGGATATCGCTTACAGAGACGAAAACCTGGAACGATATTTTCGTAGCGTTGATATGTGGGGCCGGTTTTCCAATTCAACGGAAAACAAATAATTGTAACAGCGATTTTCTTATATTTCTTATATTATTATAATAAATTTGATTGTAAAGAAATATGTATTTAAAAGGGATTATGAAATGAAATTTACTGAATAACGATTATGAAAATTTTATTTATTTAAAGAAACTTTACATTAATAACAGAATAATCTCAGAATTTACAAATAAACATACCGATCTATACAACACTGTAACTCTTAAACGAGACGATAAGATTTATAACACTGATTAACAACAACGTAGAATATAAATTTTCTCTAGGGCCATCAAACGGCGCGTTACTGAATACAATAATTTATAAGATTGCCCTGTATCTTGTAACAAATATGACTTGCTAACCTAATGACAACAGATTCAGGTTCAGACAAAGACAGACTTGCGATAGTTAGATAAGAGAGACATGTATATTATTGTGTTCAACATCGCGCTTTCCATCGATCTAATCGCTAAGGAGCAATCTGTGACAGTCTACAGTTACGAAGGCGGACACTACACTGCATCTTAACAACACTCGACGCATTTATTATTTCACAAATATGAAATTTAAATATACAAATCAATTTGTAAATGTTATAATAAAAGTTACGGTAACTATTATTATTATCATATTTTAAAAATATATTCGTCTTCAACCCAAATATAAATATCAATGATGATATTAACGAAGTAATATATTGTTAAAATTATTTATTGCATTGTTAATCGTAATAACGTATCGAGTGTAGTCAAGTGTTCTTGCAGAAGAATTCTAAAGACACAGCGTTACCGGCCGACATTAACAACACATCTATTGTATCTGAGGAAACTAGGAGAAGTCTACAACTAATTCAATAGACTCAAAAACATTATTAAAATAAAAGTAGTAGTCCTGAGTTGAGATAAGGAAATAATTGACATAGTCATCACATAGTTCCTACATTTTCCCCAAGAGATGAATACTATCTATGGAATTGGAAGCTTTCGCTACATTGGAAGACCAAAGGACTATTATGAAAGGAAAAGTGACCAGAAAGAGAAGCAGCGAGCAAATGATTGAGTGATTTAAATACTGAATTGATATTTAATAACAATCTGTCACATTATTAGATTACATCTACGTGTTTTAAATTGGTGTTTTATTATACCGAAAATCTCAATTTATAAGATATCCATTGAGTGCTCCTCATTCTAATAATTAAGGTATCGCAAAGTTGATACTCAACCTTGCAAGCACTTTTATTATTATTTCTCGTTGCAGCAGGTCATATAACGTACCTATTTATTCTTGTATAACTATAGAACTTTTCGCTAAAGAAATCAATATAACATGATGTAAATTTTAAAGCACCCGGTTTCCGAACTCTCTCATATTTATAATAACTATAAAATTTTCATATTTTTTTGATGTATACATAGCCCTTAATATATTGTCTAGGTTTGTTATATATTTTACGGATGAAAGCAACATTATGTCAATTTTATTTATTTATTTATTGATGGAAGAATTTTAAAAGTTCTAAATTATAGTTAACCTTAGAGTTAGTTTTAATAAATACAACGAATTCGATTTGACTAGGCCCTACGTATATCAGATGCAGATATATTTATTTAATATATTTAATACAATATCGATAAAATTTTGCAATAGAAGAATCACAGCATCCTTAAGACCATAACGGCGTTTGAAATTAATGTCATCGACATATCGTAGGTATTTTAATTGTAAAATTTAGACCAAATTGGCAGTCTTCACAAACATGGAATGTACGATATGCGTCTATGCAGGTATCTGATAACACTTACCAATTATATCGGCTGACAACATTATACCTATACAACAACGAGTTAGCTACTAATGTCTCAGTAAAGATCAAATGAACGTTACATTCATATAATCTAGCCATTCTGTCTCTATTCTCATAATATGTTTAAAAATTCTAATCATAAAAGACATTTTCACATTAAATTGACCAACTATACGTTTTACTTTTCAGTACTCTTACTTCACAACAGCAATAATTGTCTCTTTATTTTAGTACGGTGTTTCTACATTTAGTAACTTCACGGTTAGCAATTAGTATCCGAATTCCGAACCACGGCTTATGGTCTGCGACGTTTATTAAGTCATTTATTTCGAAGGCAATTTCTAGCTCATTACTCTACTTTGTACATGCTTCTTAAGTTTTTATATTATTTCAGAGGCTTATAATGAAACAGTGACTACATGAATCCCAATATAGAATTAAATACGAATAGTTTTGATATTTGAGTGTGAAGACTTACTGGTCCGACTTATTACTTCATATATTTCAAGGATTTTTGTTTATAAATTATATTTAAAACAATACATACTTAACAGATTAATTCTATATCGTCGACGGATAAATTAACTTGAATTAAATATATTAAAATTATCGTGATTATGTAAGTGTAATAGAAGTGACGTTTAACAATTATTCGACTGACTTAGTAACTAGAGGGTTAGACTGGATTCGAATTGTGGTGCAAAAGCCGCTGAGGAATAGAGGATGATCAAGGTCACTTTTTTTCTAAACATTACAATCGATTACAAATAGGAAGTATCTGTCATAATATATTATTATTTCTAAATTTATTTCTTCACACGTCCGTATGAGGTATTTTTTAACAGCACTATAACATTATAAAACATTATGCTAAAATTCTGTAACGTAATATTGAAAAATAAAATATATGTTCTAAAAGGCCTAATGGATTCCCTAAAGGATAAGCTCCTCATTATTTTTTTAACATTATTTTTTTTTATACTTTATGAGAGTTATAAGAAAAGATTTATAAACTTTTATCGTAAATTATTAATAAGAACAGGGTATGTAATAATTATGTATCAATAACGTTATACACGGTTAGAGTACAATAGTTTTAAAAAGATGGAAGTAGAAAGGGTTACCGTAAAGCCTAAAGGGTAAAGCTCGAATCGCTATGAATAAATATGATCACAATATATACACAATAACGAGAGGAATTCACGAATGCAATAGCGTAATAAGACGCGTCGAATGATCGTTTCAGCTTTTAAATCTTGTTACAGCACTAACTTTTATTTCAATATTAAAATCCTTATCATAGGTGATATTTTTAGTTCATAGAAAAGCAAATGTTTCTTAAGCGATGTCAATGGAGCGTACTAGAAAGATATCGATATGAAAAATTAATTGAATTCTTTTAGTCCGACTTGTAATTTTCTTTCTTAATACTATAAATTAGGTATGTATTTTTTAAAATTTAATCTCGGGGAAACCCGTCATGTTTATTGTTTGAATGTTTTCATTATTATTATAGTATGTTTCAATATTTATTAGTTACATTTTAATCACATACATAATATACATAATATCTAGCATCCTTCTAGGAAGGTGTAAATTAAATTTATCTGAGAACACAGTTTAAAGCACTATCTCATTTACATATTTACAAAATATGATAACAACTATACATAATAATTATCATTGTAAAATTAAAGAATGTAATTTCGCAAAACTTATGAGGACTTATCATGAATGATTAATTTTATCTATCTGGTGGAGGCAGCTTGGTGTCTTCTGGATCAAGAGAGAGGCACTCTCGGAGATAGTCTTCCATAGACCTGTATACGTGCTCGATGACGCCTTTCAGATCGTGACCTTCATCAGCATACGCCTGAAATTAAAAACAAAAACTGTATTATAGGTTTGATGAAAAATGTAATCTGGGATAAATTTAACTTTCGTTTTTTTTTATAGTATAAGTAGGCGGACGAGCATTGGCATTGTAAGTTGGAGTTAAGATGTTGTGTCCCTTGTGCCTGTAATTACACTGGCTCACTCACGCTTTAAATCGGAACACAACAATACCAAGTATTGCTGTTTTGCGGTAGAATATCCGATGAGGGGGTGGTACCTACCCAGACGAGCTTGCACAAAGCCCTACCACCTGTGACCAACTTGACCGTATTTTTATTAATATACTCGAATTCAAACAAAATATTTACTATCCGGACAATAAATAATTCATACTTGGTATCGGAAGAGAACGCCGGCGTCGGTGAGCGCGCGCGCCAGCTGCAGTGCGTGCGGGTAAGGCGCGCTCATGTCCGCCATGCCGTGGATGAGGTAGAGCGCGTGACGCGGCACGTGGTGCGCGCGCTGCGACGCGTCCGCCTCCACGTAGCCCTTGTAGTTGACAGACGGCATGCCAAGAATTCGCTCCGTAAATGCTGCATCTAAAATGGGCAAAGCATATTAAAAAATATGAAATATCCTGTGTTACACACTTAAGACACTTATTTTATTTAAAAAAAATTATTATATTTTATTTTTTCTTTTACATGTTCTTGTTTCTCCATAAACATTTGTCATTGTACCTTCTACTTGTTTAGTGCTGTATCATCAGTTTCATATCTCCGTTAATGTATTATTTATATCCTCATCATCCCAGAAGATATTTTTAAATTAAAAAGTATTAAGAAAACGTTCCCTAATTAAATACCATTTAAATAGTATAATTTTATAGACAAAATTGTGTAGAGCGGATTTAAAATCAGTAAAAAGTCGATAGACGTAACGCGTTAGTAAAGCACACTAAACGCTGTCACGTTTGATGTGTATGGAAAAGTGCTATAACGAACTTGGTTTGTTAGCTTTAGTTTATTAGTGAGTTAATATTTTTATTCAGACGAAATACTCACTGTAATACAACCAATCTGTGATCGGCGACACGGCTATACCGCACTTCAGCGTCGATTGTTGAGAACCCAAAAGCATCGATGTTACGTACCCGCCGTATCCCCAACCCCAAACAGCTACACGTGTTACATCCAAAAATTTGAAGGTTTCTAATAAATATCTGAAAGTTATACATTTAAAATGATTTAATTCAAAATCCTATTATATGTCTACTTTTTTATAACATACTCGTATGTAATGAAAATAGTAAGATAAGAATGTCGTTATGTATATGGGAGCAGTGATACTTTGATAGTAAATATACCTAATAACAGCCAACTGGTCAGCCACCTCGACTCCACCGAGGCGACCTCGTAGCAGAGCTCGAGGAAGACCTCGTGCTCCTGCTACGTCTAATTTAACGTAAACTACGTCATTACGTGAGGACATATACGTTCCCCAGTCTACAAGAAACTGGTCAGTTACTTGTTGACTTCCAGGCCGCCCATCCCTGTAAATAATTAATGTACATTAAAACGATCTCATACTTAATCTCATCACCAAAAAATAAGCTAATTAATATATCTTACACATGAACGAGAACTGGAAAAGCGGCATCACGAAGTTCCTCCCGCCATGAAGGCGGAAGGAATAGTTGAACACGGGCTTTAGACCCACTACTTAACTGCACATCAAATGATCTTCTTGTTGGTAATGCCAACTCACGTAATCGTACTGATCTGAAAGATTTCAACGATTAATTCGATACCAATTATATTTCCAGAAGATAAATATTTTAAAATAATCTTATTATTTTTAGAAAAATAATAGCTCTTACCTATAAGGCCTCGTATCGTATAATATTCTTTCTAACTTATGAGTTCTAGCGTCATGAAGTCCAGCAAGCGGTGGACCAGGGCCCATACATTCAAGAACATAGTGCGTTATTCCTAGCTTCGGTTTCGCGGGGGAGAATGTGGCACTCCAGAAAGTGCAATTTGCATAATGCAGGCGAGCAGGCCAAACGGCAAGCTCGCAAGTTAAGCAACGTGGCTCTTCTCGCTCAGCACGCGCCCTAACGGAGTTGCTTCCACCACCGTAGCTCGGATCTCGCACCACATATACTTGTCTTTGTCCCGGTCTATCTGCACTACCTATAATAGAAATCATTTTTCAAAACAACTGTTATAATGGAACAAAGGGAAAACCAAAATCCACAAATCTGACAGCTTACACAACTTCGACACACTTCTAATACACAATATAAAATAATATGCTTTTTGGAACTAAAGAGACAATGAGCTAAGCAAATAAGGTGAACTAAATGATATCAGGTTAGTAACTGAGGCAACTGCACTATTCAACAAACACCACTCAGCTGCAATGAATTCTTATACTTAATTCGATTAGCTTCGGTGGCCATATCAGGTTGCTGATTATGTGAGTGAAACTTTTCGTTGTCAAAACCTTCAATAAAAGAAAAACGAATATATGAATGTTCCTAAAATAAAAACTATTTAGTATCCAATGGTAAAATTTCTTACCTAAGTAATAAACTAAATGGTTTTCCTGATCCCACGCTAGGATTTTCGCGACTTCCACTTTACCGTGTGATAAAACAGCCATGCGCTGGCGCAATACATCGACATGCTTTATATGTGTATAGTATTGGCCTCCGCCTTCTTGTACTGCTGCTAAAAGTAGAAATGCGCTGCCATCTTCCGAATAAACTGGTTGTTGATGGACTTCTAACCAAGGTTCATCAGTCGCCTTTTCAGAATGCGTCTATAGAAAATAAATCTGAGAATAATACTTTATTCAATATAAATTATAGAAAAAAGTAAACCCTTGATACCTCTGTGCATGTCCAATTTGGTGCATAACAGCTGCTGTAGACGGTATAATTTTGAGCTCGATTCATCCATACTACTCCAATGTGAGAGTTTTCTTTGCCCACCCATTGGGCTGATATGAGGTAATATTCACTGAAACGAATCATAAATTATACTAAAAGTATTTGTAACTATGCCATTTTCTTAAATTTAATAATATGTATTTGTTTATATAATATTGCATTCCTTAATAACAGTAGTTTTTAATTTGTATAAATTCAATTATTCTTACATTCCATCTAATGTACTCGGAGGTTTGACTTCCCATCTGGGAGGAGAAGTTACATTTTGAACCGCTATTATCCATAAAGTTACTTGAGGTATGGAACTGCCAGGCTGAGAATCAAAATCGTATTTAACATATAAAATTAGTTTAAAAAAAATATATATAAAAATATTTTAGTATTAATTATTGTTACTTTGAAAATATCACTATAATATTTTAAAAATACACTTATTTACCGTGGGGTACCTCACAGAAATGTGATCAGGGAAAACAGATGGAATACTGTTGTTGAGGGTCGGGAGCAGAAAGCCTGATCTGGACGCACCAGTGCCACCAATCCCTTCGGATATGTGCGGAAATCTCAGCTCCGACACCTTGCTGTCATCATATTGGACGTACAAAACGAATGTGCCGTCTGTAGATCCCCAAGTCGCTGATGCTGTTTTTGTCACCTCCTCTGTATTAAGAACAACATTTTTTTTAATAAATCAAGCTAAATTTAATTCTGGCAAGAAGAGTGTTTGCTATCTAGTGAATTTATATTCTAAAGAACTGCTACGCGAACCTTGGTATAACCAATCCGATACTCCATTGTACACGCGACCTGGACTAGCATCGGTTGTAAGACGGAGTAGAGGTGCTCTCCGTGCTGGAGGCGCTGGTCTAGCGAGGACCTCATTATCTGCGACAAGCAACAGTGCGCCCTCTGTACCGAGCCATGCTGCGTGTTGCCATTCCCAACTGCTTTGACCTTCACCGAACAAGGGGATGTGGTGGCTAAGAAAAACAAGATTTTATTTAAAGTTACATTTTTTAAAACTTAATAAAAAACATTTTTTATAAATAACCTTTAAAAACAAAATTGAAAATATTTTATTTATTTAATAAGCAATATTATTTTTATAGATATTCAAATTCAAATAGATTCAAAAAAAGTCCAATAAAAAACTATTCTGAAATAAATTTATTTAGGAGTAAGTAAATAAGTACTTTAAAGAGAGGTCCTTGTAGAGGAACTTCAAAAACAATAAATCTCGACTGTAAGTTACGGGAGACATCTTTTATAACTTAGCTTAAACATTATATAAATGCGCATTGAACTTCCTTTTGTCTTTCAATTCTAGGATAAATAAATGTTTTAATAAAAATAGATTCGGAGATTATTTTTAGAACATGCTCAAATTAAAAAAAAAAATATTCATTTTAACGTGCATGAAAAGTTCATGTGTATTAAAGATATAAGAATAAGTACGAATTAGTTCTCACAATTAATTCGTACTTAATAAAATTTTCGTTCGTTTATAGAGCGGAAGAGCCTTTCGAGCGACTATGGAAATAACAGCGCCCTTTCAGTGTTGGCTTCAAGGCGTTTAGGGCACCGACCGCACCCTTTTTATTTCCATTCACTCTGTACATATCGTATCATATAGAATTGTATAGTAAACTTACTTTTTTAAACAATATATATAACATTTATTCTATGAAGCTTTAAACACAAATAACTAACATTCATAAGCATTTTATAAGCAACTAGAAGCATTTTTAAGGCACATTAAAAATAATATTAAAATTCTACAAACGATAACTTAGCGCACATGAAAATTCTTACTCATTTGTGACGTCATAAACTGTGTAGTGTGCCGTGAAGGTTCGTCGATAAACCTATAACATAAATAGTAGAGTTATTTGCGATTTTAATCCTCTGTTATGAACGATGGATGCACACTCACTCGTTGTTCTACCGACGAACATTAATACTTTGCTTCTGTGTTCCGCTTAAGGGACGAGTACTTAAAGGTCCAAGGGACGTGATATTTTAGGTTAGGTATAGTTGGCGACGCATTTACGACTTACCGTAAAATACATTTCTTAAAATGGCTTATATTTCTTTACAGATTGCCTCTTTGATCTAGTGGCTAGCTTATAAGTCTGCAAAATTTGTGGTCCTGAGTTCAAAACCCTGATCAGATTATTTAAAAATGATTTCCGACATGAAATATCAAATAGCTGGTCCTGCATCTGAACTCTCTCTGGTCAAGTCGGATAGTCGTATCTAGTGCATTATGAAATTGAGGGAATAGACAGTGTATATATGTTTGCGCACCCACTTGATAATTATATCTCCAGCGCAGTTTGTTATTCCATGAAACAGATTGAAGCCGGTCAGGAGGAAATCATATTGCTTACAGTTTCAATGATGTTGGTGACCTCTTACCACCAGGGGGAACTTATCTGGTATTCCTGTTATAATGTTACAAGTAATAAAAAATATATTCAACTTAATTTTACGTTCTGTAATACGTACCTCTTTGATATTGTGTTGGAACAACACGTAGCGTAGGTTTGGTGAACACTGATATCCGCGTACATTGAGCTGCCTCTGGATGTATGGACAATAAATAGTTTCATTAAAAAGTTTTTAATTAAGTTAAGTATGTACTGTTTATTTCTCGAGCGTGAGTGATGTTTACTTTGTGAAAATTCATAAATTAGTAAATATTTTTTAAGAAATGTTATTTGATTTCAATGGCATGAGAATGAAATTAGAATCATTATATTTTATTATTGGCTTTGTTTCGCGGTTTTTACTCGCTTTTAAATTATCGTTGTTTAGCCAAAATTTTATTCGATAGACTATTTAAATTAAATTGTAAAATAATTATTCAAATCAATCTCACAGTTCTTAAGATTTTTGTTGTCACACAAACTCTTTAGAAATAACATAAATGTAGATAAACAAAATCAAAATCCAAGCACCTTTATATTGTCCTTTTATAAAATTATATTTATATAACAAAACGAAGAACGTACACTTTCAAGTCAAGAATATATACGTCACACGTTTAGTTGGTGGTACTTTGTGCAAGCCCGTGATGAGATGAGTGAGCGGTACCTATCTAGAGATATTCTACCGCCAAACAGCATTACTTAATATTGTTATGTTTCGGTTTGAAGTGCGAGTGTAACTATAGGCGCAATGGACATGACATATTAGTTCCCTCGATTGGTTGCGTATTGGTGTTGTACAGTAGGTATGACTGTGTGTATGTTATATACGCTAGATCAGCATAATATTTACGATGTATTAAGATATTAATATACCATGGTCACGTCATATACCATGTGGCTACTCGTAATATGTACGTCTAAGTAATATGTACTTTTGCCGCAGTATGTAACCGTTATTGGCAGCCAGCAGCCAGCTTAACAGCACTGCGCACCTCGCACGATGCTAACAGGCAATTCAGGTGGGAAAATTGAATTTGCATTGTTTCAAACTACGGAACTTTGACCGGACTCAGTTTCAAGGAAAATTTACGGGATAATTTTAAGAGGCGCTTTAGCAATTCCCACGCTGCATAACATTTAAAACTTTGTTCTCTAACTGCAAAGGACGTCGTAAAATTTTAAGTCTTTATTTTTACGCTTCATCTGACAATATTATACGAAAGTGCTTGGAGTTTAATTCAGGATGCTTAAATTAAATTATATATGATTTTTACATGTTTATTATGATTGATGAAAGAGTATTCGTCGGTTTTTATCGCTTCAAATCTACGCGTCGAAAACTTAAAATTAAATGTAGAATTGCAAAATGAGGATACGATAGTGATTGTAAGAGTGTGAAAAAAGAAATAATATTATTATTAATAATTATATAATTTAAACAACGTTGATATATTTTAGGAGTCTATAATTTTTAGTGGTATTGTACAGATGATACATTTTGAAATTCTATGAAAAAATACAATTTAAAAATAAACAAAACATTGTATAATATTGATCGGTAATCATATATTATTCATTATATAACAAGCACTCATACACAAACAAATTTAAATCGGATGAAAATGTTAAACGCAGAACTAATTTTATTTTTCACAAGTTGCAAATTAAGTTTAGATCAAGTCATTTCTTGAACTGTGATTACTTTCTACTTTGTTCTTTCAGATATTGCTTTTGCGGTCCACTGTTTTAACTTCTTTATGTTTTAAAAACAATGTTGAGCTATAGAAAGAGTGGAGTTTTTTTAGATATCTTTTCCATTTCATTCAAAGAAACAATTAGATCTATTAGTACTATAATATATTAATATAATAATATATTAATTGTAAACTTCAATTGTTAGAGATTATTTATACCGCTAATTATATGCTGGTTTTTATCATGTCTGAGGTATTTATTTCTAAACCGGTCGCGCTATAAAAGTGTCAAACTTCTGACATTGAAAAATAAAATAAAAATCAATGCTGTTTCATTGAAAATATAAGTAATGTTGAAATTTATTTCGTGTTTTATATAGGAGTTGTATAGTTCTAAACACCTATTTTTCCACAATATAATACAACAACTCTAAATAGTGTTCTCTTATATTCTAACATGTAATATTAGTGGGATTTGTTTTTTTGCTAATATTAATAATTTATTATTTTAAAATTAAAAGGTTGTCAGTCACATCAATTAATCTTAAGAAAACTCAGACATCATTGCATTGAATTTATATATTTTTTTTTAAACTATTACTATTTTTACTTTAAAAACTATTTATTTACAGCGTATTGTCACATCAATAAGAGTTACAATCCGCTAATACTTCCAATTTAGCTCAAGATATGTATAATGTAAATATATATTTACATTATACATTATTACTATATATATAATAATTTAGGGGAAAAATATACTGATTTTACTTTAAATAACTTAAATAAGCTGTGTAAAAGTCTCCTTTTTATCTTACAGAGACGGTTTGGAGTTTAATCCACCTCGATGATCTAATGTGGCTTCCGCCGGTCGCAGAGAGTCACCAGACACATGCAGGTTCCCTCATGCAGATGGGTTTGCCTGGTTTTAATTCTTGATCTTCAGTTAAATCTAATTGTCCACTGGGCCTTTTCTGCTATTTTGACAAATACTAAATACATTCTACGTAACGTATAACACATAATACTAACGAGAGTATGATTCGTGACGAGTACAGTGAGGGAGTTGTTGAAGGTATCCAGCGCCAACAGACCGCCGTCGTCCGCTTGGTATACGAGCTGATGGGAGCTGACCCAAGTGGTAGGTAGTCGCTCGCCTGTCAAGTCTCCCCTCAGGAATTCGTCGAGTCGCATACGACGACCGGACCAGTACAGTAACTCGTCCACATACCTGATATAAAATCTACTGTCAAACACAAGCTTAAATTAATTAATTTAATGATAACTAATCACATTCTTCGTATGGAAACCCTTTCCAGAAAATCAACCGAATGATTCACATTAAATATGAATTACTACTTCTAGGCAAGCGCGCTCCACCTTAGACCTTGTATTTTCACTTTCCATGGTGTGAAAACAGCCAATCGCTTACCTATTAAAAAAAATCCATGAAAATATGTGTGCGATTTTCTGCAGAGTATAAGAAAATCATCCCATTTCTCCACGTGGGTGTTATTAGAATCGAGCGATCGGTTCCCTCGATTCTAATAACACTCAAGAGAACCGCCTAAGGGATTTCATGTGTTAAGCGCATACATCGATGCTACCAGTATTCAACAACCTATATGGCGGCGAAAAATCAACCCAATAGCAAAATATTTCTTATTTTTGGAACAAGGATAAGCGAATGATCGCGTATGTTAAAACGTACGAATACTGTTAGTTCGAGCTTCTGCATTACGAATGTAAACGAATTATTTGTAGTATTTCGGTGTCTCAGGCCGTATTTCTAGTAGGGAATTTCCGCGTGTGAATTATGTCCGATGTATAACATCGTAAAGCGATTTTCACATGCGAACTTGCATGCAATCACATTTGCTACGTCACTACCGGGTACGAGGTACGTTGGATGTACCGAATGGCAATAAATATATATGAAGTAGTACACATGTAAGAAATAAGGTCGGATATACTGAAAACGTATTATGCCGTAGCCAACTATACATGCGCAATGCAGTTGTGTCACACGGTACTTACGCGTTACGTTACGTTTACGGTTAAGCGTTTTTTAGTAAGTGGTTAGTTAAACAATGTCGTGTCCTGTTCTTTTGAATGTCAAATTAATAATGATAGAAAGGGAGAAATCAATGTTTATAGCTGTTAAGCATTAATAAGTGAGGCCGTCCATTCTAAACTATATTCTGAGATTATTATTTTTATTTATATTAGATAAGTATCTTGAGATTAACTGCCTCGCTGGTCTAGTAGCTTGATGTAAGGTCGCAGACCCGGAGTCCTGGGTTTAATTCCTAGGTCGGGCCAATAAAAAAATATTGGGTTTTTCTGTCAGAAATTTCTCAGTAGCATCCCGAAGTCTTTAAGTTGGAAGTGTGTACACTCCCGTGCCTCGGTAAACACGTAAAGCCGTTGGTCCTGCGCCTGAACTCTTTCCGATCGTCTCGGATTGCCGTCCCATCGGATTATGAGAGTGAGGAAAGAGAGGGTGCACCTGTGTTTGGCTCCTGCGCAGTTGGCTAATCTCTCTTGATATTGGCCGCCGTGGCCGAAATCGGTCTGGAGGACATTATTATTATTATTTATCTTGAGATTACTTATTTTGAGATTTTGAAATATTTCATAAAATTAACTTTGGCAGTGCCTTTCTGTATAAACACTTCTTATTTCTGTACTCACCTCTATGTATAAATAAATATTATATTGAATGCCGCGTATGTTTTTCTGACGTTCCACTATCGCATTCAGCGGTGAGATTCGATTTTGTTTTTACAGAAATGCTCTGAGCTGATAAAAGTAATTTATTAACATATATATTTACGATAAATCGATACATATAAATAAATATATTTATATATAGATGTATAATTATAAGATACCGTTAATTTATAATAGATATAGAAAAATTATAACGGATCAATTTCATTTAAATTTTAAAAACACTAACGTAATAAAATATTATAAGCTATCGTTTTCAGTTTTTCGTCCTATCTAGAGTTGAAATTTTATATCAAAAATATTTAATAAAAAAGTATCAAAACTATCCATTTTATTATCATCAATATATATATTTTTATTTATGTGCAAGGTCTGATTTTTATTTTTATTATTAGGTAATAAGGTTATTATCTCAAAATAAGTTTATCCCTAATTAAAAACCAATATTTATATGTTTTGAATATATATAATTTATAAATATGCAAAAGTTGGGTAAATATTGTTTATTTAAGGGTAATGCAAGGTCACACACACACACACACACACACAACTTATTCAATGAGGCTTCATTTTATTGAGCATCCATTCATTTTATTTACGTGGCAAATGAAAATTGTACATATAAACGAAATGGTTAACATAAACTCACCCTAATAAATATATGGCGGTGACAATACCAGCGATCACAAAACTGATGACCATCAACGAAAATATGATGCTTCTCCAGTTGTGCCCATCTCCTGGGTAAAGATCCTAGGACAAGAAACATTCATCTTTAAGCTTAGCAAATACCTATTCATTGGATAAATACCAATGTATGTAAATGTTATGTACCTATGTATATATAACGTACAGTAAGATAAATTAAAAGCATGTAAATGTCCCACTGTTGGGCTAAGCCTTTCTTTTGGAGCTTACCGACCACCCTGCTTCAATGCGAGTTGGTGAATACACATGTGCCAAAATCTATCATTCGACACGTGAAGATTTTCTTAAGATGTTTTCCTACACGTGTACGGCGAGCACGAGATGAATTATAAACACAAGTTAACCAAATGAAAAATCAGTAGTGCTCGTACGGGTTTGAACCCGCACTGTACTGTTAAATTACTTACCCTAACCATAGGGCCATCTTGGTTCTAATACATATTCATGTGTAAAATGTTGCATTTTAATTCGATTTCAACATAGTTTATCAGCGTGTAGGTGCGGACAAACACTCGCGGAGAGTGGCTCGTAGCACGAGGACTTATTTCGCAAGGGCGGACGGTAAAACCAACACTTTTCAAGTAACATTTTATAATTGGCACTGACGAAGTCGTATTTATATTTATGAAGTAGTTATTTTGCTGTGTTCATTTCTGTATTTAAATTTATTTGAGCGTAATTTGAAGGAAGTTCCTTATGCAATTTCAAGTCCTTGTTTTGGCTTAGAAATTGTAGCTCTTTCTTTGTCTCTCCATTCCCTCCACTTTTTTTATGAGAGATGCTATAAGAAGTAGTTTGTTTTTTTTTTGTAATTATCTACATTTGTATAGCGGTTTCTGTACCTAATTTGTATGGTATAAAATAGGTTGATGGATAAATAGTTAAAATATTATAGACTAGAAAACCGTGGAATTCAGTTTGTGATGAAAATCCTTCAAAATCTGTAAAAAAAGTCTATAAAAATTTATGGTATTTTGAAATCACAGACAGACAATTGTATTTGTTTGTGTATAGATATAGATACCTCTTCTTTCGCAGATTTCGGGTCGGCGACCTGCAGCGTCTCGTCGGGCGGGAGGCGCCAGGAGCCGCCGCCGCCGCCGCCGCCCGAGCGGTCCGTGTGGCCGGTGGCGTGCATGCGCCGCCGCACCCGCCGCGCGCGCACCCGCCACCGCGCCGCCCTACGCGCCCGCGCGAACCCGCACCGCCCGAGCGCCCGCGCGATCCGCGCCACAAGAATACGGCGCACGCACCTCCATCACTGTTGACAAAATTTGAATATTTTATTTTAATAAATAATAATAATAGTATGTTAGTAAAATTGCATGTATATCAAAACTTATGTAGAGAATAAAATGTACATGTCCCACAGAACATCATTGCCAATTTAGACAGTCCAAAATAAATCGACTTAGCGTTTTACGTGGCAACATTTCATATTACGCATTCTTTCCGCCATTTTGAATGCCGATTAATTTATGTATCATTATTTCGCAACAATGCTTTTTTTATATACAAATGCAGAAAACTTAAACCATTAAACAATCATAAATCAATTATACATAGGTTTTGTAATTGATTTATATAAGAAAACACGATACAATACTATTTTAAGATTATTGTTCTAAGAAAATATCTTCTTTGCTCATTACATTGTCTATTAATTGCTCAACCTTGTTTATGTTAATGTTAATACATAGGGAAAATCAATTAACTGTGTATACAAATTGAGAGTAGTAGACTTAATTAGTCCAAGGGGCGCGGTCGCTATCTAAACAGCTATCCGTTAAAGGTATTGCGTAGTATCGCGAAAAATTTAAATGCATAAAAGACAAAAGTAACGTTTTATTTAATTAAATTTTCGGTAGGTAATATGATTTTGTTTTTTCAGGTTTTTAATGTTATTTTGACAAAACTTGTTTTCCGTATATTATATAAATTCTTGGTAATGGAATAAAAAGTTGGATTGCCATATAATATATTATATCGATTGTCTCGATGATCTAGTACGTCAAACCCACATTAGGTCTTAACCTAGTAAAAGGTTAATGTAAGTTAATTATAAAATAATCAAAACAAAATATATGTACTCAAATTATAAGATACATAAATCAAAAAAGTGAGGATCATTACTACTTTTACAAAATTTACCAACTTACACGAAGATCCAAAATGGAATTGGCGCGCATCTTTCTTTTTTGCTGGATAGACATTCGCGAAGGACGGGTTTTGCGGAAATCAACTCTTAAAAGAATCACGACGCATCACGGAACGTAATAGACGAAATTCCTATTTCTTATCTATACCATGAACTACTAAGAGAGTTGAAGACTTAGTTTTATGATTAAGATCATTTAATTCCAACGTTATTTGTTATCTAAATATAACATCAGTGATGCAGTTTTTCATGCTGTTGCAAAATAAAAAGCTAATGAAATGGAAACAACTGTTTTGGTTTCCTTATTATATCTTTCTCTTTATATGATTGTATGTGTAATGTATAAAAGTATGTAAAAATTAGTACAGAAAAAATAAATAATGATTAACTATTATTACTTTTTTGTAACGACAGACTACTTAATTTTTTTATCATACCATATTTCAATGTGGTATTTTAAGTAAATAATATTGTCAGAAAACGGATCTCTAGCGTGCTAAGCTTGTGGTTATATAGTTTATTTGTATCAAGATCAATTCCATGTTTTTTTAAATCGGTTTCACTTCTAGGTGCTAAATATATAAAATTTAATAAGTAGCTCTAGAAAAAAATAAGATATTTGTTGTTTGTTGAAAAAAACTAGCAAGAACTGACCAAAATAATTTTGGGACGAAATAGTGAACAGTAAAAAATTTACTTTTATTTCTGAATCGAAATTTAATCCTAGGCAATATCAACCATTTAACTAATAAAAGTCACAGTATTTTACATTTTGTTAAATGTTGGTATTCCTATTTTTTATGTAAGTATAAAGGAGCTCATAATCAATGCTTACTTTATTATTTAGACATTCATAACTATTCCTATGTTCATTCAACTATAGTTTTAATTCGTTCTAAAATATTTTAAGCGCTAACTTTTTCTACTAATGTATTCAGTTCATAAGATCACCATGTAAAAATAATTGAGCAAAATATGTTGTCGTTTATAATAACAAATATGCATTACAATATGGGCACTATGCCCGTAGGCTAAGTGGCGACATGGGAAAATAAAAACGTGTGGATTTGGCAAGAATACCGCTGACATACATTCCTTTTTTCGGTGGTGTCGACCAGACCGAAGTGTTAATTGTACCAGGCGAGTAGAAATCCCTGTGAGAAAGCTTTAATGGTTTTATCTAGTCCAAAAAATGTCGACGCTCTTGTAATAATTCACAGAGATTCACATCTGAGCCGGAACGTTAAAAAGTAAGCGTGTTGAATATTTAAATGAAAAACCGCAATGGAAATTGAATTTACTAAAAATATTTTACTTGCAGATAAATGATTAATATTACATATAATAATATCAAGTTGTTATCTTTACCTCGTTTAAGTATAAAGTATGTCAATGTAATGAAAGTTTTTACAACTAACACTTAAGATTAAGATTAATTGGATGCAACGCACGAACTCCCCGGAACAAGGAGATGCCTACGTATATCGTATAGTTAATAACAGTAGGTCTTTCAATTTTACAAATTGACATATTTAATTTTTTACGAACGATCTCAAATCTCCAAGGACTTTTCGATGGAAGCTGCATTGCAGATGTTGGCCTCCTGAGCAATGACATAATGATTAATATTTTCTTTTGACGATATATATAACAGAACATTGCCAATATGCTCTTGAGTAAACAACACGTTTAACAATTTACGATCCTTATGTTAAATTAAGTATTTTTTTACTTAACTGCTCATACTAAATACAAAATGCTTAACACTTTCTACATTACATTCTTTCAACCTTTTATAATAATTACAGGTCTACTTCTTAATAATTTATACTAATAATCATAAGATTTATATAATCTTTAGAGAGAGAGCGCGAATTTCGTGAGCTTGTGTTTATGCGTAAAGCTATCTCCGGATCCGGCACCTATTTGAAAAATTCTTTAACCATTAGAAAGGTACATTATTACAGATTGACATAGGCTGTATATTATGAACAAATATAAATTCACTACAATCATAATAATATTCATCAACTAAGAAAAAATCGTGCTTCTTGTAAGTTTACACGGCGTGCGCTGCGAGAATAGTAACGTTGTGAGATAATAATGCATGACTAAATTGTTTTTCTAAAAGTTTTTTTGAAAGTTAAAAAGAAACACCGCAATAGCATATAATCTTTCATAGATAATTCACAGCACACAGCAGAATAGTTCAGTTGACGATTGTTTATAATATCTTGTTAATTTAAAAATGACGTGGGTGTAGTCATTTGTTATTTTTAATATAAATATTCTTACATTGTATTAATTGCATTTATTTTAAAATTCGGTTTTTATTTTCAATTTTGTTTTTATTGAACTTTATCAAAGGTGACATTTTGTAAATGAAAAAACTATGAAATTGGCAAACGGCCAGTCCAATTAATTTAGTCTTTAGTATCGGCTCTGCTTGACTAGGACGCTGGATGATAATTTAGTTCAGCCTATACTGCATTTATTCTATAGGGAAATAAAACTTACTTTTTAATGTTTAAATTAAATGGAAAATACGATATAAAATCGAGAAGAACAAGCAACTTAAGTAAAATGATAACGGAAATAAAAAAAAATATTAAGTTTGTATGTAGTTAGATTATATTAATTTATACGTTTAAGTGCTAATATTTTTTTTTCTAATACAAGGATTTTTAATTTAAATCGAAACTTCGACACAGATACTGGTAATAAGTAGTTAGTAAAAGTTTTCTACAGTTAAGGTATAACAGCCTTTAGAGTTTTAAGTAAAATTTGGATAAAGCGTTCAAAACGAAATCTTTTAACTGATATATTTTTTTGTACTCTTATATTGTACACGCGTTATATCAGTTTAATTTGTATGTAACTCACACGGTCAGCTTGAAAACAAATCTAAGAAGTCATTTTTAACTTACTTCTTTGACTTCGTGTACCTACATGATGCTGCACCCGTGTCGACGCAGGACTGTAAGTTTGTAACATATTGTAACTTACGGCGGTACAAAAGTACAAGGACCTCTTCACTATGGCCGCTTTGTCTAATATTTATTATATTTCTTCTGAAAAATTAGTTTACTATCGGTGCTGACATTATGTGAAAATAATAATTGTTTGTTAAAATGAGGCATTTTTATTAATATGTTGCCCTATTGCTCTGTCATATCTTAATTATCCAACGAGGATATTTGCAAATTACACGCTAAGTCTGTTCGGTGTCAATGCGGTTCTGTGTGTTCATGTATACGAAGCCTAATTTTCGCATAGAATTGAGCTTTATAAGTACATATATATACAAACAAACAAATTACGTAGAATATGTACTTACTTACAAATAAATATATATCGATTGAAACGCAAGAAAAAGACGCAGTTGCATCACTGGATTTATAAAAGGACGGTTATGTAAAATTGTCAAAAAATAAACTTAGTGAAGTTAATTTTTTTTTTTACATTTAATTAAAAATATAATTAGCGAAATACCACTCATCACGAAATCTCCTAAACTATGCGCCCGTTTGACTTGAAGTTTGCCACAGTTACTCCTTCCCAAACGTCCAAAAAACATTTTACTTCTTATCTACCCGTGCAAAGCCGGGACGATTAGCTATTATATTTATAAAAGTAACTTAGATGGTTGATATGTTATTTTGTTTATAATTTATATGTAATATTGTACTGTTAGTAGTGCTTTGCAAGCAGTGCAAGCTTATCTGGAAAAGTACCACCCACTCATTATATATATTCTACCGCCAAACAGCAATACTTTGTATTTTTGCGTTCGGATGTGAAAGATGTGAGCCAGTGTAACTACAGGCACAAGGAACATAACATTTTAGCTCTCAATGTTGGTGGTGTATTGACCCATTTACCAGTCTGCCTACCGGATACAATATAAAAAAAATTAATAACAACATCTAAAGGAACATACTACTTATAGCATTAGATATAACCTACATAACTCGCCAACACGCCTGCCCAGCGCGGCGAGTATGGGCAAACCCTCCTCAATGGCAGATGCGCCCAAAAAAAGGCCCCCAGTTACCACAGGGAGCTTTGGCGCACCTTGGGAGAGGCCTATGTTCAGCAGTGGACAATGATTGGCTGTTGATGTATGTATGTTGATGTACATAAATTATCCAAAAAAATGTAAAATTATTCGAAATACTCTCAACGATGTGCAACCAAAGATTTATCAGCTTGATAAAAGTCACTTGGGGTGGTTGAGGTGGAGCAGGTGGTTGGAGGTCAGGTTCATTGAAGAAGACCCCGCAACTGACCAACTAACCTCAGTCACCTACACTTATCGCCATACTAATCAGACTAAAACTGGACGCTCATTGGTCGTCTCTTACGTCATTGGCCACGATTGACCAATGACCAGTCAGATTAAATTTCGATTAGTTCATCTGACGTTTCATAAGCTGAAGGCATATCAATGGCTACTACTACAAAATCAAGTAGTCGGCAATCTCTTTGACCTCTCGTTAATAGATAAGCCAAGCCTAGCAACTCAAGACAACCCAATAAAGAGGTCAAATTGTAAGCTAGTAGCTAAAGCCACGTAGGTATTTCAAAGCCCTTTAGCAGTGATTCAGTAGTAATACGACCAAGAAAAAATTGTGAATTGTAAAAAATATTTTACTATTAATGTTTGCAATGTTGTAGTTTGTTTAAAATATTATAGGACGTGCAACTCACGCACGTAACAGGAATGAAAAGTGTTTACGTCAGGATCATTTCTCTTATATGTACATAATCTTATATATATGGTATGCATTTCAAAAATTTACATTTCAAACATTTACAAAAATTTACACATATACTCTTACTAAAAAGTCAATTTTTTGATAAATATAGTTTTAAAGTTTGATTTACTTATCGAACCATTTATTTAATGTTCATTGATCGCCTATTACGTCATTGGTTGCGACGGATCAATGAACAAGCGGAATTATTTAATCAAATTTAATTACCAGTGGCAATTGAGATTGATTAATTCTAATTTAATAACTGCATCTATTTTATATTTTCTGTAAAATAAATTACCTATATATATAAAAATACAACTAATATTTGTTCCCCTTAATATCTTTTAGATTTATGCTTCTAACGCTACCAGTTGCCATTAAAGGCACTTCGGCTAAAATGATGACTTTGCTGATCTATTCGGGTGTTCGAATGACTTAAATTCTCTTATCTTTCTTAAATGCTTTCGGCGGTAATTAAAGACAGAGATAAAATTTCATGGTTTTTATGGCGTTTTTAAGAGCTTAATATTAGAATGGTATACTGTGTAATATATTAACTTTAGATTGGATTAGCAAAAATCATAAATTGATAACTGTAGGAAAAACATATCTAAAGTACTTTTTTGCTTACTTATAATACTAGTATGTTTTTTTTGTTTTAAACTTTAAGCTTACCTTACCTTAGTACTAAAGGTTTGTTATTTCCAATTTCACTTAAAAACTACTAATTCGAATGAAATTAAAAAAAACTCACGTTATGATAATTTGTAATTTCAGAATAAATGTACACATATTTATTAGTTTGTATGTTATATATATTTTTGTGATCTAGCCTATTATGTCAACGTAGTCGGAGATAAAATTGTCTGTTATTGCCTTCGAACGCTACCAAAAGAGTCACACGAAAACTTAGTCTGTAATATTTGTAGATAACTCAAATATCTAAAGAAAAACCCGCGACAGCCTTAACTTTTTCATAGATAAGTAAAGTAGCCATTCTTATGTTTACATATAGGACAAGTTAAAGAGTAATAGCATTATTCTTAAGTATTTTACAGTATTCTTATAAAATAATAAGTATTCCTTAAATTTTTGTAAATAATAGTTTTTGTGTTAAAAAATAATAATTTGGACCAGTAATATTTGCACTGGTCCAAATTTCAGGTTTATTTAAATATAACAAAGTATTTAAATAAGCCTAAAAACACAATCTAGTTTATAAGCCGCAATGGAGAAGCGTGGGGGAATAAACTCATAATATCATGGATTAAAATATGGAATAAGCAAAATGCGTATAAATATTTTACAGTCGTTCCTCTTAATTGGAATAATTTGTTACAATTAACTAAAATCTACTAGGTTAAAAACTCAAACTTATTTACTTATTAAATAACATTTAAAAAAACAAAAATGTGGCCGTCGAGGGACGATTGAAAAAATCAGGAGTTTAATTATTAGAATGAAATATATCATTCTAATATTATAATAATATATCATATAGATAAGAGAATAGAGAGCGGCGGCGGGGACGGGGGATTACAGCTTTGGTATAAGAGAACGTCATGCCTTTTGCTGTCACGGCGTACGAGTCGGTCTCACTCCAAGGGTCGCCAATTACTTTTTCAAATCCAAAATATATAACAATGGCTGTGACAATGGTGATTTATTTCAAACATTTTGTAACAATGTTTTGTATAATAGTAGCAAAATGTGGTATGAAATATCTACAATGCCCTTGCAACCAGGTAAAAGGAATTATATTTAGTGATTGTAATTCATTCCAAAATAATATAAATAGTCTTTTGTTTGAAAATGTTACTTTATTCCGAGAAGTTCATTGTCCACCGGCTTTGTTTCGGTGTGAAAAGCTTTTCGTGCACTCTGAATCTTATCTGTTCAATATAGCCTGTAGGATTAGCACTGCCGCCGTGAAAAATTGTTTAGCGGAATGAAATAGATTTCTTTTCTCGTTAAAAGATTCTAGGAAAATAAATAGGGCATATTTTGTATTTGTTTTTTGTTAATTGGTTAGTTAATGGACTTATATTTATAATATATGTTTTTAATGATGATTAAAAAGATATATTTCAAATTTGAGTTTATTTAAATATTTTTTCTACTTACTCATCTTTTACTATTGAGAAAAATAATTAGAAATCTAATTGTTACTTAGATATTGTAAGCTAAATAAGATGACACATGTTGTGTACAATTACATTGTTTCCATATGTAACGTTTCAAAATTGACCGCTTCTGACGCAAAAGAAAGCGCTTCAATTTCCTTTTATCACAAAGTAGGTAATTAATGCAACCACAAATGTGCTTAACGCGAAAAACTCAAAGATAATTAAACCGCACGATTCAATATTGAGCTAGATTTTTTGAGAATTGAGAGAAAAAGATTGAGCCTTTGATTACGATCTACATGTTATTTGAACTCAAATCATAGAGAACAGCTTAATAGGATTTATTAGAATAATGTCATTTTTCATTATCTAAAAATGTTTATTTGTAAATAAAAACAAAAAGTGTACCTTTCACCTTTGAATGTATAATATTGCATAATACGACGTCAAAATTGATTTATTATTGAAAGATAATATTAAAATAATAAGATATACTGAGTGATACTGAAATGTGTTGGCTACGGTCCAATCATGTAACGTTATATTAAAATGGAATTTGTTATCTTTCAACTCAAAATATGGCAAGGTTTTTAAGCTTAACTCTGCAGGTTTTCTTTCATTCTTGGAGAGAAATATCTTAATAATTTAGTACGGGTCATTTTTCACAACTGTACCGCTCATGTTGATTTTTCACAACCTTTTTATAGTCTGCGCTAACTGGATTTTTTTTTTGTTCATTAAATTTGCATCATGTGAAATATTATTTTTGAAATAATATCTTTTTATGATATTTTTAATAAGTATTTATGGAAAGCATAATATTTTTATTTACTTAAGATCTCATTAAAGAAATTAAAATTAAAATAGTTTTCATTTAGAAGACTACTGTAGTTAATAATGGCAAATAAATTGCCTCGTTAATCTAGTTAGGTTGCCTAGCTTATACATATAACAAGGGTTCGTATTCCGGGTAGATATTGGGTCAAGTAATTCTCAGACCTGAAGAAGTTGGCGGAAGTGTAACATTCCGTGCCTTGAATAGCATGTAAAAGCGATCTAATATTTTATTTTTATTTATAATAATAGGCGGATTGATTTACCAATTACTTACCAATGATTTACCAATTAAACATCGTGAGGAAAACTGCATGTGTTTAATTTCACTGAAATTCTGCCACATGTATTCTACCAACCCGCATTGGAGCAGCGTGGTGGAATAAGTTCCAAACCTTCTTCTCAAAAAGAGGAGAGGAGGCCTTTAGCCCAGCAGTGGGACATTCACATGCTGTTACGGTTACGGATTTACCAATTATTTAGATTAGTCGTTGTGACCCATGCTTGATGAGGAGGAATTGAATTTAAATGTAAATCATATATATTTTTAAATTTCTATTTATACCATTCTCTAGATCTGCAGCCTTGAGCTAGCAACAAACCAAGCAAGCAACAAGCCCAACGATGCAGTCGGTCTTAAAAAAATAGCATTAAAATTAATACATGGAGTTCATTTTGCATATAAAGTCCAGTTCGCTAGTTATATTAAAATCTTTGCGTTATTGTTATTCAGATAAATTGTATAAAAGCATTAACATTTCGAGGTACAATAAAACCTTTTAGTTCCGCTTTGTTAATTCTGCTATTTAATTTATTCCTCTTTAATATTGTTGATAATGATTTAAATTACATGATAAATAATACTGTCGAAGTTCGTGATTTTGTTAATATTGTTATAATTTCATTCAATAATAAAAAATCTGTAGTAAAATATAATTGACTAACATATACAACGCAGAGTTGCATTCAGATCATGATAAAAAATGTATTTGATTGTCACAGAAAAATACATTTGTATTATGAGAATACCAAAAATTTAATAATTATCAAATAGTCTCACAATAATTATAATCCCCTTTATAAAATACTAGCGGCCCCGACTTCGTCTGGATACAATTGATACCTTGGGTTATATTATTTCAGTTTTCGTAGGGATCTTTATTTAAAATATATATGTTAATCGCTGATAATGTAGCTTTCTGTAGATGAAAGAATAATTAAAATAGGTTTAGTAGTTTTTGAGATTATCCATTACAAACAAACATACAAAAAATCAAATCTTACCACTTTACAATATGAGTATAGATAATATTATAATATTATTTGCAATAAAACTAACTATACATTTATTTCAATTTATGTATCATAAATATATTAGCATAATTAGTATCTTTTTTTACAAAATATATAATATCCTGGGACATTATTCACACACGGCCTTCTGATCCCAAACTAAGCAGAGCTTGTTCTATGAAAACCAAACAACTGATATACTACATATACTACTTTTCTTTTGTAAATATATGTTTATATGAGATAATTACATCCAGACTCAGGACAAACAAAATGTTCATGCACACAAATGTCCTTCCTAGGTGGGAATCGAAGCCACAACCTTCGGCGTGAAAGGCAAGTATCTACCAACCACGCCAACCGGCCCGTCAAATTTAAATTTGTAGAAGGCAAATATAAGTACTGACTTTAGATAAATCGGGAATAATTAATGAAATAGCTTATATATAAACCTCAATACCTTATTAACAGTAAGTATTTTAGTAGTAGTATTTATTAATTACTTTGTTGCTATAAAAGCTTAGTTGTTATTTACAATACTCTTTGTCCGACTATGACTACGTAAGCTACGGCCTGGATATATTTAGTAATAATTGTTAAAGTTATTTGAAGGTAATATAAAAAGTAAATAAGCTTAAAATATAAGTGATTATAATACGTAAATTCATATAAACAAGTGTATTCGTATTTTTAAATGAACGTAATAGAAGCAAAAACGAATATTATCGATATGATTTTGAAATGACTGTGATTTTGTGGTATTTTTTTTTAAACATTCGATTATATCGATAATGTAATAAACACGTAAGCCGGAACGGTTAATAGTTTTATTATCGTTTAGTATTAAGATAATGACGTGCGTTATGAAGATTCAAAAAACGTTATTCACTTTTTCTTACGACAAATTTTCACTAGCATGCCAAAGTTTGGAGGTTAACACTAGTGTTACGGAAGGCACGTTAAGCCGTTGGTCCTAACCGATGGTAGCTGAAATCAGCAAAATGACTTCATCATATCATCAGATGTATCTTGTCGTAATATCTTTAAATATATTTAATTCTTCTACGTACGTCTTACTACATGTCACTGAACTCCTCCTAAAAGGCTGGACTGATTTTTTCTTGCGCGATTTAGATTGGATCGTGTAGGTGGCACAGCGATCGAGTTTCAGGAATATTTTTAAAAATATAAATATTCTTATTTCACCCGTATGAATTTGGGACGGTAGCTAGTATTTAAATTTACATACGATTGTTTTAATGTTAACTTTTGTCATGTGTTGTTCGATTTATCATTATAAAGCGGTGTGATAATACAATCTTTCTTTTTGTTTTATGGTTTTGAATATCGAATGAAATATATTTTACAATAATGCCGTTATAACCTTTATTAATACTTGAATTACTTGACAAGCACAATTTAAGTTAACTGTTAAGTTTTTATTATAAACTAGTGTAAGACCGGGAGTCGAAATTCCACCGTTTGTCGAATTTCCAAAATTTTTATAATGATTATCATTATAAAAATTTTGAGAAAAAGATATATACGATTTTGCATGGTTAAAGTTTTTTTACTCTTATTTCCAATTATTTTTATTGATAACATTAAAGTTTGTCAATAGTTATCAAACAAAAAAGAAAATCGGTTATTAAACTACGTAGAAAAAAATACTGAACTATTTTATCTATTCATATTAAGATATTTATGTTATTAAGGTGTAGTTATTAATTGTCGTTAATTTATTACTTAATTTATTATTTAATTAACAGTAACAGCCTGTTAATGTCCCACTGCTGGGCTAAGGCCTCCTCTCCCTTTTGAGGAGAAGTTTTGGAGCTTATTCCACCACGCTGCTCCAATGCGGGTTGGTAGAATACACATGTGGCAGAATTTCAATGAAATTAGACACATGCAGGTTTCCTCACGATGTTTCCTTTTAATTTTAAAATTACCTTTTAAAATTATTTTAGTTTCCTTTTAAAATTATTTAATTATAAAAGGATTTTTCTAGGCGAGCGTTGGTCGCCATGTTGTTTTAACACAGCAATGAAAAACGTTCTTCTTTAAGGATATAGCTTATTAAATTTTATATTTATTAAAATAATCGCCAACGGAATTGACGATAACATTGTAAGTATGTAATTTGTTGCATGAATTCATAAAATTTTAATGACTCTTGGAACGTTTAAACTATCTATTGTGATATTTGAATTTGACATTAAAATCGGTAATATGTTATATTATAAGGAGTCGCTTGCTTCATTTTAATTTGAGTTTTGTAATATTTAGCCATTAATGTTGCCCTTTTTTATTACGCGCTGAGTCGCAAGTGTAAATAATATTATTATTATTTATTGTTCCGGTACTTATCACGATGCTGTCAGGCGTTACGTTATTACTTGTCCGCTCTATTACGGTGGCAACTTTGTCTTCTAGAATAATATCGAATATTCCTTTTTCATTAACGTGAACATTGTCCGCTAACGTGTACCTTATTGAAAAAGGAACAATTTAATATTAATGTCGCAATTTTTCTAAACGCCTTCATGATATTGATTATATGAAATTAAATTTCTAATATTAGTTAATGTAACCCATGTAACGTTAATTAAGTTTCATAAAGCATATTAAAATAAAATCTGTCATGGAAATAAAAAAATAATATGAATTTTAAATTAAAAGTACTTCTAGCACTAGAATTACTTATTGTTTGACAAATTTCTGTTTCAGACCAGAGAAGAATTTACGAAAGAAAATCAGTTGAATTATGTTTTTTTTAATATAAAAAAAGAATCGGCTGTCGATATATAACTTTACTATATATATATATATATATATATATATATATATATATATATAGTAAAGTTGACAAAACTTAAAACTGAAAATGGTGGGGTCGTTACCTCTAGGCCTGAGATTATCGGAGAAGTAGAGAGGTTTTATGGGCAGTTGTTCTCTTCAAGATCGGATAAACCCGTGGGAATCAGTATTGATGACCAGCGCGCCCCTCTTATGCGCCATTACTCCGAGGAGCTCCCGGTCGTTGACCAAGGAGAGATTAGGGCGGCTCTAGAACAGCTTAAAAACAACAAAGCTCCGGGAGATGACGGAATCACAACAGAGTTGCTTAAGGCAGGCGGGACTCCGGTCCTGAAAGAGCTAGCAAGCCTCTTTAATTCCGTCATCCAACATGGCAAGACCCCGGAAACGTGAGGTGGTACTGTTTTTCAAGAAAGGTGATAAAACCCTCTTGAAAAACTACAGACCAATCTCCCTCCTGAGTCACGTGTATAAGCTGTTCTCAAGAGTCGTCACGAACCGTCTCGCCAGACGACTTGACGAGTTCCAGCCCCCAGAGCAAGCCGGCTTTCGATCAGGCTACAGCACCGTGGACCACATCCATACTGTTCGGCAGATTGTGCAGAAGACCGAAGAGTACAATCAGCCGCTGTGTATGGCATTTGTGGACTACGAGAAAGCCTTCGACTCCATCGAAACCTGGGCAGTGCTCGACTCATTGCAGAGATGTCATATCGATTGGAGATATATCGAGGTACTGAGATGTCTGTACAACGCCGCTACAATGACTGTCCACATCCAGGACTGTAAGACGAAGGCGATCCAACTGCGCAGAGGGGTGAGACAGGGGGATGTAATATCCCCGAAACTGTTCACCAACGCGTTGGAAGACGTTTTCAAAACGCTGGATTGGACTAGGTATGGAGTCAATGTAAACGGCGAGTACATCTCACACCTTCGATTTGCCGACGATATCGTCATCATAGCAGAGTCGCTGGAACAACTCACCGAAATGCTGCGTAGCCTAGGCGAGTCTTCCCGGCGTGTCGGTCTCGGTATGAACTTGGACAAGACCAAGGTCATGTTCAATAGGCATGTCGTGCCGGGACCGATATACGTCGAGGGGAAACCTCTCGAAGTTGTTAGTGAATATACCTACCTAGGACAGGTAATACAAGTCGGTAGGAACAACTTCGAGAAGGAAGCCGATCGAAGAATTCGCTTGGGATGGGCAGCATTTGGCAACCTTCGTCAAGTCCTCAAGTCGTCTATACCGCAATGTTTGAAGACGAAAGTCTTCAACCAATGCGTCTTACCTGCCATGACATACGGTGCCGAAACGTGGACACTAACTGCGGGACTAGTCCACAAATTCAAAGTCGCTCAGCGTGCTATGGAGCGAGCTATGCTCGGAGTATCTTTGAAGGATAAGATCAGAAATGAGATTATCCGGAAAAGAACCGGAGTCACCGACATAGCTTGCATAATTAGCAGGCTGAAGTGGCAGTGGGCTGGTCACGTATGTCGTAGGACCGATGGCCGTTGGAGCAGACGAGTCCTAGAGTGGAGACCGCGAATCGGCAAGCGCAGCGTAGGGCGCCCTCCAGCCAGGTGGACCGACGACCTTAAGAAGGTGGCGGTCACCAACTGGATGCGGAAGGCGGAGGACAGGGAGCTTTGGCGCACCTTGGGAGAGGCCTATGTTCAGCAGTGGACAACGATTGGCTGTTGATTGATTGATTGATATATATATATATATATATATATATATATATATATATATATATATGTTTTTGCGGTATAAGACACATTCCAAACTATCCTCTGTAATATGACGGTGGAATCTACATGACAAAAGAATATTTTGATTTTTAAATTTTGATTATCGAAACGAATCCCTTATTACTCAATGTTTAAGTATCTACCATTAATACTATCAATAATAAATTCTGTCTCAAAGCTACTGAAAGGAAAGCAATCACTTACAATTGACTTGCTTTTTATTTCCAGCTCCTGTATTTCAATGGAGTACGCGAAAGCGGCTCTATCTGTTATTAATCGGTCCACAACGCTTTATTAAATCTCAATCTATTCGTTGATTAACCTTTCTTTTTTTTTATAACAATAACAAAAATGGTGCCCGAAGACGCTTTTATCATTATAGCGGTCGCTGATAATATCTTTAGTTAAAAAACATCGGTAAATAAAAAGGGTAAGTAAATTTGAAATAATAAAAAAATAATTATTTATAATAAGTTATAACAACAAGCAACCAATTTTTGAACATACTAATAACACATATTAATTTATAAATAGTGTAATATACTCTATATAAATAATTAGAAGCTGGATACTGTTTTTGTTTCATAATATGTATATATGTAAATATATACGTGAATTTGAATCGGAAAAATAATATCTTTTAAATTGATTTTAAAAGTTATATTCGACGATTTTGGATTCATACTAAAGGATTTATTCAAGGTCTAAAGGGATATAAGTTTATTATCGTCTTCAGAATGCAGCCGCTATAAAGCCGCTCTTTAAGGTATGATACCGCAATGCAACATATAATAGCAAATAAGATAAGGACGTGCAAAATTCTACGAAGTCTGATTAGTATCCACTGTGCCCGATACTGAGAAACATGATCAAACTTTCATAGACTAAAGATAAATCTTATGAATAAATTGTACATCCATTCTAATTTATTCAGTAGTTCTACAGATAAATTTGTGTAGCGGACATTGGGGTTGTACGTTATTTCTAATATTGAAAAGAAAAGGAAAGAATCTGCTACGTTACTTTTTACAATTTTCCAGGAAAGTAATTATAAATTTGAATTTCAGATTTTTTAACAGTGTCCAGCATTAGTACCGTTTGGCTATCCAATAAGAATGGTAGCAGATTTATTGATAGGCCCTGGGCCGCGAATTATAATTGCAATTTACGTGCAGACTAAGAGTTACATCGATTGTACATTTTTCTATTAAGCCACAATAGTATGAGTGAAACCAGTATATATTTTTGGAATATATAATTTGTTTAAGGATCTTTGGATTGACATGCATATCATATAAGTTTAGTCGATTATAAAATTTCAAGAGAAAAAGAAATAAGTCAAGAATAGGTATCACAAAAGCTGTGCGCTATACACAAGGAAAAGTACCGTTAGAAAGTGTATTTTTCACTTAAATTATATTTATTTTATAATTAGCTTAGCCTTATTATGCAAAGAAGCCCTAAATATGCTACTACTGTAAATATGTTTTTAGTGAATCGTTTGTACCTTCTGTTTGATTCGTAAAACAATCAATAATATTTAAATAAACAAACACAAATAATTGGGCCATCAATAAAAAAATAAAAAAATCAGTCGCTTTTAAGTATCGAAATATATGGAAACCTAACTATATATCATTATACACCATCAACTAAAAATAACTAGTAAGTATGTATTAAAACATGATACATAATAAGATGATTGATTTGATTAAAAGTGCTTCTAGATTGTTACGTCATACTCATAAGTTATCTGAGGGTAGTGCATATTATGCTTCAACCATAAATCTCTTCATGCTTTAAGGATTTTGTCTGCTTAGTGCCCTCGTCTGGATGGATAAAATCTATACCGTGAGATCATGTCGCAGTGACGTGTTCAACGAATTTCAATTTATTTCCGAGAATCATCACGTCGAATTGCATTAAAACAGTGCTAACATACTCATTATATTGGAAAATGAACATTTATTTCCCGCAAATTATTAGAAAATATAAGCCAAAAAATAAATCAAACTTAATAAGTTTCCCCTAAATATGAGTAGATATCATTGAAACAGCAATATAATAAAACTTTTTACTAGACGTTTCGACGGATTTGAACATCGTGATTAGCTGATAATGAATTATGATTACAGTTATTATAAAACAGATGTACTTTTTTATTGAAATTTATTAATTTATTTTAAAAACTATTTTTATTGTAGAAAATTGTCTTCTTTACGGCAGCGCTTTCATAAATGTTATATGTACGAAAAAAGAAAACGTAATATGTAAATTAATGAGCATAATAATAATTATGTTACGTTATCAAAATAGATGAAGAAATAGATTCGGTTCATTATTAATGTCCTCCTGACGGAATTGCACTCAAGATGGCTTATGCAAAAAATAATGCACGATTTTCATAATGTAAAAATTTTGGCGCAAGCACAGTGCACCCGTGTAATACTTCTACAACGTATTTCGTCACTCTCATAGTTGGTTAGGATGGAACTTTGCTTTACGGTAGCATGCGATCCCGTGGCGCTCCTCGTTAAGACTGAAAGGGTACCACTGGTTTTATAGTGGGTATTCCGATGTTCGGGGCACACTCGGCGCCTTGGACACCGGTGAGCCCCACATACTCCCCCACTGTTCCCGTAGGGGAAACGCGTAACGCATTTTTCCAGCGATAAAAAAAAGGATGGAGCTTCGATACGAACGAATAGAGATCAGGCGTAAGACCAACGGCTTTATTGATGCACTGTAAACACTACAACCGCTCAAACTCTGAACGGCTAAGAATTTTTCACCTTAAAATGTTTTATTGGTCTGAACTCAAGACCGGATCTACTGCCTTACAAGCTATCCACGAGGTCTGAACCCAGGACTGGATCTGCTGCCTTACAAGCGACCAAAAAGGCAGTCAGCCAGGAAGTTTAACATTTATTTTTGTTTTTCGTTTTAAAAAATAAGCATATTTATATAATATAAATAATAATTTAATAAATAATTAATATAATAAATAATAATTTAATAAATAATTAATATAATAAATAATAATTTAATAAATAATTAATATAATAAGCAATTTTTTAGTAAAAATATCGTCAAATATGTAAACTCAGTTTATAATTTATGATTAAACTATCCAATCTTTGAAAGCACCGGTTATTTGAGCTTTTACCGATCAAAAGAACCATTAGCGGAGATGAAGTTGCAATGATGAATTAAAAAGGGAAAAATCAATGGGCTTGTATATGAAGGGTTTCATAATCGCACTTGATATTTATATTAGATAAGATTATAGATGTAAATAAATAACTCAAATTAAATAACTCTTTTTATTAATAATATATAAAAAGTTTTTAAAATAAATTAACGATAACCAGATTAAAATTAAAATGTATTATCATTTACGTGACAAGGTAATTAGTATTCAATTTTGTTAATATGTTTACCTTTGAACGCGATAATTTCAATAGTTACAATATGATTCAAAATATTTTTAGTGAAATTTCGGAGCAAATACTCAGTGTATAAATGTTAATAATTATTCTACGAATAAGAGTAAATTTAATGAAGTTAAAAATTAATATCATTAAAACCTCTTTATAAATTATTATAAAATTCTATTTATTAGAAAACACCACAATCCGCTCTAGTCGTAATAAAGAATAACTAAAAAGTGTTTAAATTAATAACGAATACGAGAAAGCTGTATCAACAGCATCTCATGAATGTATTCATGAGACTAAGTTCAGTAGGATATCTTGAAGCTTAAATTTCAATTGTTTATCGGCCACCTCTGATTTACATGTTGTATTAATATCTGACTTTATTCCGAGTATTTTGCTACGTCATTGTACAATTCGATTATTATATATATATATATATATATATATATATATATATATATATATATATATATATATATATATATCAGCTATATATATAAAATAACCCTAAATTTTTATTTTGTTAAATTTATTTAGGAATTTGTAATTTTCATAATTAATATTTTTATGTTTGTATGTTTATCCTCTATGCGGTCCTAAGCTATTCATCCGATTATGATGAAAATCTAGTGTGTTGCATACGCCAGCGAAGACCCTGGCCAAGAAATTAAACATTTTTCTTTATATGTTTATCATACTGCAAAGTAGACGTTTTTTTCACGGGTATAGATAGTCATGAATACATTTTTATTTAATATTTTTTATTATTTGATAGTTTGTGCGAGTTTGAATTGGTGCTCCTACTGTTTTTCTACACGAAAATAGCATGTTTATCTTATATACCGTGTTTGGAGCGCATTGTCGATGGAAAGAATGATTAAACATTCAAAAACAATTGTTACAGTATTTATGTGTGTGGATCAATCACCAAAAGTTGATAAAAAATAGAATGAAGTAAAGGAATTCTAAGTTTTCAGAAACAGAAGGAAGAATATCTCAAAATTCACAATCCACTAATGTTTAAATTTAGGAAATTGAATGTATTCTATTTCCTAAACTTAAATACGATCATTCTATCTCGGAACGTTCCATTTTAAAGTTGCTAGTGGTAATATTTCTTTTGGAAAAGTTAGTTAAAAATGTTTTCCTTTTAAAATTGTCCTGTTTGACAATATATTTTCAATTCACGTCCGTTCTACTGTATTGTATCGGCACGGGTGCCAAGTATTTGGAGGCAGTAAAATTCATGGAACAAAGAAAAAAAATTGATAGAATGCCGGCTCTAAGCGTCCAGATAAAGCGTTGTAGCCAGCAAGCTGTGTTACGTCACAACAGTCGGAAAGTGCAAAGAAGTCAGAGACGAATTATACGGCTAGGAAACAAAATTTATTTATTTTAGTGCAAAGGTTTTTTTTTAAACAAACAAATTAAAAAAGACTTCTTTTTTTAACATTTGATTTAACATGTACCAGACTAAATGTTAGCAACAAAAGTATTTTTTACTTATTTATTTCTTTTATATGAGACGAAATAATTAACCTCAAATAATAAATTATATAATATTATATGTGTTCGCTGCGGTATTAAGCGGTTTTTGTGCTGCATACATAGCATAGCAGTGCTGCTTTCTATACATAAGCTCACAAACCGATTGTTGTGCATGGACACGTGACACACGTGTACGTGTATATATTTAATGAATATACTATACAACACCAACACGCTTAAAGGTATATTACTATCGGGAATATTAATACTGTTTAACGTACTAAGATTTATAATCTTAGAGCGTTGAAACGAATGTGTAGCTTATTAGCGCATCGCAGTGCACTACATGTTGGTTTTAAGCTCGTGTTGCTATGATATTCATAGCATTATTCCCACCAGCAAAATACTAACTTAAATTAATGCATTTTGCTCATATATACTGTGTATATTATACTGAATATTGTTAGATATAAATGTTATACACAAACGCGGATAAAGATATATAGTTGAAGATAAATCGTAATAGCTCGCTCGACCGAATCGGAGTTGAAAATTCTTTAAATTGAATTTGTATTAAATCAATTTTAATGCTCTATAGAGTTACAATTTTAGTAGCCAGTATCAATAAATCTGGTATCAATGTCACGTGCTCACGAGCTATCGGTTGCAAACGATACCTGACATGTACACGGCGTAAGCTAACGTGGCTATGTTAAAATCACGTTTTAACTGCAACCTGCTTGTTGCATAACCTTTATATAGTGACAATGTATCTCGTGTCATAAGCATAAGCTTAATGCGTCACTTGTTATCCTCAAACACGCGGTAGTCCTACACACTCAGCCGTAGTAAAAATATTAATTAATTAGTAATTAAAATAATATAACTTAATAAAAATAAAAATGCCCGACATTCAAATAGCTTCTTTCGCTTGCACTTGGTTTTTAATAATATACCTAATTAATTTCAATTAAATGAAAGCTATGATAATTGTAGGGCATTACAATCATATTATTTAAAAAATTAATTAAATTTAAATTAATATAAAACTTGATCAGCTCATTAACACAATAGAGGGTCTTATTTATTATTGTTATTTTTTAATTTTATTAAAAAGTAATTGTATTTGTCTCTGCGATATATGATTTTAGAATAAGCAGTAGGATAAATAGCTTAACGTCTTGGTATTTTTTATTTCATTATTTCTTTTGATAAACTGTCGAAGAAACTAGAGTTTTTTTAGCAGAAAAATGCAATAAGCAAACGTTTACACGGCAGATTTGTAAGTAGATGTCACCGTCCATTAAAGCGTGTTTGAAGTCGTAGTTACTCGTCATAGTTATTTTAGGTTTATGTTCAATTGCGATACAATATTAATATTACTAATGATATAACTTTTAAAAATATTTTATGTATCGATGACGTGAAACGTTCAATTTAAAGATCAGTGGAATATAATTGACAATGACCTAAATGTAATGATAATAGTGTACATATAATTTATTGATAATAAAATATTTGCGTATCTTTTATGCCTGTGATGAGCCGTTATGGCCCAGCGGCTAGAATACGTCAATCTTCGCTGACGATTGCGGGTTGAAAAGCCAGGCAACTACAACTGAATTTTCATGTGCTTAACTTGTGTTTCATTCATCTCGTGTTCGGCGGTAAGAAAAGATCTTAAGAAACCTCGCATGTGTCAGATGAAAATGTATCACATCTATATTCCACCAACCTCCATTTCAGCAGCTTGGTGGAATAAAGAGGGGCCTTAGCTCAGCAGTGGGGCAGTTGCAAGCTGTTACATTACATTAATATCTAATCAGGAAATATACGCTTATTTAGTTTTGAGTTATGTGCTTTAGTTAATTCAAACTCTTACCGTTTTGTGCATGGAATTTTTAGTTGGTTGTTTAGCACATTTTTAATTTTGAAACGATATCATTTTTTTATAGAATAGGTAGGCGGACAAGCATATGGGCCACCGGATGGTAAGTGATTACCTACGTCCATAGACATTGGCATTGTAAGAAATGTCAATGCGCCACCAACCTTGGGAACTAAGATGTTATGTCCCTTGTACCTGTAATTACATTGGCTCACTCACCTTGGCGGTAGGTCTCATACCTACCTGTGGTGTGGTGGTACCTACCCAGACGAGCTTGCACAAAGCCGTACAACCAGTAGGGTAGTATTTCAAATAAGAAATTAAATAATACCTTTAAAAAAGACAAAAAAAAAACTGGCTATAACTTTTATTGCCTGAAACGAAGCTGTTGTTTTTGTTTACACCTCTGAAGCCTCGGGAGACGTCATCGTGTGGAGGATAAATGACACGTTCGGTTTTCATACCATTTAATGAACGTGCGGTGTCTAGCCTGCTCCAAAACTGTGGTTAATGTAGTGGAGTTTTGGCCACAATATCAGTTGTAACAGATGTTATGTGCTAGCTACGACAAGTGAGGAAATTATCAGTACAGTACAGTACAGTAACAGCCTGTTATGTCCCACTGCTGGGCTAAGGCCTCCTCTCCCTTTTGAGGAGAAGGTTTGGAGCTTATTCCACCAAGCTGCTCCAATGCGGCTTGGTAGAATACACATGTGGCATAGTTTCAATGAAATTGGAATAAGCTCCAATACCTTCTCCTCAAAAAGAGGAGAGGAGGCCTTTAGCCCAGCAGTGGGACATTCACAGGCTGTTACGGTAGACACATGCAGGTTTCCTCACGATGTTTTCCTTCACCGTTAAGCACGAGATGAATTAAGCACATGAAAATTCAGTGGTGCTTGCCCGATTTTTAATTATCGTTTTCATATAAATTTAGACGGATGGTGTTTTTTTTTAATTTAATAACTTGATAGAAATTGAATAAAATGAGTTTTTTTTATCTGTGTGAACCGAATAGTTTACCGTGAAGTCAATTAACGCGGCGTTTGCTACATAACAGCAAAGATAGACAATTTACGACTACGTCAGCGTATTAAGTTATTTCTAAAAAAATATGCAACCTATAATTGTAAGTGTGCCTTAAAACACAGACACATGCTATTGCGGATTTTTCTGTAGTCCTTTTAAGAATTTCGCTGTTTCACCGGCGCTTCATTTGCTTTGCGTGACGGCCACATTTCTAAAAATAATAATAATAAGTAAGTTCGTCCATTCGAGAGGCATTCGAAAATACCTTTTCTTAAACTAAGTTCCTCGTGATCCGTTAATACATTAAGTAAACTCATTAATCTTGCCTTCCCGTGTGTATTCGCATGTCGCTTATACGGCACGCAAAAGAGATTTATATTTTAGTGTTTTCATTTTACACAACTAATAAAATAACTATAAGCAATAGGAACGAAAAATAACCGTATTTTTAAAGTAACTTTTAAATCGTTAATAGATCATTGTCTTTTAATCTTTAATGTGTGTGGTGTAGTGTAGTGTAATGTGTAACAAAATTGGTATTAACTTTTGAGTTTGTTTTTATCAGTCTACTGAACACGATCGGAAGATATGAGAGTGTTAAAAACACATAATCTTTATAGTTTCAGAAATATGAGAAAATTAATGAAAAATATTTAAGCTCTTAATGAAAACAAATGCAAATCATTTCATCACAATATTCACGCTTTCTGAAATTGGTCGAGAACATACCTAGATAGTGCGGGAGAATTGGTGGCGTAACAATTGAAGAGCTCACTCGAAGTGGGTTCATTACCTCGAGTCGTAATGCCCGGTCCCTCCCTGCCCAGGATGTAACAAGCTTATTGCCTTTACTACGAGAAGGGAAGCCAATCTGAGATGAGATAGCAATGTACTCTTATTTGAAACTCATTCTACTTATTTTTATTCCGCGTTCCTTCTTTTATTATTCACAGGATTCTAAACTTGAATTTTTAACGAAATCATCAACATTTTTTGTTAAATTCGTAAAATAATTTGCCTACAAAAATATTTTTAGTAGCTTTTGAATTTGGCGATTAAAATGTTTTATTAGTTTAGCTATACAAAAAGTATATATTTTACACATATTTTTCTCATTTCATTTGACTTATTTTAATTCTACAATCCTTGTGTTACTATTCAAAATATCAAAAACCTAAAACGAATTCTAAAGGAAATCTTCAGATTTTTTTTTTTTTATTTTTTTACTAACGCAATCATAATTACCGATGTAAACCTCTTTAATCTGTTTTTATGTTTGACGATTTAAATGTTTAGGTGATAAATATATGTGTATGCTATGTTTGTATGAATATTGGAAATGTCTATCGAAGCGTGTAAATCGAGAGCGGTTGCAAACTCATTGTATTTGTGTATCGGGACATAGCCTGTACGTTTCTTCCCCTTAATTAGTTACTCGAACTATCGAATATTGTTCAATAGATGATGACTCCGTTTTATGTTTGCAGACAATATCAGAAAGAAAATTAAGTATTTTGTTATATGCACAGCAAAAAGAAAAAGATTTAACTCAGAATATGTTTTTTTTAATTATCGCTTGATTGTCTCGGCGCTTAGAATCCCTGGACTTATAGAGGCGGTAAAGAGATCGCAGGATCGTAAACGGAACTTCAGATATATATGAAAACTACTATTTGAACCTAACCTAATACCAGGTTATTATAGTAGTATAATTAGTAGTACGGAAGTATAAAATGGTATAGGAAAAATTTCCAATATATATTTTCCTTTTTAGGTTTAGATTATTTTTTTTTATTTTTTTTATAGAATAGGAAGGTGAACGAGCATATGGGCCACCTGATGGTAAGTGGTCACCAAACGCCCTTAGACATTGGCATTGTAAGAAATGTCAACCATCGCTTATAGCCAATGCGCCACCAACCTTGGGAACTAAGATTTTATGTCCCTTGTGCCTGTAATTACACTGGCTCACTCACCCTTCAAACCGGAACACAACAATATCAAGTATTGCTGTTTTGCGGTAAAATATCTGATGAGTGGGTGGTACCTACCCAGACGAGCCTGCACAAAGCCCTACCACCAGTAAATTTTCAAAAGGAATAAAAAGTATCATAAGATTCTTAAAAGATAATTATAAAAATGATATAGGCATGAATTGAGGTAGGGATATAGATAAAAGAAAGCTCTTTAAGAATTTTCTGACAAATCAAGCATTAAACATGAGTTTGATCACTGCACTGAACATAACATAACCTGACACAGTATAGGAAATTGTTAGAACAAGAAGTTAGTGATTTTGATGACGGCATTCATTTCTCGGTTCTCTTTCCTCTCGGTTCTTTTTAGGTCCTTGCACCTCATTATACGTTTAAAGAAGGCCAGCGGCTATTATGAGAGTGCTTCCTAGTTTTTGTTACAAAAATCTCCGTAATTTTCCTTTTTCCAAGTTATAATAATGGGATAACATTCTCTAACAGTCTAAGATTTTTGTATGACTTTTATTTACAGTACAATATAACGAATTTCTAAACACAATTTGTTCTTTTTATATTATTTATAGCTAATGCGATATTTGGTACACCCCACTTCATATTACTCATTGTAACTTTTTCACCACATTGGAAATATACTTTGTGTTTTATCGTTCAACCAGATGTCGTAATTCTTATGCACCTATCTATTGGTTGTTTTTATTGTGCTTATCCTAGCTATGCACAATAAAAACACAATCTATATATAAATATACAACGAGAACCGTTTTTTAGTATTCATCATAAATGGAGGAAGAATAAAAAATTATAAGCTTTGACTACACGCGAACATGCAGGTTACATCTTAAGCATCACGAATGCTAGCCACTGGGGCATTTTGGCGTTTATTTCTTACGACTAGAAAATATTCCCTTATAGAAACATTATTAAAATCCAAAATATCGAATGCTTTTTAATTAGCTCTTAATGTTCATTATCTCTTCATTTGTTACTACATTGCTACACTTACTTTATTACCTAATAAAGAGCAAAATACCTCGTCTATAAGAACCGTGAAGAGCAAGTTTTTCACATAAAGTATGATTTTATGAACGTTCATTCATTTAATCGCCCAGTTCATTTAGCCGGAAGATTCAGCCGTAATTAACTTTTAACATTCGAGAGGAGAAAATTGATTCCGGTTAGCAGTCTGCAGCAATCTATTAATAGCATAAAGTAAAGCGTTTAAGAATTACCTATACAATTTTATTGTCTGTCTTTTTAATAACTTTGATACAACTTGAATTTGTAGATAGATTCTTATATTACCAAAATAAAGACGTTAATGTGTAAGTACTTGTAGGCAAATGTTTGTAGTCTGTTTTATGTTTTTTTTAATAACTTTTTATTAAAGATTTGCATCTTATAAGCAATATAGGAAACATAAATAAATGTTTTTATAGGACGAAGTATACGCTTTTGTTTTAGAGATGTATACCTTAGGTCGAATAACAAATAAGATTCTTAGCGTGTGCCAGCTGTGCTTAATATGTCGGGCGTGAACCCAGACCTCGGGCGAGGACAAGCAGACCGTTCCCAATTTATTACCTGCAACGCAACTGCTTCGCCTATATAATACATATATTTTTTTATTTAAAATTACAAAAAAATTCTAAGTTATTATTTGCGTATCTTCACTTTTAAATATATAAAATATAGTTTATTTTTATTTATGAAACGGGTTTTAAAATAAAAATACTTTATTTATAAGTATTACAGCATCTAGTTATAAATCCCAATTACCCAAGAATATTCAGAGTTAAAATTGAAATATCTTGAAAAATGCTCAGACGGAAGGTAACAATGTTAAAAGCAAAATTTACGATTTGATTAAACTTTCTGCAGTCTCCAAACAATGCCTCGGCTTGCTGAACTAGGATTCAAAGTTTGTTAACACTTCGTACATCGTGTTAGTTTTCATATTGAATACCTTTTTTATTCTGATTTTTTCCTGCTTTTATAAATTGTCTGTTGCTGAACTTTACGTGTAATGGAAGCATAATATTATGACAATAACAAGGCCGATGTTTCATTAAAAAAGTTAGAAAAAGTTTCACATTTTTAAATGTTATCCGAGTGTAACTGGCTGCAAAAAAGCTGGACGGAAGTGGCTTTGACCGGAATGTACGTTGCTACAAACAATCGATTTTAATTTGCTGAAATAATCTTCAACAACACAATCACTTTTTAATAATGGATTTCTTTTCAGAATATTTGATCAAATATTACAGTTTTATAAAACTTTCCTTGCGTTTGTTAATTTTAGGTTGTCAAATTTTAGTTTTAGAGTTTATAAGGAATATCACTTAATGGAATTCAAAAGAATTGAAATAATAATTTAATTGATAGAAAATAATGAAGATTAAGCTTTTTTTTTTGGAAAACGTATTCATTATTTCAATAAAATTCTGGAATATTTCAACTGTCATGTCGTAGATGCAGCTTCCTGGCTTAGCGCATTTAAAATTTTGCCGTTACTCTAGGATTGCTGAGCCAGTTCCCTAATTAAGTCTATTTAAGCACAATCGGAGTTAGTTTTTGCCGGCATGGAGAACAGTGGTCGAAATTATTTATTAATTTATATCGGCAGTGGCATAGGGACTTATTTTCATATTATAGATAACACTCACCTCCAAAATAGGCTAGCACATTTTTTTATTGATTAATGCAAGCACGTTTATCTAAAAATTTACGGTATAACGTTTAGTTTTCTTTAACTAATAACATATATATTAATAAATTAATTAATTAAAAAACATATATACGTATACAACTTAATCTTTTGTATTTTAAATATCGAATATTAGAATAAATTGAACACGATCAATTATTGTATTGTAAAGGAAGGTTATAGTTTAAATGGAATTCAAGTTTTTTCCTGTACGTTCGTCAGACCGTGAAATGAAGCATTGGTACTTAAATAGAAAAAATCTGTCTAACAATTTTTTGTATGTTCATTCTCTTTACTCATTATTTATTACTTGGGAAGCGAGAGAGTTTTTTTCAGCCCAATGGAGGTAATATAAAAAAAAATATTACCTGAATAAATTCTTTAGATTTTACTGAATTAGAGATACATTCATTGATATTAAGTGTAGTTTATGTAGATATGTACATTGTTATATTAAATGATTGTTTTTTATACTTATATATTATATGTACATACATTATAAGCCCATGCATTTCACGAAAATTAAAGGATTACAAAACTTCGCTAATAGGCCGGGTAACATAGACTTTGTAGGTTAATGAATTTTTAGAAAGCTGGAAACGGGTTTCATCTTTTCATTTATATGTAAAAAGGATTGAAGTTTTCACTAAATGGCCTGTATTTTATTTCGAATATTTAGATACACCAAGAACCTCTAATGTCTATTTTGGCAAAGGATATTGTAGTACACACATTATTCCTTAACTGTCACAAGCCGTTAGCACACCAATCAGACAGAATAGACTTTAGACCCAAGACCAACGTCTTTACATTTCTATCAAGATTTTTTAACTTTTAATGTGCCTAACACGATTTGGGATTCGTAATTTTCAGTTTTGTCAGATAGATACGAATGCTACTTCTAAACATTTATATCATCTACTAGTATACAGTAACAGCCTGTGAATGTCCCACTGCTGGGCTAAGGCTTCCTCTCCTTTTTTGTGGAGAAGATTTGGAGCTTATTCCACCCCGTTGCTCCAATGCGGGTTGGTAGAATACACATGTGGCAGAATTGGGAAGTGAAATTAGACACATGAAGGTTTCCTCACGATGTTCTCCTGCACCGTCAAGCACGAAATGAATTATAAACAGAAATTAAGCACACGAGTATCTCAGAAAGTCGGCGTCGGTACAATGGCATTGTCTGAAATAATTGTACGCGTTGATTTTCGCAAACGTGCATTTTCTATGTAAAATTCACGTTCTAGAACATGACGAATATTAATAACACATATTTAAGTTTCTTTTTTTAAAGAGACTGAAATGGTTCTTAATGTTACATGTATTACAAAATGTATGTTAGATTAAGTGTTGTATATTAAATATAAAGTGAAATTAAAAAATAAACGGTTATTCCATATTTAAATTTTAAAACTAAACTAAAAAACGATTGGATTTAAGAATGAAGACATTTCACAGTGTAAAAAACGTAGAGTATTCTTACATATTGTCAAATTGACGTAACTTAAACGATATTTTCATTATTAATCTCCTATATTGTATCGGAATATTATATATCGCTTTACGGATATGTATTTGATATCTAATATTATCAATGCCACATAATCGATGTAACTGCAAATCAAACACTTCATTTTCTAATGTTCGTAATGAAAATTTTCATAGAAGATTTAAGATTGACAGAGACCTACAGCTGGACAAAAAGCTCTTAGGGAAGAATTTGCTGCTTACTTCACCACGTAGTTCAACCAGGTCTGGTTGGCGGATACACATGTAGCAGAACTTCATCCGAAACATGCAGGTTTTGCTCAAAATGTCTTCCTCAACCATTTAGTCAACGAAATGATTTAATCTTATCATTCTCAACGCAAGTCAAAAGCAAATTTAAACATATCGGTGCTGGCCCGGATTTGAACACGCGACCTTTAGTTTAAATTAACACGTTTTATCCATTGGACTAGGACTTCATTAAGTCGTTACTCAATATTTGAATACAATAAAATTGTAATAACTTTATTTATAATAAATTAGTTATTTATATCTAAAGTTGAACCACCTGAAAACAAATTAATTTAAGTTCTTACATTGAACATTTTCATTAGACATCCAATACCTGGAACAAGTAAATACAATATTATTTTAGATTTTTAAAAAAAGAAATATCAATGTGTCTTTACTTAACGTGATCATTATTTTAAAATATATTATTGAAATAAGAAAACACACAGCATAGCAACTTTTTATTTAATTGTCATTTTATACATATAGTATATATTACAATAAGTGCTCAAGCTTTCTAATATATTATGTCGCTCTCGATCATTACTCTTTTCCATATATTTATTATTTACTGTTAAATATGTTAATGTTAAATAAAAATGTTCTGGAGGAAACTCAATGTTTGCTATATTTTTAATTTAAAAATAAAAAAGGTAAACGAACAAAGAGGTTGTAGGTTTGATACCTTTGCCGATAGCTACGTGTACTATAAAAAAGATATAACCCACTCCATACAGCGTCAATGTACCGTCAGTTACTAGATCAAAGATGTTATGCTCCTTGTATATTACGTTCCCGGAAATATTGCAATTGTAGGTGTTTGGTGGTAAAATAATAATTAGTGTTTTAGTGAGAGCAGGAAATCCTATCATTGTTAGAAATTCTATATTCTATACAATATTCTTATATTATTATAATTTATCTTGTCTTTATGTAATATAGGGCAAATATAAAAATATATACGATTTTATTTAACAATTAATAGTTACCCATAAGTCTAAAAGTTCGATGTATTAGACCTAATCGTTCAATATAAGCGCGTAACACATTATCTTGAAAGAATGGATATCGAATAAATCTTAAGTGTTTTCGTAAGATTAATCCATCTCCAAAGGAAATGTTAGAGGTCTGCCAGGGTGTGACTGATGTTAACCTCACTTAGCTAATGATGACTCAGGCAGTTGATGTTTACGAAAAACTATTACCGACCTATACACTAGCCACTTTGTTAAAACGCCCATTAGTAGCTAGCTGTGTAGGCGAATTTTATACGTAACTTTTTGCTTGTAATGTTTTTTTTGTATTTATTCAGCGGAATCTCAAATAGTTAACACATTCGTTGAGAATCAGTGTAAACATACTACTAGATAAAAATTGATGCAATTGATATTTTTTTTAATTAGCTTTTTTGTAGCCATAAATGTTTTACTAACTAATAAAAAGATACCGTTAATAAGGCTTTGTGCAGACCTTTCTATTTCCAAATATCAGTTATTCTACTGCCAATGACTAAATTGAAACCAAATTTGTGAATTGGTTTATATTTTTAACAATGACACCGGCATTATATCGTATATGGTCGAAGTTGATCACTTACCATCAAGTGGCGTTTGCTTGTTTGCCTCCGTAAAAAAATATTACTATACAATACAATTTGATAGATTACAAAATTTCCGTAAATATTTTTAATGTGCATTTTTTTAGTATGCATTGTATGTAAGAAACAGCAGTATAATATATTATTTAATAACCAGTTTACAACTGCTACAGAAACGCATACGTGACCTAAATGAATCGCCAAATTCATCCGCAGATACAGTCCTAAAGCCAAGCTACAGGTTTTTCAATTTTCAGGCAGAGAATCTACGAGTTAAGTGCTACGTGTTATAGCCAGTAAGGCTGCGTTCATACTCGCTATAACGTTCCAATATCAATTTTAAGAGAAAACCTTGGAATAGGTATAATTAATTTTAATTTAAAATTTGATACAAAGTACCTTAAAATATCAATCTGTTATTACTAAAGAATAAACGGAAACACAATATAAACAGTTTTAAGAAATAAAAAACTTAAAGTATAAATGATGTCTTAAGTAGAAGTTCACAGTTTTTTTATTCCTCTAACATTCAAGTAATAGGTTTAAACCGAGAATTGAATAGTTCAACTAGTTGCTCGTGGAAGTCTTTGTCGAGTTTTTAGTTTTATCGTTAAAATATAAAGTAATACACTTTTACGTTTTATTTTGAAGCAGTCAGTTTTAAATTTCAGAATATAAATACATTTGCGAAAAGCAGAGTATGTACGAGTACATTCAATTTTCCTTCTTTTTTATTTTAAAACGTTTTTTTTATATATCTTTTTTTATCATAGTAGTCGTAGGCTGTCGTGACTTACCATCATAATTTTAAATTTAATATATAATAGTGAATTTGTTTCACGTATATACATATTTTGCATTAACTAAAGCTTTTATATATTCATTTGGAAAAGTATAACTGTATACTTTTCTATTACTTGTAATTAAAAGTAGCTATTATATGAAAAAAAAGATAAAAATAAGAATTTGTTTTATTGTTAAAATGAAATTTCAAAATTGTTAATCTTTAACATCATCTAATTCAGATTTTAAGATATTTCGTACAATATATTTGAATTTAAAACTGCTATCTATTATTCCTAAAGTTAAAACGATATGCGAATATTTGAAAGCAACCCTGTGTCTCATAATTAATCAAGACCGAGGGCCATTCTCGAAACAATGTGAAACAGACGAATAAAGCAATAAGTCAGGGCCTCCAATAAAGCCATTTGTTAAGATCGGTGCCTATAGATTCGCTTGATCCTCTCGGTCGTGATATTTCCCTCGGTGAACGCGTTTCAAATTAATCCATGAAATCCGATAAGATAAGCTCTTAACAACAAACGAAATACTAATTGAAATATCATTCCATTTACATTTTATCATTTTATCCGTGCAGTGACGGAGAAAGAATACATTTCACTGCCCCTCTCTTTCCCATGGGTGTCGTAAGAGGCGACTAAGGGATATCTGAGCGACCATCTGCTCACCTGGTGGTAGGATGCTAACATCCGCCTGGCTTGTTACCACCGTACGCATGGTGAAAAACTCGTGAAGTGGCTTGCAGCCGCGTTTCGAGGTCAGCCAGCGTACAGCCAGAGCCCGAGCGAGTATTGCCGCGATGGGTGTTGGTCCGGTTGGAGACGGCTGTTGAACCAATGCCGGGGGAAACTGTATTGACCTGCCGGTCAGGGAGACCCGAAGAAACGGCTGTTCCGCTGGCCGCCCGTGGCATAGTACAGGGGCCCGAGCGTGCCTAACCAGCTCGTGAGGCTGCCCCACCAGGCCACGCATAATCTCGGGGTGGACCGTCGTGCCGGTTGGTGACCGGTAGGTGGGGTCCCGGCGGCCACTTCCGGGGGGGTTCGGGGGCCCTTCCGTCCGGCGGGTCAGTGTATTTTTCCTTTTGGCAACCACTTGGGGAAACACGCCTCCACACTTTGCCCATCCCTATCGTGGCAATACATCGCTCGCTTCACGTCTCTTTTCCATTTAATTTCTCCCAAATGGCGCAACAAAAAAGAAATAACGGTCGTACAGCGGTGCTCACCCCCACCATACCCTCGCTGTTTGAGGTCGAGTTCTCTAACATCCGAGGACTCCACACTAACCTCAACGCTGTCCACCACCATCTCGAGACAGCACGGCCAGCAATGTTGTTTCTCACGGAGACACAAATACTCCGTCCTGCCGATACCAGCTACCTTAATTATCCCGGCTACACGCTTGAAGAATCCTTCAAAGCGAAAGCCGGAGTATGCTTGTTCGTCAGGACGGATGTTTGCTGTCACCGACTGCGCTGCTTGGAGGACCCCTCCTTCTCCATGTTGGTGGTACGTGTGGACCTGGTTCGTCAGAGCCGAGTCTACGTGTGCCTCTACAGATCCCACAATGGTGACTTGGAGACAAGCCGACTATTTGACCATCTTAGTCGGGTGGCAGATGCTGCGCAAGAGCAATTTCCTAACGCGGAATTGGTGTTTTTGGGGGACTTTAATGCTCACCACGAATCCTGGTTGAAATCCCTCAAAACTGACCATGCTGGAAAGACTGCTCATGCTTTTGCTCTCACACATGACTTGACCCAACTGGTTGATCAGCCCACCAGGATCCCAGACATTGATGGGCAAGCACCTTCTCTACTGGACCTTCTGCTGACTTCTCACCCGGTGGAATATCAGGTTGTGGTTCAGGCTCCTCTTGGCTCTTCGGATCACAGCCTTATTTCTACCAGAGTGCCACAGGCCAAGCTGCCGCCACTAGCGGTATGCAAACGTCGCGTTTGGCACTATAAGTCGGCGGATTGGGACGGTATGCGCGATTACTATGCGTCGGTCCCTTGGAAGGAACGTTGCTTCAGTGGGAATGACCCGACAGCTAGTGCCGCTGCTGTTGCTGGCGAGATCATGCTGGGAATGGAATACTACATTCCTAGCTCAGATCTCGTCAGTAGGAGTACGCGTAACCGTTGGTTCACTCGTGAATGTGCCGATGCTGTATCAGCTAAGCAGGCGGCATATCGCAAGTGGATCAACGGCTGCATTAGCGGGGCATCTAACATTGACTCACTGAAAGCAAACTATAATAAAAATTCCAAGTCCTGTAGAAAGGCATACACGAGAGCGGATGCACAGCGCATTGTACAGATTGGTCATGACCTTGTTTCGCATCCTAGGGGCTCCCGTAGCTTCTGGCGTCTGACCAAGTCTGTGCAAAACAATTTCTGCCAACCTTCGCTGCCACCGCTCAGAAATCCGGACGGATCGCTAGCTCACAGTCCGCAAGAGCAAGCTGATCTCCTGGCTAAACTCTTTGCCGACAATTCCGTCATCGATGATTGTAGTGCACTGCCACCTACAATACCTGCATGTGGCCATACGATGCCTGACATTAAAATCAGGCAACGTGATGTGCGTGCGGAGCTGCAATCACTTGATGTACGGAAAGCTAGCGGTCCCGATGGAATACCAGCCATAGTGCTGAAGAAGTGCGCAGCGGAGCTGTCTCCTGTGTTAACGCGCCTGTTCCAACTTTCTCTCTCTTCGGGAAGTGTGCCGGAGGCTTGGAGAAGAGCTAATGTGCAAGCGGTTCCCAAAAAAGGGGATCGGTCTGACCCGGCAAATTATCGGCCAATAGCTATCACCTCAGTACTTTGTAAGGTGATGGAACGGATTTTAAACAACCAACTGATCCATTACCTAGAAGATCACTGTCTAATTAATGATCGTCAGTACGGTTTTCGACCAAAACGGTCCACAGGTGATCTTCTAGCGTACGTAACACACCTCTGGGGTGAAGCTATCGACAAGCATGGAGAATCGTTGGCTGTCAGCCTCGATATCTCCAAGGCTTTCGACAGGGTCTGGCACAGAAGTCTTCTCTCCAAGCTACCGGCATATGGTCTGCCTGCTCAGCTATGCACCTGGATTGCCAGCTTCCTACACAAGCGTAGCCTTCGTGTTTTAGTAGATGGTTGCGCTTCACAATTCTATGTAGTGAATGCTGGGGTCCCCCAGGGATCTGTGCTATCTCCCACACTCTTTCTTTTGCATATCAATGATATGCTCTCCCTTGGGAACATACATTGCTATGCAGATGATAGTACAGTGCATGGTGGATACCACGGACGCGCAGTGGCTGGGCGGGCGGAAACTGAGGAGAGGCGGGAGAATCTTGTCATTGAACTCGATAGGACGTTAGATCTCATCGCCAAATGGGGCTCTGATAATCTTGTTGAGTTTAATGCCAAGAAAACACAGGTATGCGCTCTCACGGCGAAAAAGTCAACATTTTCCCCTCTTCCCTCCCTCTGTGGTACTCCGCTGGTGATGCAAAGCAAAATCGCCATGCTGGGGATTGACGTTCGCTGCGACCTTAGTCCAAGGGATTACATCGAGGCTGTTATAAAAACAGCTTCACGGAAACTCGGAGTTCTGAACAAGGTGCGGCGCTTTTTCACGCCACAACAACTGTGCCTGCTGTACAAAACACAGGTACGGTCTTGCGTGGAATATTGCTCGCACCTTTGGGATGGCTCCGCTAAGTACCTACTTGAGGCCTTGGACCGGTTGCAGCGACGTGCCGTACGCATTATTGGTGACGTAAAGGTCACAAACACCCTTGAACCTTTACAATTGCGTCGTGAGATAGCAGCACTGAGCGCTTTCTATCGACTGTATCACGGCGAGTGCTCTGAGGAATTATTCTCTCTAATTCCTGCTTCCCCCTTCCTTCTTAAGTCCACGCGGGCTGGTTCTCGATGTCACCGCCTAACTGTGACATCAATTCCATCGCGAACAAAGAAATTTGGCAACTCCTTTCTTTGTCGCACTTCCAAAAAATGGAATTCCTTACCAGCTCACGTATTCCCCTCCTCTTACAACCCGGGTTCCTTCAAACGAGGCGTGAAGAGGCATCTTGCGGGCCGGCAAGGCGAAGGCGGCTAGTGCAGAACGTTTTTCCCGTCTGTACTGGCCGTCGTCGCGTTTGGACTCTACTACCACTTACCATCAGGTGGAGTAGAGTCATTTGCCCTCCCGGCGATATAAAAAAAAAAAAAAAAAAAAAAAAAATTGAAGTGATTATATTGTTTACTATATATCCTAATTTTAAACAAGATGTTCCATTAAATACATAAATATTATATATGTAAGTATGTTTTATATAAGATATTAAATTTGTTAATTTATTATTATAAAATAAAATATTTAGTATTACCTTAGATAATTATAATATTATTGGTTTATGTCGAAAATTAAAAAAAAATATGGTTTAGTTGTTTGAGATTTATATAGTTGCACACCGTTAGACCAATTTTGATGAAAATTGGCACGAATATGTTTTTTTTTCATGGACAATACTTTAATAATTATTATTATTTATTTACTTAAGTATCAAGACATATACAAAATTAACAAAAAAAAAACACTACTATCTACTACTTATATGACGAGCCAGTTGGCGTTGTTGGTTGTGGGTTCGATTCCCACCCAGAACAGATATTTGTGTGCATGAACATGTCTGTTTGTCCTGAGTCTGGGTGTAATTATCTATATAAGTATGTATTTACAAAAAAAAAGTATATGTAGTATATCAGTTGTCTGGTTTCCATAGTACAAGCTCTATACAAGCTTAATTTGGGATCAGATGGCCGTGTGTGAAAAAATGGTCTAAATAAAATTTACTGGTCCAGCGGAAACTTTACAACAGCGGTTTATAAATATACAGTCTAGTCTGTTAGCAATCATGTTTAGATTTTGTTGGAGGTGGCCCGCACCCTGTGAACCAAGGATGCATACCATTTTCGCAAAACAGTCTATATTCGCTTCAGCAAACATCATTGAAGCACTATAGCAGCGAGGCAACCATATCAGCAATCTAAAGGCGTTATTGTATTGGACACGAAGAGTATTGTACGATTTTAATGTATAATTAGTTCACAAATTACATGTATAAAAAGAGGTACAGTAGGCGCGGAATAATTTTTTTCTGTTTTCTTTACAGCCCTTGACACCCGCGCAAATCTTCTGACAATATACTATCCACTATGTAACTCGTTGCTAGACGGTGCAGCTGTACGTCAAATTCTATACCGCTCTAACGGTCATCATAACAATAGGTTACCTATATATATCTTGATATATGAGCTTTACCGACCACGTTTACAATATTACAAAAACGGCATACAAATCCCTAGGTTTTGTTTTGAGGCAGTCAAAATACCTTGAAAGTGTTGCTGCGGTCAAAATTTTGTACAACTGTTTCGTCAGAAGCACGTTAGAAAGTAACTCAGTTATTTGGAGTCCACATGAGGTAAAATACAAACTCATGGTGGAGAAACTCCAAAAGAAATTCTTGAGGTGGCTTTACCACAAGCAATACGGATTCTTCGTAGGGTATCCTTATTGTTATCCTAGTTTATTTATACAAGGAATGACAGGATACGATTCCCTCGAAGTGCGACGACATATGGCCTTGCTAAGTTATTTCTTCCTGTTACTCAGGGGTACCATTTTCAATCCCTCAGTGTTAGAGCTAATATCATTGAACGTTCGTGACAAATACACTCGCGCTCGTCGACACAAGCTATTTGCGGTGCTTGGCTGTCGATTGGTACTGGTGAGCGAGTCACCTTTGATACACGCGTTGACTTTTCTCAATGGTGTCCTGGCCTCGACTTGTTTAACTCATCACCTGCTGTATTTCGCAAAACGGCAGCGGAATACATACAAACAATAATAATTAAGCAATAAGTGTATTAATTAAATAAGTAAATGCTTTAGGTTAAACCTGTAATGTTTACTTATATTTTGTAAATAAATAAATATGTATACCTATATATATGTATATAACATGGGCTATACAACCTCTGCTAGGATTTGTTAGTAATTTATAAAATAACACTATAGCCTTGCTATTTTTATTTATTTATTTGAGATACAAAACAGTTAACGTTGTCGCTTAAAGTCAAATATCGTTGATGGTATTATCTTCTATTTACATGTACATTCCGGCTTATAAAACTCTATATTAACAATCACCAATATTTTGATAGCTTGATTGTTTTTACTTGTTAGTTAAAATGAATTTTTCGTTTTATGAATTGATAATCCTTAAATCTTTTTTATGCACATAATAACAAATAAGTTAAATAAATATAAATTAGATAGCTAAATAAATTATTATTTTTCTGAACAGTTTTAGTGCAGTCTTTTTTGTTTCTTAATGAGTTTTTTCTTAAATAATAATTACGTCACGGGCATTTTTAAATTAAAATACATATTTATATTTATCCAGGATCAAACCGTGCAACATTTACATCGTTAAGCGGCCCGTAAACCATAGGGCTCTTGACGCTTGATTTTATAAATTCTCTTAAATGTTCGAATTTAAGTTGTATTGTAGAAATAAATTGAGAATAATGGAAGTAAAGAATAGCCACAAATCCACTACAATCATTTGGCTCAATGTGAAACAGCTGCAAAGTCTTATCGGTTTGCACAAAAAGCAAAGTTCTTTTGCAAGTCAGGAGATATTTTCTTTGTGATTTATTAACACTCGTATTTTCAACATCGAGAAGAATTGTTTTTAAAGAAATACGGCAAGAGTCCGTTGCTTGAATGTATCTCAAACTTAAATCAAATTTATTTGTATAATCTTTTATTTTTATACGTCAAACTATTGTCGATTTAAATGACCTTGCCATTTGCTTAATGATAAATCGCAAAGACTTGTTGTTTATATTTGGTATTAATATTAAGTAATAGCTTATAAATTTCCCATTGCTAGGCTAAAGCCTCCTCTTCTTCTCCGAGGAGAAGTATTGGACCATATTCCACGCTCGTCCAATGCAGATTGGATACATAGGCGGCAGAATTTTATCCGACGCATGCAGGTTTCCTCCTTCACCGCCGAACACATGATGAATTATAAACACAAATTAAGCATATGAGAATACAGTAATGCTTGCCTGGGTTTGAATGCTTAATATAACACATAAATATTCCGAAGCTTAAGTTGCCTTATAAAATATCAAAAAGTATATTATTATTGTTTAATAAACTATCATACGCTATTTATCTAGATATTTATTTCATTTCAAGCATATGGATATATCATTTAACGACACAAAATTATATTTGAACGAAGGGATTGGGTTTACACAGATCCTTGAATTCGAAAATGCGAGAATATTGCCAATTCGTGATACATATTAGGTATCAAGTTTGCCACTGCTCCCCCGAGATATAGGCCAACCAACTAGGTCAAAAAGTTTTTATTTTATTTTATTTAACGTATTTTAGCGAGTTCTTTGTAAAGTTAAAATAATGAAAGTTTAAAATGGTCTTTAAAGACATTTAATCCCTAAAAACAAGTAATACTGATGAGCTAAGGCTGCCTCTTCTTTTAGGGAAACTTGGAGCTTATTTCACGACGCTGCTTCAATGCGGATACACATGTGAACCCCTGTCTTCGGTAAGAATCACGTGTTCTAACCACTGGGCTACCCCGTTTCCAAATATAACAATTATATAGTTATGATTAAATACTGTGCGTAATAATAATTTTCTAATTACAATTGTATGGGAATCAAGCGTATTACGAAACCAAAATATTAATGCATTTTAACTGTAGAGTCATTACTGTAGAGAAGTACTATTAACTACTACTACTATTGCTACTATTATTATTAATGTGAATGTTTATCTTATGAAATTGATCAATATTAGTATTAAATATAATGCTAAAAATTTCATCTATTACTAAGAAAAATATTATTTAAAAATATAAAGGACCACTTTTTTCTTACAAGAAATCTCTAGCAGAAAAAAAAACACATTAAATGTCTGTACAATATGAAAAAGTTATGCTTTAAATTATAAAATTGAAAATAAAATTTAAATATATATAAATACATAAACTACATACTGAGTAAAATATACGTATACATAAAATGAAGTACATACAATAAAATATACATTATTATATATATAATTATATATAATAGATAATTAGCCACTTACAACGATCGCAATTCGTATAATCAAAAAAATGAATGCAAAAATTCTAAAGTCGTTTTAATTAGTCAAGCAACTACTTTGAATTAAATAAATAATACAGTCAGATAATTTAGAATATCGAGCGAATATATAAAGCATTTTTCGTATAACATAATTTTTTTTAATCAGTTTTTTTTTTAAAAAGAGAAACCAAAAACAGCATAAAAATTACCGAAATTAATAAATTTTAGATAAATAAAAGAATAATTAATCCTAAATATATCTTAAATAGTTTTGCCTAGTCAATAATAATAATTATTTGATTAAAACATAAGAAGGAACTGACTTGTTTTGTCTTTGTTTATTAATACAAGGAAATAAAAATTAAGAGAATCACACGTAATATATGCATATGTAACAGATAATATGCTTCGTAAATAATTTATAGCTTAAAAGATTTATAAATCATTAAACGTATGTATGGTTTCTCATACGGTTGTTACTGCGAGTAACACTAGTGGTTTCAGCCAAACACTGTTTGCATTTATCAGCCCCAAGCTTACTCGGGTTAACAAAGGCTTACCGAGACCACATCATCTCTCTTGTCTTATACAAGCTGAAAGCGTCGTCAGGGCTTAATTTAACTAGCACTAAATCTATTTTACTTAACCGTTATTGTTGCTTGAAGTATATCGTTTAGTATAAGTCCGTGAATATAAAACACTAGTTGAAATACTCTTGACATATACAAAGTAAATTCTAAGCTGCATTGAAATACGACATCCCAAGGGAGTGCAGTGCTGGCTCGTGAATACATAGAATTATTCAGTGGAAAAATACACAGGTGTTTCAATCGACGTCGGGACTACTCAGAGACAAAAATACTCTTAATTTGAAATAAAATCGTTCCACGTGACTGATTTCTGTCTTGAAAGTTTTTTTAGAAATAAATTAATTCTTCGGGTATTTGCAATTTAATTAGTTGGCAATTTGTGGTACCGTCAGAGCACGAACGTGCAACGAATGCCAACCTGCTCAACAAATTTCATTACTGGCTGTTGTTGTATGCATACCCTTAAGAAACGGTTAGCGAAGCGTAATTAATTGCGCCTTATTAATTTTCTAGATATTTCATAATGTCTCATATATTTTTTTTATTTTCCACTCTCGGTTAGTATAATTATTTAGTTTTATAAATTGAGTTTAAAAATATGACTAATTAAAATAATATCGGTGCCCATATTTTTGGTAAATGAGAAAAAATGACCTTGTTTTGACAATAATTGAATTTCTGTTTATATGTATAAGTAAGTTCGTAAAGCATATATAAAGTATAAAATTATAAGCGACGTATTTATTTTTTATTTAAATAAAAATTAATCAAAAAGATAGATTTTTATTTTCGGTTTAAATATATAAAACGTTGCACAACTATGTGATAAGCCTTCTAAAGAGGTAGGCTTTTCTTTTAAGGTCGATGCGGCAAGAAACATTAAGTCAATTACTTTAAGTTAAAAAAGGTGAACTTAAGTGATTGATTATATTGGTGCAACTTGCTAGCTTGCTATTCTGAGCGAAGAACGATAAGGGCTATAAATCAAGACGATAAAAACTGTAACGATTGAATTCGATCTGCCGATAATGAATTCTTCAACGGATTCGAGTGACTTGGTTTTTAGTTTTTATTGTTTTTAATTACATCACGTTCTCGTATAAAACGCAGATCAAAGTCTAATTTAATTATTTGGTTAAAATCTAAATGTTCATTGGTCGCCTATCGAATCATCGAATGTCACCGACCAATGATCATTTAGATTAAAAATAAATAAATAATTTTGATATAGACCAGCGTTTCAGAAACGGGTGGTTAGTACTATTAAACGGAAAAGAAGGTATGTATCGCTAGCACAAGTTTAACACCTAGGTAAAATATAAGTAAAGTTCTATAAAATATTATTGTAAGTTTGTTAAAATCCAGAAATGAAATAATCTAATAATGATAAACTATTTATTGATAGATATTTTTATCGGATAAGAACACATTCGTAATAAATTGATTATTTATGGTGTCGGTAATATATGTAATGTGTCGGTACAGGCATGTCTGAGTGGGTTAACCCCACTAGCGCAACTACCATCCACGATGACTCTATTCTACTTTTGCGCATGTTCGATCCTTTAATCCTTTGTGTATTGTCATATTTATTCTTAGTACGCCTCAAGATGTAGAGCGGAAGATATAAATATTAAAAAAGTCTTATATATACTTGTAGTATGTGTATTTAATTATAAAAACCTAGGTCTAAATAGTAAAAGTTCACCTACTCTCTTATCGATATTTATTGTAAGGATTGCTTGGTACAATTTGTTTTTAAAATTTGTATTTTAATATATATTCAAAAGTAAGTTTCAGGCTACAATTTGAATCGCCTGATATTGAAATTGAAACGAGCAGCGTAGCATTTTCTAATAATTTTAAGACAGACATCCTGATGAATGCGGATACTGTGTGGTCTCGATTACGTAAGTGTCGAGAAAAGAGAGAAAAGGAAACAGCATCAAAGAGAATTTGAAATATTGCCAAGTACATGCGTCGGTACGAATTGATTTTGCAGAGTTTTGTGATCTTCGACGTTATGATACAATTTCTTATTTTTCCATTTTATTTCAATTTATTTGTTTATCTTAGCTGATGCGCGAATCTTATATTTTTTCCTTGCTTACTTATTTAACTACTAAATGAGATACAAATACATTTTACATTTAAATTAAACTAAAAGTCATAAAGATGAATATAATAATTAATCAAATCATTCTCCGACGCTCCTCGACTGCTGACGGTGTCAAGGTAATACAATAAGAAAAATATTTCGGCTTATTTGCCCCAAGCAACTAATCGATGTGATAGATTTTTTTGAACATTTACTCAGGTTAGACTTGAAAAACTGGTTTTAAGTTGGACGATTAAGTATTTATTTGACTAAAATAGGATTCCGTCGGCAAATTTGCTTAGATAAATGGGATGTTTAGTGTTTGTATTACAAACAGAAAGCGAAGACTTTTGTTTTCTCAGACACGGGTGATCTCCTTTCCATGCTTGGAACCGAACGACGGATAGACTTTGTTCTGCATGGTCAAATAATAAACTATAATAATATTTTAAGCGTCGATATGGCCTAGTGTGATTTTTTACGCGATGATTCGATTAGATTCGAATCTATGTACGTGCTCAGTAATATATTAACTATAATGCAAAGTATAACTTGACGGGCAAGATAAACATTCGCAAAGAAGTATCTGAACTATTCTGTCTAATTATATTCTGCCACATGTTTATTTATAAACTCGAACTGGTATCGAATGGTACAGTACAGTAACAGCCTGTTAATGTCCCACTGCTGGGCTAAGGCCTCCTCTCCCTTTTGAGGAGAAGGTTTGGAGCTTATTCCACCACGCTGCTCCAATGCGGGTTGGTAGAATACACATGTGGCATAATTTCAATGAAATTAGACACATGCAGGTTTCCTCACGATGTTTTCCTTCACCGTCAAGCACGAGATGAATTATAAACACAAATTAAGCACATGAAAATTCAGTGGTGCTTGCCCGGGTTTGAACCCACGATCATCGGTTAATATTCACGCGTTCTTACCACTAGGCCATCTCGGCTTTATCGGTCCTGGTCTCCTCGGTAAGTCGTATATACGTGTCAAAACGTATATACGACATGAGATGATTTCACTTTGACCAAGTTATCGAATGGTAGTGGTGGTAAAATGAACTCAAAGCTTTCTCTGTGATGGAGACGTAGGCTTGACTAGTATTAGTAATTAATATATGTTATATAAGTATCATTATTTTGCTTTATTAAATCTAATCAAAATGCATGGTAATTTTATACATTTTATTATATGTTTACATAGAAAATATTTCATTTCACGTTAGACACTAATAGTACGCATGCTTATTTCGTATATGCCTATAGATTAATTTGTGATTTGAGTGTATTGTTTTTTTAGGTAATAGGGTGCGGTAGGAGGCTCTCCTAATGAAAAGATACTACTACCGCCAATGGATAACACCGGCTTGTAAAAAATGAGTTAGTTCTTTTCTTAAATGTTGCCAAGTCATCTGCTTTAAAAATATCACATTATGATATCATGATGATCACGACCACGCTAACCAGGGTGATATAACCATGAATAGCATATTATATTATAATTTATTTTTTAGATGAGTTTTTGTTTTTTTTTTTACCACCAAATCATATTCGTACACCAATTTAAATTGTTTTTACATTAAAAGAGTATAAATTTACACTATATAAAATAATCTTAATTCAAAAATATAAATATATAGTGGCTTCAAATAGAATGAGTGTAGAGAAGTATTTCTATGATAAGACCGATGCAGAGAGGGCTTTAACCCGGTCCACGGGGCTTATGCTAATATCTCCTAATGTGAGTATTGGAGTACTGGCCACATGTTATTTAACTATACTTTATTTTATGATCAGTAATACATTTGGCGAATATATTTAGGAGCAAATGTATTTTATCGTTCAATCGTAAAATTACTAATGCATTACTAGTGACATGCCTTGACTTTGCACAATTACAGATTTTGGTATGACAATTGTTTTTTTATTTTTTTACCTAAAAGCATTATACCCACGTACTGCATGAAAATAAAGTTAAACTGATGCCGGGCTTTTTCATTATTAATTTATTCTTGTACAGTATAATATATCTTATTAATTGTACAGTATTTATTATTACAATTAATAAATATAGCTTTGTTGAAGAATATTTAAAAATAAAGACTAAATATTATAATAAAATGTTCAAATCTTCTTGTTTTAATTTTAATAATTGATTTAAATTAATTATATTTTGTCTATGAGAGACATATTGTGTTTATTTTTAATTTATTCGAGTATAATCTATATATGTACATATATAAAAATATAAGTTTATTTCTTTGTATCAAATGCATTCCTACACCATTAATCTACAATTTTTGTTATGATTGGAGCTTGTGTGCTTCTGATATTAATTTCATATAAAAGAACTTGGCACTATCCTATGTAATGCGCGAGTAGCAACATCTAACAGTTGTTCACAAAAAACAAAAAGAGGGGCGATATTTATAAAAATGACCTTAAAAACGTTACCTTTTCCAGCACAGCCTTATGACGATTAGATTAATTGTTAATAAGATAATATAATAATGATTCTTAAAGATAAATATAAAAAACCATCTTTTACTCAATAAAAATGTGATACAGTTCAATAAATGGTAATTATACTAACAAGGGGATTGTGTAATTTATCTAGACAAATACTCAAATGAAAGTCAATCATAAAAAAATGTCTACGACTCATCTTTAAATTTATAAATGAATTGACTTTATAATTTGAACCTTAAGGGGTAAAGTTTAAAGTTCAAAACATATTTGTGTTCATTGAAGCAAAAAGTGTTGTGCAAGCAAAAACGATCTCCTGACTAAATTGCCAAGTAAAAATTTTCACAGAAAAATTGGACTTGCGTGCTCTGAATCGGAGAGCTAGAAAATCGGCCAGAAGGACAATCTAAATAAAATTTCATGTGTATTCGAAATTTGAAAAGTATAAAAGTTGTTTTATTTCCTATAAATCCCGATCATCTTTTAGGTAAAGCTTAAGGGTTTTGTATTTTTTAAATGTCTCGTTGATGTCGTAATTACCTTAAATGACAGCAGGTCATGATGTCCCGGGTCCAAGTCCCGGCTTCAGGTTCAGAAATTCAAATTAGCAGAACGAAGCTTCGAAGCTGAGAGTGTTTACTCTCCCGAGCCTCGGTTATCATGTGGAACGCCTGAATTCTCTCCGATCGTGTCAGATCGCCGTCCTATCGGATTATGAAAGTGAGGGAATTGATTGTCCACCTGTGTTAATGCACACACATGATGATCACAATAACATCTCTTGCACAGTTGGCTTTTCGCTGTGACTTATGTCGTTCAGAAGCTTATAAGCTATTTTATTTTATCAAATGTAAAATGAGAAAATTAAATTAACTGAAATAATACATATATATACAGGCAAACAGGTTAATCATTTATTTTATATAATAAATAAAATTTATTGTGCTTTCTGTCAGGACAGGATAGCTTTCCTTTGCCTAGACATTAGGGGTTTTTTTATCACAAATCATTTACTTTGGTTTTCATTTATAAATGATTTCAAATGTAAAGTATATATATATATATATTAACCTCTTAATATTATTAATATTATTTAACTTTAATCTTAATTTATAAACTTCTTAGAAATAGATGCATATTGGAAACAATTTATTAGCAACGACACAACGTCGTATTTAAATATTGATCAACCGACAAGTGAAACTCGGCTGCAGTTTGATAAGCACTCCAAATTACACTCTCTTAGTTTTGTACAAATATTGCACCTGATGGTGTGAGTTGGCGACATGTTTAATACTATATGACTAAGTAAGTAATGTATGTACATTCACTGACCCTGCAAATATGAGACAAAACATTTTTGGATAGTTTCAAGCTTATAATTTTAATATTTTTGTGTTCGTTGTTGTCTTAAGCAAAACTTTAAAAATACTTCTTAAAATGGACGGTTAAAAATTCAAATCAATTTAAATTAAAAATATATATAAATATATATTGCAAATAGGTTTTTGAGTGAAATAAATGTATGATTTAAAAAAAATTCATTCGAAAGGCTAAAGAAAAATATTATATGTATAAATAAAATAATAGATAAGCAATTATGAATGTAGTTAGTGTTTTGTTAAGATTTTTTTTAAGTGTAACATCTATGCACTTTTAAGAAATTGCTAATATTCATATTTACCCTTCCAATTAAGCATGGAGCTAGTAGGACGACAATAGCTCAAGGGGTCAGGATTAAACCAGTAACTTTTACATCGCTAGGCAGCCCGTAAGCCAATGCGCTATTGACGCTTTTCGACCATATCTGCACATGTTAATTGTATACAATAACATTTATATACATATCCCGGAATTCAAAGAATAATAACTACACGTTTTATTTATGTATATAGAAAAGAATGACTTATTTATTTCTTTTTTTAGCGCAGGTTTTCAATTTAGATAAATATGCCTATGATAAATCTCTGCGAAATGCCATGTAATAATAAAATATTTAATATCAGCTGTAAAATATTGTTACACAAGTATAAAATGTTTTTGAATCGTCTAATAATATACTCGGTTACTTATATTAGTTATTTTATTGGACATAAATTCTGCGGTGAGTCGAGGGCATTTCATTATCCAAGCTATTTAAACGCTGTGTCATAAAGTCTATTTGCCATGATACGGTTCGCTGGTTCGATGCGCAGTAAATAGTTTTAACGAGACGTTAACGACACACCAACATATTAAATTCGAGTGTGATATTCAATTACTTTATTAAATGTTTTAAAATGTTTAACACATATCGTTTACCTTTTTTTATTTTGTAAATAATTTAAATATAACCTACCAGTGTCGCCCAGTAATGAAAATTCGATTAATTATTATTGGATTTTTTTTGGAACAATTATGAATTTGCTTTTTTTTGAACACGTTATTTTTCTACTCCGGTTTCCAGTTTTTTTGTTAGTAACACCAAAGCTCAATTGCTAATCGAATGAAAAACAAGGAAATCTGTTGAACAGAGGAGATGAAGGTACTGGACTGCTTTTTTGTATATAATATATTCTTTATAAACCCTTAACTAAGGTTATTAACCTTAGGTACTTAATAGTTAAAATTTTCTGGTTTTTACAATAAAAAAAAGTTTAATTTTATGTTAAATACGTACATAGTTTAGTATTCTGGTCTTGAAAATGATAATCACTTTCTTAATTAATCCTAATTAATTCTTTAAACAAAGTTTTAATAGTTGCAATACACCCAGCAGCAGTTCAAATAGTTTAAAAGTTTATCAAATGTAAATAGTTATTGTAAGTAAGTTTGTTGACTTTGCGCAAATATTATGTTCGTACATGCCATGGTATATAACTTTAGTTGACCATAAAAATGTAAGTAAGTTCTAGGTCAGTGTCAGGATATTCTCAATGATATTTCGGATTTCGAAAGTTAACAGTACACTATAATGTCTCGGAAAGCACGTACGTCTTGCAGCTGAACTCTTTCCCTGCGTGTAGGATGTCGAGATCGTATAATGGAAGTGAGGGAATAAAGAGTAAACTTATGAGTATATTTGCGCATATATATTTGTGAACTATAACAGAAACTATTATAATTCTCAATACTTAGTATGCTAGTTTGAGAGCAGCCACCGTTACCGAAATCGGCCAGATGGACAGTCGACAAAATATATCTAAAACAACCTTCTCAGCGAGTACGATCATCGAACAAACTTATCTTAATTTCATTATCCTATTTTTAATAGTTTCAGGTATTTATTATGGTACAAGATGATGGTAAAGTAAGTTTTATGCATTTAATTGGAGCTTATTATCCATTTATTGCACGGTGGTGAAAGAAACGTGCTTGGTCGGATGAAATTTTGTAACATTTTTTTACTATTAACATACTTACTATATGATCGTGTAATGTAATGCCTTAATATGTTAGGTTGTAAGGTTATTTGTTATTAGAAATATATGATACAAAACATTGCTATCTAGTACCTACTAAAGAGCTTGCTCCAGTAACTTATCTTCAATTGACTCAGTATCTAAGATATGGGTGGTACGTGTCAGCTGTGGTAGCAATGGTTTTTGGTATATAGTATGTTTATATACTCGTTATAGCATACAAATCTTCACCCGCAATCTCGTTCACAATATCATTATTAGTAGTCTATGTTCACCATTTTAGAAATTTGATTTTGGTGTCTGATAGAAATAATAAAATATAATTTAATAACAATATTGTTATATTAATATTAAAACAATAATACTTCTGTTGTCTGTCGTGTTTATTATAAATAAAATTCCATAAATGTAACCGGCATCCAGTGTCATTGTATTTCATAGATCTATCTGGTATACATGCCGTATTCTCTTTCCACTATTACAGAGACGCGATATCCAGATAAGCTCCCCTTTCGCATAACCACAAATATTACGTGCCTCCATAAAAGCCGTTATTTCAAAACATCGCTTTGTATTACCTCACCATTAGGCATAGAGTTGGATGACACAATTTGCACAGCGGCAAACTTACATTGTATATCTCGTATTTGACTCGGCTGAACGCTCCATGGCAGGTTCATTAGTGTTAGGAGGACTTTACTTTCGTTATGTTAAAAGGAAATAAAACGGAGTAATAAAAATGCCCGAGGTATGTTCGCAGAATATTCCGACGGATATAAATCGAAATATACAGAAGGAACTTTTTTTTAGTTTTTCATGAATTGATTTGACGCAGTTAGCGCGGAGTGTGGGATGAATTGCATTTATATTTTAAAACATCACAAGTTATTTAACTTATATTAGACTCAAGAGTTAACTTATTAAGTTTGATTTAAATGTTAATACTAAAATGTTTATAAGCACTTTGATATAGATTATCAATTGAAAATATGGTCAAATTTACTTAAATCCGGTCTGGGTAGGTACCACCAGCTCATCTCATATTCTACCGCCAAACAGAAATACTCAATATTATTATATTCCGTTTCAAAATGTGAGTGAGCCAGTTTAACTACAGATACAAAGGACGTAAGATCTTAGTTCCCATGATTAATATTTCTTACAGTACCAATGTCTATGGCGATGGTGAACACAAGTGGCCCATTTGCCCATAATCCAACCGATTTTACAGTAAAAATTTTTATTAAAACTTATTTATTGTTCTCTACGAGTTTGATAAAACGTAGCAAATGCAAGAGTTGATTTTTAATTGAATTTCCGGAAGACCTCTAAGTTTGTTAACCTGTTGTTATCCACTAAATACTAACATCAGCAAACACCAGTAGTTGTATTGCGAACTATGCCTTGTAACAAAGCAGATCTACAAGCCAACAGATGAACTTTAATTGACCGAGGCAATCTGACACGCTCTCCGACTCTGGACTTTATGTATTCTAGAATTAAAACTTATACGAAACAATGCAGCTTAATCTACAGTTCCTGAAGTTTTTGAACAAGACTAGCAATTTCACAGCGCAAATGTTGTTACAATAAGAACAATGCGAGCCTTGAGCCTTCGGTCTAATTACCGCTGTTTGAAATAAGGAAAATGTGGCCAACGTAAACAAATTGAAAAATATATCAAAAGGCTGGTAATAATTTTTATTATTATACTCCTACTAAAGATTGAATAATGCTTTTATTACATTCAAAGATTCATTCCCGTAGTATTGTTATTATTGCTTTTGTAGTAAGACGAGTAAATAAGCTATGTGATGGAAAATACATAGACAAAATCCTACGCTTGACACTAACACACCTGATGTTAAGTGTAGATTAAGTCTAAGTTAGAGCCACGATTGTCTAGGAAGGCGTTAAAATTATATATATGAGTGAATGAACTCACCAAGAGAGCCCCAAAACTATCAGCCCTATTGACTTGAAATTTGTCACAGTTATTCCTTTCCCGACGTAGACGCTAAGAAAGGATTTTACGCAAATCCTACCCAAAATTCATTTTTATTACTATATGCCCGTGCGAAGCCAGGACGATTAGCTAGTTTTACAATATATTCATAATCGGATTGTTGAGCATTAGAAAGAAAAAAGAATCTCACATGCTTGTAAATTTTAATTAAGCTGACTCATTCGCCCTTCAAGCCGGAGTACTGATATTAAAAGTATTAGTGTTTGTCAGTATATTCATTGATTATATGTATCTACCCTGACGGAGTTGCACAAAGCCCTACCAATAAAAGTTTGAAAAAATAACATATAATCAAAATTCAAGTTACTTACATATCTTTAGACGATATATTCTTTTACAGTACAGTAACAGCCTGTTAATGTCCCACTGCTGGACTAAGGCCACCTCTCCATCTATCTATATTGTATATATATCTATATAGTATTCTTTTAATCTTTATTATATTTTAAACTAGTGTATTACTTTTACTATATATATATGTATTTACAACATTATTTGAACTCTACAAAATATTAACTTGACACAAAACTTACTTCGAATACATACAAGGAGCATTTTCCCAAGTATCAAAACGATGAAGATTTAATCGTTCGAACAATGTATCTTACAGACGTTCGTCGTGTTGCTATTGTTGAAATACATACGATGAAACTTCGAAGACTTGCATAACCTATTCAACTATTCTATGCTATAGAATAATCTTCTATAACGGGTTTTAAGATAAGTATTATTCTATTTAGATAAAATCATATTAATCATGATATCTATTATTAAATTATTAAAAATATAACATGAATTTTAAACAAGATTATAACACATATTTAACTGTATGTTAAGGTAACTTTATTCGTAAAGTAAAGTAAGAATATTTTTAATAATTAGATATAACGAAGTTCTTTAGCTTTCTTAAAATTTCTTCACGTTACAATAGAAGTTAAAAGCTCCAATAACAACTATTATATCCGATGAAATGTGTCGCGATGAGTCGTCAGCTCCTAATTACAGCGGTGTCGACATATTTCCGCGCAGCGGCTCTTCGTTCCCATTCCTTGCTCGATTGTCACTCGTATAACGTCATCATATCTAACGTTTTATTTTTAAAGATTTTTTTTCAGAAAAGCGGGTATATTTACATTTGTGGAAACCTATAATTAAATGAAATTTGAGTGACATAAGATAAATTAATTGTCTCTATAACAATTTAAATTTTAGTTACATTCAATTTGTTAAGTTTCTGAAGTGATTCTATAAAGTATTCTTAAATAAGCGGGAGCTTTATAACGACAGCAAGCATTAAAAAATATTCACAAAGTTAAAAAACGGCACAGAAATCATTCTTAAAATAATAAATGTAAAGCAAATTTTTTTACACAAAAATGGTCTCTTTGTTATTTTTATTACTCGCAAAACTGAGCTAGAGTGCTTGTAACATTTTTTTAGGAATTAACGATATGTATTTATTTAAAAAAATAAAACTGCTGGCACTAAACTAAAATAACACTGCTGGGCTAAAGGCCTCCTCAGGCCTTTAGCCCAGCAGTGGCCTTTAAAAGCAGTGGGACATTCACAGGCTGTTACGGATTACGGATACGGATTTATTTAAACTTCCGCATTTCGCTCACACCCACATTTCTAATTCTATACTTTTCCAATGTTTCGTTTCTGTTATTTGTGTATTAAACCATTTATATGTTTTTTTTTTCATTTATGTTTTGATTAGATTACATTTAAAATATTAAAACACCTAAACATGAATCATACTTAAGTAAAACTTATCCCTTAGTCGAACAAGCCAAATAAATCTGCAGTCCCATCACTGCATAAACAAGCTATCCAGAGGTGATTGATGACCGCTAGCTGATTGATATATGCCGCGCTCGCGTCAGATGCCGACTCGGAGATGACGTATAAATCAAAGTTGTGTTACATTTAAATGAAATATATTAATAGTGGAATCATTTCACAATACACTCGTAATTTACGTTTAAAAACAATTTAATTAATTGTGTTTATGATTATATAAATGATATTGCAATTCGTTGGTATTGTATTTTGTTTAATCGGCTTATTTTAATTTGCATTATGCATTCGCAGAATTATAATGTGATAATGTTAATTCATAAGTTATTATTATTCAAAAAATCATTCATTTATTTTAGTATGCGAAAATAATATAAAACCTCTTTTCAAAAGTATACTGCATTGCAGAATACTACTCGTTACTGTGACATATAGCATGACCATTGTTCCATAATAGAATACGTTCTAACCATTGATTCATATAGCAGATACAGCAGCGATGATTTAGTGAACTCCTGGTTTGTACCAAAATTCAGGCTGAAAGCATAAATATCAGGCAGAACAGTCTATTCTTATCTGCGTGTAACGATTTATAACCGTAATGGGAATGCTAATTTCGCACGTTTTAGCGCAATAAGCAGAGTTTATCATCACAACTAAATTAACGCCCATTGTAAAGTTAGCTTCGCGTGTTCCGACGGACTCGTACACCGGAAATGGCATTCGCTGTAGGCAGGGTCACATCGCGCTTTAAAGGGAACAAAATACGGGTTAATTGTTTTTTTAAGCCTTGATATTTAATACGAAAGATAAAAGTTTACTACACCACGCGATGGCTTTATCAGTCACGTTCTTTAAAATAATTTATTTGTACACTTTATCAAGCTTTCCTGTTGGGATACAGGTTTTATATCTGCATGGGATAGATATTAGCGTTGGTCACGCAGTTATGTTTTTGGACTCAGTGTTATTCTTTTAAGACTCATTATACTTCATAAGCCATCACAGATAATGTTCTCCAGACCGAATTCGGCTACGGTGGCCAATCTCAAGAGAGATTGACCAACTGCGCAGGAGATATTATAGTGCACAAGTGTGTGAGAAAACACAGGTGCACTCTCTATTCCCTAGCTCTCATAATCCAATGGAACGGCTATCTGACACGACCGAAAAGAGTTCAGGACCAACGGCTTACCGTGCTTTCCGAGGCACGGGAGTATACACACTTCCAACTTTCAGACTCCGGGTTGCTACTGAGAATTTTCTGAAAGAAAATCCTAATATTTTTTTATTTAGCCGCCCTGGGAATTGAACCCAGGAGGAACCCATCTAGCCACTAGACCAACGACGCCATCACAGATATATAATAATAATATCCCTATATGTAAAAGTCATAAGCTCCTGACTGCTATAAACAACGGCGGTCATTGAGATATAAACACAGTTGCAATTTTAAACTCCTTCTTTCCCTCTTACAAGTCTGATGGGATGGCAATATGCCACGACCGGAGCGATATACGGAATAAGATCATCGCTTCAATATAACACATTCACGTCCGAGTTGCGTTGTGTTTCGGCGGAGTTCTCTTCACTGAACGAAACATTATCTCCTTCTCCCCGCACTCTTCCGTTAGTAAAGTAGCGTAAGGTCATCTCATCTACTTCTGAAACAGGACACGCAAGGTCGAAACCAAACGTATCCAAGGCCAGAGCAACACATTCTTTAGCCCCATCGGAAGTGTCAACCACGCTACAACCACACCAAGCCACATTCCTAACTAGACAAACGAGGATGTTGATGATGTAAAAGTAATCAGATCTCAAAGGGAACATGCCAACAAAACAGTTGTACAAGATATAAGAATTTTATAGATCAAATACACCGACTGCATAATTTCATTTAAATAAATGAAATTCTGAACTCTGTGTACGACATACTGTGTATATAGTGTACTGACCATTGTAACCATAACTGTTTTTAAATTAGGTTTATGAATATTTAACTACGTTCACGGGAACAAAAGATTCCATTTTTCATCTTCAAAACAAAAACTAAAATAGATGTATTCACATCTACAGGTATATTGAATTATTATATAAACGAGAAGAAAATATCTAAACATATTAAATTCATGAATATGGACAATAATGGACAATTACATTATAAGGGTTTTAACATTTGAAAACACACACAACATGTCAAACATTAATATTATTAGCGGTTTCATTACCCGTAAAGTTTGCGTGCTACCCGCGGACGGGTGGACTGTAATTTATACCCATTCAGCGCCAACCCCATGATAGCTAGACCGCTCTCAATTAGAATTGCTAAAACATCTGACTGGAACGTGCCCTTCCTCGATAATCAACTTGGCCACTTTATGTACTTCAGTGCTATCAGCGAGAACTAAAATAGAATTTCTATTCTGCTAAAGTAACATTTATTCAGCATTTAAATGGTATTGCCATCATAATTTTCATAAGAAAATAGTATTTAGTCGTTACGTAGAGGCACAAATTAAACCTCTGAGTTTGAGGGTCGGTTCGCGTGGTACGTGGTAGTAGATACTCCTTTCACGCCGAAGGGTGTGGGTTCGATTCCCACACAGGACAGACATATGTGTGCATGAACATGTCTGTTAGTTCTGAGTCTGGGTATAATTATCTATATAAGTATGTATTTACAAAAGAAAAATAGTGTATATGTAGTATATCAGTTGTCTGTTTTCCATAGTACAAGCTCTGCTTAGTTTGGGATCAGATGGCCGTGTGTGAATAATGTTCCAAGATATTATTATTATTATTAAATTGTGCACTGCTGGTAGGGCTGTGTGCAAGATCGTCTGTACCACCACTCGGTACCACCCATTCATCAGATATTCTACCGCAAAACAGCAGTACTTGGTGTTGTTATGTTCCAGTTTGAAGGGTGAGTGAGTCAGTGTAATTACATGCATAAGGGACATAACATCTTAGTTCCTAAGGTTGGTGGCGCATTGGCGATGTAAGCGATGGTTAACATACTATGTCAATGTATATGGGCGTTGGAGACCACTTACCATCAGGTGGCCCATACGCTCGTCCGCCTACCTATTCTATAAAATACAAAAAATAAATAAATGTTTGACTTGTAGCTAGCTTTATATACATTCAATTTAATCCTGTAATATGACAATGATACAAAAGTGTTTTATAAAAGCCTACATTAGGTTTATATTGTATGGGTCTTTGTTATATGAAAATAAGTAAGGAATAAAAAATAACAAAAGCAATGAAACCTAATGTATATTTGTATTAGATTTGCATTATCCTTGACAGCAAAACAATTGTACATACAAATCATCAGAGTTCATATATATTTATGAACTGACATGTTGAATGAAAATTCGGTACACTGCATGGTGAATATTAATTATAACAAGGCAATATAATTACTTCCTCTTTTCAAATTCATAAGCCACAGTGGTAACTGCGTAACTGCTCACGACAATAAAACAGCGAGAAAACAAAGATCTTGGAAGTAGTTAGTACAAGTCGCTTCTATTATCTTTTGAATAATGGAGATGGTTTATAAAGAATTGTAAAGAGAGAAAACTGGGTTACCGCTGTAAAATGCTTGATGATGCATATTCCTTGCCTGTTTTGTGTAAGTATCCTTCATGAAACTTTAATTTACATTTGCTTAAACGCGACTATTGTGTGAAAAGTAATACATTATCTATAAGACGTTATATTCTGAGATAAATTGTTCTCTTGTAGGTATTTCAGTCTCCATTCACATCTAGTTCAGATAGAACGGCTCCAATGCATTTCTTAAACGATTGACGATTGATTACAAAGAAACTTCTAGATGGACGAACTGCAATATAGGTAACATGTACGTCCATATTTTCTCAATTAATTTGTACTTGTGTACCTGACATTAACGTGATTATATAATTATTTTAATATGGTCATGGTGTTTATTTAATCTTTCTCAAAAACCTAATATTATGTCTGGTTATTTTTCTTTAGTAAGCTTGATTGAAAATATAATAAGCCTGGAAAAATGTAGCTTGAAAAAAGCCCACGAATGAGATGGGAATGTGAAACGTCCTTCAGAATGGAAAGTTTTCTAAGTTCTAAAGTAAAATTAAATATGATTTATTAATATAGTTCACAAGTATCTCATGGATACAAATAAAGATGTTGTTTTGAAGATACATTCATCAGGATTAAGTTGAGTATCGAGAACAAAGTATTTAAATAAGTGGGCCGGAATGACCGCGAACGCACTGGCCAAGAGGCTTGGCAGCTTGACGGGTAATCGATCATCTAAGACGTGTAGTGATGAATGGCGTGCCTCGATGTAATATTGATAAACCCAAGTCTCGCTATGGAAATTACACGATTAAAGCCCATAATTTCCACTTGTTATATTTATTACCGAGATAAAATAACAATGATTTAAATAGGTTTTTGAGGATTTATATGAAATTGTATTGTGGCTATTACGTTAAATAAAGTGTTATATGTTTTTATTGTTGAAAATTAACACTTTTCATCTTCATTACAAATTATCATGATATCTGATATGCAAATAACGCGTGTCTATGATCATTACGATTGTTAATTATTTTAATAACTCGACGTAGTTAGCATGTTACTCATCATGCATGAAGGTTCGTTCAACTGGAGATAAAGTAAATCTAAATTTAAAAATTTTGAATGCTCGCAAAACTGGATTGTACATATGGTTATTTATAGTACTTTACTTTACTTTATTGTACACCACAAAGAAAAAAAAATAATATAAAACATGGATACAGCCTAAATAAAAGTAACGTAAAATTTTGGCAACCTTATCGCTACATAGCTAACTCTTCTAGGTAACCAACTGTGCCTGTACCGTTAAGCTCAATACTTCATCACATTTTTATAAGAAACATTAGATAAATAGTTGTCAACTTTTGTGTGGCGTTATGTTCGCTTGTGAGGTTAAGATATCAGGATCTCAGGTTCAATTCTCGGTTCGTGATAGTAAAATGTTTCACCCAAGGAATTATCAGTAGCTCACGAAAAGAACGTAAATGCACAAGGCCTGCGCTCAATGTTCCTCAGGTTGTATCAGCTGCCGTCCCATCGCACTATGAGGGTGAAAGAGTAGAGAGCACACCTATATTTACCAACATACTTGTAAATTGCAACATTTCCTGAGCTGATGATTAGCCTTTAAGAGTGGCCGTCATGATCGAAATTTGAATATTTTAGATAAAAAAGCTCATTCTTGATAAATTTACATTACGAGTACTTAAAGTAATATCATGTAGTTGCATTTTAAATTGTTCTAATGTTTTTTTTCCATGTAAAATTGTAATCGCTTATAAAATATTATTAAATGTTTAGAAGAAAGATAAAATGGGCAACACTCGTTTTTCCATTTTACGATGCAATGATTTTCGTTTGTCTATTTTCAATACGCTACCCGCCATAGTTCAAATGAATAAAATGTTATTCATGACCCGAATGAAACGTTGCATATCTAACGTAAAAAATAAAAACAGATATCGAAAATATTTATTCCCTCTGTACTAGTTTCAATGTATAAAGGATACCATGTTTTGATTTAGTATAGGGGTGTACATTTATATCGTAACGTTACATGCGGTTCATCATGTGGAGTACTCATCGTTATAACATTTTTTGAGAAACAAAACGGAGATATTAGAAACGGTTAACATTAATTTGTGAACAGCCAATTGGGTTTTTTCAGCGTAAAATATATACATAAATATTTAAAATGTTTTAATTTTACAACCGCAAAGATCGGATGTATCACTTAGAACATTAAAAATGTTTTCTTAGAGATAGAGAATATTTGTTTTTACTTAGTTTAAAAATAATAAAAACAATTACGGCCAAACATAATATTGTTTATATTTAGATAAATTTCGGGTATCATCATAAACATATAAGATGCATTATTTTAGATTAGCAGTTCAAGAAAACAAGATTCAATCAACTCGGAAACTGTAAATTGTGTAACGAGATCTATAAATTCATTTAAATTAAAGCAAGCTAGCTTGTCTTATAGCTCACAAGCTAAATTCAAATTCTGATTTGAGATAGGTAGCGGAACTAAAATCAAATGAATGAATGAATGAACAAATGAATTTAATGTTTTTGAGCAAAAATTGATATATTTACAACTGTCTTTCATACATATTGTTCTTACTCGTACATATTAATAAAATAATGTTTTTGAATTTTTCGTACAATTTTTTTCTATAAATTCATAATATAAAGTATATAATACTAGCTTATGCCCGTGGCTGCGCCTGCTTGTGAGCGGTAGTGTCAGGTTTTAGGTAGCTTATGTGTTAAATCATGGTATAAACTATCTCTATTTTAAATTTCATTCTCATTCGTAGTTTTTGCATAAAAGAGTAACAAAGATCCATCCATCTTCGCAAACTTTTGCGTTTATAATATTTATAGGATAAACATGATTCACTTTATAATTTAATTCAAAAAGTTAACAAAACTTAAGCGAAGATTGCGTGATCAAATCCGGAGAATCTGTGAAACCTGCTATATGTCAACCGCCATTATCTCCACCAACCCACACTGGAACACATGTTGGAATAATCTCCAAGCCTTAAGAGGTGAAGAGATCTTTGGGCAATAGCAAGTTGCATTACATTTAGGAGCTGTTACTTTAAGTGCCAAATCGTATTTGCTATATAATTAAATTTAACAATTCCGGACGGAGTACAACTGTTATACAGGCGACAGTTATCATTAAAGACAGATGCACATGAACAGAGTCTTCACAAGAACAAGCAATAAGGAATGTAGTGAGCTTTTGAACAAAGTTTCTAGGGTCCAATCTTACATGATCTGTCCCAAGTGTCTATCTGGTCTTCGTTCCATCGATTCCACCATTTCATCAAATTAAAGTTGAGGTTTTACATTTCTCAATGCAAATGGTAGAAACTTTGCCAATAAATTTCTGTAACCGTCTTTGTAGATACAATTCGTTTACTGTAAAGTATTTATATTAGTATATTATATTATCTATGTAGTTTGATTACTTTAATGTGGTTTTACTTTAAGTTTGATCTCTACATATCATTAATAATTTGTATTATAGTAAAAATACAATCTTCCTTTATCAATAGTGTATCGTGAAAATAAGTTAAGTTTATAATCAAGGTAATTTTTAACGAACAACTCGCTTAGGCCAAGGGTATAATTAAAATGTATAGAGGTCTCATATAAAAGTTTGCAAATGGATTGGCTACGAGTTAGTACACACGCACTACTAATGTTAGACATGTGTTGTACGAATTAACTTAAAGGATATAATTAATACTATAATTGTTAATTAACAAATATTATTTATGTGTCTTTTTTTGTATAATAAAAAGGTCAGTTGATGAAGTTTTTTCTGTTTTGATAAATATCAATTACCGTGAATATCATCAATTTTATATTCCACGAAACATGAATTGTTAAAATCGCATGCCGTTACTCATTATATAAAATAATCTGTCTTGTTTAATTACAAAGCTTTTAAAAGGGGCTTCACACCAATTATTCCCTCTCTTTACTTTTACTCTTGCAAAATAAGTGTGTCTTTTATGTCAAATAAATTAAATAAGTTGAATTACATTTCATTTCATCCGCAGAAGTTTAGACTTGCATATTCGCTGTGCAGAAAATTGCATTATACTTTTTTTTATTAAAACCGAATAGTTAAATAAAAGAATTACATATGTTTTATATGAGAATGTTGAATTTTTCGACGAATTTGACGAATGAAAATGTTAATTATATTTTTATTTTGCACACGACACTGGTATTTCGCGTAAATTCGTGTTTTATATTTTATTATTTATAGATAGTATTTATTTAGTTTGTAGTAATTAGATTTTTTATTACTGTATTATTAAATATTTATATGGGCATTGTTGGTTGAAAATATTATTATTCGAAAATTATGCAAGGTTTTGTTGATATTTTAATTCGACCACATACCTGCCTCCCTGATGCCAAATGTTTTTGGAAAAGAGTTTATTGAAGGAGCGCTTACGGGCTCGGTTAATAAATGTTACTGAAAACAAATATCTTCTTTCTCGCTCTACTTCAGCCAGAATAACACAATTACAGTGAATCAATTCTCTAAGTAGCTTGTTATCATTCGAAGAAGATTATTTATTGTAAAAGGTAACTATTTCATTCAAACATATGTATAATGCGCCATACATTTCCGTATATGAAAGTTGTTCACATGAATATTCTAAAAAGGATTGTAATAAGACATTATTTTCACAGACAATTCGTAAATAAATCTTTGTAGCGATAACAAGATTTATACTCAAGTCTATTGTCTTTGTTTTATATTATTCTTTAAAATATTACGGCTATTTATTAAAGTATTTGTGTATTGTTTGCTAATAAAATATTTTATAAGACTTAGAAATTTTCTTGTGTTCGCAAAGTGTACACAGATGTTATAAAGCAAATTTAAATATCGAAGTTTATGATGTCATCAAACATCAGTCATCAATATTTGAAAGCAAATAATAATTTATTAAAAATAATTTGTAGTTTTTATTTTTTTACAAAAATCCTATCACACAATTTCGCCTAGTAGAAGATACGGTTAATAGGCTTGGAAAATTAATTTAACTTTAGATAAATTAAACAGTGCCTTCAATAATATTACGTACTTAATATTTAGCATAAAACTTTCAATCTAATACCGAATGTAATATATTCATGAAGTGTAGCAGGTGCAATGAAATTTATGCAACACTTCGAATGGAAATCGCAAATTATTTGAAGTCGTCGCGGAGGCCTTCGTAAATTTGTTTTTAGTGTCTAATTTTATCTAAATGGTAACGGATAACAAAAAGAAGAAGTAATATCGATTACAAAATTAAAATCGATTTGAAAAATGAATATTGTAATAACTTAAAAGATAATTTATATCATTTTAGAAAATACTAAAATTACTTTTAGAATTTATATAATAATAAAAAAACAGAATTTATCGTTATATTTTATTTTCTAGTTTTCTAAAAATTTAACAAGTTAAAATAGCTTAAAATATCTTAAATTTAAATAAAATTCTTAATTCAAATGAAAATACAGAACAATAGAATATAGAGCTAAAATAGAATTGTTATGCATAGTTCAGCGGGAAACGGTTATTTACTGTCGAATGGTGCATTGTAAATTTATTCGCCAATCAATCTGTTGACTGCACCAACCATTACAGGGACTTGTGCAAATGTGTTGCGGCCGTGCAATGAGGCTCGTGAAGCTGGTCATTGATTTTATTAAGCCGTAATACTTTGTTGTGCTTTGCTCGCTTGTATCCTTTTTAATGAAATTAAATTTTTGTTCAACTTTATACAAAAACATAGTCATATTTTAAGAGTTTCATTGTAACAATTGAAATACAAGTTAGCGATAGGTCTTACTACGAATGTTCTAGATTTTTAAAAGCGATATCAGTAAGACACTTTTAAAAATGGAACCTTTGTGAAATTTTTATTCCAATCTCCTTTGAAACGTTCGAACTACTCGTTAAAATGGAACATTAACGTTTTGAATTGAACTATGGAAGTTCTATATTATATCTTTGTAAATGAGACGCTTATATTACATTATATTGTAATTATGTGAAAATATCCCTATTGTCTTATATATTTTTATGATATAATCTTATACGAAAAAAATAATAACAACATATACATATAATAATGATTAAACTATACACGCACTTTGCAATCTAAATTTTACAAGTTCATTAAATGTAACTTTTTTTTTACTGATGGTAGAGCTTAGTGCAAGCTCGTCTGGGTAGGTGCCATCCACTCATCAGATATTCTGCCGCAAAACAGCAGTACTTGGTATTTTTCTGTTCCGATTTAAAGGGTGAGTGAGCCAGTGTAATTACAGGCAGAAGGGACATAACATCTTAGTTCCCAAGGTTGGTGGCACATTGGTGATTTAAGCGATGGTTAACATTTCTTACAATGCCAATGTTTATGGGCGTTGGTAACCACATACCATCAAGTGGCCCATATGCTTGTCCGCCTTCCTATTATATAAAAAAATCGCACTGGATCAGAATTAAGACTTTACGGAGAAGAACTGGCAAGAAATTCAGTAGTTACGCGTTTTTATCAATTGATATATGTAGGTTCGTTAATGTGACACAAATTGTTATTATAAAACTTACACATAAAAATGATCATCTAAATGTAAAATGAACGAAAAAAAGTTTAAGGAGACCCTTCATGGAAATGCTTTAAGTAAATTTAAGTATCAACCTATTTGTGTTGAGAAAACGGGTGACACGATACTATTCAGGTAAAACCACATGATATGTTGAAATAAAATAAAATGGGTTTTCAATACTTTTAACGATTGCCATATTAAGAATTGCTTAAAAAATACTATATATTACAATGAACGTCTATTAGCATGTATACTAAATATACGTCTGGTACTTCTTATCATAATGAAATAACAATTACTTTTGTAACCATAATATTTTTCCCCTTTTAATAATAATTTATCGTTATTGTTTTGCCTCGAGTTGTGATTTATTTAGTCGGTCCGCGGTACGCAAACCAATTTTCTTCGAATCTGAAAACATTTCATCTAATACTTTCGCTGGAGCCTTCAATTTTCTGATAACCTTCTATTTGATACAACTATCTGATTATATCTCCATCGTTTATTATTTATCTTTAATTTTAAATTAATTCAACAAATAGATTTCAAATAACTTTTAGTTTTCGTAAGGACTTTACTAAAATTGGAGTCGTAATTCCAAGTTTGACGCTTCGAAAGTACTTTACAAACGGACTGACTGAAAATTCCGATAGCTTTAAGTTTTAGAATCAAAAGGGAGATTTTTACGAGAAAACTTTTTGATAGCGTAAAGAACTAGCATAAATACAAAACGCTTCAATAAGTCAGACATTATATTTATTCGTCTTATTATATAATACTCTCTAGAGTCATAAATATTAATATAAAGTACTTTTTAAAAGGTTAAGTTTAATTCTTCGGCTTACACGGTATAAAGAGAGCTGGTTTTCCTCTACGATTCATAATGATACAATAAAAAGTGCTCTTGCAACCATCGACATACGTTTATAGATATATATTAAAGTTTCATAGACATACTTATATATACTTGTAAGCTTGAAGCTTTTATTTATAATTAAAATTATTATTATAATAATTAATTATATAATAACTTTAAGTTTTCTTTCAGTCATTTTAGAAATATGTTATGCTATTTGTAGTCAGCAACACTATTTTATTAATAACGAAGTATTTATTTGAACAAATTAAAAATTGAGATTGAGCAACAATAATATTGCAACAATGAAATTCAGAGCTTTAGCGGAATAAAAATGAGTATGTTTTATGACCTCGTCTGTGGTGAAATAAAGAACTTTAATGAATGTGAAGACTTCATCCATTCACACATCAACCCTTTTGTGTCACAGTTGAGGATTACGCTTCATACCTCCTCATTATAAAAGTGGCCTTTGTTTGAAAATGAAGCATTAATGTTCCATTATACGTTTCAACAGAATTCAAATTGCAATATTATTTTTTATACTTTTAATTTCTAACAATAGATTTGGAGACTGTATTTTTTTCTCTATTCAACAGCGCAGCGGTATATTATTTACACAATGGCATAAGATATTAAAATGTATTAATGGGTATATAAATAATGGTTCACAGAGTGGTGGCAATGTAGGCCAGAAATTTAGCAGCGTACAAGTTCTAACTGTGCTCCAATATGAATGGGGTTTGCGTAGTTGTAATTGCAGGCACAAGATATATAACATCTTAGTAGCGACGCCTTGATGGTATAAGCAGCGATTTATATTTCTTCTAACTACCGGCGTGCATAGCGGAGGTGAACGCTTACCAACAGGTGGCCCATACGCTTAGTTTGCTTTGCATAAATAAATAAAAAATGTTAAACTATACGCAATCAAAATAGACTTTATTTACGCAGCTTTAAATTAACATTTACTAGATAATTAAATCTTTAACTACCACTCGCTTAGAATTTAGATTTCTAAGAAACGTGATAAGAAATTAAATAGTTACGCACATAAGTATGTATTGTTTGTTTTTCTATCTGTTACTTTAACGAAATTCAGTATAGAGAGCTTAACCACTTTTTCAGCATATATCATACTTAAATACATAAAGCGATTTTATTTTGCTTGAAAAAATAAAGTATTCATTACGCATATCTCCAAAATCTGATTCATCAAGTCAATTCTTAAATTACACTTTTTTGAATTTAATTAATTTCAGCATTTCAGCTCGGCTATTCGTCCTCCCGAGTGGAAACCATAAAACCTAATGGACTTTCGCTGTCTAGCAGTTTGTATGCTCTTAACGGAACCCTGCAATCTTACTGGAATTCACAAATATATATTCAGCTGGCGGCGAGTGACTCTAATGTAAAACTTTTCTTTGAATTTAAATTAGGGCAACGTGTGACCCTGGATTAATACTTTTGATAATTTACAACACGAACACTTCAACACATTTTTAAACAAACGCTATTGTATAACATTTCATATATAAACTTGCAAGTTAACAAAAAAAATGTCACTGAAAGATTAGTTTCAACTCTCAGTAATCTTTATTGAGCTAGATGTGGTGTTGTGTGGCGTAAAATTAATTTTCAGCAGAAAATTAGCCAACAAAATGTCTGCCAATTTTTTTTTGTAGTAATGACGAATCGATAGCCGTAACTAAAGCTATGAACAAATGACTTAGAAGAGCTTTTTTTTTACATTTTCAAAACTACGCCCCACGATAATGCAGAGTCCTGGATTTCTGCCTAATGGATTTTCTTTGTTTCCAGCATATTTCTGAACATCAAATCTATAATATAAATGAAAATCAAATAATATAACTGCACTGAATCGATTCGTATTGATCTGAACTTTAAACATCATCGATATGAAACATGAGCATTGCTCTCCAAATCCCTAGCCAGAAGGTAAATTGGCTCCTAATATCAACAAATATCCCGGTAACGTGAAGCAATACCATAATATCAATTCTCGCTAAATTCTATGCTAGTCATCTATAATTCTGTCAATAAGGTTTTCTATTTACGTTTATATGTTGCTTTTAGTGCACAATATGTCTTCATTTAAACGTTCAATAGCTACCATTAATTTAAAGCACATTGATCTCCAAAACTCAATTATTTCCCGCGAGTAATATAAATTCAATTTCTAATCGGCATTCCCTCGAATAGGAGATAAATATAAGTTTATTACATGATCTTTCATTATTAAAATTTGCGTAACGAAAATTTACTCATGAGACGTTTAAATTAATATTCTTAACATTATTAAATGAAGGAAAATTTATTTTAGCTATTAGATAAATATATATATTAAGAACAAGCATGTATTTTTTGCGCTTCAACTTTTCACTATCTTAGTTTGTATTATCTTTGAATGAAAATAGCGCCATTTAATGAAAATAATCAGAATTCCATACAAATCGTAGTAAATGTCAACGCAATCGAATAAGTTAAAAAAACTCGCATAATACCCTTAAGAGTATGTAAAATTCAGTTGCAAGTTGTGACTGTAACTGACACGCAAAGCTAAATAACAACCGATCTTCGAATAGGAAGACAAACATGAAGAAATGTCATCTATTTTTGCAAGGACTTCTACTAAATAATCCGAAAGTGATTGTAATTAAAGTAGCGTTGACTCATCTGTTCGCGACAGTTTTAGTAAACGGCACAATTCGCGAGAGATATAAAATAAATCGGAAAACATTATTGGGAGACTGGGAAGCGGAATTCAAAGCGATGTAGCGTAGATAAGCCAAAACGGCAAGCCCGGCTGCGTCAAACTTTAGGCGATTGCGTAATTTCAATTCAAAGTACAAGTCTAACCGAATCCTTCTTAGGGCTACCAAAACATAGCCATGGGAAATTTCAATCCAATAACAGCGTGCTCTGGGGACGACAGAAGGAAACTTTTGAAATTCAGATAGGGTTATTGTGCGGGTCGAATGTGACAATAGGCCCTCTGCAAGCAAACGTGTTGAATTGATCAGTCGCGCCGCTGTTCTGGTTGTGTAAGAAACGTTAGTGCGCTAGAGAGGCACTCAGTGGTGCCATTCTATTTTCAATTTAATTAACATAACTTGCTGTAGATATACAAAGAAATCTGTATTGTATATTAAACACTTAGTTGTCTATTATGTTTTCTAATTCAAATTACAAAATAAACTAACAAATTAATTACTACGACTATTAAATTAAAAATAACAAAAATATTAATTTTTAAATTGTATTATAAAACTGACATTGATTGTTAAATAATTTAACAGTTATACTATAGCGCATATTAACGAATACAAACCCTTTAGTTAAATTCCTTTTTTATCGTTTTACAGAACGCTTTTTAGCGAACGAGTTGAAATTTATAATTTATGACGTCGTAAAGTATGCAACTGAAGGATGCCACAACTAGTCTCTATATCACAAACTTTTGATTTATTTATATTCCTGAGCTAACTATTAAATAAATACTGCAGCAAATGAAAATGAACTGTTATTAATATTCACGAGTGAGGTGGGTGTGAACCGCGCTAATTACACTACTCATTAATAATACTTCACAAATATATATAGTTCTAAGTGACGTCGTAATTTCCGACATGCTATGATATTAGATATTTTGTATATCAAATTAAAATACGTATATATTTAATAAATACCATTTATATTTATAGTGAGCATGAACAAGGTTTGAAGAGATGCAGTAATATATAAATACTAGTAGAAAAAGGTACATATGTAATTTTATTAATTGTATAATGAAAGTTTCTAACATAGTATATGTTTTTGTACTGTATGTAAAGTAAATGCTCTTTAGAAATTAATGTTAAGCAAAAAAATGCTAATAGTATATAATGATTAAAGATTTGTCTGTTTGTTATCGATAAAATCTGAAACTACATAACCGATTATGTTAATTCTTTAACCATTAGAACGCTTATATATCCAGAAGTAAATACTATATTTTATTTTTATATTATGACTATATATTATCAATAATAAGAAATTAATATGTATGTGTGGCCTTTTATACTCACAAACTGTATTCTACACGGCTAAAGCCACGACCATAGCCAACCTAATAATAATATTATGAAATGTTCAAACATAATAAGTTATACAAATGTTTATTATATCATGATATTCAGTAGTTAAATGCGTGAATGTCATCCAACTTTATGGTTACACCCGCTTCAGCGGAATTTCAAGTAACTTATACAGAACATAAAAAAAACCATTTTGAATGGAATTACCATTTCATTCAATTGTATAAATGGAACTAATTGTTTCATGCATTTGTATAAAACTAATTTAAATATATTCTAACGTCAGCAACAAACGTTACATTCCTGCTATATACAATCAATAAAGTACACCAAGAAGACTTTCCATCATTTTTAAAATACACATAAGAAAGAGATAGCTTTAGTTTAGTGTTGTCAAATAATTTGAGTGAAAAAAGTTGTGTATAATAGAATATGCCGATTTAGAGCAATAACATCTAAATTAATTTGCATACAAGCTGACTGGATCGTTCAATGTTATAGACAAGAAAACTAAAGTATATTTCTTGTTATTTTTATTTATGTGTGCGTTACATTCTACGATTCTACTACGAGCTTGCGTGCTTAATCTCAGTGAGGCTACGCCGAAGTTGCGGTACGATGACGACGTCGCTGACGTAAATCTTATTTTAGTTTTACGGCTCTTTTACATTCGATGTACATCATAACTATGATAATGTAAAGTATAAAAATTTACCAATAATCCATACATTTTATAGTCTATGTTTTTAATAGTACTAAAAACTATGTTCACTTTTAATCTATAATAACATATGAATAAAAATCTTGTTTGGATAAAACATTTATTATATCGCTTGTTTTATTTATAAACTTACATAGTAGCAGTCATTTTAATATTATAAAGAAGACAGTATTATTTTATCTAAGGAGGCGGTCGAACGATAAGGTGATTTAGCATAGTAGACGGCGAGCCGTTTAACCTATGCGAAGTCCGTTTACTACTTAATTATATATAAGTTTTACCAGGGAAATTGCTACTCATACAGCTACTAAAAATACAAAACATCTCAAGCATTTTTTGATTTAATTCGATTTGAGCCAAGATGGCATAATCTATGTTAAGACAAAACACAGAGACTTATATGTGCCTTAAACAAGTATTTACAATTCATTTCATTTCACCAAGTTGCATGTCATTAGATCACGCAATATATCTCCGTATCATCAGTTCATATACCATACCATCTTCTTACTTGTAAAATAAACCAAATAAATGGTCAGCCACTGCAATTCATTATAAAAAATTCTAATTCTAAATTACGTTATTTGAATATAATTATGGCAAGGTGAACCTTTATCAGTGACATTATGTTTAAAGTTAAAGGCCAACCGCTACATTTAAGTCCGTTATAAATTTCATGCTGTAATATATTGCATTAATTTGATCGTAATACAAGCCAAGGTTGAACATAATTGGACCTTCAATGATCCTTGGAAAGCACAGGTGCAATTTTGTGTTACTTATTATACTATTAAAGGGGTGAAATTGCGTCATATGTTCGATAATAATATCATTTAAAATTATCTCTTCTTATAAAAAAGTATATGTACGCAAATACACCAGAAAGCCTAGTTCTTAAGTATAAAATTCTTAAGTATAAATTTCTAAAATAACTAAAATTGGTTTGATATTTAATATTATTTATTACTAATATTATTTATTTACTTATAATCTTTTATTGTCGTTGTGTCTTTTATGTGATGTGCTAACACCGAATGAAATATTTCGTATGTATTTTAAATGAAATAAATTGATCGGTGATTTAATAAATAATTAAATGAAATAGATTTCATAGTCATGTTTTTTATTTATAGAAGGAAAAAAGACAACCTACGCGATGACTAGTGATTAAAACATTGTCTCCGGTTTGTCTTTGCGCTACATTGTCTATGGGATATACATTGTTGTGTCCCTTGTGCTTGTAATTACAGTGACTCATTACTCGCCCTTTATACCGCAATTGTATTGCGAAGAATTGCTCTGTGTCAGTAGAATTACTAGTAATAAATTACAGTAGTGGCGTCACAGGCGCACCTGTACTAAGCCTTACCTCTACGGAAATGCAATGGCTAATTTTAGTTGATAGATGTTGATAGTTTATGATTTAAAAAAATGTATTTCGAAACGAAAATTTTGAATGTAAGCAAAAAAATAGACTTATTATTTGCAAGTGTAATAAAATTTACTACTAAAAGTAGAATGTACTAAACTTCGTATTGTTTTTCTTTGATAAACACAATCGAGTCAAGTGCTATCAATAAAATTAACATCACGTTTATATTTAGTTAATTGGCTAGAAAGCTACTATTATATGACCAAAAAGATTTATTGCTATTGCATAAGCATTGCGTGCTATGGTTAATAGAATACTTGTCCAGAGCTGGACGCTGATTACATCTAAATGGTTTTACGACGCAAACTTAAACCAGGATAAACACTCCAGTGCTTTGAAGTCACTCGATGGAATATATCAAACTAAACATTTCGTCTTTAGTATTTTTTATATTACTCTTAGATATATGCTAATTTAGGTAATCTAGGTAAACCAAGATGTTATTTATAAGATGGGGACATAAGGCGTCTTGACATAATTGTTAAGCAATATGCGTCTTTTAACAAACCATTTTTACTAAGTTAGCATTGCCTTGAGAGTTAGATTCGCTATAACTGGAGAGAAACACGTGATGCCCTAAAAGAATACATACATCAAGGCATATTTTTGTTTGTCTTCACTGACTAACAACGCGCAGCCAAACTACCAAGTCTAGAAATATAGATTTATTTTAAAACGCATATATAATCTGCTAAGGGAAACTTCAACTTTAAGGAAGGAAATGTGGGGAGAAACTTTGTATTTTACACATATAAAGTCAAGACGACAACACAATAATTAGCTCGCATATTTTTCAAACACAGCAACATAAATTATTGATATTAATTTTGTTACCTTTACACACACACACACATATATATATATATATATATATATATATATATATATATATATATATATATATATATATATATATATATGTCTACATATTCTAAAAATACAACAATTTGTTATAATAATAGTAAGATAAAATAAGAATAGGTTTGCTAGTAGGGTGGATAAGTAGTTTCCGATCCCATCTGCTCGTAATACAATTCCGTCTTAGGATCAAGAGACGTGTATTGAGCTTCACGCAATCGAGTGTGATTAGTGCGATACGGGACCCTATTAACTAGTTCAATATTTGATCATTACATGAATAGAATGAACAGGGAAAAGCTACGATATGTGTCAACGATCGCACGATATTAATTGTATGGTATTCTATATTGATTTATCTTATTTTTACATACAAAAGCACGTTTATTATTTCACCATAAATGTCATAGATGTTATAAAAATGTAACAATTCTGAATATATACAGAATAATAATAATTCAATTATGGTTTACGCTTTTAACTGTCACGCTAACAATATTGTTTTAAACTCATCTCTAAAGATCAGTCTAAAATTACGCTGTAAAAGGACCCGACACGGTATTATTAAATCGTTAATCCTTGCTCAGTAGTTGTAAGGTTACGTAAAGTTGGCAATATCGTGCGCTAGTTGATTATTGGGTGACTTTTTATATTTTTATTAGAAACCGAAAATACTTTTGTCATACAAATATTTAAGTAAATAAATAATAACTATTTTTAATACTATTATAAAGATTAGGAACATTCAATTATTTTTTGTTTGTAAATAGAATTTATTTACTTACCTATTTGGGATAACTAGCATGACAGCAGTAATTAGGAATTAACTCTTAATACAAAGTGGGTCTAAGGATAAAAGTTGCCATACTTAAAGGTAACCTCAACATAGAAAAGACTCGAAGTAGTAAGACAGTAATGGAATATATAATTTAAAAAATATTAAAAAACAGCTGTGAATACTATAAGCTATGTAATTATAAAATAATTAAAAACAATAGTACAAATAAAACTTTCAATATTTTCGGCACGGCAACGGCATTCAAAAATGAGGTCTGTTGTTATCCACGTGCATATGTGCATATTTTCTTCAGAAACTACTTGACCGTTTTTTTATGATTCATAGGGCGTGGGCACATGTTTACGGTGCGGCACCGGCTACCGTGTAACGGCACGGCGCCGCTACCGTAGTTTACATGGTTACAGTGCTATTCTTATATATATGTGTATAGACATATATAATAATTATTTTGTTGATCAATGACATATAATGTACGTTTACATACTTGGGCATAGTTGGACTTGGTACTGATTTAGTATTTATACCCTATTCCAATCGGAATAGGAATTAAGGTAAGCAAACCGTAAATTTACAAATTGCATGCGATTTTTTAATCGTTCTGCTGTATTACGCAAACAGTTCTTGATTAATTTACCTTTGTTTTTAATACAACCCTATTCCACTTAGTCATAAGCACGCTAATTTAACTTTCGAAATTGAAAACGCCATTTTTTTGTGAATCCATTAGTGATTATCATAGATTATTCAAGATCTCGGTGTCAAAGTTGTTTATTTGGGTTTACTCCTCTGGTGGTTCTAAACATGCGCCTCATTCTCTCTCATATTTCTGTAATCATTTTAATGTGAAGTATAATTGAAAACGATAAATATATCACCTTCAGTTGAATTATTCCCAGTGTATGAAAGTTTTTTTCTTTTAACAAAATATATTATATGAAATATTTAATCATCATAGTCATCCATAAATTTCGTTATCCCACTGTTGAGTAAGTAAAATAAGCCTCTCCCTTCGCAGGCAATCTGCCTCAGTCCTGTGCCATCCTGTCACATATTATATTTCATATAAAATATTAATATATTTGATTTTTCAGACGTACTATCTATATGTGTTCGTATTATTTACAAGAGTATAAAGGAATGTACTGTATGGAATATACGATTAATATTTTATGATATTCAAGTATATAAAAATATAATATTTTGGTTTGTTGTACAAAATTACACTTATTTAATTAATGTTTTACAACAAAAAAACTTTATTCCTTGTCCGATAAAAAAATTGTTGAATTTCCGTCGCCGAGTCTCGGGTCTGGGTGTTTTCATTTCCGAACCGATGTTAGTTTTTTTAACTTTGCCTATAAATAAGTTTAATGTTTTAATATTGAAGAAATAAATTTGAAAGGACCTCGATGGTCTAATAGCTAGTCTATAATGCTGCAAATCTTAGTTATGGGTGTTGAGCCACACAAAAAAGTTGTATTTTCACTCGAGAAACTATACACATAATTACACACATAACAGAACGGTAAATGGAAGCTGGTAGTGTTTACACTTACATGTCTCGTAAAGCATCTAAAGGGGTTTGCCTCTTGGTCAACAATAATCTACATTATAGACAAAATAGCAATCCCATTATCAATAAAATAAACACGATAATAATTAATTATAAATACAATTGTATTTTAATATAGTTATTGTAAACCATTTCGCTATTGTCCTCGGTAAGTGACACGACGCAATCGGTTAGTTTTGTCGCGAACTGTACCTAAGACTAAGCAATATCCACATCTACTTGAGTAGCAGATTCGCACCGTGTTTCACAAGTTTCTCTTTACTAAAGTTGGGAATTTAGTATCAAAGTTATAAGGATATCGTAACCGCGCATACATTCAGTAATACGGGGATGTAATAACCTGAAACTTTCATTATATTAATATACAAACTTTGTTTTATTGCTACAGAGTTCAGTCGGCGTCTTCGTTTCACCTGAGAAAATAGTAATACATATCAACTTCCTAGTATACTCCTTTCCTGCGTCTATACTTGTGTAATTATTATAAAATATTAGAGAACATTTGAAAATTAATAAAAAAAAAGTTATTCAGAATAATAAAAAAAAATAAAAGTTTTCCAGAACGATTTCGGCCTCGACGGCAAATCTCAAGAGAGATTAGCTGACTGCGCAGGACAAATTATAGCGCACAAACACTTGTGCACAAACACAGGTGCACTTGCTATTCCCTAACTCTCATAATCCGATGGAACGGCTATCCGTCACGACCGGAAAGGGTTCAGCTGCAAGACAAATGGCTTTACATGCCTTCCGAGGCACGGGAGTGTACACACTTCTAAATTTCAGACTCCGGGCTGCTTTTGAGAATTTTTGACAAAATGGGATTTGATCCCAGGTCCTCCGGGTCTGCGGCCTTACATTTAGCCTACTAGACCAACGAGGCAGTCAATTAAAAATGAAATTTGTTTCATTTTTAACTTCCTTTAATTTTTATTCTAAATCTGAGAATTAAAAAAACGTTATATTAAATCTATTGCAATGCTTATTTTTTTTTCAAAATATCCTTTTCAATTAACTTTCAATGCAACTATATATTTTGTATTAGTACTTGGTAATTAAGATGTATAAAATACTTAATTATATAATGGAAAGAGAAACATCAATCAACTTTATAATATACTACGTCCTTTGTGCCAATAACAACATCAAAAAGTGGCATAGTTACTTTTAAAAATACTTCCATGTGTACTGAAAAAAGCTATTAAATTTAACAGTTTATTTTGCGGTCGCTACGATAGCGATCAACAGTTTATTACAGCGGTATTATGCGCGTTTAAAAAAAAACAAACCGATAAAATCGGCAGAAGGCTTCTGGATTGGTCGTATGTAGATATCGCTTCATGTTTTAGAAAGAATTCGGTAGAGATCCGAACAAATCGGATTTGCGTTCAATTTTCTAGACTCTCAGAAGCTTTCCGAATTTAGCCGAGCAAAACTTGACCCAAATACAAAGCTAGGAAACTCCTAAATCCTGCGCCTTAAAACTTAGACTTTGAAGATTTAAACCTTCACTGATTCGATATTCACGGAATCTTGGTTTATGAAATACCATTACTTTGTTGGAATGGTATTTCAATACACATAAACTTTAGATTGGCGACGTCACTGTAACAAATTAAACTCCCTCGAAACGTAACATAAATTATTTATTCAATTGTAAATTCACGTAAATCCTTCTTACATTACAGTTCACATTTAAAGAAAAAGAAGGGTCATATATTATTAAAACTCGAGCGTTATTCGGGCAGGAAGGAAAGAGTCATGCAGGTGGGTCTTGTAGAAACGAGAGGCTGTAGTGAGGTAGGCTGCCTCCCGCTCACATTTGTCACCTCTACGGGCGACATTAACGTCTTCTATCACCCGACTCGCTCGTCCTAGCAAATATATTTAATTAAAATTACCACACGCCACCCTAGAGGGCTCGCATGTATGAGTATGGAGCCGGAGATAAAAGCGTGACTGAACTGAGGTCGAGTGCTAAAAGTTACCCTTTGTAGCAGAAATATCGTTTGTGACGCGACAATGCAGAAAATAAAAAATAAAAGTCAGTAGTTCGTGTTGAGTAAAAAGGTGAAGATTTTTTTTCAATGTTTCGGATAGCGAAAGTTTCTTAATAGAACATGGGGTTAAATCATAAAAAAAAACTAGCAACCCTTTCCGGCTTCGCACGGATAGAAAATGATCTACATAGATTGTTCATATTGAAGGACAACCTGCAAAGATAAAATCTTGTTTTTTTTGGGCAATTGCCTTCGCTAGTTTACCATTACTATGATATGGCTGAATAGTTTAGCAATGGTAAAAACATAAAAAACATTTATTTTTATTGAGAAGACAAGAAGATTACAAGATATGTACTTGACGTTTCTATATCAAGCGATTAGCGTTTTAAACTATAGAGTTGTTTTGTTTCACAAAATTTTCTTAAACATCTATGTCAATTGATATGTAATATATTTATTTTACATGATTTACAAAATGAAAATAATTTTGTATAACTATTTTACTAGCAGTACACCAATTTTCACCTTAATTTATAATATTACAAATTGCAATCACTCAAAATAATATTTGTCGACATATGCACGGATGCATCAATTAATTAGCCAACGTCATCTGCCAATTACGAGGTCAGCGTTATTAATTTTCAGTGTACCAGTGCCAAGACACAGGTGTACGCGATGAGTAATTGCCAAAACACACATTCAAATTAGTCATATTATTCATAACTGCCGCATTTATAGCGTGGCTAGCCTATAAAACTGCAGATCTCGAGATCCTGGGTTCAAATCCTTGGTCTCACCAGTAAAAAGATTTTTCAGTAAACAATCATTCTCAATAATAGAATGGAGTTTTGAAATTTGCAGTATTTTAAATATCTTGTTTCGGAAACTCGTATAACCATTGCTACTGCGCCTGTACCCATTCCGGGCATGTTTAATTTCTCTTCTTAACAGATTATGAGATTGAAAAACATTGGTTCTCTGTCGGATCACCACATTTGGGATCAATCCTTCAGAGAAACTCCAAGCATAACCCTCTCCATATCGCTAAGCCACTTTAAAATGTCTCGGCTCCGAAGATTTATTTCCAGATTCATCACCATCACCATATTCATCATCATATTCATGTTAACTAAAAATACTATTTAATTAAGAATAATGTCTACATCGAAATAATATTCTATATAGAGTTTGTTTTTGTTTTTTTATTTTCCCCGTCTTATCTAGATCGCTGACATAGCGATAATGCCACCTCTTGTTCAACTTCCTTGTCTTTATTTTATTTATTATTTCATTGCACAATAAACAATATTTGTATTCTAAAGTTAATTTTATTTGTTCAATTAAACTCAGTTCATTACACAGTCAGTCTTGTTACATAAATGGCGCAAACCACTCGACTCAACTGAGTCTCGGTCTAGGTCCGTCAGATGTCTGACTCTTTGAAAATACAGCTCCTGAATTAACTACGATACACATTTGGAAGCAATATTTATATGAGTATTATTAAAATACCGGGGTGAAATAGTTCCTTTTTACCGATTGCTTTTTTTATTGTTGAAAATAGGTCGAGTGGTAAACAGCCCGTAAATGTCCTTCATAGTTTGCAAAGGCCTTCTCTCTTGTGAAGCAATTGATTTAGAACTTATTCAACCGTGTTTATCACTGAAGGTTGATAGATAAATAAGTCCGAATTTCATCTGATACAAGCAGGATTCTGACAATGTTCTTCTTTAACTTGAAGTTCGAATTGAAATATAACCATAAATTCTACACGTTAAAATCAGAGGTACTCTTAAGACTTTTCAAATTTGCTTAAAAGTCAATTTTGTTTAATTTTAAACTGGACCGTTTTGATTCCATAAGAACAAGCTCAATTCAGTTGAACATGAAATATTAGAAAGTGATATGCGAATATGATATTACATTAACTGTAATACTTAAAAGATTAACGAATAAAATAATACTGTTGATAATGAAACAAATACATTTAAAAAACATTACAATAGACTTGAATTTAAAAAAAAAAACTCACTAGAAAATGTGCTAAAATCGCACCATACAAGGATGCATAAGTCAATGCTTAACTTGCAAACTATTAATTGAGTACACAAATCGACGTTAATGTACTAAAAATAAACCGTAAACAAACCAGCTACAACATGTGCAAAGAATGTTTTATGTTTATTCTACAATATAGTGTAAACTTACACTGTAAATAGTAATGTATATTAATAGTGTAATAATTTAAAGTCTACTAGTATTAATCTGAAACAAATATAACGGACACAATAGAGGGAAAATTATTAATCTCAGGCTAACTATATCGGTAATTGAACATGATACAATAAATATAATTTTGCTTATTTATTTTGTAATACTGCTGCCATGCATGCAATGCATCTCTAATTCTTGTGAAGAAAAACGTCGTGAAAATCAACATGTATCGAATGAAATTTTGCCATTTTTATATTCCGTAATCCGCACTGGTGCTCTAGTTAATATAAAAATAAATCTTATTAGTTTTTTTTTATTTACCTACTTTATTTATTCTCTTCTCAGTACCTCAAAGGCTTTGCTGGAAGAGCTCTCTTATTGGAATAACTCCGTCTTTGTACACTTTTTTGTTTTTGATTAAGTAAAAATTACTTCTTGTATAATCATTTGTGTGCAATAAAGATAGTTATAACAACAACAACGATGAAATGTTTATTTATTGTAATAAAGAGCAAAACGAATTGTAGAACATGATTGTATCTACACATGAAGCCAATTAGTAACTGTATACAGCTCAATTATAACAGCTTTTTAAAATGGTTTTCTTTCAAGTTGATATTAAACACAAAAAGACGCTTTAATATTATACTTTAATTTCTTTGTAACACGCTTTCTTTCCACTTAAATGAATGGGAAGCTCGATATAGTAGCAGGTTTACAAAATGCTACGATCAATTCGTATCTACGAACTAAATAGATTAGCTTTTAAAACCGAACTCTTGTTTCATACTAACTACTTACCTTCTTCAAGTCATTAAAAATTTGTTACCTACTTAACTTACTGCTTGAGTCATGATGAGCTTAATTTTAAATTCTACAAGTGCATTTAGAAATGTCTAGAAATAAAAAGCAACAAATCCAACCCTAAACTATTGAAAACTCTTCTCTAATGGACAAGTCTTGGAGCTTATTTCACCACGCATGTATGTTTGTGTTTAATATTATAATGCAACGATTATTATGGTTTTAATATATGTAAAAAAATTTATAACTCTAGCAGTTTTCACCATTTAATATTATCTTTATTTTGTATTTATACCTTAAGTTTGCTTGGATTAAATAACTCTTATCAATATGGTTGCCTTTTATATATCTTCCTTGTAAAAATTTAATAAAGAAAATAGAGATAGCTATAAATAGGCCATGGCAGGATACGGACACTAAATAAGTTTTTGTTGCATTCTTATATGCCCTTAATGTAAGCTGTTTTGGCTGTACTTATTTTACGATGATTTTGAGTTTTGTAAGAAATATAACATAGACGACGATAGGTACCGTTCTAAACGTGCTTGTGAACAGTTCATACTTCCAAAAAAAACAAATAAGTGTCAATAATAACTTTAATTTTATTAAATTATAACTTACAAGCGTTACACCCTTATGTTTAATAGCAATTAATAGGTAACGAATTCAAATAAAGTCGCGTGTTTAGTTTTTTATAAATACTAATATATATATATATACTATGTTGTTCCTATTGTTAATCTAAATAGCGATCGTTAACACTAATACCACAGGTCTATTACTTCGCCTAATGTGTTGACTCGTTGTTAATTGGTTAATGTATTATTTAGAAATGTTATATAATAAAGTTTCCGCTTATAAAGAGGCTGGCTGAATTTAGATTTCACTTTAAGAAGCCCGAGATGGTTCGGTGTTATTTTTTCATTATTTTTATATTTAAATTACAATTTCTTAACAGAGATGTGCGTCAGTGCCTTGGGTTATATTTTGTTTCTTAATTGTATATAATGTTTGTTCTGAATTAAAAATTACAAAAACTTAATACCTATCTATAATTATTAAATGTCGTACTCATGCACATACATCGACGACTATATTACAATTTAAAATAAATAAAAAACAACCTACGAACTGAGGGACGAGAGTGACATTGCTAACCTAACCAAGGACCATGGGTACTGCAGCCTTATAATCAAAGAGTATACTAATTACACTACCCTTTAGTGTATTGTAAATGATTCAGCAACAGCGCAGTGAGCGGCCTATAGCAATTTAGCTAAAACGTTCTTTAAAACATTTTGAACTTTGTATTTTTAATAGAGTACCCTTATAAAGGATGCATGTATGTAAAATGAATTTTAATAAGCGTTGTTGAAAAGATTAATTCCACTCCTTTGTTAAAAATAAAATATTTACTCTTGATGGAGGCTATGTTAACGTTTTTTTATAATAAAAAAATCTTGAAATATTACAATTATGTTATTTAAATATTGTGTATAATTAAAATCAGATTACACGTTGTAATTTTGCTAACTAAATAAAATGTACGTAAAATTACGTCAAAAGGGCTTAATGAACAATTCATTACGACATGTAAGCGTTACGGTTGGTTTAGTATAATATATTTTTTGAATTTAGTATTATTAATAACATAATGGCTAGCAAAACACGATGCTTAGCTAATTGCCTAAAACAAAACGTTTCAAAAACAAAACAAAATGTTAATGATTGTCGTAATAATAAATAATAAGGACGTTCAATTTAGTTTACTGGTGGTAGAGCTTTGTGCAAGCTTGTCTGGGTGGGTACCACCCACTTATCAGATATTCTACCGCAAAACAGCAGTACTTGGTATTGTTGTGTTCCGGTTTGAAGGGTGAGTGAGCCAGTATAATTACAGGCACATAACATCTTAGTTCCCAAGGTTGGTGGCGCATTAGTGATGTAAGCGATGGTTCACATTTCTTACAATGCCAATGTCTATAAGTAAAAAATGGCTGACTTCGACTAATTTTAGTTAGAGTAAAAATCAATAATAAAAATAAAATATTTTAACTGTATTGAATGTTAAATATTTAATACAATATAAAAATATAAATAATATAGTATAATTATATTTGGAAAATATTACCTAAATGAAAGTAAAAGTGGTTAAAATTATCAGCTTGTATGCGCAGGTTTTGAAACAACGAACGGGAGTTGCTACGCTGAGGTCTTGACTGAAAGTATAAGGTCGATGACACACCCGCCAAATTGTTTATAAAAATAACAGGACTATACATTTAAAATAACTAATACCATGTCTAAGAAACTACTATTTAAATCTTTTTAACTCAATAAATATTGAAATTTTATTTATAAAATAATTATATATAACCATTATTCATCAATATATTTTATATGCATAGGAGATGTTATTGAGGCTAGTTAGGGTTCATGTGCAAAAAATATAAATTAATAATAATTTAATTAAATTATTCAGAAAAAATATCATAATTTTATCCTTACAACGCAGACCTGTATCGAAATTACCGTTTTAGGCCGAGGCCGAGGCCGAGGCCGGGCAGGATCATCTGACGTCGCTCGTTACGTCACAACCGCGCCCCCGCCCCACCCGCACGTGCGTCACTGCCTCCCTTCACGCAAATTGTTCGCCAAAAACAACATCGATTTAATACTCCACCAATGAATGTAAGCTAAATTTATTTTTGCCTGCCAACCGAAATCTATGGTCGTTATTAAAAAAACACTGATTTGTTTATAATCTGGTAGACGGAAATGGCTGTTTCACTTGGCATCCTATTCCGTTGTTTACAGGTAAACTTTAAAACGAGATCTTTAAAGTAAATATTATAGCGATATATCTTCGATTTGATTTGTACAAATGTCGTCAATACGTGAGTTCGCACGTATTCGTTCTCAAGTAACTTTAACTACTAAGACAAACTTTTTAAACTGAATTGTACTTATAACCATTTAACGAGCTACTACAAATATTAATAGAGTCTATATGATTTTGCTTCGCGGTATCTAATGAAACATATATTTTTATTAATTAAGAGTTAAAGTTTTATTAGTGTAAAATAAATTTTATTTATATCCTATCTTATAAATCATTTTTTAATCTATCACCTTAAATTGCTATTTGTTTCTGTAATTTAATCTTTTAGTACATAAAAAGAAAAATAAAATATGTAATATGTTACAGTGAACTAGTTAATATAACTTTTTAAAATCTCTTTGTTGCCGTCATCTGGGCTCTATGACGTAATCAATAGATATCGCAACTCAGCACTATCTCTTGAGCCGTCTCGAACGACGAGCTTCTATAAGTACTTAACGTTAAGCTTCATGTTACTTTTATAATTTATCTAATACAAACAATATATCATATCATTACATTGAACCAAAATATGGTTAAATATTGTTTATAGTAATTTGACGTTTTGCTGAAAATAGATCAGGTGTTCTGCGAAATAATGATTTCACGTCAGTAAGCTGCGTGCAAAACGACAAGCTTTGAGGCGACCGGAAATTTTCACAGATTCCATTTATTCTAGAAAATTGACAACACAGCATGTTTTATTTGTATATAGTATGTATAAATAAAAATAACTAAAATTGTTGTGAAATTAAATGTAAGATTTTGATTATTTATTACATATTTTATCAAGATTAAATGTATGGAAATATACAGGAATTTGTAAATTTATCTAAATCGGTATTGTGAAAAGGTTCGACTCAAGGTGTCTTATTTTGAATACATATATCGATAGTTTTCTCAAAAACAACGATGTTTTTTTATTTTTTATACATTTTTGTGTTTCGTATATAATATTTTATTTATCTATTGTTATTGTTTATTAAATATAACTGCAACTGGAATGTTGGTAGCATTTAAGTATGTCAGTTAAACTGAAAAATCTCGACTCGACAAAATGCGCTTTGAAAATGTTTTTCATCCGATGCTTTTGTACGTTAGAAACCGATTTCAACGTCATATCTGACGTATCCAATAAGCTATGAAAGGAAAGGCAAATGTTCGTCGGATTGACTTCTTTCGCATTGCTTTATCTTCAAAATGAAAATTCGATCTAAATTGAGCCGAAGCTGGTTGGAACGGGCTCTATGCTCATATTTGCTCACGTCCGTGCCGCACTGTGAATGTATGGGATACGGGCCAAGTTATATCACTCAAGCTTCTAAAAGAAAACGTGAGTACGTTTCTTTGAGTCTTACCTTGTCATAAACGTTAAAGATCGATTTGTCAAGTTATGTTACTATATTTAAAGTGTATACTCGTTTCTTACTAATATGATAAATAGAAAAATGATGTTCGTCTGTATATCGTTCATTCGTGTAATAAACACTAATTCGATTTCAGTACCCTTCACATCATGAAAATGTATATTTGCGGAATAGTTACCTAGTATGATTATAAGTTGTTTGAGGCGAGATGCGATTCAAGGGGTAGAACAAGTATATCCGAATCGAAGGTCATGGATTTTTAATATTTAATCTCGTGCTTGGCGATGAAGGAAAACATCGTGACGAAACCTGCATTTTAAAAATTAAAGTCCATCACATGTATCAATCAAACTTCAGTGGAGTACCGCGTACAGAAATAATCCATCTTTTCTTACTATAAGAGGGTAAAACAAAAAAAATCAAGTTGCTGCAACTTTATTTTTTGTAAGTAATCATAGATAAAAATATCCGCTCGGGCGTTATGAAGGCAAATTAATTCAGATAAGTGATTACAAGATCAATTTATCATTCGAAAGCTTATAATTAATATAAGTTAAGTGAATTTGTTGCCAAAAATAGTTGTGAATAATATTGGAATATTTTTTTCAACGTACCCAGGAACTAAATGATGACGAGACTTTATTGGACAACTACGTCGTTAATAATTTAAGCTCTTCGTTTTTTAAACCGCGAAACGTATTTCTTAAGATTAAATACGTGTTACGTATTTCCTGTGTCACGAATCAAACTAAAACGATAGAAAAGCAGAATGGTTTCAACAAGTAACTCGTATAGGTTTCCGTACCTACATAATATATTCTACGTACTTTGAGCACACACATTTGATACATCGGATCAAAACGATATTCTGAATTCAACATTGTAACAACAAGTCGCATATTTTTGTTTCGCATCGATTTGATCACAAACATTTCAAAGCACATGTTAAACAAGTGTACACGTTGCTTTATTTTTATGTTGTCTTTATAAACATTCTTCTTTGTTCCGTATAAAATAGGTGCATTATGCACGCTTTCGCTTCGTTGTGTAAACTACGAGTTGCGGAAAAGAAAAATCTTAAATTCTGGTACTCTGAATACATTGTTATGGTAACGTCATTGCAGATGCTCCCGCTATGTTTCTCGTTACAGTATTTCGTGATAAGTATTTTCAAATATTTCGTTTTTCTGCGATTTTTTTTCTAGCAAATTATAGTCGTAACACGTTTGTTTATGATTACAAATACTGTATTTTATTAGATCTGTGCGCACTTTTATAGCGGTGAGTTTTAGATTAAAAACAAAAAAAATGGTGTTTTTTCGTTTAACTTTAGTCTTATAAAATAAGATATTTTGATATCTTTATACAACTGCACGTTATTGTTGATCATACTCAAAGCGATTCGAGTACGTGCATACACCTACGTGAGCAATTTCAAGCGGAGAATCAGAAGAAACAAGGAGCGCTTAATAATGGTAAAAGCTATATTTAAACACGCAATCTTTGATAAGTTTCATGAAAAGTAATAGCTGAGCATATAACAGAAATTATATTTCATTTCCTGCTTTTGATTGAAGCTTTAACGTTTTTTCCACAAAAAACGACTTCCGTAGCGACTTTTATGTACCTCTTGTGTAATAGGAAGCCGATTAGGTTCGGAGCACTAGGAGATCCGAGTCAAACTTGGATAAACAATACTGAATTTATATGTGCTTAATTTGAGATTATAATCCATTTCGTGATCGATAGTAAAGGGATATCGTAAGGGAACCTGTTCGCGTCGGTAATTCTGCCACATGTGAATCACATGCGTTGGAATAGCCTGGTGAAATTAGCACTAAACTATCTCCTTAAAATGACGGGAGGCGTAACCAACAGGTTATTTACAGGGCGTTACTTTACTTTTATAAAAATAGTAACCAAGGCATTTTATCATTTACAATTTTATTCTTTATATTTTTTAGGAAAGTAGACGAGCAAATGGATTTGAAATGTATTGGAAATTAAATTCTATTTAATTATACTTACACTTATTCATGTAATAAAAATTTGTTTTCATGCAATTTTGTACACATTAATAAGTGAGTCAGAAGCTCGCATGATGTGCATATATCCCAATTAATAAAAGTGTCTGCCAGATAACTACAATAATAGCGCCAAACAACTCTCGCCTTTATGCGTTGTTTTACGAGTTTCTAAATTTTTAATGGATCATAAAATTTCATACATAAGCAATGTAAATCTTGTTAAAAATTAAAACAGTTTCAAAGATAAAATAAAATGTGATAAAAATTGCATTTTATATTAAAAGGTATTTTTATGTGTACTACAAAACTGCTTGAAGTTGGAGTCAGGCCCAAAAAATTACAACAATTTTTAATTTAGCAATATAAATAACCATATTTTTAATAACGAATATATAAGTACTTAACTTACAAATCAAATTATTGTATAATACCGAAAGATTCTGAGAATAAGCCTATCTATCGTAATCGATTTATAAACATACAAAACATACGAACGATTTACGCTTTATTTTTTTTTTATTTAGATTGTTAATTTATAGTCATAAATATGTTTTAAGAACACAAGCAAATATGCAAGTGATCATTGTATTTATTATTGTAAAGAATTTGTAACAATTAAAAATTGTGCAATAAAGAGAGGCGCTACTAAAAGGTAACTTAATTTAAAACTAGATTTTACCTGGGACTGAAAATTATTTTCTTATAAACTTTGCTTATCGACTGTTTAGTTAAATAATACAGCAGCACTTGATATTGTTGTGTTCCGGTTTGATGGTGAGTAAGCCAGTGTAATTACAGGAAAAAGGGACATAACATCTTAGTTCCCAAAGTTGGTGGCGCATTGGCGCAATGAAAGCGATAGTCAACTTTTCTTACGATGCCAATGTTAATGAGCGTTGGTGACCACTTACCATCAGGTGGCCCATACGCTCGTCAGCCTACCTACTCAAATAATATACTATTTTTGTCATTATTGTTTTGACATTCGAAAGAAGAATACACAGATTGTTGTGTTATTGCTTCTAAACAGTTTTTAAGTAAGTCCATTTATATTTATGACATGATTTAAGTATCAATGTGAACATCGAATGTCATTTATCAGCTTTACCGTGTTCTGTTGATTTCTCGGTCGTCAATGTTCGCAATTGCATCCACGATCGAATTGCCAGCATTTACTAGCGATTAAATTGTCGACACGATGTCATACTTCGACAATATCGCTTTGACAGTACGAGCGATTGGAATAATGTTTATGAGGTATCTGTAAATTTTGTTCTGTATTTAAAAATATGAATCATCTATTCGTGTCTATTCGTTTTGTCGCTTATCTGTATATTTAATAAGTATGTATGTGGAGTAAGCTCCAAAACTTCTCCTCAAAACGGGAGAGGAGGCCTTTAGCCCAGCAGTGGGATATTCACAGGCTGTTACGGAGTCTATGTAAAATGTTTTAGATAAGATGTCTTTGTTGAGATATATTATATTTCTTTCAGATTATTCATAAATGGAATTATTAGATATTTATAACATATCATATAGGTAACATAATTTGTTTAATAGTAACTATATATTTCAAAGACATTAGATATTTGTTAATTAAAAGAAAATTAGAAAATGCCAATTTTTATGTTTAATTTACTTTCGGAAAATAACATTCGCTAGACATCCGCCAATGAAAAATATTTTTTTAAAAAACAATACAATTTATCGAAGATTATATAAACTATAACCGTCTCATTGTTTACTTCAATTTAGCATATTCGATGTTAATTCTAGCAATTAATCAAATGACAGTATTGCTAAATGACGAACATTTGTTCTAGTTAGCACCAGGTGACTTCTCTGAAATCAATATTAGCAATCGAATTCTATCAGAATTACTGTAGCTTACCGACGATTAATGACGATAATTTAGCGCAGCGGTCACTGCAACTACCTAAGGTCGTTAGATCATTCCCTCAATTCTCGTCTGAGTTAAATATATTGCACTTGTCTTTTGTGTATCCCCAGACTCTAAATTTTACCTCGTACGACAAAGCTGTAATCGATGCAATTAATAGCATTCACATACATTGCCTAATGATTTTCAATGGTGAAGTCTTGAATGCAATAAATTCGGCTCTCAGTTCACGTCTAACAAGATCAATCCTGGTTCTTGAGCAATTATATTCCGGTCAAAACGAAAACGATTCCTATATGGATCAATAATGATTTGGAGATCTCTTCATTATTATTATATAATAATTATAATTATACATATTGATTATAAGTATCCTGTAGTACCTGGTATATGAGAAACTTATTAAATTTAAGCAGCAGAAGTTTGGAAGTTGGCTGTAAGCTACTAGGCGCCGAAAAGCACGCTAAGCCGCTGGTTCCAAGTTTTTCCTTTCAAGTCGATCAATCCATTAGGATTATGAAAGTGCACGTGTGTTTTTTTATCCATATGTGCATTATAAAATGGAAAGTCACCGATGAAAATGACCGCTGTGACTGAAATTAGTCAGGAGTATATATTATCGTAGGTAGTGATATAAACACCATATTAAAATTGAGCATTGTACATAGTATTTTATTTTAATTTCGTTTTGCTCGTAATACTTCAATGAAGATTATGTCTTTGAAAGATGTCCTTGTCTCTATCCATTTTTATTATTTTCATCAAATTTCAGTTTATGTCAGAGCAACTTTATCATTAGAAGACTAATGAGTGCAGTTATATGGTCACAGCAGCTAGGTAAATATGGATACCACAGTTATTTAAGTTATTTAAATTAAGAACATGAAAATTAAGTGGTTGTTGTAGTTTGAACCTACGATCATCGGTTAAGATTCACGCGTTCTTACCACTGGGCCATCTCGTCTATATATATAATTTGACATGTGTATTTAAAATCCAGCTGTATTCCTGGTAATGGTAAGCTAGACTCCTACGGTTAAAGTTCACATTTTGTACTTGACCAAATAAAATAATATGACAAAAATATTATTAGAATTATGTTTATGGAAACCCTGAAAATGTTAAAACAATGGGCGTTGAGGATTTTGTTTGTACAACGTTAAGTGTTTTCTTGCTGATCTGTTTACTAGTACAAGACGTAAATAAGTCGATTTTATTGAAAAATAACTATTTACTATTCAGATAAATTATTTTTTTATCCTACGTCATTAAATTCACAAGCAATTCACGTATTTAATATATACCTAAATTTATTTCGTTTACCTCGGAAACTTGGCTTGTTTCGAATTTTGTATTTATGTGTTTCCTAAAAAAAGCAATTTGTCATTAATTATTTAAGCCGTGCGAGGCTTGGTCACCTAGATACTTATAATTAATAAGAATCTATATTTAAAAATGCAATTATTTAATGACTCATAATTTTACAAATTTAATACGAACACATACATATACAAGAACATACTTTTTACGTATTTTAATTGCAATTTCCCAAACATATGCTAGGTTATAACAAAGTAAAATAAATATAGGTTTAATTAAATACACTATCAAAGTAAATTTAAATAACATGGTTCCAAACGAACTGGTTTTTATTTTACTAAGTAATAAGACTACATGACTAATCACTTCTTTAAATCTACTAAATAACATTATAAAACTGATTGACTGACATACAATGCACAACCTAAGCTTGTGAGTCTAGGAGAGTGAAATTTAGCAATATAATTACTAATTGGTGTTTAACTGTTTTAAGGCTTTTGTTTATGAATAAAATAGTTATATCAACATATAATTATTCTCTTCTTCCACTTAGGAAAGCGGAGGAGGAGAATAATTATTTGTTAGAAATTATATGATGATACATCACATAGTTTTTGATGCAAGAATTATGAAAATGAATGTTTATACTTCTGTTTATAAATAAAAGTATTTTAAGAAATTCACCCGATTAAATAGAAGTTGAAATTTCGTATGGAAGTTAATAATTTTCGTAGTTAGAAATCTGGAATCGTGGTATATTTACAAGTCCGTCTTTATTTAGATAAAGTTACTTCACATAAATAATTACGCGAAACTATATATCGACATATCGACGATCCATCAGAACAGAGGGTAAATACAAAATCGGTTTTTTAAAAACTTTCGAGAATAGTCTGAACTTTTAGGAATTCTTTTTTTTTCTTTCAGGAATCACCTGAAATGTTGCCGAAAACGGCTGTCTAAGATAAATAAACTTCGATTATGTTTGACCGATTTCCCTGAAAGTTAGCACATATATGTATACAACTAATCCTTCTTGGAGATGGTTTATATTCTATCCACTTTGCTGTAACTCGCGGCTAGATGGCGCAGCATATTATCTTAAAAGCCGTTTAATAGACCGTCCTGATAATTGGAATATATATACACAACTAGTACGTCTGCAGGATTATGCTAGTCTCACATACTTGTAACATAAGAAAAAATAAATAAGTCAATAATGGTGGCAAATATCATCTAAAGAATTACAGTACATTTCGTACGTCAAATAAAATCATTAGTAAATTTAAACGAATGTTATAAAAGCTATATCGAGACATTCTAACTTATAATAGTTAATAAGACGTAATAACCGCTCGTGACATATGTAAACAGTGACAAAATTAATATAATTAACATTCGCGAAGGCCACGGCAAATGTCGCGACAGTTGGAGTGACGCCAGAGTATTAATAGAGTACTTTAATATTAATGTGATACACGAGACAATCGAGGAAGCGACGCTGTTTACGTTATATAAAACGAATACCATTGAAATTATTGAAAAGCTTAATTGCATAGTTCGAACGAATTTAATTCGTGGCAGCAAGCTTGATAAAAAAAACTTTTGGCCTGTAACTTTTATTACCTGACAATTTATTCATTGTGATTAAAAGGGATTTCATCTGAAGTTAAAGGAATTTAGCGTGTCATTGTTGAAATATGATGGAATTTTATATTTTATGGACATACATATATTGTATGTTCAACCTGAAAACCTCGACTTGTGCAAAAGTGACCACTTTGGCGGTTTTAAGCCATTAAGCAGTGTTGATATTATCTAGACTTAGGAGTGATTGAGCTAAGACGAAAACGTGCGAGATGGGGAACGAGATTTTACGTAATTAGCTCATTCGCTTAACCCGTTAGACTGACTTTTGTTCAAAGTTTTTTATTTTATTTTCAAATTCAAGTCATAAAATCCATAACTGTACGTGACAATTAATTGACAATTAATTTCGATTATGAGACATCACGTCACACAATAAAAAATCTTAACTCACATTTCAATTTAAATTCATTCATCTCATTACATGCTTACATGTAAAAACAAACTCATAGTTCACTGCAGAACACGATCGTGAAATGTCAGAAAGTCATAAGCGACTAACTATTGTCTATAACAATTATCACATTTCAAAAGTTTGTTTAGGATATACGCGTCAATATAGCGTATCACCGCTTTCAACATTTAACGAGTGACATACGAAGTGAGTTCTTAAAGAATAGCGCTGCTGGTATGAATGGATTGCGTTCTGCGTCCTGTACTTTACTTTAAAACCAGTCTTTAAATGTTTTTAGCTAGCGTGAACAAGTCTGATTCTTGACAAAAAATCTACTTTAGTCATAAAAACTACAATTATTAAATAAAATAAAATAAATATTTATTCAGCTTGCATAACACATGAACAAGAGTAAAAAGGACACTGTAAGATCTACGAAATAAAGCTAAACATAATATTATCAGCTATAATAAATAGCAGAAAACTGTAAATTATATATTTTTACTCTCTATTCAATAGTAAAATGTAGTATTTTTAGTAGATGGTTAAATAATTATAAGAGAATATACCGAAGCTTTTCAAAGGTCACACAAATATTTTCGATGGGTTCATTCTGTTCACAGAATTTCAGTTAAATTTACGTATATTATATATTCTTATATAAATAGTTTATAAGCTACTTACATATAGTATGCGTCATTTATGATAAAACAATATTTTTCTTACAAAAAATGGCTGAATTATCTGTTAAAGTATTTAGACTTTATGTTCGTGAGCTTCGGTTACTTGTATCTTTTATATTGATCAGTTGTAGTATTTTTTTTTCATTAATAAGAAGAACGATGCCTGGCGCTTTACTTATTTGTAGCACCAATATAAAATGTATCAAAATAAATGCACTAATTATCGATTATATAATTAGATAAGTTATTAAATGACTTTGAAATAATGTATGCATAAGAAATATTTGATAAGGTAAGTAATTAAGTTCCAAGTTAAAGTGGGTTAATAAGTTTAATTAAGTTTTAGTTTGAGTCAGTTATTGTAAATTAATTTACAAGATTTTTTTCTGGATTTCAAAATATAACTGCTTTGTACAAAAAACCAACAACGAAACGGCGTAATTATAAAGTTTATTTATGTTTACGATCTCTAATACTAATTATAGTATAAAAGAAATTCAGAAAACAAAGTTTACTTACCTTTATAACATCGTTGTATATTGTTTTTTCTTGTTCAAGAAATACACTTTTCTGCTCTGACCGATATCTATTCTCAGATAAACGTTTAATACCGCACTTATAAAAAATACACTTGTGTCAATTTGATGAATATTGTGTGATATACTGGCGAGGCACTTGAACGAGAATTATGTACGAATTAATAGCACTTGTTTAGCACTAATATTAATAATGTTAAGTCTTAATGCGATCAGTTCTCTCTTGACATCTACGCCTTTGAAGCATTTGGCATCTGTAACAATATAAATCTTTGTTATAATTATATTTGTATATGTTTTATATTCACTTCACTTGTATTATAGCATTGTGAGAATGTATCCAAATAGAGTATGGCTGTTTAATGCTTGGAGAATAACTTCGAATGTGTACTGTCGAGTTTAATGATGTAGCCAGGAGATGGATAGTTGAACTCTGGAATGACTACTATCAAAACCAAGTATGAGCTCATTTGGTTTGTTTTGACGAATACATTGTCTTAAAAGCGTATTTTTTTAACAATAATCAATATTTTCTAATACGAATTACGTTATTAAAAGTATATAAAGTATAAATTCCAAAGTAAAATAAGATATATACGGACAATAACATAAATAAGAAAGAGACCATGAACTTTTGAAACGTTATTAAAATCCGCTACGCCGCATGGCATGGAAAAAACAGATAATAATTCGCGAAAAGGAATCTAATTATGGCAGTGACTGCTCACCCTCGAACCGAAATTTAACATTTTATACCCAGTATCCTGATTCTATTTATTTTTTCTTAATAGTATCGGAAATCAATAAGGATTCTCTATTTTAACGCTGAACACGCTCCCGTAAAGATGCGGACGTGATGATGGCAATTTCATCTAAAATATATAATGAGATTCACGATAATACCCTCGATATTCAGCAACAATTACAAAATAAACAGTTTTCAATTGAGATTTACAAATGGATCTCAAAAATCATGTAATAGAACAGACTGCATTTGGTATAAAACAAACATCGTGGTAAGCGCGACATAATAGATACTGGCTGTACTTAGCGGCTTTACCTATCTAATTCGTATTAAACATGGAATACGTCCACGTTTCGGCACCGTATGTCATGGCAGGTAAGACGCATTGGTTGAAGACTTTCGTCTTCAAACGTTGCGGTATAGACGACTTGAGGACTTGACGAAGGTTGCCAAACGCTGCCCATCCCAAGCGAATTCTTCGATCGGCTTCCTTCTCGAAGTAGTTGCAAATAATTTTAATAAATAAAGCAGTTAATTTAAATTCACATATATATAATATCACATTTTTATGAATATAGATAAACTAGTTGTTTTGTAGCTTAAGTGGCTGGTTTTTTTTTCAAATATGATTTATGAAAATGCGTGTTTTTGTAACGTACTAGAGTCGACCATCTCAACCCTTGGGTGTCGTAACACACGCCGACTAAGGGATTTTTTGTGTTAAGCGCATTTGTCAACACCATTGACACTTTGTATCTCAACAACCCTTATGGTGGCGAGCACAAGCAAAACCATTCCACTTTCGTCAGGGAAATAATCAACAAAATAGAATTTTTGAAAATATTTACCATATCATGTGTTCATTTAATATTGTGCTAAGCAACGTGCAGAATCAATAATCTCGATTAAATCAATAATTCAGTGATAAATATATATTAGGCTAATTATAGAATTCCTTTTACTATGAAAAATTAAGTAATTACATTTACAGTCTTTTTATTATAATAAACAGATACATTTAGTGTCCAAATAAAAATAAACTATTAAGGATAAAATAACGGTGATCAACCGACCACTATTATACAGCGTTTTTAATTTTTTGTAGATATACATATATATATACATATATATATATATATATATATATATATATATATATATATATATATATATATATATATATATATATGAGTGTTCATATTGTTATATCAGTTTTGTTTCCGATATACCTCATGATTTTTTAACTCGAAAATATCACAAGAAAAACTCATACTCGCTCCTTGTCTTCTATCTACTAGGCCATCTTGGCTCCTTTCGTTGGAAACAAATATATCTTAGAGCATCGTTACTCAAACTGGATGTCACGAACCCCAGGGGAATCGCAGACAGGTATAAGAGGGGTCGCAATGTATCTAAAATAATAAGAACCGTACTTGGAAATCAAACTTTAATCTTGTCAGACAATAACAATATACATAGAAAAAAAATGTTTCTGCAACGCAAGTTTATTTGTGACGAGGGGGATGATCTTATAAGCATAAGTTCCCTCTAACATTTTTCAATTCGTTTGGAAAGGTTAAGCGATCGTTCCTGACTATTACTAAAAATGGGTCATTAACCCGAGATAGGATAGTAAGATTATTTCAAACGGATATATTATGATTTAATATAATAGAGCATACTTAGGCTAGTAATGATACGAAAAAATAATATAATTATAAAATTGGTCTTTCTTTTCCTTTTATTATGCAAAAAAAAAATTGTGTAAAAAAATGTATTAACTTTTTTTTATTTCAGACTACCTCCTACCAAATTATTTAAATATTTTATACACATAATTCAAATAGGTATTGTGTGATAAAATAGCAGATTTAAAAGCATTTTCGTCACAAATTGAATTGGACACCAATTTTGCTATTTATTATTACAGTTAGAATTATTAAAAAATTAAGATAACAACATTATGAAACCACGACCATTCCATATTGTATCGCACTTGCAGTATCTGGGCGAAAAATTAACCATCCCTCCTGTCACCAGTGAAGCCATGGTGTAATGTCTTTTAGAAATGCCTTTGCACTATCACTAAGGTATTCAAATATCCAAATATTCCAATTTCAAGTATCCAAGTATTTCAACTACGAAACTTATACTAAAAATTTAAAGAAAAATTGCATATTTCATGCGATTCATCTTATTACTCTTATAAATACTCAATTACCGTTATTTTAGGTTTTATTACCAACAAGTAATAGCTTACTATATTGGATCAGTGGAAACGTTTAGCGTGGGATTACTTTGAGTTAATAAAATATTTGTTTTATATTTATTGAAAGTCCCTTATTCGGACCCTGTACCCTTGTGTACCCTTGTGCAGTCCGAATGATTTGCTTACACTTTTTTTATTACTTTATACATAATTGCACATCATGTAATTTAACAGATTACATTAAAATAATCAGATATGAAAAAATATAAATAGTCTAATCGTTCAAAGCGATATCTTACAACAACCTTTGAAAAGAAGTTTGTCAAGAGAATTTACGTTAGTTATAAAATTAGAATTAGCAAGCTGAAGTGGCAGTGGGCAAGTCACACATACAGAACCGATGGCCAGTGGAGTAGATTGTTTCTTTAGTAGAGGTCGCGTGTCGACAAATTCAGTGTAGGGCGCCCTGTAGCTTAATGGTACGATGATATTCTAGCAGCGGGCAGGGATTGAAGAAGATCTGAAGATCAAGCTCAGTTTCGTATCATGAGAGAAACCTTTGTACAGCAATGGACTGACACAAGCTAATGATGATGATACAATGATTACGGGTGGACTGTTGAAGAGATTCGTTGCTATCATTAATATCGAAGCCGTGATAAAAAACGAAGGTCAAAAATGCTTTATTTGGAAAATAATACCATGTACCTAATGAATGACGGTTAAGAGAAAAATCGCGAGGAAACCTGCATGTGTCTTTGATGATGTTTCATTGAAATTCTGCCACATGTGTATTCCACCAACCCGCATTGGAGCAGTGTGGTGGAATAAACTCCAAACTTTTTTCTCAAAAAGGGAAAGGAAGCCTTAGCCCAGCAGTGAAACATTCACAGGCACATGTTACTTTACCTAATGAATGTAACTCGACATAGTAAAGCTTATAAACCCTTTTCGATTATGATTAAGTTAAAATTATTGTATGTTGCGATGTGTATGTTTTTTGTAATCTAGGGTAAGTCATAGTTGTATTACTAATTATAGTTCGGAAAAGGATCAATCAGGACCTGAGAAAAACCGGCGAAAGTAGCTCAACCAGCTTTTTGTTCGACATGATCGTTTATCATTTTTAATATATGAAATTATGAAACTTAAATGTGTGACACATTTCTTTTGAGAAACAAAATATACAATATATATAAATGACCAAACGATAAGAGAATAAAGTAGCAGACACTTTAAGCCATAAATTTACTATTTCATTATGTATGTATGTATTTGCGTTTAAACTTCTGTACACAATATTCAGCAGACAGACAATAAATTCATGAAAGTATCTTAATTAAATTTGGTAAAGCTAATTCGTGAACATGTGCAATGTAACACGTCATATTTTATTTAACAACGAAGGTTACAATTTTTTATCCATTACCTATATAAGTATGTATTTACAAAAGAAAAGTAGTATATGTAGAATATCAGTTGTCTGGTTTCCACAGTACAAGCTCTGCTTAATTCGCGATCAGATGGCCGTGTGTAAATAATGTCCCAGGATAATATTATTAGTACTGCAATATTTAAATACTTGTGTAAGACAGAACGTAATTTTATATTTTCTTTATGTTATAGGTAAAATATTTCATATATATATGTCATGAAGAAATAATACATAGAGCGTATGAATAATATAAAATAATTTAATTCTAATAATTTATATACATTTTAACTCAAAATTCGTAAAATTTAGGTTGGCTTTAAAAACGAATAACCTTTTGAACACATAAAATATGAATTATATTGTGGGCCGCTAAGGAAATAAAAATGGAAAATATAATACCTAAATAAAAAACAAGGTTTTCTTAAAAGACACTCATAGCATTGTTACTAATATGAGGTGTCATTAGCTTAAAGGCAACATATTTATGTACAAAGCTACGATGTTTTAATTATATTATTAACTGCCACTAGAAAATCTGTGTATACCTCCCTTCGTTAAAAAACTTACTCACTCCCGACAGGGGCGCTACTCTCCAAATAACTGGCTAATCATCAATTTTAATAATATCTACAAAATGCTCAATAATATGATTAACAATAAGAAAGTGTCAAACGAAGCTCTTATAATTGATATTTTTAATGACAATTTGATTCAGTTCCGTAGAAAAATATCTTTTTTTTTTCCTCAATAATAATGTATAAAAATAATGTATAAATTTTTGTTTTTAACATCTTTTTCTTTATGTATAAATGTACCCCTTACTTTTGTTTGCTTTTAATCAAATAATTAATATTCAAAAATTTTAAATGTTCTCAGATATTTATATTTTATTCATTTTATACCAATCAAGTGGTAATTTTATAATAATTTAATTGTTAAAATCTTTTCGATTTGTTATAAATATTTTGATTTTTAAAATTATAATTTTTTTGTTAACTCGAAATGTTGATATATTTTGCAACACCTATAATTTAGGAGACACTATTTGTATAACGTCAAGTTTAAAGACTCAATTGTATTTATTAGTGTACTTCTTGTTGGTGTTGATATTAAAATAAATAAATAAACTTAACAAAATAAAATAAAATGCTTTTCTAATTTTAAAACTTTTAGATATTAATTAGGTTACTTAGATCGAGTGAATTAAGATTAGCTCGATAATCATCAATAGGCTAACCGAGGCGACGTCGGCAAGCCAGTAGCCAAGAGTTCTAACTAGCTCAGAAAGCCTAGAGAGCAATTAGGCGGAAAGAGGAAATTGCATCTCTTGGGGATAACTCACAAATTGCCCCAAACGTCAGCGAGATTCCAGCTGAAAAGACAATTTGCAGTTCCTATTAGTTTTCCGGGTCCCAAAGTTCAGAAATGTTATGACTTGTACGCTAAAGCCAGATGTAAATGGTTATGCCTTTTTCTTAGTTCTTTAGCGCAGTTACGTCGAGTTAACTTACTTCAAACGTGTTTTCGCGGTCGCTTTGGTAAACTGTAATTGGAAAATTGAACCAATATATATATTCAAATCCAACGAACGTTTACTCCAAATACATAACCAAACTAAACCTTCGTGTGAAAAGCCCATTTTGAAGTTTACGCGACCACGGCGTTGAAGACTGTTGTAACTGTAACTAAACAAAGGCAACACGGAAATTACGCAAGTCTAAAATGTGAAGGAAATATCAGATTGTTTGTTTTAGTTGAACTAATAAAACACACAATCACCGGTGGAGTAACGTTTTATGAGAATTAGTGGGTCTCTGGTGCCAGGCTTGCCTCGGCACAGGGAGGTGTTTTCATTGAAACAATTCCTATATAAGTGGATAAAAATGTCATCGAATGATATACGAGTTTCAATTGTTATTTCGAACAAAAGCTGGAAAATATATGGATTAAATTTTTTAACCGCGATTTGTATGAGCCTACAAAATAATAAAATTATTTCACTTTAAGCTGTTTTGTGGATTATAAATAACTTAACAATTTATTTATCTTCGACGTATAAATAATCGTTCTGATCTTACTACATAAGAGAGGAACAATTTAAGTTCAGTTTTTTTTTTGTTATTTATATTACATTTTAGTATGTATTTCTAAGCACCTTCATAATAATAATATATAATAATAATATATTATTTAAATTTTATCAAAAATAGTAATCTGTATAATTGAAAGCTGAAACACTGAAAACACGAGAAAAAAAACATTATTATATAATCATTTTTAATTATTTTCATTAAACAAATGTATGGCCCAATGTATCGAATACTACGCAAGAGCAACTCCGATAGCTAACTTCCATAATTTTGAACACAATAAATATATTTCCATCACAGGACCGAATGCACTCATTCACTATTTACAAAACTTAAATTTAAATAATAGCCAGTTTGTTAAAATTATAAAGCGTAAAAAAATATATTACATAATTATATGATGTTTTAATAGAAAATACTACAATGTGAGACAGAATGCGATTCATTCATTCATTCGTTCTTTGAATAGATTAAATTAAGACGATAAATTTTATAATAATTTTAATTAACTGTTTTTGATTAAAACGAATTTAACAAACTATGTTGTTTATTTGTATATTATACGTTTAACGTTACAATTAAAAACAGTTTTTTTTTCATTAATAATGTAATGCGATATATTTTTTTAATAAATTAATACGAATATCGCAAAAACTCCACGTGGCCACAGGTATGAACTGTGTAAATTAAGTGGTAAATATATGGGCGTGTGATGATGCTGCCAAATATCGATCAAAATCGTATGACGAACGGTGTTGAATTGGGTTGATTATGATTGCTCAAATATATTTTAAGTTCTATATTATTAGTCAGTTGCATTAGTAAAGATCAATAAATATAATCACATATTTTATATAATACAAAAGTTACCCGAAACGTTACGAGTGTAATGTTTCCGTAAATTCCTTAGCTTCATTAGAGTCATGTATTACTTCTCTATGGAATACTGTAGCAGAAAATGTTACATAAATAAATTAAGGGCTACATTACTTTTTGACACACGATCTTTGTAAATGAAGAAATTTTCGTATCTTGCAGTCAAAGTATAAATCTCTGTCTTATGGGTATGACTGGGTACATATTTAAATATGTCTACAATATATTCCCAATTTTCTAAACTATTTTCTTAATGTAGATGCGCGCGGTTGGTATTTGGCGTAAAGCCAGTATCTATTGCTCTTTTCTCTCATGACATCTTCTATGAGATAAAATATAACACATTTTTTTTATTCTAAATATATTAAAAGGATAGTCTTTATTTTGTACTACACCGTCCCATAAAATCTTCACGTTATTACCTTTTGTCTTTTAATCAATACACACCTGATTTGAATATAAGTTTCTGTTATAAGGGTAATAGCATTGCTTAAGAGTACACGGTTAAAAATTATCTTGTTTTTAAAACTAAAAAGATGCATATTCTTACCAATACTTTAAAACTGAGCTTTTGAAAAAACCGATCCACCTTCCCTAACAACACAAACGACTAAGGGTAAGTCAACTGAAATATTAGCGAGTCCCGTCTGAATTGGTGATATGATGAATGAAAAGTGCAAATATAAAAGTGGTCCTATGGATAGGGAGCACTGTGGGAGAGTAACGGCCCGTCATGTACCTGGTGGCGGTATCGCGAGCGCAATCCGCGGTGCACAGAACGCAGCGAGTGGGCGAGAGCGACCCGTGTCGGCCGCCTGCTGCGAGCGACTGCCGCCCGGGCCGCGCCGCCGCGCCGCGCGCCACGCACCGCCTGCACCGGCACCACACACCGGCACCACCGCAACGCTGCACGACAAGCTGCCCGGCCGAAACCACCTGCCACCGCTGCAGCTTCACGCACCTTACGAATATCGATGTTTTTTGCCAGGATTTGTGCGGAGCACAGGGTTCGCGGGGGTAGCACGCACCGCGTGACGCGGGGGGCCGGTCCTGCGCGCTGCGTCACGCATCTGTCTCGACGATTTCTTGCGTGCTCCCGCAACTCGCCATCTGCAGAGACGCGTTTCGAGGCAAGCGCGCGCCGCCCGCCCATGTCACATTGCTACAATGTTAATGCCCTCTGTGACACTCACTTTTGATTTTACCTAAGAATATAATTCTCAAAAATGTTTTAAAAAAAAAAAGAAAATATTAAATAATAACCCAGTTAATCAAAATAAACATACAAAAAATACAAACAAAAAATAAATACATCTGTATACTATTACGAGTGAGAATTAAATATTTTAATATAAGCACTAATAATATTTACAAGAATTATATTTTACACGCATATTTCCAATAATACGGCACTGGATTATTATCGATTACGACGCCGAGTATTGAAACTAATGATACAAAGCAACCGAGACTGATCTCAAGAAAAATTTGTGGCTTTCTTTTATGCTACATACCGTGAATGAGAGATATTTGCGACTTACCTTCACTCGAAAGTATTTTTCTTGTACTTTTTATAGCAATCGATTTTATCCTATGCCCTAATAAAATCTTTATATTTATCGTTTTTTCAAAGGCATTTAGGAAGAGACTTTTCATAAATATTATCATTATAGCTAAAGATTGTTAATTAAAATGTACTAAAATATATCCATAGTGGTATAATATGTTCCACACAGATTAATCCTATCTGTCGGTGATGCTTATAAATTAATGGTTTAATGTAGCAAATACATAATGAAATTGAATACTTATTTTAGCCTACAAGATGATGAGAATCGTAGTCTTCCCCGAAACATATCTTGAATTTATCTATAAATAATGTAAGGAAAAGTAGATCATTACCTACATAATTATATAAACATTTTTTATATAAATCGAAGAAAAGCATCAAATTAATAACACTGAAAATATATTTTGATGAATAAAACTTTAAAATATCATGCGGAATAGTCGTACTTTATAATTTAGTTTTAGTTAATGCTCATGTATCGCTTAACACGGGGAAAATTAGCTCTGTATAAACTCGTGTCGCCGTGAAAATCTTAAAACAGCGAGAGTATACGCTATTTACTTGTTTCGCGCTTAGAATATCCATGAAATAATATTATCGTTGTTTTTTAAAGAAAACAACTGAAATAGTAGTTATTTCTTTTTCATTTCTAAGCATGTTTTCATAAAAAGTTTTAGGCGTAAATTTTCATTAACTTAGTAAGTACAGTGTTAGTGGACTATAGATTTATCATCGAGGGAGAAGCCAAACCATGCTTTATTCGCTTCACTTGCCGACATTTCGGCACCTTAGTCTAGCGCCAGACTAACTCATTGCCAGCAAAAAGATTTTAGTTGCTTTGTTTAAAATGCAATAATGCGCAACTAAAACGAATACCAGTTCACTATTTTGTGGTAATAAGAGAAAATATCACACTGTTATTTTTTATGTATAAAATAAAAGTAAACGGTAATTCAAGTAACATGCCTAAAACATAACAACCATAGAATTAAACGCACGCTCGTACTTCAATTTATGTTTTGTTCACACGCATAACTAAAAGTATGTTATATAATTAGTGAGTATGTATATAACTCGACATGGTAAAATATAAATTGCCTAATAACTCAACTCCGCAGTAAGCATGTATGTTCAAAGAGTATTATAAGATATTAAATATCCACATGTCAATAAATACGAATTGTGTTTTCTTCCGACCCAATTTATCAACCGCAAACCATGTGTTGGCTCCAATGTCCAAAATTTTAACATTGGATTATTTTTAATTTTATGTCATACAATGTCACGGATATATTTTTAATTAGGGTTAAGTTGCATGGCGCTTGAGAATTTTATAACATAATTTCATCATTTTTAATTTATAGGATTGTATAATATGTATGTTAGCTTTATTTAATTATTTTTGTTCAAGATTTGCCAAAGATGGCATTAAAAAGAACTTTTATTACTAAATGGAAATTGTAAATGGCAGTATACATAATTTTATATTATATATAATTTTTTAGGAATGTTTTGGAATTTATTAATTCATAATAGAAACCAAAGAAATGTTACATAGAACAGTTCATCTCTTTGATACTCATCTAAACGTTATCCTTATAAATATCGGTACTGATTCCTTTGTTAAATATTTTCGGTATACAAAAAAAAATCACAATTCCTGTACTTGGTGCTATTTTGTAATTACCGCATTATGCTTAAACGGCTAAATGCTCTCGATTGAATTTCACATGAGAATATTTTAGATTTTATAATAGAATATTCAATAGAAAGAACACACGATTCCGGTGTGCTAGCTTTTTATAATAATTTTGTTATAATCTCTTCAAACGAAAGCAGCTGAACGAAAAAACTAACTGAAAATTAATATGTAGAGATGGAATAACCCACGAGATACTTTTTATGTTGTAAAAAGTAACGGTTGTTGAGATAAATGCCACAAGTTTTTTTTTCACATATTCACTAAATCGACTGAATAAACTATGATAGAATCAAATTCGTGTGAGTATCAAGATTTGAATTGAACTTAGTGCATATGATTGTTAATAATAATACACTTTATTGCACACCAAGACAGCCCAATTACATTCATATAAAAAAATATATTATAATGTTACACAATCCAAGCTTCACTTCAATCTCTATCAGGCAGGAAGAGATCACTCTTTAGCGACCTTCGAGAAAACGGATAAATATATATTTCTATATATTAGTAATCATTTCAAATATTAGTATGTATATTGCACCTATTAAGTTATATATTAGTATATATATAAACAAATATATAATAGAATACTGTTACTTAAATTAAAAGTAAATTTTTTAGTAAGACAAAAAATTTACTGAGTAAGAAAATGTTATTTAACAGCCTTTTTGAAAATTGAAATTGACTGTACACGTCTAGCCAGAGGTAAGTTATTCCACAAACGCAGCCTGAATTGTAAAAAGATTACTCTAAAATGAAGAGGAGTGCGAAGAAAATTCGAGAAAAAGATTGTCGTGAGAACGGAGGCAGCGCTCATGGGATGCATTAAGGAATTTAAACCGGCTTTTTAAATATGATGGAGTGATAGGATTGAACAATATACAGTATGTTTGATTTAACATGATATATATAGTTAAAAGTATTTTAACTAGTTTCTATCCGCAGCTTCGCCCGCGAGAGAGAGGGGGTGATGTTACTACCTTACAGTATGCCCTTTTCTGTATCCCTTACAACGTGTATGCAACTCACTTTTGCATTTATAATATTAGTAAGGATACGGCTATTAAGTTATATTTTATGCCCAACGATTTGTTTACAAATTTTATAATTTCCTCCTATGAAAATATAGATGGAGTATTTGAGAAAAAGAAATTACTATAAACTATACAGTATAAAAACATGGTGTGGATATTCGTTATACTACGAAGACGATTACCTAAAAATTGGATTTACGGATATCTATCAAGACGTGATGACTAGGAGAAAGGCACGGAGTAATTATAAAAAAAATATAACAAAGTTAAAAGGATAGTTTCTCTTATTATATTGTAACCGTCTTATGCCGTGTATATGTATGTGCTTTGAACATCTTGAAAATGCGAAACATTAAAGTTTTATGTCCTCCAAATCCTATAATTTTTTAAAAAAGAGTTTTTTTTTCAGATTTAAAAGTGTATAATGTATATTTTCAATATTATATTGATCGTCTAGAGTACTTGGTATAAACATAAAAATCATAAGCTAATAAAAACAACTAATATGTTCCATTATGTTTCTCAAGAGATATCGTACACATATACATACCTATCCAATTGATACGGTAGGGATTTTTTTTTAATAAACTTTTATTTAGTAAGGAAAATCAAGTAAACTGTAAAAGTAAGAATTGGTATGTCCTTGCAATGTGTACTTTTGCCCAATTAGTGTAATTAGTTACCAAAACCTTCTTAGTAAATTAATCATATTAAATTGTATACTACTACAAGGTTCGTCTATAATAATAAAATAAAATAGCCTGAAAACATAAGAACTACCATGTTATCCGAGTCAAAACTCAAGAGTAAGTTACGCAAAACTCGTTCATGATAAGTTATCTGTTAGTTGCAACATAGTTGTCAGTCAGAAATCAGAATGCTTAAAACTTACTAAAAACTTAATTTTATTTTTCAAAAAACAACAATTTAATCTTTATGACTTACAGGGTAACTTTCGAGTACACGTAGATTGCAAAGCCGGAAGTGGAGGTCCTCTAAATCGTACAGTCAGTTGTACAATTCTTTCAGCTTCCCTTATACCACTTATTTTGGCACCATCAACAGTAGCAAAGTGTCCGGCTACAGTTGCCTCCCCCGCAAATAAAAGGATTGGTGGAATTGGTTCACTAGGTCCGGGTAATGGACAAGCTAAGGCTCTCTGTACATGACCATTTGTACACTGACAAGCATATGAAAACGCACCTAAAAAGTAAGGATCGCAAGTCCAATGTGATCTTAATATTCTTGTAGGATAAGGTACAAATTTATTTCCAGACGATCTTTTTATAAGATCTGTGATTCCTTGGGCTACATCCTTATCACATAGCCCCTCCATCATTAATGCTTCTTTTCCGACAACCAGTGCACTTATCACATGTTTACTTGTTGGTACTGCTTGTATTTTCCTCACCCCACGGGTCCAATCATTTCTGCACATTGCTCTGTTTGGATTATAGATAAAATTCAAATCACCATTATGCCAAAACCAAAATGGTCTGCAGTATTCCAAATAAATTTTATTACAATAACCAAACCCTAAACATCTCATTGCATCTATTTTGGATGCTGGAAGAGCTGGACAAAACATTTTTGCAGAATTAGCACCAAGGACTCCTATAGAAACAGTTACAATAACATAATCAGCTGGAAATTCTTCACCATCAGTAGTACATACTGTTGCACGATATCCTGATTTCTGGCTTGTACCCCAATAGACACAGTTAACTGGCTTGCAGTAGCGAATGGTTCCTTCTGGTATTTGTCTTAATAAAGGTGCCAGTATGCCAACTAAGCCTAATGGAACCCGTACTTCTCCACCAGGCATATTCATATAACATCCCGAATGATCGGCACATAACATTGAAGTATCGTCGTTGCATCTAGCACGCAACATATGAGTAAGACCAAACATAATTTTTGCTGCATAATGTTGCTGTTCCACTGGATATTCATGTAGTTCCTGCTGAATGCGTAGACTCATAAAGTTTATTAAAGACCCATGTTGTTTGTTTCCTCCAAGACAAAAAATGTTTGCAGCTTCTTCTTCTATTTGGCGAAATTTATAATAAGCTGTGATAGTGGGTGGCAATGCCATATTTTCTGATACGACTTTTTTTAAGAGCCCTTTTGGTTGCTCAGCTCCAGGTACGCCAGGACGCGGTGGTGTCTCGGTAGCAGTCATTGAATAAATCGGGTGAGATGAAAAATTTTCTGGTTTCCCTTCAGCTCCTAATTCAGCTACTATATCACCTAACCAGCAAGAATGTATACGACCTCCTGGTCTAAAACAAAAATATTACGGATAATATTTATTCCTTTCAATTTCCTTTATATTCTCAAAATAATTACAAAACTAAGTACTTATTTAGAAAATTAAAATTAATTTTGTAACTTGATTTGTCACTAAGCTTATGTACCTTTCATATGCTTCTAATATAACAATATTATTAATGCCGCGTTCGGACAGTCTCGCCGCCGCTGAAAGTCCAGCCACACCAGCTCCTATTATTACTACACGAGGTTCAGGAAAGCATTTATCAGGATCGCATGCGTCTACGGAGCATATTCCACGATCTTCCAAATCTGGACCACAATCGTATGGTGCAGGAGTTTTCTCGGTCATTCTACAGAGATAATATTTATAAGTTGGAGTTTATGTATCAGATCATTGTTAGATAGTTCAACAAATTAAATATTTATATTATACCTTCTTATTATTGTCCTTTGCCATTTTATAATCGATTTAAAATATTTTTCACGGATAATTTTCATAAGGATAACAATAATTTTTCTTTTAAAAGTTCTATTGACAACGTTACAAGTGGACTGACTTATAAAACTACGTAAAAAGTATTTCTTTAATATATTTTTTGGTGAATAATATTAGAAAAGCGTTTTAGATTATATTGCAGTCTCAAATGATCTGCTGTAATAATGTTAGTACCTATTTATTCCTTCTTTTTTAATTCCATGTTTTTTATTAATCAATTAATCTTTAATCTCAGAAGTAAAAGGTTTAAGTGAATAGAGTTTTTATTGTTAATTATTTTCTTACTATTTAAGAACGAAACTATGACGTGTATCGTAACCTTTGAATTATTATTTCAGAGATGAGGATACATTTTTAAAACGACACTATCGTATCTCTTAAGACAGGTGACTGAATATTTTTAAATTATTATAGATTTTTGAGCAAAACTACGTCTTTTTTTTTATATATTCGCCGGGAGGGCAAATGACTCTACTCCACATGATGGTAAGTGGTAGTAGAGTCCAAACGCGACGACGGCCAGTACAGACGGGAAAAACGTTCTGCACTAGCCGCCTTCGCCTTGCCGGCCTGCAAGATGCCTCTTCACGCCTCGTTTGAAGGAACCCGGGTTGTAAGAGGAGGGGAACACGTGAGCTGGTAAGGAATTCCATTTTTTGGTAGTGCGACAAAGAAAGGAGTTGCCAAATTTCTTTGTGCGTGATGGAATTGATGTCACAGTTAGGCGGTGACATCGAGAACCAGCTCGCGTAAACTTAAGAAGGAAGGGGGAAGCAGGGATTAGAGAGAATAATTCCTCAGAGCACTCGCCGTGATACAGTCTATAGAAAGCGCTCAGTGCTGCTATCTCACGACGCAATTGTAAAGGTTCAAGGGTGTTTGTGACCTTTACGTCGCCAATAATGCGTACGGCACGTCGCTGCGACCGGTCCAAGGCCTCCAGTAGGTACTTAGCGGTGCCATCCCAAAGGTGCAAGCAATATTCCACGCAAGACCGTACCTGTGTTTTGTACAGCAGGCACAGTTGTTGTGACGTGAAAAAACGCCGCACCTTGTTCAGAACTTCGAGTTTCCGTGAAGCTGTTTTTATAACAGCCTCGATGTAATTCCTTGGACTAAGATCACAGCGAACGTCAATCCCCAGCATGGCGATTTTGCTTTGCATCACCAGCGGAGTACCACAGAGGGAGGGAAGAGGGGAAAATGTTGACGTTTTTGCCGTGAGAGCGCATACCTGTGTTTTCTTGGCATTAAACTCAACAAGATTATCAGATCCCCATTTGGCGATGAGCTCTAACGTGCTATCGAGTTCAATGACAAGATCCTTCCGCCTCTCCTCAATTTCCGCTCGCCCAGCCACTGCGCGTCCGTGGTATCCACCATGCACTGTACTATCGTCTGCATAGCAATGTATGTTCCCAAGAGAGAGCATATCATTGATGTGCAAAAGAAAGAGTGTGGGAGATAGCACAGATCCCTGGGGGACCCCAGCAATCACTACATAGAATTGTGAAGCGCAACCATCAACTTAAACACGAAGGCTACGCTTGTGTAGGAAGCTGGCAATCCAGGTGTATAGCTGAGCAGGCAGACCATATGCCGACAGCTTGGAGAGAAGACTTCTGTGCCAGACCCTGTCGAAAGCCTTGGAGATATCGATGCTGACAGCCAACGATTCTCCATGCTTGTCGATAGCTTCACCCCAGAGGTGTGTTACGTACGCTAGAAGATCACCTGTGGACCGTTTTGGTCGAAACCCGTACTGACGATCATTAATTAAACAGTCATCTTCTAGGTAATGGATCAGTTGGTTGTTTAAAATCCGTTCCATCACCTTACAAAGTACTGAGGTGATAGCTATTGGCCGATAATTTGCCGGGTCTGACCGATCCCCTTTTTTGGGAACCGCTTGCACATTAGCTCTTCTCCAAGCCTCCGGCACACATCCCGAAGAGAGAGAAAGTTGGAACAGGCGCGTTTACACAGGAGACAGCTCCGCTGCGCACTTCTTCAGCACTATGGCTGGTATTCCATCGGGACCGCTAGCTTTCCGTACATCAAGTGATTGCAGCTCCGCACGCACATCACGTTGCCTGATTTTGATGTCAGGCATCGTATGGCCACATGAAGGTATTGTAGGTGGCAGCGCACTACAGTCATCGATGACGGAATTGTCGACAAAGAGTTTAGTCAGGAGATCAGCTTGCTCTTGCGGACTGTGAGCTAGCGATCCGTCCGGATTTCTGAGCGGCGGCAGCGAAGGTTGGCAGAAATTGTTTTGCACATATTATTATATATTTGCGATATGCCGCCTGCTTAGATGATACAGCATCGGTACATTCACGAGTGAACCAACAGTTGCGCGTACCCCTACTGACGAGATCTGAGCTAGGAATGTAGTATTCCATTCCCAACATGATCTCGTCAGCAACAGCAGCGGCACTAGCTGTCGGGTCATTCCCACTGAAGCAACGTTCCTTCCAAGGGACCGACGCATAGTAATCGCGCATACCGTCCCAATCTGCCGACTTATAGTGCCAATCGCGACGTTTGCATACCCCTAGTGGCGGCAGCTTGGATTGTGGCACTCTGGTATCACAGCCTTATATCGGCTGTGATCCGAAAAGCCAAGAGGAGCCTGAACCACAAAATGATATTCCACCGGGTAAGAAGTCAGCAGAAGGTCCATTAGAGAAGGTGCTTGCCCATCAATGTCTGGGATCCTGGTGGGCTGATCAACCAGTTGGGTCAAGTCATGTGTGAGAGCAAAAGCATGAGCAGTCCTTCCAGCATGGTCAGTTTTGAGGGATTCCAACCATGATTCATGGTGAGCATTAAAATCCCCCAAAAACACCAATTCCACGTTAGGAAATTGCTCTTGCGCAGCATCTGCCACCCGACTAAGATGGTCAAATAATCAGCTTGTCTCCAAGTCACCATTGTGGGATCTGTAGAGGCACACGTAGACTCCACTCTGACGAACCAGGTCCACACGTACCACCAACATGGAGAAGGAGGGGTCCTCCAAGCAGCGCAGTCGGTGACAGCAAACATCCGTCTTGACGAACAAGCATACTCCGGCTTTCGCTTTGAAGGATTTTTCAAGCGTGTAGCCGAGATAATTAAGGTAGCTGGTATCGGCAGGACGGAGTATTTGTGTCTCCGTGAGAAACAACATTGCTGGCCGTGCTGTCTCGAGATGGTGGTGGACAGCGTCATTGAAATTTCATTTTAAATAGAACAGTTATTACTATTATTTATTATTTTAAAGCTAACAACATGAAAAATAAAAAAATATATAAAAAACTTTTCTGTCTTTATTATAAATCTCCATAAACAAATAGGTACCTACCGTATACACACATTTATAAAATTATTATTTTAAGTGAAATATTTATAAATAGTTTTAAGAATGTACAGTAGTTATATCAATGTATATAATATGGATGTCGCTATACAATAAATAATTTCATCGAGTCACTAACTATAATAGTCAGTAATCACAGTCTTAACTTGTACTTTAAGTAATACTTTTAATTATTATTCGAAACACTCCGTCCAAAAGTGGTCCAACGTGTGATAGAAATGTCGACTCACACCCCTCAAGGAATGATTCTCATCGGTGTAACTCTGTAACAAAAAAAATAATGAGGTTGAACTTTATTTCGAAACAACAAACTTTTGTGTCTTTATTTGTCAACATTTATTTGATCTTCTGTATGCTAAGTTAAGAAATAGTCAAAATAAGTTTATTTTATAGTTTATAATAACAGATAACATTAGACATAAATAGAAGCTTGTTCTCCTTTCTAGATATTGATTCGCATTTACTGTTGATTCGAATAACCTAGAATAAAATATTATTTAGATATTTTAATACCATTTGCTCAAAAGCTATGTCGGCTCTCTGTAATTTCTTAGCCAATTGCAAGCTGTGTTGGAAGTGAACGTTGTCGTCGCCAGTACCGTGCACGATCAAATACTGGCGCCCGCGTAATTTCTCAGCTACTTTCATCAAATCCGAATTCTCATAACCTTTTGGGTTATTTTGTGGCGTGTCCATATACCGCTCCGTGTAAATTGAATCTGTATAACATTGTATGGATATAAAATTAGTCGTTTGTAGTTAATAAATATTTTTTTACCTTTCTACTTTAAAGAAAAATGGACATATTTTATTCTATTATTTTAATATCACTATGAGGTCTTAATAAATAAATAAGTTACATTGTAATATATTTTGTTAGATTATTGTCACTGATTCCAAGACTTATTACTATTTTATATTGTCCCTAACAATTAATTTTTTTAATTTAAAAAAACAGTAACTAAAACTGTATTGCTTAAATTCGTTATAAAAGATACGTAAATTTAACGATGAACTATAAAATAAATAAGTTTATATTGATGAAAAAGATCAATTTTATTTTAAACTATAACATTTTAATTTTATTTAAGATGCTAATTCATTAAATATTACTATAAACATCGCTTAAAATTTATTAATCGTTTTATACCTTAAAAAAAAACCGTGAGTAACAGATCACTTTGAGCCGGTTGGCGCGGTTGGTAGATAAATGCCTTTCACGCCGAAGAATGTGGGTTCGATTCCCACCCAGGACGGACATTTGTGTGCATGAACATGTCTGTTTGTCCTGAGTCAGGGTGTAATTATCTATATAATTATGTATTTACAAAAGAAAATTAGTATATGTAGTATATCAGTTGTCTGGTTTCCATACATAGCACATCTGCTTAGCTTGGGATCAGATGGCCGTGTGTGAATAATGTCCCAGGATATTATTATTATTATTACTTTAGGTAATTTAAAATGACAATACACAATATTCATCACCATAAATAGCTTTTCATATAATCGTAAAAACTTAAAATAATTTTATATTACCATAACAAAAGATTGACATGACAGCCAAAAAAAAACCTGTAAGTTATGGTTCGTGTAACGTTCGGAAACTTATTAGTATGCAAAATAGAATGTAAATGGTTATTTCGTCATAGTCAGATACAGCACCACTAGCATCATCGCCTAAACTGAATAAATAGTGAGATTATCAGTACCGTAGTAGAGCCAGGAGGAGACTGGTGCGACTGCAGCGGCGCATGCGAGAGTATGCTCCTCATCTTTGATTAACATCATGGTGCTCGCATATCCACCGTAGCTCCAGCCCCAAACACCAATACGATAAGGATCGATGAAAGAGTACATTTTCACTAAACGCCTTTAGAAAATACAAGAAAATATATTTAGTTAAATTTATTAATTAAAAGTTGAAATTCCTAGATAGTAAAAAAAACAATAAAGCATCTTTAGATTTTTAAGAAAATATTCTGTCATCTATTATTATTTTAGAATCAAATACAAAATTTACTATATTCTTAATGGCAAATATTAACATATCAACATATATATGTTTACATGGTGTTTAGGATAATAAACTGAAAATGATAAATAAATATCAAATTATTTGTTAGTTCTATTTGCGGTTAAAAAAACTTGAACCATAGAGAATACTGCGAAACATTTTTAAAACTTATATATACCACCCCGCCTACACTGGTGTAGGCAACACTGTCATGATTTCTACAGTAGCTATTTTATATTTCGATTTTTTATATACTTAAATAAGACTTCATTTCACGATGAAAATAATTCTTATTTAAATAAAATTATATACAATGTGTTTCATTATATGCCATGTATTTAGAAATACTGTATATATTTTAACGAAGCTTAATGCCTTGGCGTCATATAGGTCACATTTATTAAGGAAAATGAACAGATGCTCATAACGATAACACAAACTTTTATAATTTTGAAATAACTTAAATAATTATTTTATGCTTCAAATCCTGACTTTTACTAATTTTTATGTCGATATTTACACTAACAAATTTACGTAAAGTAAAATCGACGTTACTTTCACGTTGTTTATTTAGGTTTTGCACAAAATATAATTGAATGAAAAGTAATGGAACAATTCTGTTACGTAACTATGTTGTAATGGCAACCAATAGTTACATTCCATGTGAGCCTTGAGATTGTGTAGTACTAGAGTCTGGATGAGTACAAACCTTCTCTAAAAAGAAAGGAAGCCTTCGCTTACAAGTGAGACATTTAAGTAAAACCATTTTTTTAAACAATTACCGTACAAATTGCTCAAAATATTAATGAGTAATTATATCAACAAAGATATTCTGAATGAAATACTTAAAGATTAATAATACCTTATCGCGTCTAACGTATCTGTTATCTCCACTGTCCCTAGAGCATCGTTGACAGCGTGCATCGCTTCGACCCCCATTACACCCGAGCCCCGTACGTCAATAGAAGCTATTATGAAACTTCGATTGCTGCTTAAGTACATATTGTAATATTCTGAAAAGTATAAACATTATACAATATAAACTTTTGGATGTTTGTTACTCAATCAAGCTTAAACAGTGACGGGTTTTTAAATATTTGGACATATAAGTCAATAAAAAATATTTGTAGTTACCCAAATCATAACTATCTTGAACTCTAGAAGTCCCAGGCCCAGCGTATAATCTAACGACCATAGGATACTTTTTTCCTGTTTCCATTTCTGGAGGCAATAGTAGCTTGACGTTTGACTTTAAATCTTCTCCTAACGGCATCATATTGAATAGAGCCATGGGCAACTTGTATTGTTTTAATTTCTGAGCCAATCTCTTATTTTCTGTTAGAATTTTGAACGTGTCTTTCTGGAATTTGTAATAATAGTCAGTATTCTACAAATAGAAGTTTATAATCCTATATTTAAAATTTCGAACGATATCCATCCGCTCTTTATATTTTGCTATAAGTTTTGAATTTTTTATATCGTCCTAATTTGACATAATGATAATAAATTATTTAGTATTATTACATACCTGACTCATATAAAAGTACGTTATAGCAGGCACATTTATAGCGCTACACGAAATAATCGCATAGCTACCACTCGTTGAAAACATTCCGTCAGCTTGGTGACAGTTTGCTTTATTACATGTAATACATTTTGCATTTCCACGAGAAGTTGCCCATAATTGTCTCTTCCAAGGTTCTGTTCCTGGAGATACAATATAATACGCTGTATCTGTGTCTAGGTTCCACCCTAATATCTCGGTAACCGTTGAATTTCCTGGAGACAAATCTTCAGTTTGCATCGTATTAAAATCAAAACGACCTAGATGCATGAATCTCTGTTCCTTATAAGGTAAAGGCTGTATTTCCAACATTTTCGTTCCAGTTTTATCAAAGAATGGTTCACGAATATCAATCCAACCATTAGGTTCAGTTTGATGCTTCATTATATTGCATTTATTTTGTATTAAATCACAATTAACTAATACGCTTACGTTCTGCCTTCTATTTAACCATAACACAATTAAGTTATTATCTGTGGCCCAGTTTACTCTTCCTAAAATGTGATCCAATCCAACAATATCAACCGGTGCTAATATTGTTGATGCAATCTTTGATTCGTTTAATTTAAAAACCCGTAGTTGGACGGCTGGGTTGGTACGACCTGCCTGACAAATAAATTATATTTAATAAAACAGAAATTGAATTATCTATAATAATTAGTTCAAACCAACCTTAGGATATTTGAAGTTAACCATCAGAGGATATTGATTGTCGAATTCAGAAGGCTCTCCGTAGTAAGGGTAAACAGCCGATTCCACTTCAGTGTCGTTGAACGAAGCCACGGCCAAGTAACTTCCGTTAGGCGAAAACCACATTGCTTCCGCGGCATTAAATACTTCCTCTAATTGATACAACAAAATATATACATTAGTTTCAACATTTGATATTATTATAGGTAGCTATAACGTAGTATCTATTTAACGTATTTACTGGTGGTAGGGCTTTGTGCAACTCGTCTGGGTAGGTACCACCCAATCATCAGATATTCTACCGCAAAACAGCAATACTTGATATTGTTGTGTTCCGGTTTGAAGGGTGAGTGAGCCAGTGTAATTACAGGCACAAGGGACATAAAATCTTAGTTCCCAAGGTTGGTGGCGCATTGGCTATAAGCGATAGTTGACATTTCTTACAATTCCAATGTCTAAGGGCGTTTGGTGACCACTTACCATCAGGTGGCCCATATGCTCGTCCACCTTCCTATTCTATATAAAAAAAAAAGTATCATATGGTATTATACGGGGAAATGCTGAATTGTCATATTTATGGTATCTCTACTTTAATACCAGATTATAATAAAATTTCACGCTAGTATCAGTAAATACCTAGCACCTGACGAAACAAGCCAATGACACTCACAGGTGTACGAAGCCGCGCCCGGAAAGTTAATAGTAATAGTTGGTAGTTTTACCTTCATATATCCAATCTGCGACGCCATGGTAAATATTACCCGGTACTCCATCAACAGTGAGCGCCACTACTTCATCAGGATTTGCGACATCAGGCACGTAATACACATTGTTATTTTGAACATATGCTAGCGCGTGATCGTTGCCCCATACTACAACTTGTAGAGAGCCATTGCCTATGTGAGAGATTGACCTGTGACGTTAATATTTTTAATATTAATTCACAATTGAATTTCCTTTACATCAACAAGGAAGTTTGTTTTTTATACAAGAGTTACAGTTTATATAATTTCATGTTAAGTTCGTAAAGATTAAAGCAGTTACCATATATATTAATGAAGTACGTGTCATATGCATGAAATAAACATGTAAATATATTTCAAATAAAAGTGATTTTGCTTAGCTTTAGCTTATGAGGCAGCTTATAACTTATAGGCTGACAATCAAATGGGCCAGCAAATGGTAAATTGTCACCGCCGCACACAGTCAAACTAGACTTGAACAGTTCTACCACCAAGTCATGTTGTCAATTATATCTCAATGCTTGTTATTATATCTCAATAATATATTAGAATAACATGAATGATAATCATCTAAGATCATATCGTTATGTAGGTACTTACTTATTATCAAGGTCGTACACCGAGTATTCTGCCAAACTTGAATATCGATACACCTGAAATTTTAACGAACTTAATAGTATTATATCTTACAATATAATCACTTATAATATCATATAACCTTCGTTCGTACGTGGATAATTTATAATTATCTTCAAAATATTATGAACAGTCTCTTTTGTAATGTAAATTTATTTAAAAACAATTGGTTTTTTGCATCTGGCGACTACTCCCAAGGCCACTGTATTTGTTCAGAACAGCTTGTATGTTCAAGAATCCATTATCATTACTGGCTGTCTTTGGCATTTATATAAGCACGTAATTATAAAATGAAGGGATCACTTGACCATGGACTTAACTTAACCTATTAAGCAGTGCGCTGTTACGTATCAAGCTATTTAAAGTTGCTCAGAAATACTTTTGTAACCAATTGTTATTTTTTGTTTGAAAGAAAAACTAACTAGAAAAATTTATCCGTAATTGTTTTAATTGTAAAAACATGTTAAGGTCAAAATCGATGTTTCTCTGATTAAATGTACTACATTGTGTTTAATGCTCATTACTAAAGTCGACCATAATCATGAAATAATTTAAAATTTAGGGAAAATAGATTTTTTTTAATTAACACGTTCAATAGTTACCAAACAAAAACAAAAGAAAATCTGTTGGCAAACGTAAGAGAATATATAATTAATATGATATCGAACTGTTTTTGTCTATTTTTTTGTCTTTGTCTATAAGTCACAGTTTATGTACTCGTGTTTCACATGAAACCTCAACTCTTTTTATGCCCTCTAATGATGAAGGAAGGGCCTTGCTATCACTACGGTCTACGTAATCATTACTCTTCAAAATCAAAATCGTTACTCATCAATACGCATGTATGACATTGTTGTCTATAAAATTATATAATTTAAATAATATTTGATATATAACACTTATCAATTCAAACTATTCAATAATTTATAACAACTATTTTTATAATAATATTCTGACACAAGTTGAAATTACAGTTTAGGTTTCGCATATAAGCCCGTTAATAATTAATTAATCAAACAATATCTAATTTTCTAAAAGCGATATTACTCGCTCGAAAATTTCAGAGATAATTCAACGTACTTAACTTCCGTAGTAAATTAATTAAATAAGGTAAATCAAGAAGATATGTGTGAGGTAAATATATGTAGCACCCGAGTGTAACAGAGATAAAATTAATTAGAAATCTCGTATTTTTAATCTAGGGACGAAACAACCTATTTCCATTCCCATATATATTTTTTTAAATAATAATAATATAATAGTGAACACTAAAAATTAGGTGTCAATTTTCCTATCTGATTAATGTGTAACTTAAAACGTATAGCTGAAGAGTTCCTTTGATTTAACTCACAGGAATTGATTCTCAGAAACTATCAGACCGATCTGCAATATTTTTGCATTACATATTCAAAAAGGTAGACTGCATAACATCACGCGGGTCCAATCGCGCGACGACTAATATTAACATGAAAATAAAAAACGCACCTTTTTCCTATTCGCAGTTAGCAATAAGTATTTTTGGTCTTTTGAGAAAGATGATACTGCAAAGCGGCTCAAGTTAAGCTGAAAAAAATGATAAGCATTACAAATGAACAAACTAATAAGGAAATTACTAATAAAATAAGTTTGAAAGTAATTAATTTGTTGTTATTATTATTAATTAATATGTATATAAAATAGGTAGGTAGACTTGCAAGTGGTCACCACGGCCCAAAGATATTGGCACTATTAGAAATATTAACAATCCCTTACATCGCCAATGTGCCACAAACCTTGGGAATAAGATGTTATGCCAGTTGTATCTGTACACTGTTACATTGGCTCGCTCCACTCATCCTTCAGACCAGAGCACAATAATACAAACTATTTCTGTTCGGTGGTAGAATATCTGATTAGAGGGCAGTTCCGTGCAGTGACGGAGAAAGAATACATTTCACTGCCCCTCTCTTTCCCATGGGTGTCGTAAGAGGCGACTAAGGGATATCTGAGCGACCATCTGCTCATCTGGTGGTAGGATGCTAACATCCGCATGGCTTGTTACCACCGTACGCATGGTGAAAATCTCGTGAAGTGGCTTGCAGCCGCGTTTCGAGGTCAGCCAGCGTACAGCCAGAGCCCGAGCGAGTATTGCCGCGATGGGTGTTGGTCCAATTGGAGACGGCTGTTGAACCAATGCCGGGGGAAACTGTATTGACCTGCCGGTCAGGGAGACCCGAAGAAACGGCTGTTCCGCTGGCCGCCCGTGGCATAGTACAGGGGCCCGAGCGTGCCTAACCAGCTCGTGAGGCTGCCCCACCATTCCACGCATAATCTCGGGGTGGACCGTCGTGCCGGTTGGTGACCGGTAGGTGGGGTCCCGGCGGCCACTTCCGGGGGGGTTCGGGGGCCCTTCCGTCCGGCGGGTCAGTGTATTTTTCCTTTTGGCAACCACTTGGGGAAACACGCCTCCACACTTTGCCCATCCCTATCGTGGCAATACATCGCTCGCTTCACGTCTCTTTTCCACTTCATTTTTCCCAAATGGCGCAACAAAAAAGAAATAACGGTCGTACAGCGGTGCACACCCCCACCATACCCTCGCTGTTTGAGGTCGAGTTCTCTAACATCCGAGGACTCCACACTAACCTCAACGCTGTCCACCACCATCTCGAGACAGCACGGCCAGCAATGTTGTTTCTCACGGAGACACAAATACTCCGTCCTGCCGATACCAGCTACCTTAATTATCCCGGCTACATGCTTGAAGAATCCTTCAAAGCGAAAGCCGGAGTATGCTTGTTCGTCAGGACGGATGTTTGCTGTCACCGACTGCGCTGCTTGGAGGACCCCTCCTTCTCCATGTTGGTGGTACGTGTGGACCTGGTTGGTCAGAGCCGAGTCTACGTGTGCCTCTACAGATCCCACAATGGTGACTTGGAGACAAGCCGATTATTTGACCATCTTAGTCGGGTGGCAGATGCTGCGCAAGAGCAATTTCCTAACGCGGAATTGGTGTTTTTGGGGGATTTTAATGCTCACCACGAATCCTGGTTGAAATCCCTCAAAACTGACCATGCTGGAAGGACTGCTCATGCTTTTGCTCTCACACATGACTTGACCCAACTGGTTGATCAGCCCACCAGGATCCCAGACATTGATGGGCAAGCACCTTCTCTACTGGACCTTCTGCTGACTTCTCACCCGGTGGAATATCAGGTTGTGGTTCAGGCTCCTCTTGGCTCTTCGGATCACAGCCTTATTTCTACCAGAGTGCCACAGGCCAAGCTGCCGCCACTAGCGGTATGCAAACGTCGCGTTTGGCACTATAAGTCGGCGGATTGGGACGGTATGCGCGATTACTATGCGTCGGTCCCTTGGAAGGAACGTTGCTTCAGTGGGAATGACCCGACAGCTAGTGCCGCTGCTGTTGCTGGCGAGATCATGCTGGGAATGGAATACTACATTCCTAGCTCAGATCTCGTCAGTAGGAGTACGCGTAACCGTTGGTTCACTCGTGAATGTGCCGATGCTGTATCAGCTAAGCAGGCGGCATATCGCAAGTGGATCAACGGCTGCATTAGCGGGGCATCTAACATTGACTCACTGAAAGCAAACTATAATAAAAATTCCAAGTCCTGTAGAAAGGCATACACGAGAGCGGATGCACAGCGCATTGTACAGATTGGTCATGACCTTGTTTCGCATCCTAGGGGCTCCCGTAGCTTCTGGCGTCTGACCAAGTCTGTGCAAAACAATTTCTGCCAACCTTCGCTGCCACCGCTCAGAAATCCGGACGGATCGCTAGCTCACAGTCCGCAAGAGCAAGCTGATCTCCTGGCTAAACTCTTTGCCGACAATTCCGTCATCGATGATTGTAGTGCACTGCCACCTACAATGCATGTGGCCATACGATGCCTGACATTAAAATCAGGCAACGTGATGTGCGTGCGGAGCTGCAATCACTTGATGTACGGAAAGCTAGCGGTCCCGATGGAATACCAGCCATAGTGCTGAAGAAGTGCGCAGCGGAGCTGTCTCCTGTGTTAACGCGCCTGTTCCAACTTTCTCTCTCTTCGGGAAGTGTGCCGGAGGCTTGGAGAAGAGCTAATGTGCAAGCGGTTCCCAAAAAAGGGGATCGGTCTGACCCGGCAAATTATCGGCCAATAGCTATCACCTCAGTACTTTGTAAGGTGATGAAACGGATTTTAAACAACCAACTGATCCATTACCTAGAAGATCACTGCCTAATTAATGATCGTCAGTACGGGTTTCGACCAAAACGGTCCACAGGTGATCTTCTAGCGTACGTAACACACCTCTGGGGTGAAGCTATCGACAAGCATGGAGAATCGTTGGCTGTCAGCCTCGATATCTCCAAGGCTTTCGACAGGGTCTGGCACAGAAGTCGTCTCTCCAAGCTACCGGCATATGGTCTGCCTGCTCAGCTATGCACCTGGATTGCCAGCTTCCTACACAAGCGTAGCCTTCGTGTTTTAGTAGATGGTTGCGCTTCACAATTCTATGTAGTGAATGCTGGGGTCCCCCAGGGATCTGTGCTATCTCCCACACTCTTTCTTTTGCATATCAATGATATGCTCTCCCTTGGGAACATACATTGCTATGCAGATGATAGTACAGTGCATGGTGGATACCACGGACGCGCAGTGGCTGGGCGGGCGGAAACTGAGGAGAGGCGGGAGAATCTTGTCATTGAACTCGATAGGACGTTAGAGCTCATCGCCAAATGGGGCTCTGATAATCTTGTTGAGTTTAATGCCAAGAAAACACAGGTATGCGCTCTCACGGCGAAAAAGTCAACATTTTCCCCTCTTCCCTCCCTCTGTGGTACTCCGCTGGTGATGCAAAGCAAAATCGCCATGCCGGGGATTGACGTTCGCTGCGACCTTAATCCAAGGGATTACATCGAGGCTGTTATAAAAACAGCTTCACGGAAACTCGGAGTTCCGAACAAGGTGCGGCGCTTTTTCACGCCTCAACAACTGTGCCTGCTGTACAAAACACAGGTACGGTCTTGCGTGGAATATTGCTCGCACCTTTGGGATGGCTCCGCTAAGTACCTACTTGAGGCCTTGGACCGGTCGCAGCGACGTGCCGTACGCATTATTGGCGACGTAAAGGTCACAAACACCCTTGAACCTTTACAATTGCGTCGTGAGATAGCAGCACTGAGCGCTTTCTATAGACTGTATCACGGCGAGTGCTCTGAGGAATTATTCTCTCTAATCCCTGCTTCCCCCTTCCTTCTTAAGTTTACGCGAGCTGGTTCTCGATGTCACCGCCTAACTGTGACATCAATTCCATCGCGTACAAAGAAATTTGGCAACTCCTTTCTTTGTCGCACTTCCAAAAAATGGAATTCCTTACCAGCTCACGTGTTCCCCTCCTCTTACAACCCGGGTTCCTTCAAACGAGGCGTGAAGAGGCATCTTGCGGGCCGGCAAGGCGAAGGCGGCTAGTGCAGAACGTTTTTCCCGTCTGTACTGGCCGTCGTCGCGTTTGGACTCTACTACCACTTACCATCAGGTGGAGTAGAGTCATTTGAGATTTTAAGACGGACTTGCACAAATCCCAACCACCAAGGGACGAATTAAATATATTTATCTGATTATATACTCACTAATTCGGATTGATCCAAAATGGTAACATAACTGTCACTGACGACGTCGTATTTATTAATTGCACCCGGCTCAACAATGATGTACTCCGAATCTAGAATAAATTGGGTATTTAAAAAAGTTGTTTTCGATGAAGTTGTAATTTATTCAATTTCGCAGTTTTTGAACCACATAAAATAGAATTTAGGTAATGCTTAAAATTCATTCGTTATTGAATAAAGTATTTATTTGATTTTTAAAAAATAATACTGGAAATAAAATGTTATTTTAATTTAAAGGTTAACGAACTAATAATGATGATGCAAGAACAAACGTCGTCATTTTATTGTGCTGCAAAAAGGTATAAGATATTTACTTTTATATATTATTAATTATTACATTTATTACTCCACAGACTTTTGATTTTTTATTATTTTCCTCCTTTTATCTATATTGATCTTTTATGGATCCATTAAAATAATATTATCAATGAAATTAACCATATTGCCGCAATACTTTCTAATTACCTTAATAACTAATGCATCTTTGTGTCTATGTTACGTAATATTTAAAATATATTTGATCTTAGGTACCTGAAATCCAATCGACCGCTACTCTTTCGGGAAAGAAGTCATATTGCAAGGGTATCAACTCCTCTAACGTAAATGTTTTTTGAATCATCTGGGGAGACGCAATAATTTCAGTAACTCTCCATATTAAAGTCACTATTAATAAAATAACCGGACTTGCCTGTAAGAAAAAAAAATGTAAATATTTGTTTTAACGAGCCAGCAATGAGGCCCTGTGTGGTAGCTTTCCCTTTTAAATACATACAGGATATAAATAAAATATGAACTAACTGTTTACACCTTCAATGCGCTACCAACCATAGACCTTAAGATGTTATGTACTTTGTTCCTGTAAATACACAGACACCTGGAATTTAAAACGCGTAATAGGTGGAATAGCTGGAAAGTCTGAAGTACCAACCGAGATGCAATGAACGAGGTGTAATTTGTTTTAAATACACTAAACAATTATATATCTAACTATTATTTGCAATTATTAATAAGGAAATTCATATCATTAATACCTACATTGATAGTTTAATATTAAAAAAATAAGGCAGTCTTTAAAATTAACCTTTGCCGTTGTAAAAATGATGACCATGGTTCGATTTTAATCAATTCGTCGGCCACTTTACAAATGTGTTTTTTTTTTGTAATGGAATTATTCTTTTAGTCACGATTAACATCACGTTACAAATTAATAATAAGCTTTTTTTATTGGTTATTTTTAGAACAACAGTTATAACTAATAATCTAATTGCATTAAAATGTTAATATTTATTCATAATGCCAACAACATTTTCACGGTCTGACTTAAAAAAACTCTTAACTTAAATTGTAGTTTATATCATAATCTATTTTATCCGTTCGATAAAATCGTTAGATTATGTAACAAATGTAATAAAAATCGTTAAAATATTTACAATTTCCACCCATCCAGTCAATTAAAGTCCTACTACACAAGCAGGTAAAAGGGTAATAAGTTGTCTGCCTTTTATTTCTTTTTTTATGTAATAGGTAGGCGAACGAGCAAATGGGCCACCTGTTGGTAAGTGGTCATCCCCGCCTATTGACATTGTCGGCGTAAGAAATAATTACCATTCCTTACATCGCTAATGCAGAATATCTGATGAGTGGATGGTGGTGGTGGACCCCCCTAGACGGGCCTAATAAAAAAAAATCGTCATCCTGAAGACGCAGAATGTAACATTAATATTATTTTTAATGATGTTTTGTGGATAAAGAATTGTTTAACTTTGAACATGGACCAAGGCTAGTTTTTTTAAAAAACGATATGCAGATATATACCAAACGCTACTGGGTTTGGTATATATCGGTATATCGATGTATTTATTAACTTTTGTTTCGTTTTTATTAAAATTAATTAAATAAAAATAATAATAAAAAGATAAGTAATTAATCTAACAATTAAGGCCTCAAATTTCAAAGACATCAAATTTTTATTAAAAATGTCAGAACATTTAATGTTTGTATTCTTTTAGTATTTAGAAAAAATATGATCGTCAGCCTCGGAGAAACACATAAGCAAACAGTTTATTGAAATGCTATCTATTCTTATAGCAGGATTGCAGACGCGGTCCACAAGGTTTCTCATGATTTTATAAAAAGAAAAATGTCATTGTTAGTACCCTGCTTCTGAAAGCAAATCATACGGAAATTTTGCACTACATTATTATTATATATTTAAGTTTCATGTGCTTAATAACAAGGGACAGGAGGTCTTACACCAGCAGTGGGACATTCACTTACTATATTTTCTTTTGTATCCCACATATTCATTTTTATCAAAACGTGGAATTCTTTTTTTTTTTATAGAATAGGAAGGCGGACGAGCATATGGAACACCTGATGGTAAGTGGTCACCAACGCCCTTAGACATTGGCATTGTAAGAAATGTCAACCATCGCTTACATATCCAATGCGCCACCAACCTTGGGAACTAAGATGTTATGTCCCTTGTGCTTGTAATTACACTGGCTTACTCACCCTTCAAACCGGAACACAACATTGTTCATTGCGGTAGAATATCTGATGAGTGGGTGGTACCTACGCAGACGAGCTTGCACAAAGCCCTACCACCAGTAATTCGGCGGATCATCTTAATTAAAGCATATTAACATCATTATTGAAAAATTATATAATGTCTTATACCAAGAAAAACAAAATATATTAACGTCACAAAATATAATACATACTTATTTAACCAATAAAAATATTGAATTCACAAATTTTAAAATATACCTAGTCATAACATAATTAATATTACCGTATTAATTGCATATATAATAATAATATACATACATAAATAATATAAATTACTACATATTTTTTATTTATTATGCTTTGAAAATACCTACGTATTTCTTATTAAATTTTATTAAGTATTTATATATAAGAAAGTATAAGAGAAATATAGTTTATTAACTTTAAATGAACCGATCTAATATTTTACATATTTTATTATCATTAATAAGTAATAATAATTGGGAATACCCTTGTAATTTACAAATATGATATTCATGTTGATAAAACATGGCCGAACATCAATAACGTGTGACCCACGATATATATAAGAATTGTTTTATAGATCAAAGGCTATCTTGGTATTCTCAAATTGATCTTGTAGAAAATATACCGAAAAGTTATATGGATGGACAATTTAAATAAAATATACTATATCCAAAACTGAATCAGTCATTGCGTATTGTTTACGAGTATGGGAAGGAACCGCAAAGATAAAGGTTATTTAGACAGAAAATGTGCAACTTTATTAATTGAACGTTATCCATTTCAAAACAAACCGACATCTATAATGCATTAACAGTGGGACAGTTATATAGTATACAGTCTTAGCGTAGATTACATAAGACTACATTCGATTCATAGACTTTAAAGAAATTGAAAAAAAAAACCGTTATCTCTGCAAATTTCACTGCAACAGCTTGTTTCTAACCAGTATGGTAAACTAGCCTAACGCTTATATAACAAAAACAATAAACATATAGAAGTTAATTAAAAATATATGACTAAATAAGGTTCAAGAATTAAATTATAAGAATACTCTCTTATACTCATTTTAATAATTATTTATAAATTAATGCAACATTTAATTTAAAAAATGTCAGTATTTTAAAAGTATTGTTTTATCTTAATATCGCGTGATTGCGAAGTTAAAGAAATATGTCATTAACATTAAACAATAGATGTGTGATGTGTATTGTCTTTTTTGGGATGTATTTAATCAATGAATAGGACTTTACTGATTATTAACCAGTTTGCCATTTTTTTGTCAATGTTACGTGATATCTTCGCCCACTGTTCATTGATTTTTTTATTGAATAGGTTTTATATACCCTGATGCTATTAAAATATTAAGAAAAAAACATCCTCTGACTAGTATGAGAGTGGAAAATAGGAAATTTGTCTCTTGTGTGTGTGCATGTTACTGTACATGTAATAAACTTTGTAATTTTTACTTATTATTTATATTTATTATAGATCCAAAAAACTAACACTTTGCATCCACATTTATTTAAAAAAATAATAATAAAAATTAAAATTCGGTTTATATATTATTTCCTTTAGATCGAATATAAATGTATTAAGTAGATTGAAAATACGATAGTTTTTTAAACAGAAGCCAAAATTATTGTTTAGTTCTGTTTTATAAATTTACAATGTTTATTATGATGATTAATAAAACACTGATACCTATATAGTAGCCACTAAATTCTATTTCTTCATAAATCATTATATAAATTAAGTTTTCACTTAAAGCTTTTATTTATATCACATACTATAATAATTAATATCTGTATCCTATAAACATTTGTAGTAAATATTATTGAGTTATTTTATAATTTTCCTTAAATATAGGTATGTTAATGAAACTTTTTGTGCGCGTGGTATAAATAATTCTCTAGTGAATAACATCACAAAGCAATTATCGTTCGAATTACTTTTTGAAATCTACACATTAACACTATAGGTATGCCAAACCCAATCAGAAAACCAAGGTAATATTTAAAAATCACGTGAAAAAAAATGGTGTTTATTCTACTCTACCTTAATCAAAGTTATCGACACGTATTAAAGAACTATTAAATTGATTATTTCAAAATATTAGAAATATTATTCAGCGTACTCTTTGATTGTTCTATTATAAAAATATAGTGTTTTAAAAGATTACACAAACGTTATAAGCAAACTGATAAAAACAATGAGAGTACTGGCCATTTTACGTGAACGAATACTCCCAGGTCACAGGACAAGAGGATGACTCCTCGTCAATGATTTAAGTGGTCCAATCAGATCACATCACACACCAATAGGCAAGTCAAAATGTAAACTGTACGCACGAGTTCGCTCGACGCCGCACCAACGTAAACTGCGCGCGCGCGCACTTTATGGTATGCGGACTTTTGATTTCAGAAATCGAACCTGCATTCAATCTCTTTTATAATAGCCTATTCAATATGTCTCATAATTATAAAGAGTGCTACGACCTTAATTGCCTTGAATGTTATAACTTATAAGTAATAGCAAATATAAAGAACATATTTTACTGTGTTTTCGACGGCAATTATAATTTTTGCAAAGTTTAACCGCATTACCTACATGTGAGTGTTTTTTACTGGAGCGTGATAGTGTTCATATCGTTGATTTATTACAAAAAGTATGCTAGTTCTTGCGTACATGTTTACACACAATTATTTTATCATTATGACCAAACGATTCATTTAGTATTAGGGTGATTTCGTTCGAAGTGTATTTATACGTTAATAAATACTTTACTTACTTCTCTTTTAAAAAAAAAACTTGGTAAATAAACATATATAAATGTACCTATTTCGAAACTCTAACGATTATTTCCGTGTAATTAATTACTAATGACAATATAATAAAATATACACCCACTAATGAGAGTTTGTTGCGGTTTTATATTTTTTTCAGAATAATTCGAAACCACGATACCACTGTACCAGACCATAAGTAACAATGCATGTTAATATATTTTATTGCCTATTTGATTTGATATAATATTAGAGACCAATTATTTTTTATTCCTCCTGTGTCATAAACTTATCCGCTCTACGGTGTCCGCTTAACGTTTTAGGACATAAGCCTTCATATTGTACAATATGTTTTATATATATACATATAATATATTATATTTTTCAATATTATCCAGGGTAACAATTAGGTGATTCAAAATACCATTAATTAAAAAAATATAATATATGTTGCTAATAAACATAATTATAAATAACATAATCAGTTCCCTCTTCTTATATCTGCGCTTGTGTTTAAGAAGGCAATAAACAATGGAGAATTCTAATCAGCTGAGAAAAGGCCAACTCCTCGCTTCGCTACGCTCTAATTGAATTTAATAAATGGAACGTAGCAGCGAGTGACACAGTCGGGCGTGTTTCTTGCGTTGACGCAACGCACGTCGCAAGTCAGACGTGATCGAACCTCTAGCTAGCACAAAATACAAATATACATATTTATACGAAATATCCTTTTATAAATTTCGTTTATAACATTTGTCAAATAAACATAAAACATTTTCGTTTATTATTATTTATAATGTGAAAGCATACTGTGCAGATAATTATTGTAGATAAACTATTTTATATTCCATCGAGCTGATTTGAAAACAATGTAATTTTAAATAAAACGCACTGAAAAAAAGTATATATGTATATTATGTAGCACCAGCTGTGTCCCGAGGTTTCATTTCGAAAATGCTTCAAGTGCGATTAAAATTTGTCTCGTGTTGGTACCGTGGAGATGCATTGTGAGGAATCTTGCATTTATTGAAAGAGAAATTTAGAGACTGTCGCCCCGCAGTTTAATCTACGTTGGCTCGAAACAGCTTTAGTGCCAAGCTTCGCAGACTAGTGATGGTATATGCTGTATATATATGTAATATATATAATACGCAACGTACATAATTGCCGTACATTAGAGCCGAGATGGCCTAGTGGTTAGAACGCGTGAATCTTAACCGATGATCGTGATTTCAAACCCGATCAAACACCACTGAATATTCATGTGCATAATTTGTGTTTATAATTCATCTCGTGCTTGGCGGTGAAGGAAAACATCGTGAGGAAACCTGCTTGTGTCTAATTTCATTGTAATTCTGCCACATGTGTATTCTACCAACCCGCATTGGAGCAGCGTGGTGGAATAAGCTCAAAACCTTCTCCTCAAAATGGAGCAGCAGTAGGACATTAACAGGTTGTTACTGTACATAATTGCACAACACTCTAAACGTTATTAAAGTATTCAATAGAATGCAATATCTTTATTATATTAACAAAGTAAATGATCAATAATAATAAAAATATTCGGAACCTTTAATTTTAATGGAGTTTTAATTATTGCCTATTATCTGTTGAATCATTAAATACTATTTGTAAATACCCCATGATTATATATAAAGTGATAATTAATATTAATTACTCTTATCGACACTCTAATTATTATTCCATTATTATAAGAGACGTGTTAGGTGAGCGAAAACCATGGACGCATAAGAAAACAATATATTGCTACTATATACGCTTGCGCCCATTATCTTAAATCATGCCCATATTTAGATCCAAAATAAATGCTAATCGCCGTGATTACCAAGTGGTAGCCCAAGTTTTTCATAACCAAATGAGCCGGTTGGTGTGGTTGGTAGATACTTGCCTTTCACGCCGAAGGTTGTGGGTTCGATTCCCACCCAGGACAGACATTTTTGTGCATGAACATGTCTGTTTGTCCTGAGTCTGGGAGTAATTATCTATATAAGTATGTATTTACAGAAGAAAAGTAGTATATGTAGTATATCAGTTGTCTGGTTTCCATAGCACAAGCTTTGTACAAGCTTAATTTAGGATCAGATGGCCGTGTGTGAAAAATGTACCAGGATATTATCATTATAACCAAAGCTCGCGGGCTTCAAACCCAGACAAGAACCATTGAATTTTAATAATCTTAGATTTAATGTGTTTATAATTCATCTCATGCTCGGCGGAAAAGAAAACATAATGAGGGAACATGCACGTGTCAGTTGAAAGTATGTCACATGTGTATCTATATACGCATTGGAACAACGTGGTGGAATAAGCTCTCCTTTCCATCAAAAGGAAAGAAGGCTTTAGCCTGTTTACTTTCCTTTAACCAAATGTCATGGCAGCTTAACAAATGATCCGTTTGTATATTATAATTGATTCTTACAACTTACATGTTATCCTTATGCTATTTGAAAGTAGGATAAGGCGAGCAGTAATATTAACATACTATAAAATAACATCATCGTTTTATGAAAATATTTAATTAATTAAAACAAGCTCATTGAATACTGAGTATTTTCGCATTTAATTTATGAAAATTATGCACATACATAATAATTAATTTTATCATAATATTATTAATTTTGCGTTTAAATGAATAATCTAGCTTCTAGCACTAGCTTTACGAGAACCTTTTTCATGCCTTTTTTTCCTCTGTTCCGATATATTTTATAACGTATTAATTGTTATCTCATAATTATAATATTATTATCTGTATTTATATATTCAAATTTGTATTTTTTAATGACGAATGTTACTCTATTGAACAGAGTACAACAAAGTCCGGCCTGCGAAGTATTTATGACGTAATAGTGGCGAGTACAACTATCGCCTTTACTGCAGTTATGTGAGCACGTGTTGCACAAGACCTTTCGAAAATCTAGGATAAACAATAATACAGCAGACGACCTCCATGACAAATTTCATTTGGAATTCATCCATTTTTATGACGCTTATTAACATATATCCTGTTGTAACGGTAAATTAAATTTAATTACAATGTTTTTGTAGTAATTAAAAATGTATATGTATATCTTGGTGCAAACTTAGCAAAAAATATAGTCCTTAAGTACGAATCAAAATTAAAAAATACCTATTGCAAACGTGACTGCGTGGAATGGTGGCAAGAATGCTAACAACATTTCCCCGTTGAAAAGCAATTCCGTTCTACTGGGCGAAAAATGAAACAGCCCTACTGCTACTGGATATAGCAGTAGAAGCAATGAGAAGAGGAGTTATTTATTAAGTTAGTTATTTTAGTTTTTTTTAATGAATATTGCACTATAACTCTAAGGTCCAAGTGTTCGAACTGCAAAAGCAAATAACAATATTATATAGCCATAATTTGAAATAAGACATCTTAAATATTGATGCTATTTTTATAATTTAACAAGTAAGGAAAACAATTAAGAAACAGATTGGATATTATAGTTGTACCTTATAACGGATCATTAAGTCTTGCCTTTAAATCATTGTAGCAAGTTCTGTTCCTAGCTTCTAACACTAACTTTACTTCCCGTTCGTAGTACTAGACAGAATTGTATAAAAACTACCTATATATGTACTAAACCTAAGCTTTAAAAACAAAAGTCGACATTATTACAAATAAAATATACTTGGGAATATGTTAATTAAGACATTGTATTTTTGTTGCTATGTATATTCATCAAATCATATCGATCATGTTGAATTGAGTCGTGTATAGACGAAATTAAAAAATCAACTTAAATAAGTGACTTACTTGACTTACGTTTCTTTCACCATAGTAAGGTAATTATGAAAAAGCCTTAATATAAATTCAACAAACAAGAGTACCTAATCTTAGTTAGTTTGTTGTAGTTATATAAGACGATGACTTGACTTTGGGCTATCCTTACTAACTCTGGTCTGGGTAGGTCACATTCATCACATATTCTACCGTTACACAGCAATACTTAGAATTGTTGTTTTCTGATTCGAAGGTCAGTGAGCCAATGTAACTACAGACAAAAGAGATCTAAGATGGTTAATGTTTCTTACAGTACCAATGTTAATGGACCAGTTAGGTACCATCGGGTGGCCCATTTGCAAGTATGCTTACTTATTTTAATTTTATTATAATAAAAATGTCATTACCATAAGCTTTGTAAAATTGTATACTGTCAGACTCTGAAGAGTTGAAAAATATACTCATTAGAGATCCATGATTGTATACTATATTTGCATGGTGTATTCGATATTATAATTGGGTTTCGTAAGTATAAAAATGTATTATTTCCTATCGGGAATCTTTTACGGAAGACTTCGTGCAGAAAGCGGAAGGAAAAATGAAACAGTCGATATGATATATTACTTATTGTAACCATTATTTATTAACATTCTTCGAAAATATAAAAATGTTGAATGTCAGTCCTTATCTTTCCTTAAGTCTATTTTTATGCTTTTTTCATAATTAAATGCCATTATACTATACTCATAAATAACAGTTGTATTTTAATAATAATAACCATTAATAGGTTATATTTATGGTGTAAAAGTTGATATTGAATAAATTAAATTTAAAAATGTAAATATTTATATATCGATAAACCAGTTTTATAGACAAACTTAATATGTTTTACATAAATATGAAACTGTTCGAATGTTAATAGGTTTTTAAAAAACGTGTAAAGGATTTTCAACAAAATATTGTCGTATGAGACATATCATATAATTGTTTGCTTGACTTTGACAATTTCACATACACGCATTTAACGCATGCATTAACTATTTTGTACTAAAAAAATATAACCATTGAATTATGATTAAAAATAAATAGTATACAGATAAATAATTAAACTATATATATGAATAATAATGAAAAAATTATAAAGATACTACAAAATATCTCATAATTCAAAGTGCATCTTACATATATTTTAGTGAAATTGTAAACGAAAGAAAGCAGTAAAAATGTTGCATGATAAACGCCACTAAATCTAAGATCATAATCAGCGTCCTGTCAAATGGATGCGTAAATAACACCTTAGTAACTCGCCTGCGACTTCTCAGTAAGTAAAGAAACCGTGATTGAAATCGCCTACATGTATGAAATTTGCTTGAGTTTTATTTGTATTATTTTATGTCTACATGTATCCTACATGTAGACATAAAATAATACTAATAAAACTATATAAAAAATGTAGTGCATCGAGATTATTATATTGTATAATATAGACTTATTTATTGTCCATGAATATTTGGTCCATATACAGTTATCTACGATTCTGTACATATTTAAATCGTGTATATATTATAAATACGACTGCCTCGTTGGTCTAGTGGCTTGATATAAGGCCGCAGACCCGGGGGTCCTGGGTTCAATTCCCAGGTCGGGCCAATAAAAAAAAGTTATTGGGTTTTTGTCAGAAAAATTCTTAGTAGCAGCCCGGAGTTTGGAAGTTGGAAGTGTGTACACTCCCGTGCCTCGGAAAGCACGTAAAGCCGTTGGTCCTGCGCCTAAACTCTTTCCGGTCGTGTCGGATTGCCGTCCCATCGGATTATAAGAGTTAGGGAATAGAGAGTGCACCTGTGTTTGCGCACACACTTGTCCACTATAATATCTCCTGCGTAGTTGGCTAATCTCTCTTGAGATTGGCCGCCGTGGCCGAAATCGGTCTGGAGGACATTATTATTTTATTTATAATACTTTATGTATATAATATGCGTAATAACAATAATCTATCTACCTGTACTTAATCATAATATTATATAATTTAAAATAAAACTTAGAAAGGACATAAATTGCCAGAAGGCAAACTGGAACTAGAAAGTTCATAATAAAAACGTTTTAACATTCTGTAACATTTTCATACAATAATATAATTTTAAAATCTCTAAGCTGCTTAAAAATAAATATCTGGCTTTCACTACACTAAGCTAGTTATCCTTTTACTTTTAAATGAAATAAGAAATATCATACATCGGCATTTCTTTTTAAATTGTCACCACTGTATTCACTGTAATCTCAAATATCCATAAAAACGTAACAGAGAATAACTCGAAATCAACTCGAAGGAATTCAAATTCTACTTAAGCGTTGTGTATTGTATAATCGTGATCGGTCACATTTCCTTTCACTTTTGTCGGACGCCAACCTCCATTCCCATTGACGTGCTGCGCATCGGATATTATATTAAAGTTACAAAGGATACCGTACTAGAGTATCTATTTAAATGATTTAGTTGTCCCTTCAGATATCCGTATACCGTTATTGGGACTCTAAGCTTCTACTTTTTTTATTGAACAAAGTAGGTCAAACACCGAAGAGTTTAATACTGTATGACATTCTGTTAATTATATTGTAATGGGAATTCGAATAATTATTATAATTAACTACATATTACACCTCTAATGCGTCACTAACCTTGAAAACTAACGTCTTCGCTCATAATTTTTTAACAAGTAATTCGTTAAAATATGCTGTCTTCATCTTTTCAAAGTAAAATCATTATTATCAGAAAGATATCAGTGTTCCCTCCCTCGTGCCTGTAATACGGACTAACACAGCCATCAAACAACACATCGATAAAACACATGGGAACACATCGATAAATAATATAAACAATTTATCGGTATATAATAACCGAGGAGTATTAATTGATTTTAATTAATAGAATAAATTGTACCTATCTATACAGGCTTGCACAACTCCAATATTCTTAAAATAATTATTATAAAATTTAGTCTGCACTTGCTGATAATTAAGCTAATAAATGTTGATAAGAGAGTAGAAATGGATTTCTATATTACACCTCTATCCTCTCTAGAGTAAGCAAAAGTAATAGCCTGAAAATATTTCATTGCTGGGTTAAATCCTCCGTTGAAAATAAGCTTTGGACCCTAATCCACTACGCCGCCCTACTAAGGGAGCAGCTTAATTACGCTAGTACCATCTCTTATTAATATAAAAAAGATGCAACAGCAAAATAAAAACACTACAATATTACGATCATTTATCTGCAATTACGACGAGAAATACAAGTAAAAATTATTTCTTCTATATATTTCCGGATCAGATAAAAATAATACATAGATTATTACTTAAAAACTTAAAGTTCAGATATAAATATAGCATTCATCAAGCGAAATTATTTACGTGTATTAATTCCGGACTATTGTTCTTTAGTATGTAGATATTATTGTATTAAATATAGCGGAACAGAAATTAAGCAGAAAAGAATTTAAGCAACCGTCATTGTAGATAATATAGTTATCTGTAACGGCGTAACCACAACAATTATATCATAAATAAGCACGTATTTAGTGACGTCATTGTTACAAATGTTTTTTAATGACCAGGGTAATATAATAAAAAAAAACAATTCCTTATAAAACTTTATTAATATTCTTCATTGTATTTACAGAATACATATCTTTTCGTTATACACGTGGAAGTAAAAGTATATTTCGCGCTTTAATTAAGTGCGTGAAGGACATTGGAATACGGAGCATTAATTTACACAAAAACTAGTCTTGTACTAGTCTCTGTAATGTACGAGGTGTTACGACATAAATTTTTTTTTTTATCTAGGTTTATTAGAACTACGTTCTTCGGCTACGGCTTCATCGGGGATACCGATGCATTTTTCCCAATAACGGTTCATTGTACCGTATCTGTGCATGTTGACTCCAGCCAGACTGTGAGCTTCATCGGGATATGACTGAGTACAAATTATCTAATTAGATAGACCTTAGTACAATTATTTTTATTATTTATTCTCTAAAACAGTGATAATTTGATTGTCCTAAATTATTGTTCACATTATTTTCAGCAAGGAGTTTGGAAGTTGGCAGTGTTTATATTCCTTTGCCTCGGACTCTCTCGGAAATTGAGAATGAGGGATTACTGTAACTACATATATTGGCTAACACAATTGGAAACTATAGTATCTCCTGCACAGTTTTTTATTATAGAAATCGCTCAGGAGAACCTGTATAAATGTTTTCCTTTTTACACGACAGCACAAAAAAGGGGTGTAGTGTTTTCAGGGTTCATGCCTATAACAAATTTAGATGTATCGTCAGAATCATACCGAGTGACACCAGCTCTAATATTTTTACCTTTTAGTACCTTTTTTTGCAGGACGTCGTGTTTTTTAATTTTCGACATCGTCATAATTAGTTTTATCCTTAAATAACACTCACCATTTGGTCAAATGGAATGTTAAGTTCCGCGAGGATCTTGAACAGCTTGGCAGCGTTCTGGTAGTGAACGTTGTCGTCCGCATTACCGTGCATGACATAGAATTTCTTGCCTCGAAGTTTCTCCGCCAGCAATGTGACATCACCAGCTTCGTAACCAGATAAATTGTCATCAGCGGTGGGAACACCCATGTATCGCTCGGTGTACATTGTATCTGAAATTATTACATACGAAAATCATTTTAATTAACTTTTTACATGACCAAAATCTTATAACATTGCTGAAAATTAGTAATGTTGCGTAATATAGATAGATATCGCATTGATAAGTATCAATTAATCCACCGGAAAATATCATAATTTTAAAGAGATGAATTCCAATTTGAATGCTATGTACCCGTGTGCAGGTTACAAGGGATATAACCTCTTAGATCCTATAGATGTTGCAGTGATGGTGGTTAAAGAATATATTTCATATTTCTTACAGTTCCAATAAATGTGGGCGGAGCTTACCAGTTTCCAGCCGTTTGCTTCTTTTCATAACAAAAAAAAAAACAATCCTACAATAAAAGATTTTCGAAGGAAAAACAAAAACTTGCTTATGATCTCTCTATGAGCATTCTGAAGAACTTCAGTTGTTATGTAGAGAATCTGTCAGTTGTTATGTAGATTGTCTGTGCTATCTATAGAGTTACCGCTTGCTATTAAATGCAGCTGCTGATACTCACTATAATACAGCCAAGAGGTGACGGGTGCAGTTGACACGCCACATTGGAACATCTTCTGGTCGTCGTGGACCAATGTCAAAAGCGTGGCGTAACCTCCGTAACTGTGGCCCCAGATGGCAACACGGTCGGGATCCATGAACCCGTAGCGACTTAGCACTTGTCTAAAATTATGAATAATGTGCATATTTATGAAAAATTTCAAAGGTTACACAAAAAAGTAACAAAAGGAAAAGGTTCAGACTTATAAGTACACATAACTGTATGTTAGGATCACTTGATCATTTGTCGGTATTCTGTATTTATTGATGTAATAATATATTAATAGAATAGTTTTTTGGACGCACTAATCTCAGGAGCTCAGAAGATCCAATTTGAAATAAGCTTTTCGCATTAAAAGCCGAGATGGCCCAGTGGTAAGAACGCGTGAATCTTAACCGATGATCGTGGGTTCAAACCCGGGCAAGCACCACTGAATTTTCATGTGCTTAATTTGTGATTATAATTCATCTCGTGCTTTACGGTGAAGGAAAACATCGTGAGGAAACCTGCATGTGTCTAATTTCACTGAAATTCTGCCACATGTGTATTCTACCAACCCGCATTGGAACAGCGTGGTGGAATAAGCTCCAAACCTTCTCCTCAAAAAGAGGAGAGGAGGCCTTTAGCCCAGCAATTAAAAATCTATTACAATTAATAGATTATTTGATGCTTAAAGGCTTTATAGAACGCTACAACACACGAGGCACGAGGACGGAGCAGTAATAGTGAATCCGTACGAAACCCCGCGGAGCAAGTATTTTTTTTTATATTTTGTTAAAAATATTTAGTCATTAATAAACGACAGAAATACAGTACACAGAAAATGCATAATTAATATACAATTTTGTAAAACAAAGTGACCTTGCCAGCTTGGCAACGGCTGAAATCAGCCACCGAATAAGCGTGTAATTTTTAACACTCTGGGATAGCGAACGCCTATAGATGTTATGGAAATTACTTATATATTGCATCTAATTTACTGTCACTGAAAGTGTTAAATAATCTTTTTCTAAAGAGTTGCTAATATTTCCTACATTCCCTTTCAGGTAGACGCAAGGTGTGTGGACGACAAATAACATAAGGTATCAAAATCAAATTTACGAAACATCGCTAAGCGGCCCTTTACTACTAGTACCGCTGTAACACGAACATAACTTAAATTGGTCTGTCAAAATATCTTAAAACAACATTACCTTAAAACAACAAAATGATCAAAGATTTCAACAGTTCCAAGCGCATTGTTGAGGGAATATAGCATTTCCTGTCCATTCAGTCCTGCCCCTCGTCTGTCCGCCAACATGTAAATTGTGTTACGGCTGGTGGTGAGGTATGAATGGTAACCTAAAATATTTTAGTTTAATATTTATGAAAAAATTATAAAGATATCGCCCTTCCTACTACCAGAAAAATTTAGTTGATAAGTTCTGCACTATGGGAGTACAAATCAATAAGCTATTAAATTTTTACGTAGATAGATATACATTTTAATACAATTTCAATACTCGGTGCTATAACAGGAATCTCAACAGAAGGTTATGGTTTCTAGTCCGAGCAAACACAAAGATCTATAAAAGTTAACATCATCAACGCCAGATTACGAAGATATCTAATATACTCCTTATAATTCTACTATACCTACTCATAACCCTAGTGGGGTTATAAGTAAGCTCTTACTTACCAACAGTGAAAGTGTCATACACGGTATTGGTGTTCGGTCCTGAATACACATAGAACACGACCGGGTACTTCGTGGTAGTGTCACTAACATTCAGTCCAGGAGGTAAGAACAGCCTCACGGGTGCCGGATAGCCGTTTTCAAGAGGCACCGTCGTTATGATACTCTGTGGTCTGCTTTTACCAACAAGACGGTCACGTACGATCTGATTGTCCTCCCAAACATATAAGGTTCGACGAGTCTATTGGACAAGAGCGCTTTGCTTAAAAGTGTGACTAAAGCTGGCTCGTATTAGAATTCGCTAGGGACTCACCAATGGGTCGATAATGTAGGTGGCGGAGGGCTCCTCGGGCGACTGGCAGGTGATGGTGAGATAGGAGGCGCGGCGACTGGCAGTGGCCGTGGCCCACGCGCACGGGCCGCCGTCCGGCAGGCGCAGCTCGCAGCTGAGGCAGCCCGCGCGCGCGCCCGACACGTGCACCTGCGACTGCCACGGCGCGCCCGTCACCGTCCGCGTGTAGTAACTACCGATTTTATTTAACTTAATTCATGTGTGATACAAATCTTCAAACTGAATTTTCACCAGCCAGCCCAGAGGTGATACTTTGGAAGCAATTTTGATAGTGTAATATAAAACTTTTCAAACTCATTTTAAAGTATGGATTAAATAGAAGATGGTTTTAAAATAATCTCTGTTTTTTTTAAATGTGAATTAAAAAAAAAACAAGCAAATCATGGCGTAGACATAGACATTAGTGCTGATGATGTTCTGCTGACCAATTTCGGTCACAGCGGCCATGACCGGAGAAAGTTTCGGCGCACGACAAACGGCTTGTGCTTACTGAACACGATATAGTGAAGTTTATATTTTTTTACTGTACAATTTTGCATAGTTTACACTATAAAAATTTCAAAATTCCAAACTTCGGGCTACTAAGAATTTTCTACAGAAACAACCTAATAACTTTTTATTTTCCGGGAGCTTAAACCCAATACCACGGAGTCTAGCCTTATAAGTTAGCTACTAAACAAACGAAGTATTTAATGACAAAACAATAATTTAAATGACATGACAATCATCAATAAACTACCAGTCATTTAAATTGATATTTCTTCTGGTGGTGCATGATTCAACGTCATCTTGAGGCTTAGTATATTTTTAAACTTTCAACGATCGCGTACGTACAATGCCTTATGTTAATTATAAAAAAATAGAATTTTCTTGCTACTTCTTGCGATTTATAATTTTATATAAAAAATCTTTTAAGTGTTTTTAGATACATAGAATTGATATTAGGGAAATATTTTTGTAACACCAAGCCTCTAAGAGCATAGCTTAAATAAACACTGTTTTCATAGTCACGTACACGGAAATGGCAACAATTATGATAATTATTATGTAGACCTCGAAGTTGGTCTTATTGTTTGTTTAAAGCAAATGCCTTAAGATAATGCAAATCACGTCAGAAAAGTATTTGATTCAAATATACATAATTTTATGCAGATACTTCGTTACGAACATTTTAATGGTTTGACAAAATGTAGTTTTATAAATTCGCTTTTGATTTTGATGACATAAAACTGTTATGTAAAATATACTAGTCAGATAAAATAAGTTAGTAATACTAAATCACGTAATACTAGCTTTGGTTGACGTCGTACGGATACAATTTGTCTTTAATGTTAAAATGCGTTAAAAAATCCATTCTCAACAGAACGAACTATATAAAATAAACCTATATGTGATATTTCAAATGTCGAGACCCAGTAGTTTTGAATTGATAGATAGTGCATTGATAGTCAATCAAAACAAAAGATTTGATAAGTATAGATTAAGTTATTTAAGATACATAAGATACTCACTAAGCCAAATTATCTTCATCCATTCCAACGAAATTATTCACAGTGAATGCTCCAGGGGTGACGGAACTCGATACAATATCTCCATTGAGTCTTATACTGACATACAAATGCTGCCAAATGTTTCCATCCGCTTGTTCCAAGGACCAACGAGTGGACACATAGAAGTCTCCAGCTCTACTGAAGCGGGGCAAAGCTATAGGTACCCAACCATTAGACTGCGAACGATGTTCCTCCTAGAAAGTGTTTTGATAACAGAAAAAGAAATATTTATTATAGAAAGTGGATTTTAAACAGACATCCAGGTAAGCAACATTTAGTGTTCATTTTGTTTAAGTAAGTTTAGTTTCGTTTAAATTTTGTGTTTATAATTCATCTCGTGCTCAGCTGTGAAGTAAAACATCGTAAGGAAACCTTCATGCGTCTACCAACCAGCATCAGAGCAGAGCGGGATGTTGACGTAAGCTTAAGAGCGGGTAAGGCCTTCGCCCATCGGTGGGACATTTTCGAGCTGTTTTTCTTATAACTACCGGTATTTTCTTATATAACTATCACACAATGTACACATTTGTATTACACCTGAACTTTATAGCAACCATTATTAGGAAATCTTTAAAATAGGGGTATTAACAATTTTGTAAGACGAGTATTTTCATTTCAATAACATCAATTACACGTAAAAAATACTCTTTGAATTAACTTACCTCACACTGTAATGTAACTACATTGCATATACTCAGAACAGTATAATTCTGTCTGCGGTTCAGCCAATGTGCAGCAATCTCTGTTGCACTGGGCCAAGTAACTCCTCCTAGGATGTGATCATTGGTGACTGCGCTTGGGGCCTCTAGGTTTATGAATGAAAGCGTAGTTGCTGCTGTTCTAAGATCGACTACACGAAGACTTACTTTAGGATTTACACGGCCAACCTGCGAATATAAAATGTACCGGCAAAATAGCAAAATTTATATCAGAACAATGACATTTCAATTGATTAATTTAAAAAACCATAGAATTACCTTTGGGTATTTGAGATGAACGAGTTCAGGATACAAGTCATCTGGATCACTCTTATCTACGTAGTAATAGTACGAGTATGTTTCCACTAATGTATCGTCGTAACTGGCAAAAGCTAAGTAATTACCATCAGGAGAAAACCAGGTCGCTTCTCCAGTATACATGACGTCCTCTGAAACCATAGTTCTTGTGACCATACATTAATACATAACGGCACTGTGCGAAAATTGCCTATTTCAATGCCCAAGAGGTTACTAATGATTTTCAACGCCTTTATCTATCTTTCTCAACGCATAGCCCTTCGTTGGTCTATTATTTTTACGGTAATGTTTTATACTTTTATAATAATAATATAATATTTATTATATTATTATAAAAGTATAAAACATAATATAATATTTTTGACATAAATATAATATAAAACATTATATAATATTTTTGACATAATAGTAAAAATAAGCTTAAGCTTATTTTTACTATTATGTCAAATTTATGCGACGATGGTATTAAATACGAGTAAAATTATTATTACATTATTGTATACCTTCATAGACCCAATCAGCATGGCCATTGTAAATGACTCCAGGGATGCCATCGTTGGTGATCTGCACAGGCTGGTCGGAGTTTTGCGGCAAATAGTACAAGTTATTGTCCAACACATACGCCAAGGAATGCCCGCCACCGAATATGCACAGTTGTAGTCGCTGATGATTTGCGATGTTTTTTACATTGCTACCGAAGAAAAATGATTAAAGTTTAAGCTTCATAAGCCATTAATAAGCACCACATTTGTTATGTAAGTGTACGTAAGTACATGAATGAAGTCATAATAACATACAATGTATAAATAGCAAGCAAAAGGAACGAAGAATGATTAAGAAAAAATAGTCGCATGTATAAAAATAAAGCTTGTTCATTGTTCGTATTATATATGTTCACGCATCGTTCATATGAGTTTACCTGGTACTTTTGTCGTTTATTGATGGTGCGTGAGTCGTATCGGATATTTTGTTTAAATGCCATTGCAATGACAGATTTACGCAAGTGCTTTATTAAATATATGACATACTTCGTAACAAGCAAATTTATTATCTATTTTTACTTGCCAAGTTAATAGAAAGACGCTTTATTTAATTTGGTACTTTAATTTCTTTGTAAACTTCTTTTTCATGCATAATATCAACAGTAAGAGTGGATGTACATTTTTCTCACTTCTTTATTTAAAGCTAATGAATTACATTATAAGAAAGCATAGTATAGTATTACTAACTTACCCTGTAGCTATTTCGTAGAGAGCGAATTTAGCCGTTGTCGAATATCTGTATACCTACGATTATAAAAAAAATATATGTAAAAAGCATATGCGATAAAAATGTTGTATAATTCTGTATCTGTTAGGATTATAGGTATAATATATCCAACGTTATCTTTATTTATATTTTATAACAGATCGTATTTATAGATAACAATACTAAGAGTTAGATTAAATGGTTGCTGGTAATTTGAATTTTTAAAATTCACTTAACAAAACTTGTCGATATTTAAAAATGATTAATTATTAAAATTACAATCGTTTTTCGCATTAATTGAAATCACTTACCGATTCTACTTCGCTTGGGGCCAAAATGTATCGTCTATCCTCTGAGAGTATAGGCCTGGTGGTGTTCAGGAAACTCTGGGTGGATTATAAAAAAATAACTATAAAAAAATATCTAATCAAAATACACTATGTTAAATTAAAAACAAGTAAAAGTAAAGTAACAGGCTTTAATTGTCTCATTCGATCGAGCGATCAGGAGCTTATGTTATGGTTTCGAGCTTATTCCACCTCGCTGCTCCAATGCGGATTGATGGAAAATACAGAGACTGACTTAAAAAAGTTCCTCATTATAATGTAAAAACAATATTTGGGCAGAGATGGTGTTAAGTTTTTTTTTTTTTATTGAACCAAAATGATATTTTAAGCACTTACCTAACCTACCACCAATATCAACTTGTTTCAATTACTAATCGAGATTTGACCCCGTTGATAGAAGACGTGGATTTTAACCAAAGAACAAATGTTTCATTCACTATTCATGTGCTTAATTTGTGTTTGTAATTCATCTTGTGCTCAGTGAAATAAATCATCACAAAAATATCGACTAATTGATTATCCAGCAATGCGGACTAGAGCAGCGTGTTGGAATATGCTCCAATAATTATACTTAAGAGAAGCCTTTGCGAAGCAGTAGGCATTTCGTTTAATTATGAATTAAAGAAATTGATTACCATTAATTCTCCAGATACAAGCACGTTCCTAGAAAGTGTTGGTACATCAAATACATAGATACCCGGCTCACCGGCTATCGTATATGTGAACTCAGTATCTGCAACATAGAAGTTAGTTTGCTGTATACAAAATTAGTTATGCCGCCTTTATATAACAAGAGAAAAGCTATGCAAATTTTATGTAATCAGTAAAAATTCACGAAAAATTCTCTCATTATCGTCAGTGCTTATAGATTTTAATAGAAATAAAATTAAATGTGCCCGAGACAATTCATCACAATTTTTAATGCAACTGTTGAAGGAGTCAATACTTATACATCATAACATAAGACTAAATTACGTATGTATTATTATTATATTATTTTTGTTAAATAATAGCTTTTGTTTATATATATTACCAGATATCCATGTTCCAGTAAAACCCCTTTGTGCAAACTGCCCCGTAACGAACTCTTCCAATGTAAAAGGGTTCTCTGCGCTGACCGCGAACACCAGCGACACCAACACCAACCACGTTTGCATCTTTTCCCGCGAATATAATCGATTAAAATAATAATTGTAGGATAATTTGATTTTGTCAAAATCAAATACTAAGCTTGTAAAAATAATATGCAAAAAAAAGAACAATTTTTTTTAAATCGATTAATTTAGATAACATATAATGTATAAATTGGACAAATTATTTTCTTACCATATTAAAGTTCACTATCGCTAGTTACATTGGTTGACGGCTACAGTCCGCCAACATAACTGAATGATCCAGTTACATATCAAAAATGTATTCTTATCCGAGATAAAATATATCTTGTGATAAAAGATAATTATTGTACATATCCTAAATACAATATTATTAGGTCGAATATGATTAGATTCGTGTTAAGTAACCTTTAAATATTCAAAGCATTAGAATACAGTTAAGGTTGAAATAAAATAAACATGTAATGGGGAAATGTTTATTAGACACCAAATGAAGGGAATTATAATATAATATGGATATTATTTTCGTACAATTTCAAAAATGTTACTATATATAACCAGATACATATATTCGAGGATATAATAAATACAGCGAATGATCCAAATATTGAAACTCCAATTACTGTCTTATTTCATTGTATTAATTTCAATTCACTCGTCCAGATAAGATTCCCCCGATGACGTCCAAGATTTGTCCACTAAAGATTTACTTTATTATATTATTACTTTCACGATTTCTTCGGAGATAGTATCAAGTTGAATCCAACGTTGTTTGTAATGTGAAATCACAGTACCAAACGTGTAAATTTCGTATGATGCAGTCCTGACTCTTTCACAAAGGTATGCGATGAGTCAGCAATTGTAGCGCATTTCACCCGATTGCGGAACGCAAAAGGTATCGTTCCCACTGCGGAGATCCAAAATGTCTGCCTCGATCAATCAAGCGACTGCGATACTCCGACGACGAATTAAATCATAGGATTTCTTCCGGTTCCTTTCTATAACATTTCGTATAAAATAAATTTATTTGCTTTACTGCTTCACAAGTTTTCGTAATCTTGAAAGTATCTCCTTTAAACCTAGTTCAACCTACATCTAAATTAATGTATTAAGCAATATTTTTACATTAAAATTATACTGCTATGGACAGCGTGATTCGAAACCTGGAAAGAAATATCGACATCGCGACAAAGCGTTAATAGTGTAAGTGTAAAGCTCACGAAGAATGAGAATATGTTAATGCTGTCATACTTATGACGAATCTTTTGTGGGTGTGCGTTTATGTGTGTGTGTGTGTGTGTTGTGTTTTGTATGTAAAATATATTAGTGTGTGTGTGTCCTGGATAAGATGACGTGTGTAAGTGTTTGTGTGTATGTGTTATGTATGACGAGTAAATGTAAGGCTGAATGTATGGGCGGTAGACGGACCCTGTCTAATGTCTGCGGTGCGTTCGACGTAGCTCCTGCAGCCGCCGCTCGTGCTCCGCCATATGTTGGCGCCGTTGCTCCTCTTTTATTGCTATCTAAAACAAAGTTATACTGCGTAAAAAAATAATTAACTACATATTTATAAATCAATATGTACATATATATTGTCATTTCTTACCGTTTCCGCAGAAAGCGGAAGCCAATATATGCACGGAGTTGTTTTTGTCTTTCTAAATAAATCATCCAATAACTTGGCTGGTGCCTCCTCCTCTTTTTTCTTAAACTTCCTTGCTGAAAGCAGAGAAAAAACATATTTTCACTGTACATAAAGCCACCAACATTTTATATTTATCCCGCATACCAGTATTCATGACATGTGGTCTTTCGCGAAAAGAAATAAGTTTAATATTGGCTAAGTTTTTTAAAACCTCTATTGCCAAACAGATTATGTATTCGATTATGTGCATTTACTATCCATAGCATTGAATGTAAAATTTAGAGGCCAATTTATGATTTTTACATTTGGATAAATTTTTATAATTATATTGTGCTTGATTAAATATAAACTTTAAAATTATGATGCAGTTATTTATACAATATTTTATTTTTAACTTTGAATTGAAACTTTTTGAATTAGAAAATCAAATCATATACATTGCTTTCAGACAAGCAATTTAAAAAACAACTCACCTGGTTCTGGACTTCTTTCGGGAGTGCGGTGTCTTCTTTTTTCAAGCGGTCGTTCATCTCGTAGCATCTTGTCTGGTCGCCCGGTTTCCTTGTTCTTCTCATTCTTGCCAAAATCCCACTCACGCATTGATGCTTTCTTCTCCCATGGTTTTTCCTTCAAACAATTGAAAAATTAACAATCTATTCCAAATGATTTGTCTGGAACTCTTAAGTAAAAAAAATTTGTATTTTTAGGAAGTACATAAATATTCGTTAATATTAAGGAAATAAGAAAATAAGTGTTATAAGTACTATTTCTCCTTTTTCTCTCTTTAAATCTTGCTCCCGTAGCCAATCTTCAACAGTACCAGGAATTGTTGAAGCTTGAGCATTATCCGTGTCTTCATTCGCTTTAGCTTTGTCAAAGTCTTCGTCTGTTGAAAAGTCTACATGCAACGTCTTAGGATTTGACACCGGCCAAGTTACTCCATGTAAAGCGTGACGAGTCTCAACAGCTTGACTGAAAAAAGGTATAGAGGAATTATTTTCTTATAACAATATTTTTACCAATTTTAATGACTAGTTTAGTGACAATTTTTTGCATTACATATAAATAACAATTGCAAATTTACATATCATCATATAATAATACAATAAAATTAATTAGATTAAATATACTTACTCTTCATTTTCATATTTTACAAAACACTTTGATTTTATTCTGTCAATCCAAAATCCATTCTCCATAATTTTTCCAGTTCTCTGTAATAAATTTTTCAACTGTGGCAATGTAAATGGCCTCACTAAGTTTGTTATATACAGAATGCTGGACTGTTTATGCTTTGGTGGACTTGGTGGTCTTGATATAAAATTATCACTGTCTCTGACAATGGATATTTTCCTCATTGATGCGAGATTTGAATCCTTTGCTTTAACATTCTCCTTATCCTTGTCTTCTAATTTATGATCCTTGTGGATTTCTACATTTTCTGTATTGTCAATAATAATTTTGGGTAACACTGGTCTTTCAATTTTAGCAGCTACCTCAACCCGCTTATGCTTCTTTTCTTCAATAACTTCATCAAACTCAGCAGGCTTAACATCAGGTATTATCTCCTTCAGAATATCAGTAGAAATTGTTAAGGATTTTTGTGTGGACAATTTACTTGGACGTGAACCCCATCTTCTTTTTCTATTGATTACCAATGGTGTTGTTTGCTCATTGGAAACCTCTTGGATAGATTGGTCATTTGAAATATTTGGAATAGAATTATTCCTGGATATTTCTTGTGATTTAGTCTCAGGCAAATCTTCAGAAACATCTGAAATTTTGTTATTGATGACATCTTGATTAGTTATAATATTGGGAACATCTTGAGCAGTTTGGTTATTCTTATCTTCATTGATAATTTTGTTATCAGGAACTTCATCATCTTGAGTAGTTATACAATTGGGAACATCTACAATTATTTCATCATTTGATTCATTTTTAGTGGTTTCTTCTTCTGGAATATCCTTAATGGTTTTGTTATTTGAAACTTCTGAACTAGTTTGTACCATTGGAATGTCATTAGTAGACTGGTTATTATCCTCTTTCTCATTTATCTGGTCTTCGTGTATTATTTCCGTAGTTTCAGTAGTTACTTCAGCATTGGTTTCTATGGTAACTACTTTTGCCTTCCCTGTTTCTACAATTTTAGTGCTCTCTACAACATCATTTTTATTAATACTTATTACATCCTCATCATTAGACTCTCTTTTCCCTGAAATTTCAGTTGTACTTTCATTAATACTTACCTCATTTGAGACAACACTGCTAATATCTTTGTCCTGATCTAAAGTAGCTTTAGCATCTTCTCCCTGAGATTCATTTAGACTTATCTCTGAAGATTCCATCCTACTTTCATCTGCATGTAATTCTAATATTTCTGACTTCTCTTCTGACAGGCTCCTTTTTCTTATTGGGCTCTCATTTTTGTGGGAGTTACTGTCTTTATCATTGTCATCGTCCGATTTTGGAGAAACAACTGTTGTATCTGCATCAGACGGCTTATCTTTAGATTCATTATCTTTTGACTCTTCTTGAGCCTTTTGGTCAGTATCTTTACTTTCATTTGATTCCGTTGATTCTACCTTGTCATCTTTAACCTCTTCAGTTGTTGTTGACATTGGTGTCTCATCAGCTACAGCTTTATTTTGTTGTGTGCTTTCACTAACTTCAGTAGACTCAGGTTCCGTCGTCAATGATGTTTGTGACGCTACTTCTGCCTCATCTCCTTGACTATCTTGATTCTTGTCTGTCATATCTTTAGATTCAGTTAATCTCTTAGAACGATGTTTTGCCTTCTTCTTATCCTCTCCTTCTACACTTTGAGTGTCACTCGAGCTAGTGGCTCGTGAATGCTTCCTTCTGCTTCTAGGTGATCTGTCGGGCCTTTCTGGTGTGGAGGGCGGACGAGCAAGACATATTTTAAGTTTTTTAATTTCACCAACATCCCCGGAACTTTCAGTAGCTTTAACGTGCCATACTTGCTCTTGTGACTCTTCGGGACTGTCTTCTTTTGCAGGTTTTGGCGGGACGTTGGTCTCGGTTTGACTAACCACGACTGTCTCTTTGGGAGCAGGATCTTCAGCCGACTCACTTTCTGAAGATGACGATTGTTTTCTGCGACGTGTTCTAGTCCGCTTTACTTTTTCAACCTTTTCCTTAGGTTCAGGAGAGCTTCTTGTTTTTTTAGTAGCGGTGCGTTCGCTTTTACGACGCATAGTTGTGAAACTTCTTATTTTAAATGAGATACAACTATTAGATGTTTAAAGATAAGTCTTTGATATTAAATAGTTATTTGCAAATAACAATCGTTATTTTCTTTAACTTCTTTTTGACACAAATCTCACTAATAATTGAAAGGAGGTTCAGAACTTCACAAAAAGGTAGACATGTTGGAAATATTAACCAAACGAGTTACAGATTAAAAATAGAATAGTGTTATTAATTCAAAGTTACGATTACCAAAAATTAATGCAATATTACAATTTAAGAAAATGTTAAAAAAAAACCTAATTAAAATAGATAATAATATTTAGTAATTGAAAAATAGATTACAATTAATTATTATACAATATAAATTATTGTAGTATTTTAGCGCATTATAATTTTATCCCGTGATAATATCACATGTATTTTATTTTATTACTACATATTTATTTCACTACTTTGATTAAAAATTAACAATCTGTTAGTAAAAAATGTAAAAATGACGTTCGCTTATCGCTTGATAGAATCAGCTAGCTGCACCTGTCATTGTTAAAAATGATTTTTCTTCCGATTTATTTCTTAAGTATTTAAAACAAATTGACTAATACGATTTTATAATGTCAAGGTATAGTGATGATTTCTTGTTTATTGTATAATATCAACTATTAATTTAAACTGCCTTTTGATAAAATATTTAATTCTTTTGTTACAGATACTATGGGCTTAATAAGTCATACTAGCGGTCCGGCACTCTATTTATGTGTGTTTAAAGGTGTACTTGGAGAATGATAATGAATTATTATCATCTTTAACGTTCGTTGAATAATTCAATAATGGGTAACCAAAATAGTTGCTGCTGTTACCGAAGTCCTTCGCCGATCAGAAAGGACATAGTTAAACTTGAAGATTATCTCCCTGAAGGGGAAGTAAGTTCAAATAATATTCAACACATCAGTGAAAGGGAACCAGATGATGGAGATATAGACCCATCTCAGGATCCGATTGCTGGCACAATCTTCATGGAAAGATCAAAAGCCTCAATCGAGAATGGTATTACAAGAAAACGAAGTCAACATCAAATAGCGGAAAATAAATTGAAAAAAAGCAGTTCCTGTTCTACTATATACTTAGACGATAGTACTGTATCTCAACCAAATTTAAAAAACACAGTAAAATGTGTTGCTCTGGCAATATATTACCATATAAAGAACAGAACATCAGAAAGAAGATTGGATATATTTGATGAAAAATTGCATCCATTGAGCAAAGAAGGTGTCAGCGAAGATTATGATAAATATAATCCTGAACACAAGCAGATTTATAAGTTTGTACGAACATTATTTAATGCTGCTCAATTGACAGCTGAGTGTGCTATAATTACTTTAGTATATTTGGAGCGACTTCTCATTTGTACCGAGCTTGATATTGCACCTTCAAATTGGAAAAGAATAGTCTTGGGAGCGATTCTGCTTGCAAGTAAGGTCTGGGATGATCAAGCTGTATGGAATGTTGATTATTGTCAAATATTGAAGGATATCACAGTGGAAGATATGAATGAATTAGAAAGACAATTTTTAGAAATGCTACAGTTCAATATAAATGTCCCCTCAAGTGTATATGCTAAATATTATTTTGACTTGCGTACCCTTGCTGAAGCTAATGACCTAGCATTCCCCAGTGAGCCATTGAGTAAAGAAAGAGCACAAAAGTTAGAAGCAATGTCAAGAGTGATGGAGGATAAAATATCAGCTGAACTTGTTAAGAATGGTATCAAGAAGTGGTCAAGTTTAGATAATGTCAATTCTGGTGCAGGTGTGAGGCGTAGTGTGGCCATATTATCTTAATTATTTATCTCAATAAAAACTTTGGATCCATATTCAATTGATATATTAATATCTATGGAATCCATTGTATTTAGAATATCTGCACCAGATTGAAGACTATAGTTTGAATTTTGGTACAGTATTTCAAAACATTGATTAATTTCAAGGAATGTGATGTTATTTGCCAAATATCATATTTGAGAAGTCTTAGAAAAGATTATACATTGGTATAATTATGGTTTCAACATTTACTATAAAAAAAGTATTTAGCATGTAAAAAAGTCAAGCCCACAAATGCCCGACTACTGGGCAAAGGCCCCTCTCTTCTCAAAAAGACCTGGAGATTTGGGTTGGTGGATATTGCATGTAAACATATAATATAAAAATTAATTTACATTATTAGTGCACAAAAGCGAGGGAATTGTAATAGGATATTATTAGTCATTCTGTAATTTTTCAGTCATGAGTTATATTACTGATAGTTCTTAAAATGAAAGACTTACAAAATGTGGTCCAATATTTTTTGTATTATATCCATAATCATTCATTTGCTACTTAATTCTTTAACATAATTTATGTTTCATTATACTGTATTGGCTTTGAGTATGTTTAGTTGTTACAATTATGAAGCACTAATCAAATAAGTATGCTTCCAAATTTTTGATGCTTAGTTTTAACTTAGACTATTACTAGGATGTGCAAGTGCATTGACTGATATAAGAATCTTGTGACTGCGGTGTGAATGTTTTAGTCGACAGAATTTTTAATAAATTTATTTTTAACTATTATTGCATTTATGGTGTCCGACATAGTTATATATGAAATTATGCCAAATTATTTTGTAATCAAATAAGAATAAATTTCATTAATCACTCATTGTTAAATTGTACAACTGAAAATGTTGGTTTTAATGTTAAAATACCAATATATGTAATTATTATATTATACAATAAATAGGAATTGATTAAGTTGAACTATTTAAAACAATTAACATTTTGTGAATAAGCTATGCAGTCCATACTTTATGTATCTTTAATGTAATTAAGCAAAAATAAACATTTTATATGAGACTTTCAATAGAAACTTTATTCCTGATGATCTAATTATTTTTTTTTTGTCTAACTACTTACATATTTAAACTATTTCCATTAGTTTATATATTATTTTAGGTAACACTTGAAGGAGATATACAGCAAATTGAGAAGAGATATTGTTTAATATACACACTATACATACAAATAATATATGGTAAGGTAAAGAAGTAGGTAGAAACAAACACATCAGTTATTTTGTCTTCATGCTAATGGCTTAAGATCTTTCAAATATGTGCTGTAGTTTTCTAACATATCAATAACTTCATTGCTCTTAGTAGTCTTTTCATCAAATTCTGACCCAACTGACCACAATGTTTCTAAGTCATATACCTTTCGTGTTTTTTCTGAGAATATATGCAAGGCTATATTACCTGTAAAAGTAAAGTAGTAGTAAAGAAATAATTTATAAAGATATCTGTTAGCAAAGTATTTTCTTTTTAGAATTGAGTTTTTAAAAAGCATATCATTTATACCTAAATCTAAAGCCATCCAATCTTCAGAATCTTTACCCTCAATTTTTGGTATATAGTCATTTTTATGACATTTCTTTTTGTATACCTTCCTTACAAACTCGGCTAATGCCAGAATATGTCTTTTACTTCTTGCACTGACTATACATATATAATCTACATAATTAATTTCTTTTGGAACAGTAGCTACAAAAATGTCCTTTGAGTTCTCTCTTTGCAGTAATTCTACAAGATCTTCTATTTCATATACACCATTTTTTCCTCCTGAAATTAATTCTGTTAATTTTTGCACTATACATACACAATCACTATAAATCGTAAATATATAATCGAATACATCGTTTTTTAAGTTCCTTAAAAATGAATTTATGAGAAATATTAATGTTTTTCATTCTACACAATCAACTAGGGCCCGAATTCTCCATGATTAAGTATACAGATTGTCTAGGTTAATATTACTCAGAACTAGGAAGTATATTGGGAGTATATTTAAGAAAATAAAGCTTACTTTCTAAATTAATTCCATCAAATTCATCACTTAAAATAGGATATTTGTCTTCTATGTAAAGTTCATCAGCAGTATGTTCTATCACTGGTGAGTTTGTTTCTGTTATAACTTGAAATTTAGTAGCTATCGCAGGAGAAGTTTGGCTACTTGACTTTGGAGGGTTTCCAGGATTTAGCAAACATATCCCATTATGAAAATAACTTTTATTTATCCTATAAGTAAGATAACCTTTAGGATTTTTTGTGTAACTTATACATTTCTGATGGGTAATGACTTGCAATAGAATATTTTTAAACATTTTTCCAAATTTAAAAAATTACATTACATAAGATAATTTTAAATCAGTAATTCAATAAAGCTTTATATTAGAAAAAAAAATGCAACGTTTGATTTAGTTGTTTGTTTTAGAACTTTAATCTTGTCAAAAGGGATGTTTAATTTGACATTGACGTTAGTCATTGATCAGAAATCAAAAACGTCATTTGATTATTTTACTTCATCATATTTTTACCTTAAAAATATATGTATTTTGAAATATAAAATAATAAATCAATAAAGACACGACTAATATTTTTTCAATATAAAATAATACATATAATATTAATTGAATGCTATTGCATATATAATTTTTGTTTATCAATAATATGCTAGAGGTAAGGCAACATACCTTTTTTTATTATTTTATTTATTTTATTTTATCGCTGGAAAAATGCATTACGCGTTTCCCCTACGAGAACAGTGGGGGGGAGGTTATGTGGGGCTCGCCGGTGTCCAGAGCGCCGAGTGCGCCCCGAACATCGGTATACCCATTCAAAACCAGCGGTACCCTTTTCGTCTTAACGAGGAGCGCCACGAGATCGTTTGCGCATGCTACCGTCTGTAAAGCAACATACGGCCGAGCAAAAGAGTGTAGGCTAACTAAACACCTGAAAATTGAAATTTAAAAACAATATTAATCTCTTCATTTGCCTTTAGTAGAAATTTTGAATTTGCTTTTAGCAGAGATGTAATTACTTATGTATGCAATCATTTCTAATAAGACTTATAAACCAGTTAAGAATACCTTATTAAAAAAAAGTTAGGAATTCATTTTAGCATCTGATTTACTTTGTTACAGTTACGGACAGTAACAAAACTAACCAATTACTTTTTGTATTTATGAGTTTGATGTCTTTGTTGTTAAAATTAGATTGTGAAATTCAGGATCAGGTCAGGTCTTTTCCGTTTCAGAAGTCGAATCAAATTATGTGAAAAGAGAAAGTTTTAAATAAAAAATCTTTAAAAACTACAAAAGTATGCTACAGGACAGCAGTTATCATTGAATCAACAATATTATCTAATCGTATTTTATCAATAGGAGTGGGTAACCTCACACATAACATGATTCATTTGTTTTAAAATAATGAAGTTTTTTCTATTGATCAACAGCATTATATATAAAAAAAATTCTAACTGTACAGAATTGACAATTATTTCAAAATTAATATGTAACTATGTTGCTTGTAAAAAGAACAGTCTTAAACTACGTAATATTCAGAGTTATTATCATGCGTGTTTATAGATAATTTTGTAACAATGGTGGTATGTGAACTGGATCAAGAAGTGTCGGGTGAGGTTTTGGGAAGGAAAATCCCGGTTTGGCAAGCCCTTCTACTCCACCGAGTGCTTCCATCGTGTGGAGGTCTGGTCCTGTATTTAATCGTCGTTTGCTACGATATTACACTCGTTTATGAACACATAAACAAAGGTGATAAAGCGTAAGTAAATCATTTTGTTTATACATATATATAAAACAAAACAGTAACAATATACTTATTTGTATTATGGTAGAGCTTTTATAAATTATCATACTTATAAACGTTGCTTAACGGCTACTTAGTTAAACATAGATTTTTCTCTTTCTTACATTATTGATTTAATATTTGAAAGAAGAAGACACTATCATAGGGCAACACAAATAGTTTTGGTAGTCAATTAAAATTGAATTGGAATTGCAAGCAGAAAAGACCATCTAAAGTATATACTTTTATATCAGTACCAACTTTTAGCGATAACAATGCAACGTCGAACCGGAGCCATTATCCTTATAGCTACTAGTGGATTGTATCTATCCAGACGGCCCTGCTATTAAGTACATATTACGTAAATATAATTTACATAAAGAAAAGTTTACAAAAATTTTTTTATTTCTCAATAGGCTTGGTATATTCGTCATCATATTGATGGTATTGCCAGCGATTTTATCACTGGTGTTTACGTTAGCCTCGCTTCCGTCAGGCTTGCAAACAGAAGACTCAGAATTTACAGTGAAATTAAAGAATAATGACATTAAATGGATATTTGAGGAAATTTTTCGTGCTCTCTTTTTTCCGATTACTGTTATTGGCAGGTTAGTATAAATACCAATATGTATTACCTTACTTCCTTAATATTTTTGTTAAATAAGAACAGCCGAGATGACTCTGTGGAACACGTAAATCTTGACCATAGATGGTGGGTTCAAAACCGGACAAGCACCGCTGAGTTTTCACGTACTTTATTTGTGTTCATAATTAATTTATTCAACTAGTGTCGTCGTGGCAGTGAAGGAAAACATCGTTAGGTAACCTGCATATGTCGGATGATTCTGCTACATGTGTAGTGTGTCACCTTTTCGCATCGGAGCTTTGTGGTCGAATAAGCCATAAAGCTCCTAAAGAGGCCTTGCCTAGATGTGGGACATTCATATTTACTTTGCCTTAGACAAGAATTACAAAGAGTTATATTAAAAATATTCATTAAATATAGTATTATTAAATGAAATTAATACACTCGAATACATGTATTTTATGTACTAATGATTTTTATAGGAAAGTTTTAACTGTTCATAAAGTTACGTAAAATACACCGTAATACTATAACTACTGATTGTATGTTAAACTTTTTATTCCATGCATTGTTTCTTTAGTAATGTAATTTTATTATATTATTTCGTTTTGCAATACAAAATTGCTCGAAAAAGGTAAATGAAACCATCTTTTGGTACAAGTTATTTCAAAGATTTTTTTCTACTATATCTAGTGAGCGCCCAGCTGTTATAAAACTCAAGCTTTTCTTTGTTACATAAGTAAACACATAGATTTAATTTACGTTGCAGATACTGCTATTTAATATTCTGGTGGATAGAAGCAGTGTACGCGGCCCGCGAGCAAGATGAGGAACGAACGCGGGAAGCTCTCTCTCGGGCCCGCGAGCCTTCTTCCATGGAACTGTATCTATTTCTGCAGGCCTTCATACATTGCGCGCCCCACGCCATTATCAATATCCTAGACATGATGGCACGTTATGCGAATCCTGCATTTGATAAGAGTACGTGTTACACATTTAATGACTTATAACTGTAATATACCTACTACAGTATTATGTGTATTGACTTTTATCTCTAATAATAAATAATAATAAAATAAAATTGTACGTTAAGTTTATATAAATGTTTATGTCTTCCTTTTAATTTATTTTACAGTCACTCTGCAAGCAGTTAGTATGATTGCAGCATCACTTCGAATGGCGAGTACAGCTACAATGTACAGAAGATTTGAAAGAGAAAAATTGTGCGGTCGGAAATATCCATGGAATATCAATAAAAACAAAGTTCAAAATGAAAATGAGAATGAAGAAAATATAGAGAAAACTGACGAAAACCAAGAGGACGATTCTTTTTACGAACCGATAATGAAAAGACAATCATCTATATCACAAAATAATTCCAGTAACAGAGATCAAGTGAATAGTGACTTAATACAATTTTCTCCTCGTAGTTCAGAACTTCAGAGCACCTTTTATGATGATGATATCGTATCGACTTCGGAAGAAAGCTCAGATTATTTGCCGCAGGCTCGTAACGAGGAGCTGGAAAGCGATGATGAATACGTCAGACCTATATCAATTATAGATAAAGTAGCGCCGCGAAGGCGTGATACACATTATACGATTGAGAGAGTCTACGTTCCAGCGCCGCCGGTGACTCCGGCGCCACGACCAGGCTCCTTCGCCGTGTGGGCGGAGAGATTAGTCGAGAATGCGGAGTCGATTCCCACTTGGCTATCTGCGCCGCCGAGAAGAAAACACTGGGAAGTAATTCAGGACGAGCCTGATATTCCGCGACGAATACCGCGATCTTACATGCGTGGTCTTGAACCTCAAGACGCGACGGCCGCTTTGATTAATTTCTTAGGATGGTACGCGTTTTTCGTAGCACGTTTACTCTCTATAGCTGCTTTTATAGATTTTTTTCCATTCGTTGCTATTATTATTTTAATGTCTCACTATCAAGTGATGCTATTATTTTTAATAGTCCCACAAGCGAGTACTGTGAAGAGAGCGTTCTATGTGTTTCTCGCGTTCATATACTTGTTTTGCCTTATGGAGTTTAAGATCCGTTTCCGCCACGTCCGCGTGTGGCATATGTTTTGGATCATAGTGTGTACTGTGGAGATCGTTGTATTCATCTCAGTGTGGGCGACTGTTGATAACAAACTACATAATTGGTGGAGAAGTTATATTGTTATTGTAACAATTGTGAGCATGGTGCTTAGTTATTTGCTCTTTCTGGTGTATTTTCTACTCTTACAGCCGCGAGAGACGGTAGTTTGTATAAACAATAATAATACTAAGAATTTTAAGAAATGACTATTTTGTATATTTATATATTTTGAAATAAAATCATTCAATGACTCAATTATGATTCCTTTCTAAAAGTTATGTGGGTAGCAATCGTGACGTGTTTTACAAAGATTGGCGGTGACACTAGTATTTATTGTTTTTTACTAACAGAAAACTCGTAAAAGTATTGCGCAACGCTTACGTTTACACTAAGAACATGAGACCCGTATGTATGGCACCCCATTCTTCTGCGCAGACATTCCAAAAGGTGCATGGCGTAATACACTTACAGCAATAAACATGACGCTTTTGTGTTAGTCACTTCAAAGAAAAGTATACGCTTCACGGCTGTGATTGAAGTCTTCCTTTTGGTCGTTAATGCAGCTGTACAATTTTTACACATTTCCCTTTGTCTTGTTATTGATTTATTCTCAGAAAAAATCTGCACGAGAATAGAAGTTATCAATCTTTTCAGCCATAAGCACGTTTTAGATATTAATCCATACAATACAAGAGATGGATTTTTTTGTTTTCCTCCATAATATATTATATATCTTAGTGTTTTAAGGTCAGACTAATAATTTCGCATATGAGATCAGATATCGAATAACATATTAAACAAATTTAAATGTATGCCAAATTCTTACACTTTTTTAAATTCCATATTCAATAATAATGTTTTTTGTTATTCAAAGTTACAAAAATATTAATTATTACACTTAGTAAATGAGCCTTCGCCTTTATGAGTTGGTCTCTGTATGAAAACACAGATCTTCATTCATTATGAAGTTGCGAATCATATTTTTTATCAGTATTAATTTTGTCAGATGGTTATCGAATAGGTCATTGGTTATTTTTAGAATAAGCTTTTTTTAATTTTTATAGCGTAGGTGAACTTAATTTACTGGGTCACTTGAAATTATTTAAAATAGAGTAGACAGATTTTATAGTTTTAAATCTATCTATAATATATACAACCAATCCAATACATACAACTCTATCTCTAGCTTAAAAAACAAGGAAATGCTGAAAAACGGTTTGAGTAAAATCAACCTTTAAAGAGGTTAAATAATTAAAGTTATCATATGGGATATTATAGAGTTTTTGAAAATTCATAACCTGTTAGTATATTGTAACGTACGAAAGTGTGTGCGTAATATTTTGTAATTAGAAATGTGAAGGTTCCGTGGTTCTCTTATTACCTTTATCTCGTTTAGTCTTTATTTGTTTACCCGGAACTATTTTTTTAGCCCCAACAAAGAGTAAAAAAGGAGGCATAAGTAGAGCAGCAGCAAAAACTCTAGCATTTACTCTTTACACTAATATACATTTTTTATTAACGTTTTGAGTAATTTTAGACTAATATACGCGCTACTAAACTTTTTAATTTTAGGGTATTTATTAAAATAGATTTGTATAACACACATAAAATTTATAACTGTAATAATCACGCGAATATAAAACTCCATTACCAGACAATTTCATGGAAATCAGACTGATAATGATTTATATAGGCTATACAGTATATGGCCGCGGTGTTGCAAAGTTGAGTGAGCTTTAAGTCGCGGCATGCACTTTGATGATTATTTTTTGCTAATTTACCGTGCCCTGTCGATGGAAGTCCGGAGATGAGAACCCGCTTCGGTAATTGCAGTCAGACGAGAACGATGTTATTATATTATCGAAACTTACAAGGCGACTAAATTAAAGCACCAAGCTGCATTATGCTTACATTAGGTTTAATGTATGAAAATTATTATAATATTCCATCAAGATGACGGTTAAATTTGTAACAGCCTTAATGTTTTTGAAATCATAATATAAAATATGAAGTACGAAAGGTGTTTCTGATTGAATATCTAATCTATTATATACATAAATAATTTATCGCTCTTTTCTTACTATAAAGTATTTCCGAAAATAACTTTTCGAATGGATCGATTTATTGATTTTTTATTTACTGGTCTTATAGGAATACGTTATTATACTATAACCGACAACATTTCTGTTTACATTTTTATAATTTGCATTTGATTTTGAGTGTCATATATTTTATTATTTTATATTTTGTTTGCTAAGTATATTTTTATTTTAATATTATGTGATTGATGAGAAAACATAACAAAGAAAAAAAAACAAATACTTCTAAAAGTCTCAAGCGAGCATCGATGAATCACGTCGTAATTAAATTAGCATTTGCAAGATGCAATACGCCCTTGTATTCAGATATAATTCAACTTACACGTTCTTTAAATGAGTTTTATTGAGAGCAAAGTCATGATTTACGTCTTACGTAGTATCAAAAAGATCTTAGAAAGGTATGTAATAATTTAATTGTTATCTTTGGTCTGAGAAGCTGACCAATAGTACTATTTCATTCTTTGTCTATCCCCTGTCTAAAGATGCATTATGTTCTCGTTCGCGATTGAAACTAAGCGGCAACAAATCGATATAGCCTCAAGTAGTGGGATACAATGCAGAGAGTAAGGAAGAGCATAAATAAGCACTTGCTGTCGGCAGAGGCCGGGCCAAGGCCCTCGACCGCCGGCCGCTTGCAATCCGACACTTCTTGTACTCAATTTTCTATACTAATTTGCAGATCTCGGTGTAGGGTTGAAATTTAAGACCACAATCCTAACTGTTATTTATTAAGAAAAATAATTGATGACTTTTTTCGTATATCAATGCAGTGTTTTTAAATCTTCTTAATAAAATTTTGGCGTTGTAAAGTAAAGTATGTCATTGAGAAGATTTCTTTAGTTTAACATCCGTATTTTTGCTTGTGACATTTGTTATTTACTTTCATTAGTCAGAAAGATATGCAACGACATATGTAATGATCGGTGAAATCTATAAATTAACTCTGTTTAAAAAATTGTTAATTGTTATTTAGTTATACACTTAACTATTAATTCCATATGTAATTAATTAATTGGTTAATTAAGCGGTTTTCAACCTGACAAGTAAGATTGTGAGTTAGAAATAAGACAAAGTAAAAGAATGTAAGAATATAAACGATAACCATTTATTGCATTTCGCTTTTCAAGAGAAAATATTTACTAAATCTCTCCCGACGTTTATATTATTATATAGTAACGAATGAAAGTCTACAATTACGGCCTATCAATATATTTAAGGTGGGCAAACAAGTTCGTTAGTAGCGAATGCGATATCGCGTGTCGATAGCCCTGACGTCCCGACTCACGAGTAAAGAGGCGGAACCATACAACGGGCTGCGTTGTGCGTGCTCGGCAATAAATCGAATTCGCTGAGGACAGCGCCGTTGTCCGTCGAGATGGACGCGTGCGATACTTTCCTCATATATCCGATAGCAAAGGCATCTACACTAAACCTTACCAAGCCCTTAATCACTACAATACGTACATATAAAAACAACCATCGCTTATCTTCGCTGTAATTTATTGAAACACGAATAGAAAGAGACACGTTGAACAGAAATTAATGTTATTCGAACATCTGAATGTAAGCAACTAATGCAACTATATAGATTAATATCTACCTAGTTGATTGAACAGCCTTATGATTAGTTATAACAATTGTACGTTTTGCCTTTAGCAAGCAAAGCCTGTTAAATGTTTGTAATAAATCCTGGTGTAATACAAATCGAAGCTATTTCAAATACAAATAGAGTATCAATAAACTTTATTGGATCTGACATAACCTAAAGTAGTTGTAACTTGTAATACTTACTTTCAATTGTTGATTACAATAATGTTATCTTAATTTAGATTTATTCTAAAACTAAGGAGTTATTTGTGGTTTACCAATATTTAAAATGTAGGTACATCATACTCTGTTACATAGATAAACAACGCTAAGAAAACTAAATACTTAGACAACACTTAAGTTTGCAATATTCTCAAATTATATACACATATTTGCAAAGTGATATTTGAACGTTTTGTTTTGTAAACAAAAAGCAAATTAGATAAATCGAATAGCAACAAAACCTTAACAGTTCTTTATTTTTAGGAAGCAATAAAGATAGTCCGATATGTTTACACGCACAAAGTTCAAGAATGTTAATCAATAAACATCAACTGGTCACGTACGGGACAATGCCTACTGATAAGAGATATCTTCGAGCAAGCCTGTCTCGAAGCGCTTTCGCCGAGCGTATGCATTTCTCCGCAACGCATCTTGTGATAACATAATGACTTTCCACATTGACTCATACACGTCTCCATCTCATGTACATATATATGTACACAAACAAATAAACAAACAATTTAAGTTCTATGAACTGTACAAGGAGATACTAAATTCATGTCACGAGTTATCTGGAATGAATTTTGTAATGGCATACGCTTTCCGTTTTGCCGTTTGCGAGATATATGACGATGCTAATTATCTTAAATCGTTGCGGTATAATTATTACATAATAATGTGTTTGAACAAACTTTGTATAAAGATACTAAGTTAGATACGGGTCGTTTATAACATTTTAACGTTATTGGCTTTCTATTATTGTAAGTAAGGATTATATTTTTATAGTAAACTCGAATAATATACCTTAATACATAATGATAAAAAATAAAGTTAAAAAAACACATAATATGCTTATTTGCTAGATTGATAGTAATAGAAAAAAATATTTTTATGTAGGTAGTAAATCTAAGTCTGTGACAACCTTGAAGGTGAATAGGTATGCAAAGAACGTGATTTAAATCTTAATATGAATCGCTCTGCTCCGCCTGATTAAGTACTTCTACTGATTAACTGAAGAATCTAATTGAATCACTAATTTTCTCACAGTGAAAATTTTCCATTGTATTTTAAATTTAATTCAAGGTGAAGGTTTGAAATGATCAGAGCAATCTATATGATATTCCTGGTATTCTAAAAAGGCTTAGTAATTAATTTGGCTATTAATTCAAGTGGCTCTACTATTAATGTTTAATTGTAGATATTATTATTCTGTTTGATGTCTTAGTAGATCTTCTAAATTGCCGTATATCCCAAGGTCCTGGTATCTTCTGGGTCCTTTTTCTGTCAATAAATTCTCAGTAAATTAGCAGCGTTTATACTCCCATCCCTCGTGAGGCCGTTAGTCCGTGCCTGAACTTTTTCTGCTCGATTGAATTGCCCGTCTCTCTTAAATGTGGATGCGGTGGCCGAAATTGATCAGGAGAACATCATTAAGCATTTATTTTTGTAAGGAAAATAAACAACAAATGATATGCCTAAAACATTAATTCAATTGTAAATAAACCAATTAATTCCACTTAAATCTAAGTAGCAGTAGTTTCTAGTATGTACACAAGATTAATTAATATTTAATATTATGTATAGCCTAGAAAGCTAAAGTTTTAAAGTTGCGAACACTAACAAAGGTTAATGTCCTGGTATCTTCCATTAACTTTAATGTTTAGTAGTTACTAATAAAGCTACTCTTTAATGAGTTTGTTGCAAATCATCAATTTTAATCTTGCAACTAGATTTAATTTTATTTATTTTTTTACAGTATACAAACAAACATATATTGTGGTTTGTATAAGTATCGCCTTTTTACTAATAATGGTTCGATTGGATACCTGTTTTCTAGTAATGTTAGAAACAATTATTCACAAAGAAAATCCGTATGTTAGCTGAGCGATACCTTCTGCATTTTTTAAAGTTTACCCCATAGTATAGTTATAAAGTTTACAACCAATAAATAAAATAATTGACATCATTATATTACATTCAGAAGTTTTGAGACGTTCAGCATCGACTGTATCTTAACTTGTTGTGATATTCGTGCTACGAAATGCGCTCATACGAAAATATTTACAAAAGTTATACAAACTCCATACACGCAAAAATCATACACATGACCTTCGCCATTACAGATCGGTGTCGCAACAACTTCGCCAGACAATAATTTTACCCTGATTAACTTAGCTGGAAATATACATCCATTAAAAATTCAAATAAAAAAAAACTTTAAAACCATTTACTATAACTGTGGAACACCAGAAGACTGAATTAGCGCGTCTTCATCGATTTCTAAAACTGAAGAATGATCGCAGTGATTTGTTTATGAAACGAATATAAGTTCTTGTCTAATTTTTTTAAACGTTGCTTTGTACTTTCTGTTTAATGTGTAGTCGGAAGACAATGATTGCACGACTAGACATTGATTTAGGACATAATTTACAGTGTTATATTAATTTCGCGGACGTCAATGAAATCTTCGTGTGCGGTCAAACAGACGATTGATTTATAATCACTATAACATTGTAATGTCTCTAAAGAATGAATTGATTAATCTCTATACGTCATCATTTGCGTCATAGTGCCAAATTAAGGAATACAATGACATATTTATGGTCTATTGCGTTTTAAAAATAACCGAAGAAAATTAACCCTAACTAGGATTTAGGTACAATAAATATAGTGTCAACATTTAATACACTCGTATTTCAATTTTTACGTTGTTTATTATTATAACTTACTAGCTATCGTTCCAGCTTTACACGGGTAGAATTAAGGTCTCCATAAAACTTTTTAAAAGACAAACATACAGAGAAAAATTCTTGTTTTTTTACAAGGAACTTTCGCGATCGTAATCAGAGCAATTCACTAAAGTTTCATCACAATCGTGGACCACATCCATACTGTTCGGCAGATTGTGCAGAAGACCGAAGAGTACAATCAGCCGCTATGTATGGCATTTGTGGACTACGAGAAAGCCTTCGACTCCATCGAAACATGGGCATTGCTCGACTCATTGCAGAGATGTCATATCGATTGGAGATATGTCGAGGTACTGAGATGTCTGTACAACGCCACTACAATGACTGTCCACGTCCAGGACTGTAAGACGAAGGCGATCCAACTGCGCCGAGGGGTGAGACAGGGGGATGTAATATCCCCGAAACTGTTCACCAACGCGTTGGAAGACGTTTTCAAGACGCTGAATTGGACTGGGTATGGAGTCAATGTAAACGGCGAGTACATCTCACACCTTCGATTTGCCGACGATATCGTCATCATAGCAGAGTCGCTGGAACATCTCACCGAAATGCTGCGTAGCCTAGGCGAGTCTTCCCGGTGTGTCGGTCTCGGTATAAACTTGGACAAGACCAAGGTCATGTTCAATAGGCATGTCGGGCCGGGACCGATATACGTCGAGGGGAAACCTCTCGAAGTTGTTAGTGAATATACCTACCTAGGACAGATAATACAAGTCGGTAGGAACAACTTCAAGAAGAAAGCCGATCGAAGAATTCGCTTGGGATGGGCAGCATTTGGCAACCTTCGTCAAGTCCTCAAGTCGTCTATACCGCAATGTTTGAAGACGAAAGTCTTCAACCAGTGCGTCTTACCTGTCATGACAAACTGTAAGAAATTACGATGTACCCACATTTATATGTATAAAATAAAGAGTATAAGAGGGTCTCAAACGTTTTTCGAGATCAGTTTATCGTTACGCTGCCCGAAGGCAACTTAGTCGTGACATTCATAAAGTGTAATCGCGATTTAATTAAGGACTAATAATTGTGAAAGAAAACCGTGTTATAATTGTATTATAATTTAAGAGTGATTGATGTGTGAAGTGATTTAAAATAAAATTGTGTGATAGTAAATTTGTGTTTTAAATTATAATCGCCACCCTCGAAGAAATATTTTTACAAATACGGTGCCGAAACGTGGACACTAACTGCGGGACTAGTCCACAAATTCAAAGTCGCTCAGCGTGCTATGGAGCGAGCTATGCTCGGAGTATCTTTGAAGGATAAGATCAGAAATGAGATTATCCGGAAAAGAACCGGAGTCACCGACATAGCTTGCAAAATTAGCAGGCTGAAGTGGCAGTGGGCTGGTCTCGTATGTCGTAGGACCGATGGCCGTTGGAGCAGACGAGTCCTAGAAACCGGAATCTGGAGACCGCGAATCGGCAAGCGCAGCGTAGGGCGCCCTACAGCCAGGTGGACCGACGACCTTAAGAAGGTGGCGGGCACCAACTGGATGCGGAAGGCGGTGGACAGGGAGCTTTGGCGCACCTTGGGAGAGGCCTATGTTCAGCAGTGGACAACGATTGGCTGTTGATTGATTGATTGATTCATCACAATCAGATAAATGGTTTAGAAACGCATACAGCAAAAACGTAACCTACACCATAACATGATTTAAATGCATGAGAAAAAAAAATATTATAACTTAACTTATTAGTTAATAGTACCTAAATGGAACAACATTTTTGATTTATCTTTACTTAGGTTGATACACTGATTTTCACTTCTAAGCTGACAGACTAAATTATTTGATGTATGAATCAAAGCATTAACTTCGACACAGTGAGTACGACCTGTCTCTATTTAATCGCCTAGTAATATTTTAAATAAAGGACTAGTGTCAATAGTGAACATTAATATTTCGACCTTGTATCGTTAGACCGAAAATTTAGTTAGATTTGAAGGCGGCTACGACTGTAACAAAGATTATTTTAACCAATTAATCAAGTATGTAAGTACATATTGATTTATAGATAATCAAATAAGCAATGAAATATAATAAAACGATACAACTGTTTACTCAAGCCTCCACAAATACCTAAGGCAATGTAATTCAATAAAATTAATATTAGTCAATAAGTTAAATAAATAATTGAATTAATAATTAAGTCTATGATTTAGTCGGACTTCATTATAAATAGTAAATTTGTATTATAAATGATCGTTTATGTTGTAAAGTACTACCTACTTTTATATAATTCCTATAAGGAGCCTTGTGCCTAATTTGCTGACAATATTCCCTTGTTCGATACTGATAAATGGTTTTAATTATGGATAATCATAAACATCTTAACGTGTTCTTTAGAATCCTACATTTGAATACAAAATTTAAATAGCAATATGTATTTTATATTTTTCTATATGTTTAATATTAATTTAATATATCATGTTATAAATCATAAATGAACAATTAATATTAAGTTTGTATAACTAGCTACCCGTCCCAACTTTGAACAGGTTAAATTCATAGTCACTTCCGTTTCTTCCCCTTAAAGAGGATACTTCCAAAAATCCTTTCTTAAAGAATGTTAACGTTATAAAATAAACCTATATTTCAAATTTCAACTTTCTAAGCTCCATAGTCTTGACTGGCAACCGGCAGTCAGGACCATCGATTTAATATGTATAGGATAACGATAAATACCTACACCAAAAAATATAACTATAACATGTTAGTATTTACTTCTTTTTAAACGAATTTAACAAGCTTTTATTTAAAATTTCTTGTTAATACCATCGGTTCAAACTTTACAACTGAATTTAAAATACTTTGATCCTCCAATTGACCAATTGTTCTTAAATTTTGCACACGTTTTTGACACTTCTACTTAAATACACTAAATTTTATTAGATTTTTTTTATAAGAAAAGCTAGGTATCAGATTTTTTAAATTGTGTACTTATTGAGTCTGTTACAGCTCTAATCTAATATGGCCATTGCCATATAACTTCCGCAACTCTTTATGGGCAAATCGGTAACACATCGGAATAAAATATATTTTAACAAGTAATAACTAATATTGTCTAAGACAACATTTTGCGGACCATTACAAGGTTTTTATTAGTGAGATAATATATGAGAAATATAACACTTAAGCCATTGAGATGGTCATCAATTTTGCATTGCGTTTACTTGGTGTTAGGGCTAATCACATATTCTATCGCTAAACAATTAGCAATATTAAGTATTGTTAACGGTTTGAAGGGTGAGTGAGCCATTACAACTACAGCCACAAATGACATAACATTTTAGTTCCCTATAAACGGAAATGGTTAATATTTCGATGTTCTATGAACGGTGGTAACCATTTACAGACAGGTACCTATTACAATAAAAACATAACCTTTAATATATAAAGGTCCATCATAATGACTACTGTTTGTACCTAATCGGCTGCTACTAACGAGAACTTATTGTATCGTACGCGCTATAGAAATTTTCCTTAAGAATAATTCAAACTCTGTAAAAGTAACTCTGTGTGCAAAGTTACCCATCGCTTCTTCTCTGGCTATATATATAGGGTTGACATGAAACGTTTAATGTAATTAACGAAGATAGTGTTTTGGAGCTGGTACACAGACCAACTAATCAAAGTTTAATCTCAATCGAATGATTAGGGATACACATACAAGAATTCATTTTTATTTTATAAAATAGCGAATTATTTTGATATATTTTATTTACTTTTACAAAATAGTTAGTTATTTCATTATTCGACTATTTAAAATGTACATCTGTTATATATATAAACAAATACATTTTGTAAAGTTCATTTTTGTTGCCCAGGATGTTCTACATTCGAGTAGTCTAAGTATAATTAGCTTTAATGTGCAAATTATATATTTTTATTAAATGTAGCAATAGTCAATACTTATACTTATTAGCTAAGTCCCTTGTTAATTAAATATAATTTACTAAGAATTACTATAAATGTAGTTCCATTTCTTAATAATAGTTTAATTACCGAATAACATTTATTTTACGTAATAATCACGTGTTTTCCACAAACAAGACACTTATACTTTAAAGACATTGCGACAGAACAAGGCTTCTTGTATTAAGTTCGATGAGTTTGTAAGAGCTATTATTATGGGTTGTACAAAGGATGACTAGTGAGAACAATACTAACACACCGTAACGCGTACTGGTATACAAGTCTCTCTTTACGGGCGTGCGTGCGTGACGGGAGCGACCTACATCGTAACTTCGAAGAGGTTTATCTATTCAAATCGCGGATGGCACGGAATCTAATTAACATTAGTTGAAGAGTAGATGCAGTGCATAAGTATACTGGAATTCCCTTGGAACTTTGTTTCTTATGTTAAAGATGACCTGAAAAGACAAATGTAGCCAGATTGTAGACATATGTATGACCTGAAATGACATTTGGACTAAGAGATTACCGCTGTATTAACATGTTAATGTATTTTATTGTATGTAATTTTAATTTGATCAAATGCAGTCTTTATCGATCAATACCTACGAGATGGCATACAATTGTCTATATTACATGACTAACTGCCATTACTTTGTATAAATCTCCTTAATAGATATTTTGTAAGAAAAAATAACTAATTTTAATAAATAAATAGTCAGTGAAATTTGCACTTCCTTTTAAAACAACTTTTGGCAAGTTTATTAGAACAATCACTTTGTGTAATTAATGCATAAGATTCCTAGCGATTATTTTTACAAATGAAAACACACAATGACACAATGACAGATTATACACATAAACATTATGATGTTTTTTAAGGTATAAACCGTAATTAAGGTATAAATAGAATAAAAACATAAAAATCAAAGAAAAAAAAAACTAAAATTAAATAAAAAATTGCCAATTATGCCTAATTAAAATATATAATATCATAAATACAGCTTTATTACAGCACAGGCATTATTCTGTACCTTAACCATTTTCTTAAAATATATAATATCAATGTGTAATATACGCGAATATAGTATTCGCGTATATTACACATTGATATAACGTAACGTAACGTAACGTAACGTAACGTAACGTTTGAGAGACACAAAGAACTTTAATAACATAGTAGGCTTTACAGTTGGGAGCGCATTCACGAAATTACATGCTTCAGGCAATTCTAGAGAGGCGAGATTAGCGCATTGCCCTATCGAAGATACGTATATCGTAAATAAATTATTTTAATAAAAAAACATCGGTCTGCATGTAATTCGTTATGCATATTACCATACTTCGTTTTTTTTTTAAATAAAAGAAATTCTTCTAATATTATGTGAACTTATTTAAATGTTCATTACAATATTTATTTAAATATCGTATTGAATTAAATTGTTTCGAATACATAGATGCGTACTTACACGTAATTTACAAACATTGTAATTCGAATACATGTACCAACGCGCTTGCACGTATTAACACATACACAACAGCATAAAAATGAAATCTGAGTACAATAACCTATTAATAAAAAAAAATAATGGTCAATAATTTCTAAACTTTTTTGCACTTTTTATTCTATATTCGAGAGTGACTTATTTGCATGCACGATATACTCGTCACCATACAGATTACTTTCTTCTCTAGATTAATTCAAAAACATTTTTAAATATACCTTATTCTTTTAGTCGCTATAACACTTTTTCTGATTCTTTAATAAGTATGAACTTACACATATATGTTTATTTATTATATTACGTTCTTGTAAAATTATGATTCAAAAGTGCTCGTAAGCGGACATTAGAAGAAAGTATTGATCTGATTCATTACTTAGATGAATTTTCTGATTTCTTAATCCATTTAATTAAACAGAAAATCTTTACAATTTGATTGCATTGCAATTAGTTTCGCATAGCAACTTACCAAGCCTATCACGGTAGCTAACTTAATCGTGTCTCAATCAATTAGCCTGAGTTGATTAATTTGAAAACAGTCACGCAAATACGTAGTTCCAATGGACTACCGATTAGATTAAAACTGTTAGAACTTTGAAACCATGTGGAAAGCGCTTATATTTGTTTCATTTGGTTTCGAAATTTCATTAAAATTCAATGGGATCAAATGTCTATTGTTTATCGCAATATTACTTTGAGACAAATTGATTGTAAAAGAAACCATTCTTCTCTTATTTATTTAAGTGCTTTATCATGTCAGTAATTTAATATAAATTCGCTGAAGTAATGAAGTTTTTTTACCGTAAAAATCTAAATTTAATTTTAGTTTGAATCTTGTTGAATCTGAAATTAATTTAAAGTTGAAGTGTTTGTGTGAACGCATTAATTCATCAGGATCTAAAAGTACGATTTAAAAAAAATCTCGATAGTAGACATATGTCAAAAGAAATGCAAAATGGCCAACCTAAACTCTTTGGACTAGTAAAACTTTGCAAACTTAGAGAGAGAGAATTAAGTTCCTTTTTTTAATGTTACGGGCAAATGAGCCACCTGATGTTAAGCCAATTGTGAACGAAAATGTTATATCCCTTGTACCTGTAGTTAGGCTGGTTCACTCACCCTTCAAACCGGAACGCAACAATACTAAGTTTTACTGTTTAGCGGTAGAATATGTGATGACTGGGTGGTATTACATAGACGGGCGTGCACAAAGCGCTCCCACCTAGTAAAAGGTCAAAAGGTAGATTTTATTAATATATTAATATTGACCACAGATTAAAAATACATACTATTACTAAGTCAATATTAAGCAACAATTATGTTTAATTATGATGAAATAATGTTATTCTTAGAAATATAATTCAATCAAATAATTTTTCACAATCATTAAATACTTTGAACTTTTGAACAGAAAATATGTTTAAGGTTTAATTAAAAAAGTAAAGCAAGACTAATCATTCAACTGCTAGGTTAAGGTCTCCTCTACTATTGTAGATAAGATTGGATACACAAGTGGCAAAGTTCTTCCAACGCATACAGATTTTAAATAGTTTCCTCCACCCCCTAGCATGAGATGATTTATCCCTTTTATTATTCAATATTCCCTATGATTAATTATTATTATTGTGTAATGCTCCCTGATTTGAACCAGCAATCTTCGGTTAGGATTCACGTGGGTGTCAAAGAATTATTTACTTTGATATACTGAAATTTATTATGAGATTAATCATCCGTGTGTTTGTTTAAATGGTAACGACGATAGTACACTCACGATAGTTTATCAGCTCCATTTTAAACGCGCCATGTTTTCTTATACGACACGAATTGTTTACACATTAGCATAAAAAAGATATATAGGTAGTTACTCAAGCAATACATCAATCATCCGACTAATTAGTATTGTAGCGAGCGATTACCTATTAAAGTACGAAGTACGATTGTAAATAAATTGTATGTTAACTTTAAACCGTTCCGGTACCGGTAACCGGTTTTATTAGTTTTTATTAAGAGGGGTTTCGTTTTTTCGCAAATATTTTTAGTCTTAAACAAAATTCTTTAATTAACGTTATTGATGAAATGCACTTAGTTCCTAAGTTGAGTGCCTAATTATAGATATCAAGGAACAAAAGCTAAAAATATTAATAATCTTTAATTTAATAATATCAAAACTATTATTAATCTCAAAAATAAACTGACACATCCATATTACCGAGCTAATTAAAATTGAACTTTGCTTTGAATCTTTTTAATTTAAAATTTCATGATAACAATATGTTTTATTTTAATTGAAATTATTTATTCGCATTTATTCATGTAATTTATAGAATAACTAATGTAACAGAAGAAATCAACTTAATAAATAAACGAAGTGTGAATGTTAATACGTTAAACTTAGCGGCAATGTATTTTCCCATGGCATACTATCAAAGAACACATAAATCAAGTTGAATAATTGTCGAAAGGTAGCATAGTTAAAATGTTCACGGTGTAATATGTTGCATTTTTATTTTATATATGTACGCTTTTTGTTATATTTAACTTACATTCCTAAAGCTGGTCCACGTGTTATGGAAATCGTAAAATCACTTGAATTGAGACACGAAAGATCTGCTAATAAATCATCGAATAATATGTACTACTATTTCTTGTTTAGTCTTTGTCGTGCGATAATAATAAAAACTACGAAATATTATTTGTGCGTATTAATTTCGATGGCAGCAAAGTAGATACGGACGGACATCTGCATTTTTGTGAAACTGCTTTTTTTACAAAAATAAGATATATCATATTTTTAAATATTATATATAATGTGATATATTAGTATTTTTAAATATTATATATAATATGATACATAATATTTAAAAATATTATATATTTTATTTTAGTAAAAAAAGCACTTTCACAAAAATGCAGATGTCCGTATCTACTTCGCTGCCATCGATTTTATCCTTTAGGAAATAGACAAATATGTATAACATTCAAGCCCTTTTCAAGTTAAACCAAAATATGATTTAAAATATTATTTTCACATGTCGGCTAATCTTTAAAGTTTAATTTATCGGTGTAAGTGATACAGAAACAAAATACTTTAAGTTTCTGTAATATCGTGGGTTATCTGACACAAATACCCGACATAACTCGTCTTTATGACGATAAATACTAAATAACAAATCGTTCTCAACCACTGTCAGTCAGGTAATGGTTGCTGGCATTCGTATCTGCGACGTTGGTAACCATTAAATAAATTTATAGCGAAAATAAAAGGTACACTTATACACAGTGTAGCCTCAGGCCAGCTCCTAACAAATGACAAGTTACTATTCGTGAAATGTTTGAGTTATGTCTGCAGGATTTGTAATCGTTTCCATTTGGTAATATAAAATTATCGAACACCATTTGATACCTATACATATATAGTAAACATTGAAACATTAAATTTTTGTTCTTTATATATTACATATACATTTATTTACACTGTTCCTAAACCATTTGGTGTAAATTCTGTAAAGAATTCTAATCAAATATCAAAGATATTTATCAAGTCCATGATCTTCGGAAATTATAATTAATTTTAAATCAATTCTCAAAATATTATTGATTTTCGAAGTCAACTTATTTGAATCCGAAGCTTATCAAGTCTTCTTTAATAATACTTCATTAATCGCTTTGTCTTGATCTTTAGAAAAAACGTTACTGTGATATATAATGTATGTAAAATATTATAATAAATGATGCTATTTATTATAATATTATACAAACAATAACAATAAATTTTATTTTTTATAACGAAAATTAAAATATTAATTGAATCCTTACGTCATATAAATAAAATAATATAAAATACAAAGAACAATTGTTGTTCATCACTAGTAAATAATTATTACCTAACAGTCGTGTCTGCTTAACACATAAATATTACTCGCAATCAGGTTTCATAGATATATTGTAGACAATACAGTGTAATTAGTGGCTTCATTTTTCATATTGTTACGAGATATCGACTGATCAATAAATCATCGGCGTCGTTTCATTCAATCAAACAGCTGTTTGTTATACAAAATTGATCCTTATATAAATTCATATTCATTTAATTCAGTTACATTTGATTTAAGTCTACATGTTTTTCAAGTATAATATCTTGACATATTGTCCCAATGTCCCAAAACCAAATAATATTAACTGAAGATCACGGTTTCAAATCGAAGGCAAGCACCAATGAGTTTTTATATAATTAATGTGTTTATGTAAGGCTGACTGCCAACCTTCGCTAGTCGGAGTGGCACTCGAAAAAGAAGAAGAATGTGTTTATGATAAATAGTATCTCGTGTTGAAAGTGAACATCAGGAGGACTGGATCGCGTGGTAAAATAAGGCTCTTCTTAAGAAAAGAGGTCTTCATTTAACAGGTTATCCGTGTATTAAATTTAATTAAAAAGACAATAGCAATAGCAATACTTCTAACAACAAAGGAGTTTATAGTACGCATGATTTTGGGCTCAAGAGTTCTTCTAAAAGAGTATTGCCTAATAAAGTGCGTCGATGGTCTCGTATCTACGGCTTATACCGCGGCGTACTGGTTCAACTATCTTAAAAATCGGGTCAAAGCAACTCTTCCAACATAAGTTTGGTAACCTATAATAAGTTTTCGCTTAGATTACCACGTTAATATTAATTGTTTTATATATATATATATATAGATAAACGGGCAGATAGGCCACCTGATAATAAGTAGTCACCACCGCCCATAGACATCGACAATATTAACCATACATCCTTACATAACCTATGCGCCACCAACCTTGTTAACTGAGATGTTATGTCCCATGTGACTATAGTTACACTGGCTCACTCACCATTCCAACTAGACTACAAAACAATACTAAATATTACTGTTTTGCGATATATGTGATGAGATAGTGGTAATCTATCCATATAGGCTTATACAAAGCCCTACCGTCAAGTAATTATCTTTCAGAACCCAAACCATATTTCGATTTAAATAGACGGCTCACCAACTTTACTATTTCTTAAAACTTCTAACCTAATAGCTCCTGCTATAAAAATCAAATACAAAGTGGTTTGAGAATTAGATTTGTACAGGCTTTTATGAATTGTAATTTAATTATATCTCTTCCTTTTTTCTTAGAAAAGACATCAGCGATCAAAGAGCATGTTCGTGTTCAAATTCATATTATCTATTATTAAATGAAATTCTCATTCAAAAACCTTAATCGTATTCCAATATTTTCAATTATTTAATTACAAAGTAACAAAAAATTTAATAACTTATACCAAGAAAGTCGACAATTATCTTCTCGTACCGTACCGTAGCAGCCTGTGAATATCCCACTGCTGGGCTAAAGGCCTCCTCTCCTCTTTTTGAGGAGAAGGTTTGGAGCTTATTCCACCACGCTGCTCCAATGCGGGTTGGTGGAATACACATGTGGCAGAATTTCAGAGAAATTAGACACATACAGGTTTCCTCACGATGTTTTCCTTCACTGTAAAGCACGAGATGAATTATAATCACAAATTAAGCACATGAAAATTCAGTGGTGCTTGCCCGGGCTTGAACCCACGATCATCGGTTAAGATTCACATGTTCTTACCACTGGGCCATCTCGGCTCTCGTGTAACAAAGTAATTTCATTGGTTTTCAGTAAATTGGTTCTCACTTCATTACTAATTCGTGAAATGTTGACAACCGACTTATGGTGATATTTTGATATGTGTATTCTTGAAATGTAATAATTATTATAGTCAATGTCGCATATTACTTTGGGACAATATTTTCTTCGAGTTCGAGTTTTTTTTTTTTTTTTTTTTAAATGGGAAGGCGGAAGATCATATGGGCCACCTGATGGTAAGTGGTCACCAACGTCCAAAGACATTGTAAGAAATGATAACTATCTCTAGCATCACCAATGCGCCACCAATCTTGGGAACTAAGATGTTATGTCCATTGTACATACAATTAAACTGGCTCACTCACCCTGCAAACCGGAACACAACAATACCAAGTACTGCTGTTTTGCAGTAGAATATAATAATTTTTTACAGAATATCACTATTGAAGTACGAGCAAAAATCTTAGTATTATTTCTCTGCCCCCGTTGAGAATGGCTGCCGTCGTCAAAGACTTTGTTACATATCATATGGTATCAGCAAATATTTAGAATTAAATTTATGTATAATATGTTTTTTGGCTACTAATATTGGTCATGTTGGTTTTGGATGTTTTAATATTTGTAAGATAAGCCGTCAATTTAACATACATATAGATTGTTATAAAAATACTTATATCCTTGTCTGTATTTCCCCGTTTTTTACAGGAAATCTTTGTTTATTATCAGGAACCGGATATTTCAGGGGGTTAAGATATAATAGTAAGCAATTGTTTACATAACGTCCGCGTTTTAGAGATACGATATTAAAGACCACTTAAATGTACATCAACAAAACCCTAAAATTAAATTTGAATTTAGAATCCATTTAAAGCACCCATTTTACATCCGGTATTTAAACCGGAAGGAACAGAACATGGAATACTAATTGCATTTTAACCCTTATGCAGATGCAATAAAAATAACTTTTATTTGTAAGAGAAAAAAGAGGTTAATAACTTTGTTATTATATTTGCCTATATTTATATATTTTTTATTGATTTAACAGTAACAGCCTATAAATGTCACACTGCTGGGCTAAGGCCTCCTCTCCTTTTTTTCTGAGGAGAAGGTTTGGAGCTTATTCAGAATTTTAGTGAAACTAGACATATGTAGGTTTCCTCGCGATGTTTTCCTTCACCGTTAAACAGCTCTACCACCAGCGTTTACTGGTGGTAGAGCTTTGTGCAAGCTCGTCTGGGTAGGTACCACCCACTCATCAGATATTCTACCGCAAAACAGCAGTACTTGGTATTGTTGTATTCCGGTTTGAAGGGTGAGTGAGCCAGTGTAATTACAGGCACAAGGGACATAACATCTTAGTTCTCAAGGTTAGTGGCGCATTGGTGATGTAAGCGATGGTTAACATTTCTTACATGCCAATGTTTATGGGTGTTGGTGACCACTTTAAAAGAAATAAAAAAAAAGCTACGAGATGAATTATATACATAAATTAAGCACATCTCGGTTTTTAATTGATTTGTTTATTCTTATTTTAAATAATTTTCAAAAAAAATCTACTCCATCTAAATATATAGTAACTATAATTTTATATATTTTTTATCACTATTATCTATTTTAAAACATCCAAAATTCTGTTCAAATGATCTATATAACGTCCTAAATAAATCTAACGACGACGACGAAAACCGACGATTGTGGGTTCAAACCCGGGCAAGCACCACTGAATTTTCATGTGCTTAATTTGTTATTATAAATCATCTCGTGCTTGGCGGTGAAGGAAAAATCATGAGGAAACCTGCATGAGTCAAATTACACTGAAATTCTGCCACATGTGTATTCCACCGACGCACGTTGGAGCAGCATGGTGGAATAAGTTCCAAACCTTCTCCTCAAAAAGGGAGAGAAGCCTTAGCCCAGCAGTGGGACATTTACAGGCTGTTACTATGGTATAATCGTGATAAGGCAAACAGATAAACTAAGTTCCTTTCGTATTAATAATATTGAATAAATGAATATAATAGTTTTATGAGGACGTTAATTAATATTATATAAAATTTAATTAATGTATTTGATATAATTCAGACAAAATGAACCTTTCTTTTTGAACATTGGTTTAAACATCTAAAAAAAATTAAGCGAAACTGGTTTTTTATCCTAAAAAAATATAAAAATACTGTTGAAGTTTGAAGGTCTTAAGAGATTGGCAAAGAAAACGCTTCTTGTCCATGGCCAGTCACCTTTGTAATTCTATACTCTATAAGTTATAAAGCATTACGTCAAAGTATACAAGATTATGCATACGCAAGTCACAACATTTATAAGTTACTCTTCAAAGTATACTAAAAGCACGAACAATTTGTATGCGAAAACAATGTTAGCCGAGGTTTATTACCAGCTCGGTAGGTGACTTTCACACAGGGTATCCACGAAAACATGTTTAATAGATAGGGATACCAATCGCTAAACAGTGGACAGCGACTCATGTGGGAGTAGGTAGGAGTTTCCAGTCTACAGACATATTGCCCAACGCCTCTCGTGTTTCCTCACATGGTACATGCTTAATGTCAATTAGCTTTTAGTGATTAAAGTATTAACAGCACTTAACTGAGACCTGCATTAAAGCCAATATTAATATGTAAACTCGATTTCATGATCCCAGTGTAAAGGTCTAACCGCAAATTGCGAGAGATTCGCTCAAACTAATAAGGCTTTGAATTTATCTCTTAACTAAAAACTCTGACAGTATTTGCGAAAGACATAAAAATAATTGAATACCTTTTATTAATTGTATGTCGTTATTACATGGATAAATACTGTAAGACTTAAAATTAAAAAAAAAACATGTAAAAGTATATGTTATTAAAATAAATAGTATTTATAAATGTCATAGAGATTTCAATATCGTTATTGTTCACAAATATTTACGCAAAAAAAGTTGTTTATTGAATTGCAAAAAAATCAAAGTTATTTTAATCTATCAACAAGCCAGCCAACCTATTTGTGAAGAGCAATTAGGATGTGAAGGGTAAATAAAGTGATCTATTTGAATAATTCGGAGTAGGCGGGAGGTGTGCGGCGGGACGCGGTGGCGCGTAGTGCCCGGAGGCGGGAGTAGCGCCGAAGGATGCCCACTCCGATACAGCGTGGGACTACAGCGAGACGCCTCACGCTTCCCGCTCTACGAACTACGCCGCGTACGCACACATTTTTCAGCGAAAACGCGTGTTAAAAGGAATTAATCGGACATAATATGCATCTGCGATTTATTTTCTGGATTCGTAAAGCTACAAAGTACAGTGATTGTGAAGTGCTTGCAAGAGTTTTAGATACAATTCATCCTTATTATACATTTGTTGTTTTTGAATAAGTGATTACGTTAAACTATTACTTTTAGATAAAAACAAGTATTAGCTAAAGACAACTTGTGAAAATCATATGACTTGTTAATTATATCGAAGTGTTGCAATGTGTTTTTAAAGTAATCACAAGTGTAAAAATGAAGAAAAAAAATCAAGTTCAATCTACGGAACGACCGAATAGGAAGCGAAGGGTAAGTTTAGTGAAAAGTCGGAAAACTATTCCGGCTTCTCATAAATATTTTAAAGATTAGATATTTTAAATAAGATGTTCAGATATTATACTTTTATGGTGATCGATATATAAATAAAAAGCTTATTTAAACATGTTTATAATCATAACATGTGCAAAGTTCAATTTGATTGACCCCAATTAGTATTTTTCTTAATATAATTGAAATACTGATTTAAGTATTACGAAATAAAAAAAAGATATTGTATGTGTATATGAACTATTATAAAAAATGTAGAGTACGTATACAAGATAGAGTAGGCCATTATTATTATTTTTAGGGCATTTTTTTGACGAAGATAAATGACGACGTCAGCCTCTTCCAATTTGAAATGACGCCTCTCTGAGTTTGATCTTTAATCCTTTTCCCATAAAAACAAGTCATCACCAACATCAATCGCGTGCAAAACTCATTCATTTGGGGTCATCATTGGGGGCTCACGGCATGAAATAGAATACTATTTGGCAGACTTTAACGGTTGACCGTCTATCCATCCAGCATTTCACGCACCGTTTCTTATTTACGTAAGGTTGAATAGTCATCACTCAAAGGGTTTAATTTTTACAAATATCTCTATTTAATTCTTATTAAATCGGATTAACAATTATTTTGAATTATACTAACACTTTTTTTTAAATATATAAGAGTGTCATTAACTTTTAAAAATATACAAGAAATACGGTAAAATTATATTAATTTTTAACACGACATAAGGGTCTACTCTCTTTTTAAATAACAATTAACTTTGAAGATTTATTTATAAATAGCGAATTAAATTTTATTATTTGAAACAGTTATTTTTTAATATAGGGAGAATGATGAAGAAATAACTTATATTTCTATAATAAAAAAAGGGATTAAACATACAGGAAAATTTAGCATTATGATAGCGCTGGTTATACCTGGCTGTTTTAGCTTAAAGATATTATCAGTACAAAAATTTAGATAAATTATTGAATATCAGAATATTACTGCCAGAAGTCTGCAATATTTTTTACTAAGCTCTTAAGAAACGTTCAATAATGTAAAAAATATCTAACTACTAACCTTGAACGTGACTTACGTTCAAGATTAATTATAAAAATCCTCAGTTGTTATAGCTAGAAAAATACATCAAGAAAACTTATAAAAAAATCTATGTTCGCATATGTACACAGTGACGTCATAACGGATGCATAATCTACACTTCTTTCTTAATGATAAATATCTTAGGTACATACATGTAGATACTTATACTAACGCAGAAAAAGAATAAAAATGCAACATTTTTATTCTTTTTCAGAGATAAATATAAAAGTATCAATGATTTAAATTTAAGCTATGTAAAAGAAAAGACAAAAGTAAAATGTAAACAAAATATTAAAATACTTTTGGAATTGGACATTTTCCTACATGTTTGAATACATTGAATGCATTGTAAGCAATTGATTTTTTTTGTTTTTTGGATTGAATTTAAATTAAAGAAGCAAATTATTAGATCAACATTATTATACATTTATTTTCTTAGATAAAGTCGTACATTAAAATCTTAAATATGTGATGCCTAATTAATTAAATAATATAAACATTATTAATATATCAGCCTCTTAATTCTATTATGGTTGATAAAAACTCAAAAAATGACTGTTATTAAACCAAAAGAAAAAAAAATGTATTTGGTATGCTAATAGTTAAACAACTTCTTTAAAGCTAAAAATAGTAATTTTATTATTACTTGACAGCTATATATACAATATATTCATTTCTATCGTAGGCTTTGGTAGTTGGGTACTAGCCTCTAACCTGACGTTCTACTGCCAAACAGAAACAACTGTTTCACAGTGAATGGTAAAGTGTACTGAAAAGCAAATGGGCCACCCGTTGTTCAGAACCACCGAGAGACGTGGACGCCGCAAGAAATAGGTACTCATCATCCCTTACATTAACAATGAGCAAACGCTTTTTTGAACTAAGGTGTTGTGGCGTGTTCCTTGTGAACTAGGATGTAATGATATTGTGCTTGTAGTTACAGTGGCTAGTATTGCTGTTTGCCGGTAGAATATCTGATAAGTGGGTGGAGCCTACCCCTACAGGCTTGTACAAAGATCCAAATAATCCAAAAAGATCCAAAAACCAAGTAATGGCACACATTAGATTCTAGGCTTCAAAAGTGATTTACATTTTGTACAAAGCTATAGTTTTTTACCTGACTGTCCTCATCAAGTTAAAAATTTAGCAAATCAGCTTGGTACATTTCTTCTTCGCTCGTTCTAAAATCAATTTAAAATAATATGACAAATAAAGTAACAAATAATTTGAATAAAACATTAAAATAACATACAATTCATGTATTTAATTAAAAGAAATTGTAAGTATAGAAAAATATATAATACTTATACTAAATATAAAATAATTATGTATATGTAGCGAATAAACTTTAACAACATAATTAAATATATAAATTAAAAATTGCTATTGTACAAATCATAACCGCGTGGAACGCAGGCAAAAATGCTAGAAGTATTTTCACGTTGAATCGCAATACCTATCTCTGGGTAAAAAATGTACCAGCCCTCCCATAACCAGTAGAGGCAATAATAAAATTATTGCTTATAATAAAGCTTTATGAAAAGTCTTATAACAACACGAAACGAATTAATAAATATTTTAATAATAAATTCACTTTTCGCTACTTTCATTTGATCACGAGAACAACTGTTATTCAATATTTAATTTAATATTACCTTCTTCTGAATTTAATATAATGTAAAAAAGCTCATATGTTTTTGTTTTAAGGGCTTCTCTAGTCGTTGGTTGGTGGAAGTACGCCATCACTTGTTATTATTATAGTGTCTTAGTAGAGTGTAGTAGTAGTATATTGTTGTGTTCCTGTTTGAAAACTCAGTGAGCCTGACAGACACAGATACAAGGGACTTAACTTCTTAGTTCCCAAGTATGGTGGCGCATTGACAATAGCGTGTGATCAATGATGATTTATATTTCTCACATTGCCAATGTCTATGGGCGTTATTGACCACTTGCTATCATTTGTTAGTCTGCAAAGGTATTATAAATAAATTAATAGTGTTTAAATAAGCAATGGTTAAATAAATTTGTCACTAACTTTTTCCAGTCTTCAATTTACTGGAATTATGGTTGATGAAATCGAACCTATGTATACATAGGTTCTAGCTGTATAAACAAAACTATTTAGTTAAGAGTAGTTAGAGAGTTTGTTTTCTAACAGCCATAGTGATTTATTTTCTATTTATAGTTATTCTATTTTAGTCTAATACAATTCTTATCATCATATCAGCCGAAAAACGTCCACTGCTGGACAAAGGCCTCCCCCAAAGACTAGGCCTTATCATCCAATAAATATTATAAAACCTTGCTTAAAGCATTTAATAAACCTTGAAGAGCTTAGAATAAGCTAGTAGTTTATTTCAGGACCTTGTTCAAGACCTCGTCAAGGGTAAGTTAATTGAACTTAAGTAAATTTAATGCTTTATTAGAACCCACTTTACTTACACTACCTCATTCCTAGAATTTATTAAATATTTATATAAGTGGTAATGGAACTAATAATATTAGCGTACCATTTATTGCAATTGTCGTTAAGCGTAATAGACAAGATGATAATCGTTAGTTTAATGTATACACAAATTGTGTTTGTGTAATTTATAAAGATAATAGGTAAATATTTATTTTTAAAATCTATAGGACCGTTGAAGTTTGTTTTCTTATGTACATTCTACTCTCAAGCTTCTTCATATCATGTTAAATAACTACAATAAACAAAAAAAAAAATAATTAGTCACTTTTGTGTCATCCATTCAAGTGTAGCAATATCCGTGTTCATGAATATTACAAGAAATGAAGTTTTACGCCAATTTAATAACCTTATATTTTATACACTAATTTTAACTATGTTTTACAAACTATTAAATAAAATAGTAGAAAATTTTGTTGTTGCTTTCTCTAACATTAAATGACCTCTGTGAGAAAGTACATTTTACACATAACGTAGAATATAATTGATAGATGCACTATAATAACAATTAAATCTCTAATATAATAAAAGAATTGAGAAATTTTTAGTTCACCAACCCACAGTATTGATTTATCAACTATTTACTAATAATATTTACCAATAATATACACGAAACATTTAAATATTATTAAATATAAATATTTACAGATAAATTGTGTGAAATCATAAGTATTTATAGTTAATATAAACCATAACTATACTTTTTTTTTTGTTTACGGAAAGAAGTTTTAACGTTTGCGAATTTGCAATATAAAACCAATTTGAAATACAAAGAGTAACACGGTTTATTTAAAGTGTGGGATCTATGTGGGTATTTGATTAGCGTTAATACGGGAAATAATTCAGTCTACTTAAAATTCAAACACTGTCTGGGTGTTAAACAGTTTAATCGCATCCGTAATTCAATTAACACGAATCAGAGAAACGCTAATAATATTAAATCTTTATTATTGTTTCTAATTTCCTTCGTTTAGGTTTTTCCGCTTCTATTTATTAATACAAATAAGTATTTAACTTACTTTACAAAATTATAATAACTCAACGTGTCTATACATTAACGATATACTTTGAATTGAAGGAAAGTGATTCGTATAATTGAAATATATGTTAAATTACTAACTACCCGTGAAATGTTGACTAATTGAGTTTTTAACCAATTATATTTTTTTTTAAACTCTTAAACAAATATTATGTCTTAACGCAAGCCTCGGCTCTTTTCACATGCGTTTATTACTGTTATATAAGTATCTGAAACAACAGACGTGTTAATTAATTGTACGTGTACATAGTCACGACTAATATAATATGAACGATCCGTATTAATGGGATTAGTAATATATGTAGTCTTGTGTTATACCAAAAAGAAAACAAAAAAACTCTAATCTTTATATAATTAGTATGAAACTCCGTATTTCTTTTTTGTACAAAATTATTATATTTGTTGACACAGTCATTTGGATGCGTGAAGTCTAAAGCGATGTTATCATTATTTTAACCGTAAATAAAAATAATCATTACATATAATAAAATTAAGCCCGCCTCTATCTGAACGCGAAAAACTAACAAATTAATTTTAATTTTAACCAATGGACGGACTGATTCTTGAGAAAGTGTATAATTCATTACGGTTTTTTTGTAAATTATTTGAAATCGTGCTTACATGCTACTGCGTGCGTCGCGTAAAGCATTAGAGATAAATATATTACGATATAAAAGTTTTATATTTATATTATCCATATTCGGCCCGTGCTGTCAGGATGCGTAGCAGGTAATTATATAAAATATAATGCCCTATGAAAAAAATTGGAAAAATTATTATTTTAATTACCAACTATTCCTTTTTATATGTCTTCCATTGGGATAATAACGCTTCGTACAATTTAAGCGTCGTTCTTAGGTTTAATATGGACGTATAAACTAATATTTTTATAGCAATTATACCAACCACTTCGATTTGCATGAATTTAATTGCAATAATAGTTTTAAATACTCGAAAATGTATGACAATGCTCTATAATTGTCCTATTCAACAGTGTAACGTACTTTATGGGTTTATAATCATTCCAGTAATTCACGTGTGATTGAGTAACGGACACCTCAACACAAGCTTTCGCATTTATAATATTAGGAAAATACACCACTTACACCAAATATAGGTACCATACAAAATAAGTATGTGTACTCGTGCTTTATTGACATGTTAAATTTATGTTACATACTGAATGCTCGTTTGATATTTCTTATGTTATAATCGGTCATGTATTTCTTCAGAGTCAAACATATTTTTGATAAGAATCGAATCAATTGCTTAAACATACGCCTTGGTGTTGTAACGTGAATGTTTTGGTCCATACAGCGAGGCCTGTAATAAAATTTTGAATGTTCACATTTAATGCCAATGATATATTCAGAGTATTACAAAACGTTTTATTGATACTTTAAACTTTTAAATCGTGCTTTATTCTCCTTTGTATTTCGTGTTAAAGCTATTCAATGGAAGTGTTTTGAAAGCGAGTTCTAAAGTCATAGATATTTTAAGATATTTCTAATCAAATTTGTTAGTAACTTTACCCACAAATTATTTATGTACTATGTAATTGAACATTTCCCAAAATTATATTGCTGGACACTTGTAGTCTATGCGCCATCACATTAAGCATCAAACTTTCTTAGCAGTCTATGAAAGCGTAGGACGCGATAACGAAAGCTAGCAAAACCGAAATATAATATCATGGGTCAACGCTGCTAACTACGAGTATTATTATCATTGAGTGCAGTCAAAGCACGATTTAGAATTATTTATTGACCACTAACTTGCAGCGCGTGATGCGATCTGTTTGCGGTGTTCTTTGAATGTAAATAAATTTATAGTCTTAAAGTTGCCACATTTGGATTGTAAAGTAACATTATTTTTTACGAGTAAATAACAAGACTTTGTCTTTACGGAAGTGATTTTCTCGATTTCACTTCCATATATATATATTTAATAAAATGCTGTAGGTGTTTAACAATATATATGATTGTTTATGTTTATTACTTAAAAATTGTCACATTTGTAGGTTACTTTTTTGCAAATCTATTTACTTTCATCCTGCAATTCAAAAAGTTTGAATAGAAAGAAAAGACAAAAATATTCTTTGTTTTATAACAGAATCAAACTTCTCTCTCTCTCTCTCTCTCTCTCTCTCTCTCTCTCTCGTTCTTTATTTCCTTATGCTTATCTTATTTAATATTAAACACACTTCTAATGTTGTAAGGTCATTGGCATAATGTCTAACTATAATGCCATGTTTGTAAGCGTTGGGTATATGCCAGCTGTAATTTTTTGTCGCGTCGCGTTAAGGTACCCATATACGGTAAGACTGCCTTTCTACAATCTTATATTACGTGATTGATCGACATATTGGATCATAGAAAAAAACATGTTTTATGTATTTATTTTATTCTCATGGTTTATATAATAGATATTAATAGCTTATATTTGACAGACTTATTATTTTATACGATTTTTCTAGTCAATACTTTTAATTATTTTTTGACCTTTGATTTTGCTTTATTTAAATAAATACAGCAAGTATTTATTTAAATATACTTATTCTGATGTATAAAAATGTCGATTGTTTGTTAATCTAAGTTTAATGGTGAGACTAATGTCTGGTAAAACGTGGTTTTTATACTGATAATTTTACGTCGTCCAACGGTGGTGATGTACGTACTTAAAAGCTTTTTCCTGGACTTGCTTTAATAAAAATAACGATACTGTAGACTAAGTAATGATGTGTTATACTGCTCTGGATCTACAAGTATGACGTTTCCGAAACGGCGCAAAACCACCAGAATTTGAAAATGTTAATTTTAAATTATTACTAAACGAATAATATTATACTGGTTAGAATTTTATGACTGCTTTTTAAAGACCAAACTAATTTGCACTTTTAGTACAAGTTATATTATTTAGAGAAACGACATATGTTTTATAATATAATAATAAATTTGGATACAGTTTTTGACGGATATGTTACGAAGAATAAATTTATATATTGAGTTTTTAATAGTCATTCTTATTAATACTAGACACAACTGACCGAATGAATTAGTTAAAAAAAACATCAAAAAAACAAAAGCACGTTTGGTTTTTTTATAAGCTTAAAAAGTTGTTTATTACCATTCTATTTTATTTTATAATGTCGTTGCATGTAATTTTATGAAGGATTTTTTTTGTATATTTTTTCGAATTAGTATATAAGTATATTTACTATAATATAATATTATCATTTTTGTACATTTTATAGTATAATTCGATATTAAAATATATTATAGAACTAACATGCATATAAATGAAATTGGCTTCATAAATTAAAAAGTGTAAAAATGGGCAAATTATACGTATTTATAGTTAAATGTTTTTTTAAACTATTAATAACAGTCCAACCCATTCATAAATTATCTGAAGATGGAGCTATAAACCATGTTCGGCGACGATTACAAGGCGGTCGAACTAGCTAATAATGATTCAATTATCATTTCTCGGACTTAAACATTTTGATATAAATTACAGATTATACACAGCATGTTTATGGTAAATAAATATTTATAAAGATGATTTTAGTACCATCATGTTTAAAGGCATATGCAAAATTATTTTTCATTCAAATATTCTTAATGGTGAATATTCAACGTTAGGCAACGTTTACATCAGGACTGTAAAAAATCCGTTGTATCTGCAGTAACAACCAAGTGTTCGGTAAATGTGGTTTTAGTTAAGATGGAAACATAATAATATTGTTTAATTACAAATCGAGAATATGGAATCCGAAAGGCACTTAAAACTTAATTTATTTAAGATAGTGTTTAATTAAGGTCTTTTAATTAATAAGTTATTTACATTACCTACTATTTATTACTGCAAATAAGCCAATGACAAAATAATCAACTTATTTGTTACACGCTTCGACGCTTAAAAACTGGAAGTGAGATTTAAATGTCAGCGTTATATTTATATTATCTTAATCTTATATCGAAGACTATTCCTTTTTTATAATAAATCATTGACCTCAGGGTTAAGATAATTCATAATTCTTTGCATTTCAGTGTCAACGAGAAAACCACTGGTTCCAACTTATTTTTTTAGAGATACCAGTTTTGATAATAACAATATGATAAATCGGCATATTATACTGCATTATCTTGGTGTGGATTACAGCACCGTAGGCCTACACGGTTTTGGCTTTTATTGATGTCGTGTTTGTGAATAAAAATCCATGCAGCGTGTTTAGATAAGAAATAACTATTTATAACTATCATAAATATTTATTAAAAAATTTAGAATATTCTTATCACTTTTGACATAATCAAAATTTCGTTTAAATATTTTTCATTTTTGTATAAAAAATATTAGGCGCGACTATTATTTAACTATGCATAAAAACGGTATTTCCGTCGTCAATGAAACAACATGTTAGAAGCACAATAGAACATTTCTGATACCTAACACATTATTTTGTTTCGTCAATGCCTTATATTTAATTATTTACTAGAAGTTGTACTTTGGTAAAGTACGTATAGTGTCAATTATCAAAAAGTAGTGAATGCACCCTTTTAATAATAAGTCTCAGGACCGCGTAAAGACAATCATATAGTGAAGATGTATGCGTTATCTCGCGTTTATCTCGGAACGTGACCCCGCTATCTGACGGGTCCCCGCCCGCCCATCTCACCACAGAATTCTCAGTCGAAGTCAAATGCAAATAAATATGAGCCGCAGTATGTTTAACTCAACGAAAACCATTAATTTAGAAATACCGATATATCTTTAATTATTTACAGTCGGACCACCTTGTCTGCTTATTAATTGATCGTATGATAAGCTTTTCTTGTAACCCAATCACAAGGAATAGTGTTTTCTCTGTAACTGTTGTATGATTTATATTTTGACGTTTAACAACGTTTGAAAGCTAGCAATTAACAAGAGATTTATAAATGAAACGACTAATATTGTGTTAATTTAAATGTATTGCCGTAGTCAAATATATCATATCGCTCTCAGCAATTCTTAAATGTTTGTATCGTATTTAAATATCTAACAATAAAACACCTCGGTAATTTTTAATTATAATAAATCACGAATATCATGCCATCCATTACTAATATTTTATAAATGATAACTTTGAATATTAAAAATAAACATTTATATTAATGAAAATATATCACCTTAACTTTTAAAATATTCGTACACGGATAATAAAGCGCCTGAATGTTATCGAATATATAAATCAAGTGATAGCCAAGTGACGCGCAGACACCGGACATGGACCGAGAGGTCCCAACGGGCGGGCACGTGGGGCATGTCTACTTATTTATTAAGCGAAATGTGTCATAGAGCCCAACATCCACTGCCTCTTAAATGATATGAAATCGCAAAATATATTTCTGATCTTGCTTATAGATCTTGTCAAAAATATACGGCAAATGTACGATCACGTTTTTTTTAAATTTTGTAGTGCAAACTGAAATATCTTATATTATAAGTACGAGATGTTGGTTTTATTCATTTAACAATGTAATGATGATGATTTCTTTTAAAATTGTCTTACAATTCGTACAGCCGTTTGAGTAATTTCACATTATCATACAGGCAAACCTTTGTATAATTTTAATAAAGTAAATATAACATACTTGTGTATATCAAATTCTAGAATAACGTTTGCTATTAAATGTGTTATGAGTAACCGTTCCATTCACTAACAATAAATATATTGACGTATAATAACTTTCCGATTATTGTATGTTATTATTATAGATAAATAAATCTCCTTTATTTAATTTTATAACGTTGACCTGCATTCTAGGAATTTTACTAGTAAACACACAAACTGTTTAGAAAAAAATGTCACGCAATAAAATAATGTTATAACGAAATTCGTTATAACATTAATCTTTTCAATACTGACAAATGCATGACTACGCAGGACACAGCTAAGAGTCTGTAACTGCATACCATAAATAATGTTTACGCGAAAGAAATAAAACTTTGTAAGCTTCAGCTAAAACAAACAAATATAATCATATAATTAGCTCTTACTCAATAAAAATTGCCAGCTAATTAATATTTGGTATTTTCCTTCTGTCGTTAGTCTATTAATTAATTGACACGATAAATATCATTTGGCTCAATTCAAATATTAGATATATATATCCATTTAGTTAGCAGATCAAATGCGAAAATACATTTGTATGTATTACATGTAGCACCCAAATTATGGAAATAATTGCTTGATTTCCCAAAATAAGCAAGATAATATATTTCTATTTTAGTTTATTAATGTCATGATATTCCATAAGCACTACGTTTTATTGTGTGTGTTTGTGTATGCATACTCTTGTACAAATTTTGGCCAAGGCGGCAAATTTCAAAGGCAAGCCAATTGCGCTGGATATAATAATTATTATCATAGTCCGCAAAGGTAAGCAGGCTTTATTGCCTGACTCTCTTAGGCCGGTGAGATATCAGATACATACACTATCATAGCCAATTTTCCACTAAAACATTTTATTATAAAAGAACTTGTGGAGAAAAGCTAATGTTATAAAAACCACGTTTTGTAAAATATTTCTCTGGCATCTGTGTAAACAATTGAAAATACTTCGTGTATAGAAATAATTATACAATTTTAAATATTAAGAATATATTACAAGAAGGTCGGCTTTCTTTATTATATTAAATGCAGCGTTGTGTAACGGTAATTAAAGTTATAAGGTTATAACAACATGTTTGAATTCTTAGTTTTGGTGATATCAGTGCCAAGGGTCAACAGCTCGATATGATATGAAACGAATACTAACATCCATTTTAATAAAGGTATTGGAATTTTAAAAATATTTCGTAACAAGCAATTTTATTGTTTTTTGTTTTTTTCATTAATTTACCGTTTAAAATCATGAATTACTTTAATAAATGTTATTCTTAATTTCTCGCGATATAAAACTAAGGCAGTATACATGTGTAACTTATGTTTTCATTACGAGTAAGTATGGTAGTCCAAATAGGTACGATTATTATTGTGCAACTGATATTAACCTTTTGTTCACTTTAGTTAAATATTAACTATTACATTAATAATAATGATAACAATTTAGCGACATCGAACACTATACATCAATAGTTAGAATTCTAATAATGCATATAATATTACACCCATGAATGGAAAAGTAAAATCAGATACCGTGGCGTATCTTTTATTGACCGGCTAAACATTTCGCATATAAATACTCATATTAAAAGTTAGCTTTTCAAGTTAAAGAGCTTTTAATGCTGTATGTACAAGTAATGATCGGTATTTATTAAGTGGAAGCGCAGTAAATGTAGTACCTAATTAACGTCACTTGCTCCTGCGCAGTAACCATAAACCGCCTGTGTCACTACTCACGCGCCATAAATGGATAAAATGTGAATTCCTGCGTTTTTCTTTTACAATGCCCGATGAGAATCGTCGGCTAGTCTCTTGCTGATAAATCTTTATCGATTGCTAAAATCTTATCTTTAAGCAGTCAAGAAAATACAAGCAATCGTTAAAATTTTATTTCGCGTTAAAACTAAGGAAAATATAGTAAGACTGTTAATTCTTTTTTGTAAGCGTTTTATGCTTTATTTTTGACTAAAAAATTCAAAACCAAACAGCTACTATATTTTTTACATTTTACATTAATTAATTGTTCGAAATTAACTGAAATAATACTCATCTAATCATAATAATCAGCAATTCAAATAAACTTTCTTAATCATTAATAAGATTTCATTATTAAGAAGATATTCTCTATACATACAGTCCATTAACAATCATATTGGGTAGGTATTGGGTAGTCGATGTCAAATTATATTATTAAAACAAATCATTGTAAGCTATCCTTGGCTCAGATCCCGATAGTCTCATGTGAAGGTTTAAACAATATAAACGATTAACTTTTACGATTTATCTGTTCGATTGTTTTATTGTTTTTATATTATCTTATATTTTAACTCCACAATTATCCAAGTCCGCGTCACTTTGTAATTAAGAAGCTGTTACAGATATATAATTATCACTACATGTACATATACGGCACATGAGAATACGATTCCTACATATTGGCTACGATGTCATTAAAATTTAAGTTTTAGTCTGGCTTCGATCAAGATGACTTTGTATTAACGAAATATAAGAAAAACTACTAAAACGTTGTTAGTTTTAACAAATTATTTAAAAAAAAACTGAACGTAGCGTAACATAACCTTTATTATGTTTTTTTTTAACTAATGCTTATTGATTGCTGATTGAGATAAAAATCCGATGAGATATTTTGTTTTATTAGTTAAACATCTGACTTACGTGATTAAAAAATACATAACTTAAATCATAAAAAAGACATATACAGTAACAGCCTGTAAATGTCCCACTGCTGGGCTAAGGCCTCCTCTCCCTTTTTTGAGGAGAAGGTTTGGAGCTTATTCCACCACGCTGCTCCAGTGCGGGTTGGTAGAATACACATGTGGCAGAATTTCGATGAAATTAGACACATGCAGGTTTCCTCACGATGTTTTCCTTCACCGAAAAGCACGAGATGAATTATAAACAGAAATTAAGCACATGTAAATTCAGAGGTGCTCGCCCGGGTTTGAACCCACGTTCATCGGTTAAGATTCACGCGTTCTTACCACTGGGCCATCTCGATTTTTTTAAAAAAGACATAATACATGATAAAATATCGTTATTATTAGTTTTTTATTTCATTCTTTTTATAACACTAATTGTATTTTGCTTATTGTTATAAATAGGTAAATAATTTGATCAGTTGCGTGCCGAAGGCGTACAATATAATAGAATAGAAAGCGTAACAGTGATGCTGATTAATTAATGGTTAATCCTAATAAATATAAATAAAATACTTATCTATAATGATTTAATGAAAGAAATAAATGTCACACTACACCCTAAGTTAAAATGTTACGAGTAACGAAATTAATTTATATAAAATAAACTCATAACATAATAAATGTGTTCATTAGTAAGACCATAAATATGTATAAATTTACGGTCTTACTAATAAACCTTGTTTAGGGAATGATTAATTAAACAATGCAGTATTCTTTCGAATGTTAAATAATGATAGACAGAGATCACACAGAGACACACAAAATCTGTGTTTAACTAAACAATCGCTATTTTACTGGTGGTATAGCTTTGTGCAAGCTCGTCTGGGTAGGTACCACCCACTCATCAGATATTCTACCGCAAAACAGCAGTACTTGTTATTGTTGTGTTCTGGTTTGAAGGATGAGTGAGCCAGTGTAATTACAGGCACAAGGGACATAAAATCTTAGTTCCCAAGGTTGGTGGCGCATTGGCTATGTAAGCGATGGTTGACATTTCTTACAATGCCAATGTCTAAGGGCGTTTGGTGACCACTTACCATGAGGTGGCCCATATGCTCGTCCGCCTTCCTATTCTATAAAAAAAGCAACGTTTATAAGTAAGGTCGTTAATCTACAAAGATGTTAGCTTTCTCTTAATAAAAGCATATTATACATAGACTCATAAATAACGTAATTTTATTACGAGAACTGAAACCATTTTTATCATGTTGTAACTTAGTTTTTTTATTAAAAACGTCTACATCAAATATTTCAAACGAAGCTCTAATTAAATATATATTTTTATAAAACTTAATATTTTTAAGTGTCTACAAATATAATACGTCATATCTTCTATCGGCCTATATGAAATTAACCTATCTATATAGAGTGAATGCTTTCTTGATGTTGTATCGTGCAAAAATAACCAATATCGACGGCGTTAAGTGCTAGACGACAGTCGAATAAACAGCTGGAGCGGGCGGCTCAAGGGCGCTCGCGTTTTGGGTGAACACTGAGAAGCAGCCCACGCCGCGGTCCATAATGCACATACTCTGATACGTGACCACTTACCCACGCGTAATCATTTTCGATAATATAAATATTTTTTTTAAATCTGTTATTTGTGGATATCCATACCGTCTCGAAACGACACAGAAATATAAAATCGTAGTGCGCAGAAAAATTTCCAATCAAATTATTTTCGTCGACTACGTAATTTTATGTAAAGCTCTTGGAAATGAATTACTACAAATGCCTGTATTGTTTCAGAAGAATCTATAACACAATATTTAAAATATCGGTATTTGTAATATTTAAAAATAAAATTTTGTTTAAATTGTTATTCTTTTTATCTAACAACCTTCTAAAAACTCCAGTATTTGCGTGCTGATAGAGTTACCGATGTAAGGAAATAAAAATACAAAAAGGGAGAAGCAAGATTATGATCGCCGAAGATGCTCGTACATAGGCTTTTATTAATTATTTATGATATTAGTTCAGTGCTAAAAATAATGTTTGAGCGGTTCTGAAGACTTGTAAGCGTAATTTCAAATTACCCGTAGACAGTGTTTATATCAGACACAAAGTACATTGTCAAGGTGCACTAACCGACTGCTATGTACATTAAAATATATTGTAACGCCGCGCTAATGCCACGCTACATATCGCCACATGCCACATGCGAGCCAAGCTAAGCCAAGCCAAGCCAAGCCAAGCCAAGCCAAGCGAAGCGAAGCGAAGCGAAGCGAAGCGAAGCCAAGCCAAGCCAAGCCAAGCTATGCCATGCCAAGCCAAGCCAAGCCATGCCATGCCAAGCCAAGCCAAGCCAAGCCATGCCATGCCATGCCATGCCATGCCACGACAATTAAAGCCAGGACTGTCCACCAAGCCCGCTTGTAACCATTACTGGCGTCACATTCGAGTGACAACAGAACTCGATACCCGATCTCTCATTTCTCAACGTCATTCGTTTTTGTACAAAAATGTTGCTATGGCAACGAAAATAACGAAGGAGATGATGTGGCCATGACAACGGAAAATAACAGTCGTGAATTGGAAAAAGTATTAAGATATAAACATACATTCAATTATTTATATATTGTTATCATTATTACCTTCCCGTTTCAATATAATTACCATATTATTTTATTGTTATTTAGTATTTCTTCTATTCTATTTTTCACACACACACACACACACACACACACACACACACACACGCACACGCACACACGCACGCACTCATAAACAAAAAGATAGAATTTAATATTGTGAAAGAAGCCATAAAGAGAAAACATATTATACATAATCGTGTTATTACATAAAAAAGGGGAACGGGACTGTTACTCTTTAACTTGTTTTATAACCTAGCGAGAAGCAGTATTACACCCACCTGATTCGAGTTAAATTAAATAGTACAAACCTATTTGTAATATGTTTCATTTCTATTATTACGAATAAAGAACTAGTCTATATAACAGGTCTTTAGAAGTTAGAGTTTCAAGAACAAATTAAATAAAAAAAAAAAAAATTATAACCTTTCTAATTTATTACGTTAACTAGAATTTAATATTATTTTTAGATAACAACAGAAATCGGTAGATTTAAAAGATTTTCTCGAGAAGCAATTAAGGTAAACATATTACTATATAACGTGTCCTTCGTCACGTAAAATATCGCCTTTGAGTGATCAATCAAGTTGAATTGCGAAATTGATTACTTGTACTACTCTGCATCCATAGTAAATAGAAGAAAGAATGATATCGAAACAATTTTTTAAAAAAATATGAAACTCTAAGAACAAGATACCTTGTCAGTAGAGTTAACGATAAAAATTTCTTTTTTCTTTTATTTTTATTGGATCTATCATATATTCTTCAGTTTATTTTATGTACAATATTATCACTCAGTATTTTTTTTAATATAATGTATAGTGACAATTGGTTTTGGTTTCTTTTAAAAATACATATCATACGCGCAAAGCATATAACCTCCTCCATTTTATGAAGTCGATTAAAAATGGATTGTAGAACCAAGTTAATTATTAAAAAAAATTGAATTTATTGTAATAGTATACGATGTCATTAATATTACACTTGTACCGTGAAATATTAAGTAGATTTCTCAATTTAAGAATAAATCTTTATTTTTTGAAAAAGAATATACTAAAATAAATATACTTTTAATTAAATAATCTTAGGCTTTTATTATTTGCAAAAAAAATTTATTTAGTCTAAGCAATGATTATCTTTGATACTCAAAAGTAAAAAAAAATACAAAAAAAATCCCCTCTGGAACCTACCGCCCGGGCGAATGGCACTTGGGCCCTTAGAAAAAGACCCACTGGTCATTTTATTGGATACCTCGTTTATTTAAATATTTTTTTATCATTCATTAACAATAAGGGGCTAATTCTACCAAGTAATTTTCACCTAATCGCCTTTGAATCGAAACGCAATATTTGCCGTTTAACCGTTTTCATATTATACAAACCAACGATCCAGTTGCGATTCGGTCGAAGTTGGAACGGAATAGAATCGCGAACGTATCGTAACCGTTATATATTAGCAGAATTGTCCCCCAGTACATGAGAAAATCCATCAATACGGGCTCTTGTGATCTGATTTGACTTACGATGACTTTCTGGGATCAAATAAAGCGAAATCTCAAGTGTAATGATATAAATGCGTCTAATAAGAGAACGTTACGTAACAGTGCAATGTGCATGCTACATTGAAACGGTACAATGTCTAATTAAAGGTTCATAGCATGTGGGTCGACAGAATGAAGAATTTCAATTTGGCAATTCCTGAACGTTATATTATATTAAAAATATAAGTGTATTTTTTGTTTGTTATAGTGTAATGTTATTCAGTGTTGTTACCCTATTCTTTTATATAAAAACTAAAGCTTGCGTATTCTATGCATCCATGCATCGTTTATCTTTGCCAGAGTTGAAACTTTGTACAGTTGTTTTTGTATTGTGCTGTGGATTTTTTTAGTATAGGTAGGTGGAAGAATATGAGCCACCTGATGGTAAGTCACCAAAGCCCGTACACATTGGCATGGTAAAAAAGGTTAAGCAACGCTTACATCGCCAGTGCGCCACCAACCTTGGGAACTAAGATGTTATGTCCCTTGTGCCTGTAATTACACTGGCTCACTCACTCTTCAAACCGGAGCACAACATTACCAAGTACTGGTGTTTTGCGGTAGAATATCTAATGAGTGGGTGGTACCTACCCAGCCGAACTTGCACAAAGTCACCAATAAAATCGCGATCGGATAGCGAGTCTTTCTATATAAGAAGCCTCTTTAATGTTTTTCGGAATAAGTAAAATGACTTATCAGTGTCGGATCGGATCAGTGTCGGATTAGCAAATTTGACTTTAACCAGAATAGTCCTTGATCTGTGGATGTCGAAAACGCAATAGGCGATGAATTAGCACTCAGTATTAGATTAGTTGATTTTGCTCATCAGTTCAGTAAGTGGCAGTATTTCTTATTGATATTAATTCAATGTTTAAAAATAGTTATACTATTGATTTATAAGCGATACTCAAACTACGTCATGGCCCTGACCCTTCAATCAGACAAAGTAAACTATGTATGTGAGTCAATAACCGAGTGCAATGTAGTTTCGAAGCTACCTATCCAGCAATTCACATGTTCCAAATGCGCATATCCGTATTAAGTCCCGACGCCCGGTCTTTATGATACATGATGATAACCACTCAAAATCATACAAACGAGTAATCGTAACTAAAAATACTTTTAACAAGCCATCAGTTACACACTAACATATTAACGACAAAAATATTTTGTTTAAATAAGTTAAATTTAATTTATTCGATCTTTTTCCTATGAAAATTTCAAGGTTGGCTCTAAAACATTAATTCATAGTCACTGAAGAATTTTTTTTTATAAAATATATGACTTAATATAAATGATGAACGTGAACATTCGCCCTTATATTGAGGATTGGTACTTGAATTTCAAATGAACATAATTTTGTTGCAGACGTATATATCTGTAAGCCGATACATTAATAAATTACATTCTTGCACATCCTCACGCCTAGCTCAAACGCTTTCTCTAAGATTGCGAAAGAAGCTTCCTTATACATACGATCGTGCATAATTTTCTCAAATCACATTTTTTTATATTTTGAACAGTTTGTATAACATATTTTAATATAAACATGAAATGTTACAGTAAATTTTAACTTATTTTATTATTAAATACTAATTTTAAATCTTGTCTATTGAACATCTAGTACGATAAACTCATTTTAGAAAAAAGTGATAAATACTTTTTAACAAAGTTTACATTACAAGCCTAGCTTGCTGCTATATTAACACTCAATCAGTAATCAAGAACTAGGATACTGCAGTAAGTAACAAAAATTTAAATTAGCACAAATTGCGGTAGAGCAAACAACGATTACCGAAATAACGTTAAGAGAAATCAGGACAACACTAAAATAATCTAAACGAAGTTTTATTGCAACATAAACTCGTATAAACCATTCTGTTAACCACAATACACAATTGTATTTCGAACTGCATTACAATTAACATATCAAACATAGATATAAAATGCAATCGGCAAATTGAACATCATCTATCCTTCGTGGAAGATTAATTAAAAATAAACACTTATGTGCGCATGGAATTAGAAGTTTACGGGTTGATGGGATAATAAAAAGTGCTCATTTTGACACCAATCTGGTGTTTATTATTTGGGACAAATGTGACCCGCCGCTCGTAACCTAACACCACGCCGTCTGTCGACCGACACTACTCAAGTTGTTTGATCTACTGAGAGCTTTTTAAACTTTTTATGTCATAGTTTAGTGAGCTTTAGTGGCTTTATTGTTGAGTAAACATCTTAGAATTATCATTCCCGGTACTCGTGAGGGACTTTGATTATTTTTCGTTGGTATAAAGTAGTTTCAACCATTACATATGTTGGATTTATAATACTGTATTATATTTTTTATAAAACGAATCATATTTTATTAAACATTACTTCTCAGCTACACAATATTAAAAGCTTTCAACTGTATAATCAGCACTGTTGAAAGAAACATAATTATAAGATAAATAAAAAATATATTAAGGGCTCTACTGGGCTTGTGTTATATCTTCTAATGCATAGAGATCTTGATATGTTGTTGATGTTACGGAAAGACTTTTGTTTTGTTAAAAAGCAAAGATAGAACGGCTCGACGGCCGACACTTTAGTAAAATAGACAGACCAATAGTTCCCAACTGGAAATGATTATGCAGTAGATGTAATGATAAGATCCGATAAAATTATATAAGTATGCAATTAACGTCAAATTGTAAACAAATTACTGTGGATTTTTTATAGGCTCCTAACTAATATTTACAAACTTTTAAACTACTATTTATATATTAATTATAACATTTTGAATTACAATATATTCTATATGACAAAAATTTTAAAATGATTATTATTGCTGATGTAAATATAACTAAAAATTTAACCCAGCTTAGTTAACAAAATAACAACTCATAATATTTTATATTTTAGTATCTATTTCAAAAAAATGTTCACTCTCGCTTTAAGCGGACAAACGCTAAGCGGTCGGATTTTTAAATAAACATTTTTAATGATCGGCCCGCGCCCGCGCTCTGCCAGGTGTACGCAGACGGTGCTCTCGCGCACACACCCCCCACTTCCCTACACGTACCTTCCTACCTACTTCTTTTGTTCCTATTCATAGAATTTCCTGACATGACCTGTAACAATAATCAAATTATATTTCTTAGGAAGGGCATTATAAATATTTGGAAAATGTATTCATAGATGAGGCAAGTATTACAAATAAGATTGTATATTGAATGTACGAATAGTACGAACGTAGGTGTCATTATGAATGTGTCTTTACTAGTTCTTTAATAGTTCTGGTAATGAGTAAACTTTGTTTGCTTTTTTTTTTAAATAAGTTTTATATAACAAAACATAAGAAGCCACGTTTATGATATAACGAAAACAAAACAAATACTTATTACAAACATAAGAGAAATTGTGTTATCGATGTACATGTATGAAGAGGTCAATGGTTATCTTTAAAATGGTGTTTTCCTTTATTTATTTTTATTTCAACATCGAACGTTGAAAAATAAATTAATAATATAAGTAACGCTTTTATTAAGTTATATTAAAATAACTATTCATGTATTTATATCAAAATAACTTTTTGTTTTTTTCATTTTGAGATTTTTATTTGAAAATTATATTTTTCTTTATCATATATATTCATGTTCTTAAAACATCTTTACTATCTTTAGAAGATAACTGTGTATATTTTTATGTCTATATAATACCTTATATTTTAAAATAAAATATCCGTAGTTACTAATAGGCCAAATATTTACTGAATTGTTACGAAAATTATAACTTTTATAATAATTAAACAATACTGTAATTATTTCTATTGTTCGGCTGTATTCAGAAAGGTGATTGAGTTGGGCTTCGGGCTAACATGCTTCACGATATTTCTATAACGATCAATCAAACCCATTATCGAACATATTCTCGAACTCTAATAATAATCAAATATCATATAAATACAAAGATTTAATTTCGTATAGTTCGTGAGTTCAAGCAGTTTTAAAAAGATACAAAGTAATATTAAACACACGTAAAAAATTTACATTTATTTATTTATTTAAAAATAATTATTAATATAAATATAAAAATAAAGAGTAACACTTTGTTTTCGAAGATGTGTTCAATGAAACAATGTGTGTGTGTTGTCGAACAAAAATACTTTTTTCCCAAAACGTTAATATCGAGTATTTTAGAAAGTCGAATTTTATCACGAACAAGGAAATATTTTAATATGGCAATCCTTACTAAGCCTATCTCAGAAACTTAAAATATCAAAGTTGACTCCAATCGAATCAATAAATCTTAAATAGGTTTAGATAAAATAAGCATTATGTTATAATAGTAATACTGTTCTGTTCCGACATGCTTTGTTACGGTGATGATCATATTTCAACTGTTATTTTATCTAAAATATCCAATGTTTTGATTAAATAACTGTCACTATGAGTAGGCGTTATAGCCAATGATGTAAACAAAATTTGACATTAAGCAAGTATTTTTGTACCAGAGTTGTCTTCAAATAAATTTACACCAAATCGTAAGTTGATAAAAGATAAGACTTTTTTAACAAAATATAAAAAATTATCTAACTCTTTACTAAAATCTAACATATATCAAATTCACAATATTCTTTTAATAACTCACTCTCATTATACATTATTGAATTACAAATTTGTCCTATTGAAATATCTAGTTCTACAACTTTTTAGTAAATTACAGACAACAGCACTGACAGATTGTCATTATAAAAGAACCAACTACCAAACGAATTTATATCAATAATAAAAAATAAAACTATACCATCAGCTCAACAACTGTCCGCTGAATCGTGTAAAAAAACATTGAAAATCACTATAAAATGTTGCGAAAAGTCTAACATTTATCGCAGATCGCACTAATCTTATGTAGTCTAGACAATATGTGGGGGGTATTATTTTTGATACAAGAGTTTGACGTAGCTGCTTGAATGTGTCGCGACCGCTTGATCAAGCATAGCTCCAGTCGTGCGTCTTGTACCGTAATCACTTTGTTCGACCACCTGACAGGACGAATACCAACAAAATGCTTCGAACCCGATCAAACCGCTTGTCGTTTGCATCAAGCCGCTTGATCGAGCAGAAAAAACTTGCTGTTTGCTTTCAGCTTCTTGACCGTCACGGAAGCCTTACGTTATTGTTTGTTATAATGTAGGTCTGCGTTGACTTTGTGCATTGGTCTTGTTCCGGATCGATCACATTTCACTCCGACCACAATGAAACGTCTCCTTTACAACTAAGCCCGTTAGATGAATGCTCGTTGATTGTGAAACATTTGTAATATTAGAATATGGATGTTATTACACGCTTTGGAAATATTTGATCGTATTTTTTATTTTTAGTAATCGGTATTTCATATTTATTATTTATAATATAATCATAATATAATCTCATTGACTTGTAACGTTTTAAGCGGTCATAGTAATTCGATTACGTATGGATAAATCTCGTACAAGCGTATGTAATCCTTTCAAAATGAAACTTTTAATTAGCTTCAACTTTGAATAACATGATACAAATGGTTGAAGTCGACGTTACAAAATAAATATATAAAGTATATTTTAAAAAGGCCTTTTATTTCGCGCTATTTAATTATATTAAACTCTTTCAATGGCATTATAAGATGTACATATAATTAAAGTAATAACTTGCAACTATCCAACAACTCGGCAAAGATATCCCATTCTTATGCTATGAAGGTTTAGAGCTTAGTTGTAATGCTTGCCCGGGATTGAAACCGCCGTCTTCGGTTAAGATATGCATGTTCTATCCAATATGTTATCTCGGTTAAACGTTAGCTTGACTACAACGCCACTATATTGACTATAACTATCAGATCTTAATATAAGCTTAGCTATGAGCCATCTTCTTGACAACCCAAATATAGATTAGATACGCGACTTTACCGATTATTTTACAGAAGCGTCTGTTAGAACAGAAGTCAAACAATCAGATTGCTTTTTTGACGCGCCTTTATTGTAAAAATTACAAATTCAAATAATTAAAATTATACGTGTATTACAGAAAGGTCGACAACAGTCGAATGCTAAAGCTTAATAGAATTGTTCATTTCGACGAAAATTTAGTTAGTAGAGTGTATTGTTTGAAGGTCTAGTGAGACATAACTCAAACATCGCAACACAGTTGATCGAAATTCGATTTAATCGACGCGGCGAGTTGAATTAGATTACACATGGAAATACCTACTTTTCATATTACTTTGGACATTACACGATTTATTATACCTGACATTATTTATACGGTTTATTGATATCTTTAGAAGATAGAATTTTTAACAAATGCGTTATTTATAATCTGAGTACTCCCACAATATATACACTTTGATCCAAAATATGCATGTTGTGCTTGCCCGGTTCTATCCTAACTTCGAATAGGATTGTTGTAATCACAGATATATGTATTTTAATTTTAATTATGATGAGTGACTTTTATACAAATATTATAAGTTTGTAAGAAACAAATAACTTTTATAACACCGTAGACTTACGTGGTGAGTACATCAACAAAATTACATGCTTTTTATATTGTCTCCGGAACATCGACATTATTGAAGTGTACAAAAAAGAATCAAGATTCTTTTGCAACTTTTGTGGTATCTTTAATATATGATTTGTATGAGAAAAGGTAGATTCTATTGCTATGCGAACATAACTAAAATAGTTTTTTGTTTGAGTATTTCCAAATAAATTACTAATTATAACTTTGAACTCACTTTACTCAGTAACCGATGATAATGATAACCCTTAAATAAACGTAGTACTTATAATATGACCCACCTTAAGTCGTATATATTAATCAAAAGTCAATAAACTTATCCCGAATCGTATTAGTAACCACAGACCATTGACGTCGAGATTGTAAAGGTCGCGGCAGATGATATATTTTTTTAAATATTGAGATATTCGATCTATCGCCAGTACTTACCTAATACGTTTTAACACGACGTTATAACACGCCGTACGGCTGTTTTTTTTTTAAATATTTAGTATATCTTATAAAATCTTTAAAAGCACTGTTTCAAGGTGTCATTATCAATTGCCATTTACAGACAACGTTTAAAATTGATTTCTTATTTATCTTTATCAAAGGACTAATATCGTGTGCCAATTTTTTTATTTATCACAAGTTTTTAAACGAAAAAAAAATATTGAAACTAATTTATATACATATATACTATCGCTTGGATAGCGCCAGGAAAAAAATCCAAGATAAGACTACGTAGTACTTATAAGCTATGTCACAAAAAATATGCACCATATAAACATATTAATGTCCTCCAGACCACGGCCACGGCGGCCAATCTCAAGAGAGTTTAGCCAACTACGCAGAAGATATTATATTGCACAAGTGTGTGCGCAAACACAGGTGCTCTCTCTCTTTCCTCACTCTTACAATCCGATGGGACAGCTATCCGACACGACCGGAAGGAGTTCAGGCGCAGGACCAACGGCTTTACGTGCTTTCCGAGACACGACGTCCAACTTCCGGACTCCAGGATGCTACTGAGAATTTTCTGACAGAAAAACCCAATAACTTTTTATTAGCCCGACCTGGGAATTGAACCCGAGACCTTGACGTCCGCGGACTTTCATCAAGCCACTAGACCAACGAGGCAGTCTAAACATACATAATAAACATATTATATACCTCTGCATACGTCAGTCTTGAAACTATACACTATAATACCACGATAGTATCATCAATTATTATCATCAATCGAATTCGTACTTTATTTCTAAACCGAACTTAATTCCACGGAATAACAAACAAAGAAAACCCACAATTATAATAAAATATTAACATAATAATTTACAACGTTAATGCGGCGCCAACCATGGGAAGTAGGCGCTATGTCACTCGTCCCTGTTTATAATTACATTAGTTCAATGGATGCAACAAGTCTTACTAAAGAAAAACTGCAGACAAGTGAATTAACTTTTGCCGCATAAGAAATAGAAATAATAATATAGCTCTTGAAAAACTCTTGCTAAAGCGATTGGCAAAGTATAAAGTACTTTAAGCATCTATTTTAAACATCTGAGAGCAAATTATTTATTTATATTGTATTGCTGTATAAGAGTACAGACTTTTTATAAGAATCACATTATTTAGAAGAATCATAAAGTTGTAATAAACAATGCAAAATCGAATAAAAACGCGTTATGATTACGTGAAAATGTTCTTATATTTAAATTTTAATGCAGTAATCATTCATATTTTTTATCTATAAGTACCCACGTACACGTATAGTTGTATACCTATCATATGTAAACGTGTGGGCGTTTCTCAATAATAACATCTTTTCATAAAACATTTTAGATCTTTCCCAATCGAACAACGCATAACTCGGGAGTAACTCTTTAAAATGAGGACTATAAAACATCAATAACTCATTTATGGATATGATATTATTGATTTATCGTAACCTCAGGCAGCCGCGGAGTGGGCACGCACCACGATAAGGTGTCCAAAATAACTGCATCGGGCTCCTCGAACGTTCAAGATGAATTTCAATTCAATCTTGTTATATATACGTTATTTCGGTATTAAAACGATTAATAATGAAAATAAAAAGCGTTTATGAATTATGTTAAATTAATATGATTTTTTTACTTACCTTACCAATGATTGATATAAAAGGACTAAATAATAAATATATTTTATGTGTGATTGGAAATTATAATGTATTTAGGTTTTTTTAATATTCCTAAATATACAAAGATAACATAAAACAAAATCACTGCTTTTTGCATCAACGAAGAATTCATGATGTTTACCATTTTGCATGCGCGTGTTAATTAATATGTATGGAAACGCATTATAATTAGTAGTGAGAATCTGTTGTAAAACCTTGTTTACTATGGATGACGGATAGTTGTTTGTGAAATCCATATAAATCGCGTTTATGTTGAGTCGTATCTATCTATAAGCATAATAAATTCTAAGAGAATTCGTGTCAGTTTTTTTAATAAATTAAAATAATCAAAATATTTTTAAAAATGAATGCTACCTTGTTTTAACTTGATTAATACTTTTATTTTGACTTTGCCTACCGCATATGGACTAGATCAAAACACATAAAGGGGCACAAATATACATAACGTAGGTATAAATTTGTAAACGATGAAAAATTATATCTGGAAGTTTTGTTTGTTTGTTTAGTTTACTAGACACATGTAATTGTAAAGTTTTTAAAAAATTGGTTTAAAAATTACATAGAGGCTTAAAAAATTTATGAAAACGTGAATGAAAATGTAGAGTATACCTTATTGTACTCTAAATTTCACTGAGTCAACATTTTTTTCAATCATTTATTTATTAATTACAGTTGTCACGTGAGAAAACAACAAAACTAGCTAGGGTCGCAAGAGAAGAAGCACGACCTAAGCAGGCGGCCCAAAATAACACAAGTGAGTACCTAATATTGTATATATATGTATATTTATTTATTTTCATTATACTGATTACCAATACAAGACTCAAAAGGCGATCTTAACATCTAGACAAATTCATTACCAGTCAAGTATACATGTATTTACGAGTATAGTTACAAGACTCCCCTATATATTGATCATGACGTTCCTGCAACAGAAAACACCGTAGACATTTTTCAAAAGAGGCTCTAGAGACAATTACTCTTCCATATAATATTTAACTAGCGTCGTGTTAGGATAACTTTTTTTCGCCAGTATTTCACTTTATATTCCTTACATATCGTGTAACATATGTTATATTTACAAGCTTTATTTAAATGTAACTCGGTCAAAGTTTGCAATTGAATTTTAAGGGACATCCGAATGAGCTAACATTTTGCGCTCACAACTTGTATAGGTACAGTAATAATATTTTCCGTTATAGCACAGACTTTAAAATAATTAAAGCTTTTTGTTTTAGTAACATTTATCTATGGTGGATGCGAAACATTATCTTGTGGTGAAGAAGCTGCATGCATTCAACACAACAATACTGTGCATTACTGTGTATGCACATCCAATGCTGAACCCGCCAAAGAAGGTGTTAAATGTCCACGAAGTACAGGTAACAATATATTTTCTTAAATTAAATTATTTAAAAAAAATAAAAACGGTCGATTCGAACATGTTTTCTTGAATGATGAAAAGTTTTCTTTTTAAATTAATTGTTTTTAAGCAAAAATCAAATGTATTTTATAAAATGTGTGAATTTTAGTGCCCCTGACTCAGCGTCAAGCTATCCACAATGTAATCCCACCGCGGCCGTCAAACGCCACCGACCTCAGATACCCACCGTCATCGCCAACCGCTCAAGTAAGACTATCCATCACCATTAACACATCGGCTTTTATCTCCTTATCTAACACTCTACAAGGTACAAGTACACATTATAATATAGACTTAACGTAATCAAGATTCGAGAATACCCTTTTATAATATTGTATTAATAATTTAAAAAGTAAACTCTAAATATTACAAAAGATGACATTTAGTGTTTTTACGATTAATTTTGAATATGATAATTACTTATTGTATTCAATTCAATAATAATGTTCTTGATACTGGTATTATTTAAAACATAAATTATACGAAACATTACGATTGCCAACTGCCAAATGTTCAATTTATGATGTACATTATTTTGTTGTTCCTAAAATATTGTATTTTAATGCTAATTATTATAATATATGTAATATGTTAAGCTGCCAAATTCAAATCAAACAGAATTTCAACATTGAACTATTTATTAGGTATCTAAAATTTTAATTATAAAGTGAAATAGGCTTTAAGATAATCCAAAGAGATTTCAGATGAGCGAAATCAATTAATTACATTTATGTAAATTGATTATGAAATACCGTTACGGGATTTTATAGATTTATTTATATTTAAATAAAAAGTTATTTTAGCCATTATTTGAGTAATGTAGATTTATGTAGAGAAGTCAAGAAAGAAAATTAAAAAAAACTAAAAGTTGACCTGAATATTTCCTATAAATTTCCTATGATATAATCGCTGTAGTTTTAACTTCGTGATATGTAAAGACCATCTCTAGAATAAAGACAACAGTAAAAAAGTGACATTTTAATAAAGTTTCAGTTTAAAAAGTATCTACTGTGGGAATGTTTATGCCTATATATGGACGAATATGACAAGAAAAATGTTAACGTTTCTAATAAAAATAACTAATTCGATTAACCTTTATAGTATTGATTTCGGATCACTTCTTCGAACTTGACTTTCTACTTCGAACTGGATCGAATATGAAATCATAGTTACTCCATCGTAGCTCATAAATATTCATGGCTGGTCACCCTTGATAACATTTTTCATACACCATCGGTTACCAAAATAACTCTATAGGTACAAATTATTTCGAAGTCAGACCAACAAAATGTAATGAAGTTATGATTAGGTATAAGTGACACTAGTTTTATAATTATTTTATTATATATTAAATTCAAATCTATATAAAAAAGAAAAATAACCCTTTTTACGTTAAATATGATAAAAATTATACCAATTATGGACTCATTATTTAAACCCGTATCAAATAATCGTTAAAATTTTGTTTTGTAATTTTTTTTGGCTTAACTTTGTGATATTATAAAAGGTCCATGTCACAATCTGTTAAACGCCAATCTAAATAAATAAGTATTAAAATTTACGAATTTTGATTTATAAAAATTAAATAAAAATGTTTCCTATATCCTAGTCCTGTACTATAATTACGTAGTAACAATCTGAAATTTTCGCTGCTGGCACAGACCAACTCCCTTGTTAAGAAACTGGTTCAACTTACCACGCTGCTCTTCTGCTGTAGTTGATGAATAAACACGTGGCAGAATTTCATAAAAAAATTGAATAAGATAACTTGTAACTTGCAATAAACACGATTGTCGGCATTCGGCAATATACTTGCTATATCTACAGTTTTATTCATACTAACGCTTTCAAATACTCAGTTCATTACAATTCGTTAAGCAGTATTGGCACAATTACACAAACACACAAAAGTTTCATATTTATATTATTAATAATATATATTACTAATTATGTATATACTGTAGAAACATATGCTTAATAATAATTTAGTCCTATTTTATTTTTAGGCACCGAATTCACTGGTAAGTAGTGATATAATAGCAGAAGCAACGGCAAGTAGCGATGCAGCCATTTTAGGATCAGGAACCTACTCCAGTGCGAGTGCCCCAGTGCTGTTGAGCATGGCAGCAGGATGTGGATTACTATTGCTTATAGTTTCTATAGTTATATTCTACCTCAGAAGACGGATATGTAAAATCGATAGAAAAGACAAACCGGTACGACTTTTACTAATTTTAATTAAAAGCTTTATACCTTGTCCTGTACTTGGCGCTTACAAAATAAATATCTCATCTTAAATTTAAATAATAAAATAGAAAAAAATATTTACAATATAATATGTTATATAAAAGCATGAATATTTAAATTTCCATGACTAAGCATTTTATATCTTTGTTGCTTTGTCCATGCTTACGATGTTTTTGCTTAGCGTACGTTATTTTTGTAGCGTATTCGGCCAGGAGAACCACTACTTGCTGAACGGTATATAACGAACCCGCAGTACGGCGTGTGCGGTGCAGGGAATGTTTCGGCCCCGGTTACTGTGCCAGGATCTCCTGCTCCACCACCATCAAATAAAGGAAACGAGCCGCAAGTTACACTCTTAGAAAGAAGTGCTTTAACGTTCCTGGAAGAAGTCGGGGAAGGATGCTTCGGGAAAGTTTATAAAGGTACTTTATTTATCTATATATTAACGTCATTTATTTTAGGAACCTTCTTAAACGGTGAAATGGGCTACCTGATGGTAAGTAGTTATCTTCACCTCCTTACACCGTTAATGCGAAGCAAACTATGGGTTCGAAGATGTTATGTCTCTTGTGCCTTTAATTATACTGGCACAATCACCCTATAATACAGTAAAACAAAGCATTGCTGTTTGGTGGTATCACCACTCGTCAATTATTTCCCACTCACTCACTCAACTATATCAAAATCATTTCAATTATTTTAATTAATGTTATATTATTATAAACAGGGGTTCTCAGAAGTAGCACTGCTGAAGAGCAGGTTGCTATAAAGGTCCTAAAAGACAGCGCTGGACGCAGCGCAGAAGAAGATTTTGTAAGAGAAGTTTCCATAATGTCAGCATTCCGTCATCCTAATATATTAACACTAATAGGCGTAGTATACAGAGGTATGTTTAGCATAATACATCTTTTTTTAACTGTATTTATTATAAATGCATATTATTATTTTTAAGTGTATGGGTAAACAAAAATGGTCTATTATTATTCCAGATGATACAAATGTTAGTCCATGGATGGTTTTTGAGTACATGGAGTGGGGTGATTTAGCGGGAGTATTACGCGGTTCTCGGGGAGGGAGACGACCAGGTTTAGTTCTCGATGAATCGGCTTTACTGCACGTAGCTCTGCAAGTGGCGCGTGGAATGCAATATCTGGCATCCAGAAGGTTTGTGCACAGGGATCTGGCTGCAAGGAATTGTCTAGTAGGTACTAATTTAGCTGTTAAAATAGCAGATTTCGGGATGTCTCGAGATGTTTACACATGTGATTACTATAAAATGGGTCGTGAGCGACCCATGCCTGTGCGATGGATGTCACCAGAAAGTATTGTTTATGCTAGATTTACTCATGAATCCGATGTTTGGTCTTACGGTGTAGTTCTTTGGGAAATTTACAGTCGAGGAAAACAACCGTTTTACGGTTGTAACAACTATGATGCTTCAAAGAAAATTTTACGGGGAATACTTCTTGTGCCACCAGATGACTGCCCACGATTCGCATGTGAACTAATGAGAGCATGCTGGACAATAGATCCCAGGGATAGAATAATGTTCGATGAAATATGTATAAAATTAGAAGCAGCTCAAGCAACTGGTCCCGATTCTAGCCCTCAAATGCGACTACCTCGGCCACCGGTGGGACCTTTAGAATCAGAAGGTTACTTAGTTCCTAATCCACCACCCCCCACTGTAGATTACTTAAAACCTCTACCAGACCTTGACCCAGACTCCGACTTCAGTGAAGATGAAGACGTAGAAGAATATACTTGACGTCCGGACCCCGCGCCCAGCTCGCAATATGTTCCCCGCTCTTCACCCTTGGCTTCTGCAAGGTGGACTACCTTCACATTCCTATCACGAATAGATAATGAATATTTTGAGTGCTAAATAAACACTCGCTATAGTGGATAACCAATCTAAAACTATTTAGATGGAATGTAATGTCTGAATTATTAATGTAAAAATAATACTCAAATATATTATGACGTGTGAATCGTGTGATATTATATGTGTTTTAAAATATGAGTGCGTGTGTATTTGTGTGAATAATTAAATAACCTTAAAATATTATAGAACATCATTTCGAATATTGTGCCATATAATTATTATATACCAAAAATATATGTGATGGTCTTTAATGGATTTATTACAATTCTATATTTTATTCAAATGTAACTAATACGTGTAGCTATAAGCTTATATGTATCTTGTACAGTACCAGTCACGTATAAAATAAATGTATTCATTTACAAAAATATGATGATCATTGTTAGTAAAATGTATTTAAATATTGTACTGTAGATGTGTTTTGTATAATGTGTAAAATATTATTTTTATTCAATTACAAAAATTAAATTAGATTTATGTATATTAATTTTGACGATAACAGTACGCCAGTTTTCGTCTGTTTTGATAAATGTACAGTTTAATAATAATTGTTAATACATATTTATTAAGGTATTATTTATTTATATACTGAAAATAATGTGAATATACTAACTTTAACTTAAATGCCAAATTATCATTTAATAAGAAAACCCTACTGATAATGATATACAGAACAACAAAGCTAGCTACAACAGCGCTAAAAACTATAAATACTTATATAGGTAATACGTATATTTAAGAGTATACAGATGCGACGAAGTATTTTTTTAAGGATTATTATTACAATATCAATTATTGTTATTGTACTTGTAATTAAAAATGCATCTCTCCTACCAATTAACTTGTCAAACATGTCATAACCGTCTTTGCAAAATTCGCGTGATCTAAGTTGGCCGGACAGAAATCAGTCACGAGTGGTATATCGCTAAGCGGTTTGGAATTAAGAGTTTTTTACTTATTTCGATAGACTTTCCGTGTTAACGTACGATTTTTTAATTACGAATATTGTCAGAAGACGGCATCGTTTTCATTCCATACAAATCGCAATTATCGTCAACGCTATCGTATAAGTATAAAAACTGTCACACAGGCACGCAGATATAAAATTTTAGGAACAAAATCTAAGATAATAGTTATAGTTTAATATTTATCGTATTTTGAGACGAAAGTCTCGAAGAGTCTTAAATTCAGCCGACCAACTTTGTCTCGCTTATTGTACTGTCTAACTCAAAAATAGTAAATTATAGCTTAATATTTAACATGTAAATACATAGACATATTTATATTAATAAATAATTTCTTTTTTTTACATAGATTCAGTTCTACATATTGTGTAGTCATAACTTTTAATAAAATATACTAAAGAGTATTCTGATTAGATTAATTGTAAATTTTATAGAAACAAAAAGTACCTATTTTTTTAAAGAGTACCTATTTTAAAAAGTATACCATTAAATATTAATACTCGATTTTAATTAAATGGGTAAACAATATATATATTTAATTCTATAGCAATTTAATAAGTCATAAAATATTTAAAAAGTTGAAATAATATTTTAAAAAATATGTATAAACATTTGTATTGAAATACCTACACTTTTTTTTTCATTAAAATATTCAAGAAGAATTGTATGAATTATTAACAAATGTACAAGTTTTCTATAATAACATCACGATAAAAACATATTCATTACAATTTTCATGCTCCGATATTTGTTTTATTTTCCAATATCCATTTTTAAGAAGACTAGGAAGAGGAATTAATATTGTTAATAGAAAACCAAGAAAAAACAGACTATTATTGAATAATTTTGATATCGATATTAAGTATAGTGATGGAGATTATGGCGAAGATGATTGGAAATGGCTTCGACATGCGACAATTTGATTTAATTATTGCAAAATTTAATTAGTCAAATACGCTGAAATGCATATTGTGATGCATATGTTTGAATACACATAAGTAACACCTTTTTTTTTTTCGACGGCGGCGGCATTAATGAGCTTCGGGCTCAGTTGGACAAAGTGTTGCCTGAAGCTCCATCTTCCGTCCAGGATCAGACCCAGATACCTAATCTGGGCCTTCACCTTTATCACTGTCCCTTGGACTGCGATACACGCTCCACGAGGAGGGCCCCGACGTGAACTGTGGAATAAAGGGCCTCCGTTTTACAGGTGGAAATCCTCAAGCACAGCATTTTGATCCGGTCCATCGTAAGCGACGTTTCGACTTCGACCAGGAGGGCCGCCTCTTGGAAATTTCGCCCCGTCGCCATGAGTAAAGTGTCGTCCGCGTAGCACAACAGCCCCATTCCGGGAAGGACGGGTGCCCGCAGGAGCCAGTCAAAGCCCACGTTCCACAGGGTTGGGCCGAGAACCGACCCCTGTGGAACGCCACAGCTTATCTGACGTCGAACAATTCGCCCATCGCTCCCCTCTCAGAAGATCATTCGATCCTGGAGGTAAGCTGCCAGCAGCCTCCTAAGATAGGAAGACACCGCGTGATATTGAGGCGCCTCTCTTATTGTCACGAAAGGAAGACTGTTGAAGGAGTTCACCACGTCTAGCGATACCACCAGGACCACGTCCCCTCGGGCCACTGCCTCCATGGTCCGGGTCTTTAGGGCGTTCAGGGCGTCGATGGTTGATCGACCCGCCCTAAACCCGTACTGAGCCTCTGAGAGACTCGGTCCCACTTCCTCGATGTTGAACAAGACGGGCAGCGAGAATTTTCTCGAAGAGTTTGCCCGTCTCATTCAACAGCACAACTGACGTGGCTTCGGGAATTGCCCGCTGAAAAGACACTTGTCAAATAGTTCCCGGAGCCTTCCAACTAGGTATTCCAGAGCGTCTTGCAATACACGCCCTGGCACCCCATCCAGACCCGGCGCAGTGGTTCTGACCCTCAGACGATCAAGGGCCATTTCCATCTCTCGCTCCGTGATTTGTGGTGTAACCACAATTTCTTCTTCGATCATGGAGCGAGGAGCCATTCGTGGAGGGACATGCTCACCTGTAAGGGGGAAAAGCTCCCAAACCAGGCGCAGGAGAGCATCGTTTCCGTCACGGGAGCGCCGTGGGTGCTAAATTTTCCTCGTACACCACGGTACGGGCGCCCATGGATCCCTATTCAGGTCAGCCACCATCTCCTCCTTCGCTCGTTCCAAGGCCCGACATATACAACCGTAACAGCCTGTGAATATCCCACTGCTGGGCTAAAGGCCTCCTCTCCTCTTTTTGAGAAGAAGGTTTGGAGCTTATTCCAACACGCTGCTCCAATGCGGGTTGGTGGAATACACATGTGGCAGATGTTTTCCTTCACCGTATAACACGGTTTCCTCACGATGTTGTCCTTCACCGTATAGCACGAGATGAATTATAATTACAAAGTAACCCACGATCATCGGTTAAGATTCATGCGTTCTTACCACTGGGCCATCTCGGCTCATATACCAGCTGATATATACCATGACGGAGCGGTGCCCTACGCCAGGCCCTCGGCATGGCCGCATCGCACACCTCCTTAAGAACATTGTGCATGAAGCTGGCCAGCTCTTCTACACTGGCGCCCTCCCGCAGAACCCCATCGCTACACGATAGCAGCCTCTCTCGCGACCAACTCGCGATCTAGTTGGCCAAGAGACCACCTCGGGAGCGTGGTTGGCATCCTCGAGAGTTCCACTGGCCTGTGGAAGACAGAGATCTCGAATCGGATGAATCTGAGATCCGACAAAGTCTCCACCTCTTCTTCCACCCTCCAATTCCTCGCTCTGAGTGCACGGAACCTTCCTGATGTCTCATACAGGTTTGAACCTGCCCTCTGTTGAGTAGTGACAGGCAAGAAAGTAAAGCCCACACCTGAACGGCCCTCCCTCGCGGATACGTGGCTGGATTTCCCCAGGCGCGTGAATTGGCATTAAAGTCACCGAGGACCATAATCACCGATTATTGGCGACTTTGGTTTGGTATAAGATATTCAAAATTAAGAATGATGATAAGTTATATCAAAATACAAACAATAGTTTGTCTTTATTTGTTTTTCTATTCTTCCCTTGTATAACAATTTTACTGATCGATGCTTCAGCCGTTTTTCGTATGTATGAAAACAAACAACCGAAGAATATAAAATACACCTACTGTTACGTGACAAAAATCACCTGTGTGTACTGGGCCTTATACTATATATTTCATAAAGTTTAATCCATCAGTTATTATGGATTGCAATTTAGAATTTTCAATTAGATATGATATCATTTGTCTGTGCACCGGCTCCCAAGATATGACATTTGATAAAATGTCGATAGTAATTCCGATATTGGTCGCGCACCAAAATATCATTGTTGGGCGTAGACTGAGAAACTAATAGACCCAATGACGATTCCTTTCTCACATACACAGGATAGGGAACGAAAATTACGTTACAAATGTTTTAGATAGAGATACAGTTTCAAATTTTTTGTCCCTTATCGTGTAACCCGTTTTATCAATGTTAGCAACTCTAATTGCGAAACAAACTTTGACAGTTGGTGCATTCGTTGTGTTTGATGTTCAATTTTTGCTAATATTTATTTTAGAAAACTACTGTAATCCAGTCAGAAGACAGAGAAATAATTCTTATACCATATCGAAGATTATACTATAGTGCATTGTCGTGTTATTTCATGTAAAAGCGATAGCGGGAAGAAAATTGCCGGCGTGTCTTTTCACGCATATATACGACGGTTTAGTCCCTAAACATAATTTCTCAGTGATGATTATTTATGATATAGCAGGACAGAACGTATTGTGTCGCATTAAAATCTCTATATATGGTTTTTTTCTAGTTTTATCAATCATAAACTATAATTATGTATCATGTAAGCACTTACATCCAGCCAGCGTCCGCTAAAAAAATGGACCGATCTTCAATAAAAAATATTACAAAGTAAACAAATAAATATTTAATCCAATAATAGCCTAAAGTGATTTGTTACATATAAATTATTTTAATTTATTCTTTCTTCTATTTGTAATTTTCTAATGACAACATTATTTATGATTTATTCAAAGTCAAATTTACCTTATAACGTACCTACGTCATTACACGTATTTACGATAAGTCGGTAAGCCGAGGAGAGCATTTCAGTCGAGATGGCCTAGTGGTTAGAACGCGTAAATCTTAATCGATGATCGTGGGTTCAAACCCAGGCAAGCACCACTGAATTTGCATGTGCTTAATTTGTTTTTATAATTCATCTCGTGCTTAACGGTGAAGGAAAACATCGTGAGGAAACCTGCATGTGTCTAATTTCATTGAAATTCTGCCACATGTGTATTCTACCAACCCGCATTAGAGCAGCGTGGTGGAATAAGCTCCAAACCTTCTATGTGGACACCATTCTTTATTAATAATTTACTTGAGTGTTTTAGATTTCAATATCTGAGGAAAATGCTAATCCAGTATCATCAACATCTTCGAGTGTCAATTTTTAAAATAATGCAAAAATAAAAACCACTAAAAAAAATTGCAATTGCTTGAAAAGTAAGATACGCCAAGAAAAAAAAACCTTAAAGCTGATATTAAAAAAAACTGAGACTGTTGCGTAGAAAGAGGTTGTAAATAAAAAAAAATAAGTACTGTAACGTATTTTTTAACGAAAAGCTAAATGATCAGATATTATTACAGAATTTTATTAAATCCTTAAAATCATATAAAGATTCTGAAGCATTATTGATAACGGAAACAAAAACAAACAATGCAATGATTTTTGGTTGTTTTGATTTCATTTAATCCTGAAAATAATTTCTCCCCCAAAACAGGGAATACGGTTAGTATGTTAACATTAGATGCACACATTGATAAATTGTCTGTGCTTAATCGCGATTACACGTTCTCTTGGTCTATTATTTTGTCTGTCTACGCTGTCGGGATAACTTTACTTACCGTGGCGAGTGATCCATGTCATGGTCGTGACAATGTAGACAACTAAACAGTTTTTTTATCTGTGAGAATATTAATCATCTGTAAATATTTTACCTGTATTCAAATAGATTTGACGGCAGAAAAACCAACACCTACTAATGTCAAATCGTTATTCGATCTCGTAGATTTCGGCGTTTATTGTTGTGATCATCAATAAATTTCTTTAATATGTAAAGTCAGTGCTTTACGTCAGAAATTATTTAAAAAATCTAACACGAATGTAATACATGGTGCCGCATTTTGAATAGGTCATAATGCCTCCAGTAATTTCTAGGAATAAGAAGAATGGCGCTGAATACGAGGTAAATATTTCTGATAAAATATACAAATTACGCAAACCAAGCTTTCTATTTTCTAACAGAAGCTATCTCCAAGTGGAACTCTAAATGTTGACCGTATTGAATAGTCGCTCATGTCGTTATTTAGAGAGATGCAGTTGATTTAAAATACATTTTATCTCATATAAACCTGTTTCTGCAAAACTAGAATTATTGTTTATTTATTTTGTTATAAATTATAATAAGATTTTTTTGCATAATATAATATATTGTTTGACTTATATATTCTTATGCTTAATTTATTAATACATTATTTGATCCAATATTTATATCATTAAAAAAAAAACATTTTATAAGGTAAATTAAATATTTTTAGTTTAGGATTATGTCATACCAACTGTATTCAACAATAATTCAGATGGGACAACCTGTCATACATACATAAATTAAATCATTAATATTTAAGTATGTAACATTCAACAAAGGCATACTATCCTTTTGAACATACAATAAAGTCAGTGACATAATGTATTCACAAGAAACCGTTTCTAATATAGTATTGTAAGTGAAAAGTTTCTGATAATAATAGTAACAAAATATTAACCATTTTTAAATTATGAATTAACTAAGAACCAAAAAATAAAATAAAAATAAAAACAAGCACACCAAACAATCAAAAACTGTTTATATGATTAAAAACACTTTCTGAAAATTGGTAAAACCATTTATATAATTTCTGTGTTTTCAGAATGTATTAAGCAATAAGTGCAATGTTCTTGACTTTGAAAAATACATACAGGAGAATAAAACACTATTATTAAATGATCCATTAAGAGATATTTTACTTTACCCAACAGATGATGTTTCTGTAAGTATTTGAAACATTTAAATTGTTAGTGAGTTCATAAGCTATACAACTTATGTAATAGTGGAGTGTGTTTATTTACATTGATATAATCAATAGTGTTAGTGTTGTGATTATTATTTAAAACTACTTCCATCAGTCTACTGTGAATCTAAATAACATAGTTTTGTTAAATATCTAACAAATATATTATATTCTAAACTTAATAAAATTGCTTTAAGAAAAATCGGTTTTGTGTAAATTGAAAGTCGTATTTATAGAGTGTAGTCCTTCCTCGTCGTTGGAGAACTGTGACAACGGCAGTGCCAGATGTTAGAACGGCTGCCACATGCCCTTTACTTACAAGACAGGCATTGCTAAGCTATGCCTCCAGTTGGAATCTTGTGCATTACAAATACAGCAACTATTCTGGTTCTTATCTAAATTTGCCTAGGTAAAATATTTTCCTTATTAATATTGCAAAACTATATTTAAATATGTAATGTGTGTGTATATTATAATGTGTTCCAAAAGTGAAATAGATTAACTTATAAACATTTGTTATATATCAAAATATGGATGTATTGGTCCGTTATCTAGATGCATCTCATACGCAACTTGGAATCTCATTAGCCATATAATTAGCATACTTCTCATGGCCATAGTTTTGTTTACTGATATTTAAGGTTATTCCACACTATCTCATATCTGACTCACTTCCTATCCATTGCATAAAAGACTCATTGTAAAATATGAATAATGATGATAATTGTTTCTATTTTAAATAGTTAACATTTCGTAATGACTATGAAATATTTTATTGTATTTACAATTTACATTTAGAAAAATAGAATTTGTTCATTCTTGACAAATAAATAAAAATATTTGACTCTCTTGATTCAATACAACAAAATTAGTTTGGTTGCTAGCAATGGCAACATTTCAAAGACCATTCGACTTTTCGTAAATATTTTTGGTCGATGCGACGAGAAATAAGTTCCGCATAAACCAATATAAACTAATCACTTCAAAAAATTTCAATATTTCTTACAACAAAACTGACGGACTTTACATTCGTACTTCCGTTCCTTATTATACTCCATTATCCATTTAGTTTTTTCCAAAAAACCTTGACTTTTATTCATAAAAACATATAAATCAATTTCCATATTTCTAAATTTATAATTGATGAACATTAATTAAAAATTATATCATTAAACTATGCATTGACTGTCAGTCACACATAAACAACTATAATGTCAGTGTGGATATTCGAGTTTTTAATTTTATAATTGTATTGCTTTCATTAATATAAATACTCATTGCAAGCAACATCAAGGTATAGTTCAAGGATTAATAAATAATTATAGATATAGAAATAAATTAACTTTACAATAGTTATGATGCTGAAATCCTCTAAATGTTATGACATTGTAATGCATATTTGTTATAACAATCATGAATATTTATATATAATCGTTGCTCAATGTTTATAGTATTAAGTATTAACATTTATATTATTAAAGAGGTTGAATTTCATAACAATTTAGTACAAGAAATCTAGAAATATTTTTAATATTTCGTTCATCAATTTGAGATCTGTCTATAATATACATTTTTAATTAAATACGTTTTATTCACGACAATGAATGTTTACAATGCTTAACATAAACATACAATTATTGTATTAACATTGTACTATCAACGTTGGATTAAGTTGATTCTACATTCTATAATATTTACACAGACCAATCGGGAATAAATTAACTGAGGAAGTATATGATATAGATACTGAAACAGATAATGATAACGATGCTCAAACAAAGGTTGATATTGGAACCAAAGAAGGTTACTTGCTCAAAGGTCCAGAAATCGGTTCGGATAGGATATTTAGCAATCTTGCTTCTAAATCGTTCAAGAAGCGCTACTGCTCAATGGTTCGAGAAGCCGACGGTGCGTATATCCTCGAAGTTTATAAGGATGAGAAGAAAACAGACACCAAGCTCACTATCGTTATGGATTTCTGCTCGGATGTGGTTAAGGTATTTGTACTAATATTAAATTTATGTAAAATGACAGCCCGTAAATATTCCACTGCTGGGAAAAGCAATCTTCGAGAATTTCATCTGAAACATTTCATTAAAATGTTATTATGTCTCCGTCTTCGAACAGCCTGTCAAAATCATAATGTAATATAATTAATGTAGATAAATTATTTTATTGCTTATTATTTACAAAACTACTAAGTAATCATGGCTTATGATATTTCTGTACACAATCATTAATTTATGAGCCTTAAATCACTAAAGATTCTGTAAAAAGCGGTGTCAATGGCATTAAAAGCGCAAAGCCGTTATCTATCTGATTCGCTTACAAATCAGACTTGATCTTATTTCTTAGTATTTAGAGCGTAAACGAACATACTAGTGAGTACCTGTTTTTCTCTGGTTACGGGTTTATAGGGCATGTTTCTTTTCAACGGACGCCAAGAGTTTATTAGGTCCCGTAAAAATAGATTTAATCGCGCGCTTTTAAATGTTTATTAATTTAAATTAAAGGTTCTTAAAAAATAGTAGCCAGTCAAGTTATTTCAAAATATGTAAATTCACTTTGATTCCTTTCTTTACAACGCGCGAAATAATGACTCCAAACACTCAGATTAACATCTCATTGCTTTTTATATTTGGATTAGCTTTAATTAAATTAACGGTTTGTTGAACAAAAAACAAAATATCCGGTCAACATGTTTATGAGATAAACATTCATTATAGCTACATAACTTTTAATGCCAATATATTTAAAACATTTTTCATTATATTTGTGCTTTGCTTATTCGACAATTAAATAATCGAAGGAATTGTTTCAAATCAGACAAGTAATATTAGTTTGAAAGAACACACTTGTGAAATGTTGAAAATGAAAATCGACGATACGCTATTTTGATACGTGTGAAAGTTTTATAAATGTACTAAAGCGTTTATGACAGTAAATTTACTATCATTTACATTTATAAAACTTTCAAACGCTCTTACTATCATAAAAGCTATAACCGTAAACCGTACCGTAACAGCCTGTGAATGTCCCACTGCTGGGCTAAAGGCCTCCTCTCCTCTTTTTGAGGAGAAGGTTTGGAGCTTATTCCACCACGCTGCTCCAATGCGGGTTTGTGGAATACACATGTGGCAGAATTTCAGTGAAATTAGACACATGCAGGTTTCCTCACGATGTTTTCCTTAACCGTAAAGCACGAGATGAATTATAATCACAAATTAAGCACATGAAAATTCAGTGGTGCTTGCCCGGGTTTGAACCCACGATCATTGGTTAAGATTCACATGTTCTTACCACTGGGCCATCTCGGCTCTAAAACCTATAATATTGTAGTAAATGGCGCATATTACTTTCTGACATTTAACGATCATGTTCTGCTGCAAGTTTTGTGTCTTTTTTAATATCTATATATCAAATCAATATATATAAATATTTTTGAATAAAAAATATTTTGATTCGATTTGATTTGAAAACAGAATAGCTGTAGAGGTCAATGTCTAGTACTTTAATAAACACTATAATATATATGTATAGTATAAATGTTCTTCTTTTAGAACACAAAACGCGGGAAATATTGTTTCGAATTACGCATGTCTGGCAATAAAGGATACACGTTCGCAACTGAAAATGAAGAGGATATGAACGATTGGATTAATGCATTTATAGCGGCACTGAAAAAGAATCAGGACCAAGACGGTCCACAATCGGACGAAGTGCTTGACAAAGGTTATAAACATATGCAGGATTTTATCTAAATATTTATATAACGTAGAATATCCTTCTGTTATTACCTGACTTTGCATGTAGACTTAAAATAAAAACTTCGAAATTTCGAAATATAAAATAGGCTCTTCAAGCTCACCAAGCATTATTGAATCGTCATTTTACAAGATTATATGGAAGTAATGCTGCCCATAAGAACCGGCAAGAATCTAATTATTTACTCTTTTTCACAACTTAAATTACATTGGCATGTTCATAGAAAACGTTGAAAGTTTTATATCCTGCACGAAAATTAACAAATACTGATGTCACGTTCATTTTTTATTTATATAACTTTGTATAGGCCTTTAGCTATTAGGTATTACACGCCTTATGTATAATAAATATATAAATTTAAAACGAAATTTATAAGCAATTACATATATGATAGTACTGTTATTTTATAATATAATCAGTTATTTTTGGAATCGGATCCAGTCAAGAATAACGAGAATATTTTGGAGTCGCAATTTTTTTTTTTTTGTTGAAAATAATTTGCTTTAGACGCAGATATATCTCTGACCGCGGAGCCGCCTCCTCCAACGTACGGCACTTTGAAGGGTCTCGAGCACAGCATGAATCCACTGCTGATGAGATATTCTCGCGAAACGGACTTGTCAATAGCAGCAGCGCGTAATGATTGTCGTTCTAACATCTTCTTTTTACCTTACAAACGAGCACCCTCGCCGGAACCTCAGCTGGAACCATTCAAGTAAGTTATTTATTTATTAGATCACCAACAAAGTACACACAGATACATGATAGCACACAGTTCATAAAATAAAAAAATAAAAGAAGTGGTACCTCAATTACAGGTGATAACAATAAACCATGAACATAATAATAAGGCAACATATACATTATAGAAAAGAAAAAAAAAACAATGAATAAAAAGTTAATAAACTAAAATAAAAATAATAATGAAAACTAATATGAATAATTAAGTATTACTATTATTTTATATTTAATGACTATTGGCCGCTATACGAATCACATGAAAAGTTGTTTAATTTTATACTATTAGCTATAATAATGCGACCTCTACTATCTAGGTGTATAATACTATACATATATAATTATGTTTTACATCCAGTTCAATTACGTTTGAAGTGAAGCTCAATAAAAGCTTATAAAAACGTTAAATTAAATTAAAAAAATATAATTAATCCATTATTAAATTTGACACACTAAGGACTACAGGAAAAGAAAATTACTATAATATTATTTTTTTCTATTTATTTATACATATACTACGATTATTTTAGTAGGTACTTATTTCGTGCTAATTTGTCTTTCAGAGAACATTTTGGACAAAGAATTTTGCTCAAATGTGAAAGCTTAAAGTTTAGGTTACAAGCGCCCATAGATGGCGATAAAGAACTGCTATGCCAAGTCGAGCCATATTTCACGTATCTGGCGCTGTACGACGCCCGAAGTGGCAAGAAAGTTACGGAAAATTTTCATTTTGACGTCAATCATGCCGCCGTAAAGGATCTAGTCAAAGAGAATGAGTGCACAAAGTCATTAGTAGAAAATTTTAGCTACGATGTTAAGTTAGACGTTAAACAGATAACAGAAGAATGGTTCAGATCAAAGAGACAGGTACGTTATAATATCAAAATTTAATTAGGTTTTTTTATCTTAATCTAATATTTTATCTCATTTCAGGTTGTGTTGTCAGTAAACAATCCCCATCCAGATCTATTTGTAGTGGTAAAAATTGATAAAATCCTTCAAGGTCATGTCAACCAGGTTCTCGAGCCTTATATGAAGGCTACAAAGGATCCTCGCTTAGGGCTCAAAGTCCACAAAACAATACAAGCATACGCCAACCGAGTTGGAAACTATCGGATGCCTTTTGCTTGGGCTGCTAAACCCTTGTTCAAGTAATATATATAAAAAAAAAAAAAAACAAAATTCATTTACTATTATTAGTAATATGCGGTTACTTACTATATTTTTTTATTATACAGATTATACAGCAATGATTTAGACATAACTCCAGAATTTCCCGCAATATATCGCCAAGAACCAAATAAGATGTCCGACGAGGACATACTCAAAATCTTATCTGATTACCGAAAACCGGAAAAATTGGCGAAACTAACCGTAATACCGGGATGGCTGAGCATCAATATACAGCAAAGTGTGGAACAAATACCAAGTATGAATATGCAGTAATTTTATTAGATAACATAATAAGGATTCTCTTAGGCTTATAGAGGAATCCTTATAAACTTTGACTTACTTGTTTATCCGCTTTTAACATTTGCATAATGAATAAAGTGCATTAAGGAAAATGTTCTTTAATATATTTTACAACAGACGATATATTCCAGTTGATAGTTACGAGTATAAAGGATTATCAAAGAGAATCTATCTTACAATAGCTTGTTAATTTCATAATCTAATCTGGTGTACAAATTTAGAGACAGATTCATTTATAATAAACATTTAACCAATTATTATATACTATATAAGTTTTTTTCAGACTGCCTCGTTGGTCTAGTGGCTCGATATAAGGCCGCAGACCCGGAGGTCCTGGGTTCGATTCCCAGGTCGGGCCAATAAAAAGTTATTGGGTTTTTCTGTCAGAAAATCCTCAGGAGCAGCCCGGAATCTGGAAATTGGAAGTGTGAACACTCCCGTGCCTCGGAAAGCACGTAAAGCCGTTGGTTCTGCGCCTCAACTCTTTCCGGTCGTTTCGGATTGCCGTCCCATCGGATTATGAGAGTTAGGGAATAGAGAGTGCATCTGTGTTTGCGCACACACTTGTGCACTATAAAATCTCCTGCGTAGTTGGCTAATCTCTCTTGAGATGCGGCCGCCGTTGCCGAAATCGGTCTGGAGGACATTATTATTATTATTATAAGTTTTTTGTAGGGAAGCCAACCTAAAAGTAAGTTTTAAGTCGAACTTGAGTACCACGTTTGAATGAACCGAATCTGATCCTAAAATGTTATTGTGTCAACTTTATTTCTGTCACGTTCGCCGTTTTAATTTTTATATTTTTCAATGTACTTAATTACTCTTTTCATCTTGTTCATAGATTGTATGACGAGCTCCTACGCAGCCCTAAAGCCGTTCCCACTGCCACCGCCATCGCCTCTTACCTTAGAACTGGCTACATTGAACTTAGAACCGGAACAACCTTACGCCGCTTTTATACACCATTTATATGTCCGACCGCTGTCGTTGAACTTCGAGTCGCAAAAAATATTCGTTAGAGCAAGGAACATCGCCTGCTCTATTGAGCTTAAGGAAAACGACACGGGCGATGTTAAGCCTCTGCAGGTATAATAAATAAGGATATTTATAGCAAATTGCTGTTAAGAAAACAATTTAAGAAGTAAATTATTTGCTAGTAGGGATTTGTGTATGATTCTACCGCCAAACAGCTATACTTATCATTGTAGTGTTCCGGTGAGTGAGCCAGGAACATTACATCTTAGTTCCCAAGGTTATTATCCATTCAATGCAAGATGCATAATATTTCTCAGTGATGGTGACCACTTACCACCAAGTGGTCTATTTTCCAGTTAATAAGTTCTATTATATAAAAATATGTAGCCTTTGAAAGAAATCGGTTCTATCATCTTACGGAAAGAGTCTATTTATCCTCTAATGAATTTTGGTGGCACTTATTTTTCTAGGTTATATATGGGCGTACGGGTATGACGTCACAATATCGTTGCTCAGTATTGCATCACAACGCAAATCCTAATTGGTGTGATGAAGCTAAAATAAGACTGCCAACTACAATAACACCATCTCATCACTTGCTGTTTACCTTCCATCACATTTCATGCGATCTTGCCAAGAAGAATGATACGAATGTGGAAACCTGTATAGGGTAAGAAGAGAGTGCATTTATTATTAATTAATTATTAATACTTATTTTTCCTACCACTACAGCCATACAGCCCAAGGGTTTAGAATCGAACAAACAAAACATCGTTGGACAGTCAATATATATAAAATAATAATATGGCAATGCATCGAAAAAACAATACAAGTTCTATTTAAACTTTCGCTATGTTTATTGTGTACGTTGTACATTATATTCGGGATTTAGAAGCAAGCATACCTCCTTAAAATCCAAACTTAATAAATTAAATCAATTTAAAAATTCCTAATTATTTAAAATATCAACTGAATTAACAATTTACTAAGCAACTTTTTCTTAACTTATCTTAACATAAACTTGCCCTAATACCATATTTCTATGGATTATAGGTATGCTTGGGTGCCGTTGCTGAAAAACGACAAGCTTATTGATGAGTTTGTGAGTTTACCAATAGCTACACATTTACCATCTGGATATTTATCAATACAACCCCTCGGTCTCGGCAAAGGGGTAAGATATTCCAATTTATCATAAAAAAAATGTTCTTTGAGCCAATAGCCACTTTTTATGATAAAGTGATAAAATATTACTAACACTATTTTTATTATTATTTTTTTTTATTTCTTGCGAATATAATATAGGCAGTTGCTAGAATGTAACTGTTATGTGAAGCGATTATTTTGTAACCAAATCATTCTGCTACACAGAACACGGGCCCAGAAGTAGTTTGGGTTGAAGGAGAAAAGCCTCTGTTCCGTTGCCAGCTAGTCCTGGATTCAACGGTGGCCACTCGGGACGTGCACTTACACAATTTATTCTCACAAATCGAGCGACTGATCAAGACCAGTTCTCCTCCCACCTCCCCCACGCCCCCGCCGTGGCATGACGTATGCAACGCACTAAAAACTGCGCACGCGATTAATCTGAGTTCTTTGATCGCGTTCCTACCAACAATTTTCAATCAACTTTTTGATCTTATGGTAAGAACTTAGTAATTACTACTGGCATATTTTTTTTTGTTTTTTAGAGCAACCTTACTTTTGTTTAAACAATGTAAATTACGACACTAAAACAATAAAGCGACATTTTAAAAAGTCTTTCTAAAGTAAGTCTTTCTAGACCCACTAGTAAAACTACACTGTATGTTACTTGCAAAATTCAAATCAATGTATTATTTATTGTAGGTTGTTAACAAAGGTCGTGTTCTGATATTTAATTTTGGTTTTTTGATTTTCTACTCACAGACGATTGAAAAAGGATACTCGCACGATATGGGCTTCCAAGTGGTTAAATTAATTGTACATTTTGTACATTTGATACATGACTGTGGGAGGAAAGATCTTCTCGACAGTTATGTTAAGGTACTTCACTTTCAGATTTTTACACATACACACACAAACGCACATTCGCGCATTCGCACACACACCTTTTTTATAACGCTGAAAAAACGCGTTACTCGTTTCCCTCGCGGGAACAGTGGAGGTGTATGTGGGGCTCGCCGGTGTCCAAGGCGCCGAGTGTGCCACGAACATCGGAATACCCACTAAAAAACCAGCGGTACCCTTTCTGTTTTAACGAGGACCGCCACGAGAATCGCTTGTGCATGCTACCGTGGACACACACCCACCCATATTTTTGTGTTAAACTTACATTGTTTGCTTAAAACCGATAAAGATCTTCATTGAAAAAAAGCAATAGTTATATTTATAAATAGAATGTTATTTTAAATAAAAAAACTATATATATACAAAATAAATACAAATTTGTCCAATTTACATACGCTTAGTTAGTTCCTACACGAGATCCAGTAATCAATCATTCCAATTCCATATTCAGAATCAGAGTAATAGGTTTTACTAATAAGATTGTTTTCAATAACTAATTAAAACTTGCTTAGTGGCAATTCAAGTATAGACTTAGGAATTTAATTAAAAATTCGTATACCTAGCTAGTAAAAATATTTTATTAGACAACTGATTAATATTCATATTTATTGTTATTTATATTATGAGTATGAATATAAAAACTCGTGTTTTCTTTTATCTTTCCAGTATGTATTCAACTGTGTGGAATTCAAATTACACACAGTGTTGACAGCCCCCTTGCATATGTTCGTGGATCCCAATCAGCAGGACTTTCTGATGTGTCACAAGTTTATGCAGTATTCCAGTTTTTTCTTCGACATCATTATTAAGAGTATGGCGCAATATTTAATAAATACAGGAAGGATTAAGGTATTATAATTTGAATTTAAAAATTCCGGTATTTTACCCATGAGATGAAATAACGTACATTTGCATAGAAACATTGACAGTGAAATTTATATGTTTGGATACATTATTACCATAGTAAATAGTCAATATAATATACCCTTCATATGCACACTTTACCATACATAGGAAATAATCTCTATAGATATATTTAACTAATTTTAATAATTGTCTTTGCCTATGAATTGTATTTATTATATAAGTCCATTCCCCTTTTTCACAGATGTCTCGGAACGAACGGTTTCACAGTGACTTACTAGAAAACATAGACAAATTGGTATCCACCGTCGAGCCTTCGCATATTTTGCAACAGCCAATGCAGACTCATATATTCAACAAAAATTTGGCCGTATTTTTAAAAGTAATTCTTATCAACTTAATTAAAATAAATATAAGTGTTTAAAATAAATTATTATTTAAAGGGTTATTTGTACGCACTAATAAAATCGGAGGATTTACTTATTTAGGATTATTAACACCATTACAACAACATTTGTTCTTTTCTCTGATACTATTTAAGTCTGTATTTAGTAGTGAGTCACAATAATAATTCGGAAACTAGCTAATATAACATAAATTATAAAATGAAACAAAAATTGTAATGTTAGTCCTGCGAGGTTTTTAATGTTTTACAAATAATCCTCTATATATATATATTTTAATCATATAAGATTTTAATGAATTCATATTTTCTTTTTCAGTCGTGCCTCTCGTTTATGGATCGAGGGTTCATATTCCGCCAAGTGAAGAAATATTTAGAAAAATTTAAACCTTGCGACCCGAAAGGATTGTTTGATTTTAAATTTACATTTTTACAAATTATCTGCTCCCACGAGCACTATGTTCCTTTCAACTTGCCGCTACAAGCGAATAAAATAGTAAAAGATTCAGATGAAGGTAAGAAAATTATTGCAATTTATAAAACATTTATTATTCCCTTATGAATTTCGTTCCCCTTAGCCAATTTCAAGGACGAGCAATATACAAGTTACAACTACAAATAACCAAAATGTAACAATTTTAAATATCTTTAAATAAATAACATGTTGCTTTTGATTTTATGTTAATAACATTTTGTGAAAGTCAATCGAAACTTTATATTTTCAACAGAACCGTCAAGATTACGATTGACCGACGAGTTTGTAATGAGACACTTTCTTGCCGGGATCCTTTTGAAACAGGTAGGTTTGTTGTTTCGTAGAAAGTTAGTAGAAAATACCTTGTTGTAAAAATGAAACAGCCTATAATATATGTCACGAACAGTGAAAGTAGTGACAATGTGTGGGTGCGCAGGTGGAGCAGTCGCTGCGCGAGGCGCCGCAGAAGCGCCGCTCGGCGCTGGGCGTGCTGCGCGCGCTGCTCGCCAAGCACGAGCACGACGAGCGCTACCGCACGCGCCAGGCGCGCGCGCGCCTCGCGCATCTCTACGCGCCCTGGCTCTGCGTCGTGCTCGGTCCGTGCCGTCTGCCGTCTGCCGTCTGCCGTCTGCTCCACGTATACATTCCTTGTATTTTTAATAAACCATTATCATTTCAGACAACGCTCATCGCCTGGTCACTAAGACGCTCGCCAGTCCGGTGCTAGAAAATGGCCACGACAAGGTAGACGGCGACGCGACCGGTACCTCTGCACTTAGCGGCCCCCAGAAGGAGGTCGCATCCGCTAACAGTACTCCGCGGAGGAACAGGCTGACGCTGCATTTCGACCACACGCCGGTCCGCAATTCCGCCCATTTCAAGGATCCTCCGAATATCAGCAGCAACATGTACGGCAAAGGTTTGTGTATAACTTTGTGACGTTCTGGTTGTGGGCCTATTAATCGTTTCCATATTTACCGCGTTTTTTGTTTGATCTATTCGTTTGTGGTGGTTTATCATTAATTATGTTTGTAGATAACGCAAATAACATGTCGCAAAGCTCTTTAGAGTCGGTCTCGACCATGTCTGGCGGTGATTCGTTGCCGCGAAACGCTCGATTAGATTTGAGTGAAATTGGAGATCAAGTTAACAGGTAATGGATTTTATGGATTTTACGCATACTTCATTTCATACATTTTTTGCTTTTTCTAAGACTATTTTATAATTTAAGTTATACATATGAATACAAAAAACACAAAATTATATTACTAACTTCTAATTATCTGTTGTTAAAATCATATTTAGATTTATGAAATTGTCAACAGAACTTTTATTTGAATATTATTAATATAATTCGACTATTCATATATATTCTACTTTACACAGTTTTCATAGTTTGCACATTCTACTTTAAAATTTCCAATTAAATCTTTTACCCATTGGGAAAGCAGCCGGGAGCAACCTTTTTTAACTTTAAACTTTGTTTTAACTTCTATTAAGACTTTTTTGATGGGAACCATTTGCTTCTCTGTTTCGTAAAAGTGCAATATATAGTATATGTCGCAGCGTTATTGTAAAATATGTGTTATTGTAATGCTATCAATTTAATGGATACATTCAGATACATTTCGGTTAGATTGGGCAACAGTCATTAATAGGTCCGCGAATACGACTAAATCAGACCGGCAAACTTAGATTGTGCGTATACAGGTTAAATAAAATGCTTTTATTATTTTGTTTTCATTCATTCTTCGTTCATATCCTATCAGTTAATGTTTTCAATATGTTAATGTAGATAATTCGTTCGTGTGGTCCAGGTTTGGTGTGATGTCCGCGGAGGAGGTACGCGATGTGCTTTTGTGTTTCCTATTTGTTTTGAAATATTTGGATGAAGACAGACTAGTTGAATGGTGGAGGACTCAATCGCAAGCGCAACAACAATCATTTTTCAATGTTTTAGAGTAAGTTATAATTATAAAACCTTCTTAAAAATAAATTTAAAAAATCTTTTTTATTCCACTCTACTTTCAAAATAACAATGTTATGAATATCACTAACTCTTTACACAACCAAATTTATTAAAAACACATATCTTTTTCAGAATATGTGCAGAACAGTTTCAATATATAGGAAGGAAGAAAATCCTATCAGAGTTACGCGTGCCGTCCCCGGACTGCAACGGCAAGCCGAAGCCAATGAAAGCCAGGACTTTACCCGCTAGAATGAGCCCACCAGACTTCTCGAAGGAACCGCCGATAATTGTCGAGAAAAACAATACTGTTAACAGGGAAAATCTAGTCAATACTTCCGTTACAAATGGTAAGATGTTTTTTTTTTAAATAATCTATAATACCTATTATAATATTACCTATAAATATTATTATCCTTTTGAGGAGATTGCTCTAATGCGGGTTGCTGGATACACAGTGACAGATTTTCATTCGACCATGTAGGTTTCCTCGCGAAGCTAATGCTATCTTTTCTCACCAAGCATGAGATGAATTATAAGCACATGAAAATTCAGTAGGTCATCATTGGTTAAGAATCACGTATTCTAATACCAGGGTCAATCGGTTTTGAAAATAATTTTAATTAAATATTTTGGTGTTTTATATGTATTTTCTGTTTATTATCAAGTTCGCATTCGTTATCAATTTTTTATTAAGTTAAAGTTTTCTTTTCAGAGCTGGAAACGATGTCGGAGTACACAGTACTGTCCGCTGGTTGCTTGGCCACGGAAGTAGGACTCACCATCATAGATAGGGCCTGTTTATTCATGCGAAACTTGGGACCAGCGGACGGAGCCGCGGCTAGACCCTATCTCAAACTATTGCAGTACCCGCAGAGCGAAACTTTATATAAGCATCTCTTTGCGGCTTTAAGAGCCTACATTAATCAATACTCTGAGACACTCTTTGAAGGTACAGTCTTAACAAAAATAGTCTGTTTAAAGTAATATAACACACCGTAAATTTTTCGACTACTTCGTAAATGCCTCCTAATTCCCTTAAGAGTAGGTTTTAAAGTTAACTTTACAACATCGCTCCACTGTGAGTTCCTCGATATATATACATGCAGCAGAATTTCATTTGACGCATGCACGTTTACTCGCGCTGTTTTTCTGCCTCACATAAAACGAGGTAAATAATTCAAACAAATGAAGCATACGAAAAGTCAGTGGCGAGGACTCGGTTAGGCCGTAGTGGCAAGTGAGCGGCAGTGAGTGGTGTGCGCAGGCGGCGGCGCGCTGTGCGGCGGCTGCGTGCGCGCGGTGGTGGCGCTGTGCGCGGCGCGCGCGGCGTGGCTGCGGCGCGAGGCGGCGGCCGCGCTCTACCTGCTCATGCGCGCCAACTTCCAGCACAAGGCCCTCGGCAACCTCACGCGCGTGCATCTGCAGGTCCGCGCCGACTCTCCATTATGTAGCCGCCTTGTATACTTTCTTTGTCTCTTGACGAGCATCTGGGCCGATTATTGTAGTGACTCGATATTAATTGTAATCCCTTGATTTAAATAAAAAACGATGTATTGAAATATTAATATTATATATATATTGACTGCCTCGCTGGTCTAGTGGCTCGATTTAAGACCGCAGACCTTGGGGTCCTGGGTTCAATTCCCAGGTTGGGCCAATAAAAGGTTATTGGGTTCTTCTGTCAAAAAATTCTCAGTAGCAGACCGGAGTCTGGAAGTTGGAAGTGTGTACACTCCCGTGCCTCGGAAAGCACGTAAAACCGTTGGTCCTGCGTCTGAACTCTTTCCGGTCGTGTCGGATTGCAGTTCCATCGAAAAATGAGAGTTAAGGAATAGAGAGTGCACCTGTGTTTGCGCACACACTTGAGCACTATAATATCTCCTGCGTAGTTGGCTTATTTCTCTTGAAATTGGCCGCCGTGACCGAAATCGGTCTGGAGGACATTATTATTATTATATATATATTTTGTATTAGGTCATCATCGCCGTGTCAAAACTACAGGATAGTTCTACGACGCTCAACTGTAAACGTTTTCAAGAATCGCTCTCGGTCATAAATTGTTTCGCTACTGGTGATAAGGCCATGAAAGGAACAGGTAAAATTACATTTATGCACTGTTAAAACAAAAATACATTTACATTAATATATTATAATTTTTATTAAAGCTAATTTTTGACCATGGAGTTTCAAGACCTCGTTTTGTATTTCGTATTGATGACTATAACAACTACAAAAATTATAAAATAACTTCGAATTTATTGTACGCCAAATCATGTACTTTATGAAAATATAAATTGCTTGACCAATAACTCTTTACTATAGTAAGAGTAGAGTAGACCTAGAGTATACTTAACGGGACCGCTGTTAATTAGATTAAGTATTTTAGTCTGTAGTTAATCCTAAAGTAAAATACTGAAATGCAAATGCAAGCTACGTGTACGTTACGTTATATACGAGTTGTATGTATAGGTTTATCGAGCGAAGTAGCGGAGTTGATGCGTCGCGTCCGCACAGTGGTGGGGGCGCGCGCGCGACTCGCTGGCGTCGGCGGTTCGGCTGGTGCAGGTCACTATACTCATTATTCGTTCTAATATTGTTTTAATTGTATGCAGTATTTTCAATTATATCTCGAAATGTTTTCATTTTAATAATGTGTCATCATTATACTAAAAGCTTTGAGTTCACCGGTCATTCTACGACAATATTCTATTAAAACGGCAGTGGATCAAGTCAAAAATATATGTAATATAATCTGTAAATTGTTAACGCCTGCGCCGTCATAGACTGCATCGTATTAATATTAAATTGATTCGCAGGTTGCGATTTCGACAAGCAATGTAATAAAATAGAAGTCGTTCCGTTTCCGTCCGTAGGCGCGGGCAGCGTGCACCTGGCCGAGCTGCAGCACGCGCTGGCGGCGTCGTGCCGCGCCACGCCGCGCCTGCGCCACGCCTGGCTCGCCACGCTCGCCGAGCACCACGCGCGCCACGCCGACCACGACGAGGTGACGCGCACACCCACCCGCACACACCCTTCTCTAACATCCAAACTGTCAATGCGTGCTTTTAAACGAACTTTTGTCTTTTCGAAATTATTTACCGAATGAAGATATATATATATAGCTTTGATTTTGTTAGTCAAGTTAAATATTTTACGATTTCTACTTGCAGGCAATGTGTTGCCAGCTTCACATCGCTGCGCTCATAGCGGAATATCTGAAACAACGTGGAACCCAATCCTGGGGCGCAGAAGCCTTCGATGGTTTATCGAAGAACATCCCGAGAGATGAAACGGGCATTAAGATAGATGAAGGTTAGTGAATATTTTGTTTATTAATATAATAATACATTTTCGTATCATATCTATAAACACCACAGTGAAATCAGGTTAGAGTTAGCCAATATGTACTAATTTTCTTAATATGTAACTGGAATAAATTGGTATGCATATTAAAACATTATTATTACATATCTATTTTTTTCTACGTAAAAATAGCACATCTCAAGTCTTGTCTTAAACTATAAACACTTTAATCACTTTTTATATGAGTCATATTGGAGGAGTCATGAGGAACAACTTCGCAGTCTTCCTTATAGTCATATGTTAAAATATAACTCGTTATATCCTTGAAAGTGTCAAGAGGGCACAACGCGGTACACCCGGGAACCTCCATTAATCGAGGTTCCGCCGAGTCATCGTCCCAGTAGAAGATCTGAAAATAACAAAATGTATATACCCATTTACTAAGCTTAATTATATAAAAAATTATGAAAAAAGTGTTTTATCTTACTGTATTTTCACGGTGAATGAAATAACGTCCGTGCGTTGTATCACGTAAGTTATTGAATTCTTGTCTTAAAAATATTGCTAATAAAATAACTCAATTAAAATTTAACTATTGTAAAACTGAAGATCATACTTTATATCCATATCGTTGTCCATGGCTCAAAGTCTTTTGCTCCTTGTTCCCTTGTTTCGAAGGTTGCTTTTCGTGTAACTCGAACAATAACGCGGCGCCGGGGTCGGGCAGGCGGGGCGGCGGTGCGACACACGCTGCCAGTAAAGCGGCCACAGTCACGGGTGTACCGATACGTACTATGGCTTTTGGACTCGCTGGGTCTCTTCCGTGTAACTCAGCTTCTCCTATTATCTCTGCTACTAGTGCACCTGTCAATTCAATAATTTCAATAGATATTATATCATTGTTCATCATTGTTCTCCCTAAAACTCCTTCAAAAACATACGTTACGAAAGGCTGCGCAGGTTGTATAAAAAGTGATACTTATGAAAAAATACTTTATAGCGATAATGTAATGTAAGTTAAAAATATATTTTTCAAAAATAAAAATATGTCTGTTCTAAAGGACTTAAACATTGTTATGTTAGATATTACTCAAAACCCCAACTTAAACTATTGAAATTAGTAACAACGTAAACTCACTAAAACTAACTGAGTATATTACAGTACTATCATTAAAACAAAATGACAATGAGAACTCATAGCACTTCTGGCACCGACTACATGAACCCATCCTATACGAGCGGGCCTTAGCAAACTGAAACGACAGTAACAGCCTGTTAATGTCTCACTGCTGGGCTAAGGCCTCCTCTCCCTTTTTGAGAAGTAGGTTTGGAGCTTATTCCACCACGCTGCTCCAATGCGGTTTGGTAGAATACACATGTGGCATAATTTCAATGAAATTAGACATATGAAGGTTTCCTCACAATGTTTTACTTCACCGTCAAGCACGAGTTGAATTATAAACACAAATTAAGCACATAAAAAATCAGTGGTGCTTGCCCGGGTTTGAACCCACGATCATCGGTTAAGATTCACGCGTTCTAACCACTAGGCCATCTCGACTTAACAAGTTACAGACGAATTGATTACGCCAGTGACAGCGAATGTGCTCCTATAGACGTAAACGGTTTTTTGCTCGTAATAAGTATCTGTTTCTACATAGCGCTACTTCAAAGCGGCAAAGTTACATGACGCAAAGGAATTTTTTTAGTGCACATTTTCAAGCATCCCGAAAATTATTTTTTATACAACTTTTATAAATATATGGGGAAAGTATATGTGTATATAATATAAACTACTCCCAATTACTCCCAATTTTTTTCATGCGGCTCTATAGAGTATAACAATAATATTATTAAGTATTTATTTAACTTCAATTATTCAACTACCTTAATTATTTGTATTAAAATAATTGCACAAGTTACGTTTCAGCAATTCAATTAATCAATTAAAAATTAATCGCATCTAGAGCGAATTTTTAGGTATTTATTTGTTAATTGCATAAATAACTCTTGATAAAACATACTAGTTTTGTTTTATCATTATTTAATATGGCCATGTACACTTTAATATTCGCAGAAGGTCGTTTATTGGAATGCGGGCAAGCACCCTTGGATTGTCAATACTATTTTTTTTATGTTAATAATAATTTATCGCTTATATTGACGAGATTAAAGGATGTATAAAAAAATAAAAATATAATTCTTTTCAAAAAGTAACTAGTAATAATAATTTTTGTTCAAAAAGTTAAAAAACTATTTACTACGGTTGATTTTGTAATATTTTATTAAAACTTACCTCCGCTCAGTTTTCTTAAGAGGTTGTTATGAAACATCATAGTGTATTCCAACCTAGCGACATCCATCAACTTTCTCTTCACATGCTTTGCCCATTTCGGATTAGGGACTTTTATGTCATCCTAAAATATATATTTTTTATTTCAATGAGTAAATTTGTATCGAGTGTATAGGATAGAGATTGTTATTTAATTAATAATCGCTTGACGTACTTGTATTACAAATAAGTTGTTTAAATTGTACGCATCTTGAGGTGTACTAAAGTTAGTTCCGGTCATGTGTGCGATCTTCTGGAAAAGATCTCGGTAAGGTGTGAGTAAACCTTCCTCCGCAAATGCTTTCAACAGCCTCTCTTTCTCTTGGATGTACCGTGGACAATTTTCTTCGTAAAGAATCTAAAAAATTATATATATATATCTTGTTATAACGTCATAGTAATAAGAATTTAATTATCAGTTCGTTTAGTTTAAAATATATTATTATATATTTTTTTGTAATAATGGAAAGAACTTTAATTGTAGATAATTAAATTGACAAAAATAACGCTTTGAGTTCTAAGTAGGTGCTAACGCTACAAAGGAATGTTATTGTCATATACCACAGACTAAAAGGCGAATTTCAGTAAGAATATTTTGCACTTCAAAGCCTTTTGTTTACTCGTATTCTAAACGGATCGCCAAATGATAAATTAATAACTGTTCTTAATGATTATATTATTTTATATGTTAGTTTATATCGTTACAAAAATGCATGTTTATGCAGTTTTATCGATGTCCTCTAAAATAAAATACATATAAAAACACTTTTCCTTAAACAAAAAAGATAGAAGAATATCTTATAATTTATTAGTTATGCCCTGTTTTAAATTTTACACCACAGCCTTACAAATTATAAAAAATTATGTTTAATTTTTGATTTACAATAGCAATTATTATTATTTGCAAATAGTGCTTTGTGACGTCATATGAATAAACTGTCATATAAAAAGCTTTTTGAACATACAAAGTCTTTATTCCGCGGTAGATAAGTATAGGGTACGGGCTGCCAGTTCATAGTGTTATTCCAAATTTGGTTCGGTGGCGGTGGCCATAGCCCGGCTGCTATCAGCAGCGCTGTCATCTTGCTAAGATTCGTATCGGATGCTATAACTTTACTTTTATCTGAAATGCAAATTTGAGACCAAATCATTAGCTTATAACACATTAATTACATAAATTTGGACTTGTTCTCAACTAATTCAAGTGAATAATTTGCTTAAAACCTTAGTCACCATACATAAAAAAGCACATTATGTTTATAGACGCATCATATCTAAATAAATTTAAATTGATGCTGAAGTACTGCATATATTTTGTAAAATGTAAACGAATAAGTAAATTTGCATTATCTATTAGCTACAGCTAGGTGCATGCTGTCAAGTTTTAAATGAGTACACGGTATCAAGTTTCATTTGAAAAAACAATCTGTTTTTAAGAAACAAAAGAAAATATAAACAATTTTATTATATATAAAGGTTATCTATGCACAGGCTTTAGTATATAAAAAGTCTTGAAACTCACCACCTTCGTAATAAGGTCCTAAGAAGTCGTTATATCTTTTTCTAAGTAATGCGCCCATTTCGAAAGTTTGTAACTTTCCTTCCTGTAGAATATAACATCAGGGTTAAAGATAAAAAAAAGATATACAAACAAATAAACGCTTTTCTGACAATTGAATGACGTACATTGGAGTTTATAAATCATTATTAGACTGACAGTAATCTACGCCTCTCGACACCTCGTTCCTGTTTAGAATACGACCTTCAGGAGTCGAGCTCCCTCCGTCGCACCGGGAAATAAACGCTTCAGTGCGACCTACCTTCGGTCGACCCTCGAATATCATGTGCGAAATTTCTATACATAGAATCAAATAGCAAGCCAGTTTAATATAAATAAGTATGTATATACTAAACGTTTTTAGCATAGTCAATAGGTGCATGGAATTTACATAAACGTATGTACGTATTTAATTAAACTTAATATATCAACTTTAACTATAGTGAATATATGCTATATAATAATAGGCAAGCGCATCGAAACCGTATTAATTCGACAAATAGAGGAAATACGCTGAAATACTTTTGTTAACACTGAGCTCATGGTTTCCATACTAAACTAAATGAATATAATGAAATCGACGTGACGTAAATAGATACAGTAACAGCCTGTTAATGTCCCACTGCTGGGCTAAGGCCTCCTCTCCCTTTTGAGGAGAAGGTTTGGAGCTTATTCCACCACGCTGCTCTAATGCGGGTTGGTAGAATACACATGTGGCAGAATTTCAATGAAATTAGACACATGCAGGTTTCCTCACGATGTTTTCCTTCACCGTTAAGCACGAGATGAATTATAAACACAAATTAAGCACATGAAAATTCAGTGGTGCTTGCCCAGATAGTATTTATACATATATAGTATTCTATGAGTTTTACTCTTTATTAAATAGTCGTAGAATATTCAATCGAATTAACTTAATTTCATTTGTCAAAAAAAAGCCGAGATGGCCCAGTGGTTCGAACGCGTGAATCTTAACCGATGATCGTGGGTTCAAACCCGGGCAAGCACCACTGAATTTTCATGTGCTTAATTTGTGTTTATAATTCATCTCGTGCTTGACGGTGAAGGAAAACATCGTGAGGAAACCTGCATGTGTCTAATTTCATTGAAATCCGGCCACATGTGTATTCTACCAACCCGCATTGGAGCAGCGTGGTAGAATAAGCTCCAAAACCTTCTCCTCAAAAGGGAGAGGAGGCCTTAGCCCAGCAGTGGGACATTAACAGGCTGTTACTGTACATTTGTCATTTTGTTTGTCCCTAGAGAACTGAACGCCTATATCGAGGCTCATAATTAAAATTTAATTTTAATCAAAACTTGCATTTACAATTTTTTTTAATTAGTTGAAACTGTAATTTGCTGTTGTTGTGTTACTATAAATAAAACCAAAAATATTTACTTTGTTACCATGCCGGGTTGGCAGCGTACTGGCAATGTCTACTATTGTAAATTACTTTTGCAATGTGAATCTTTGTGAGCAAGATCGACCGCTTACCATTAAAAATACATTACCGGGCCTGCCATTCTGTTTTTTTAAAATAGTTAACTCAGATAAATATTCTGTGGCCAAATTACTATATAATATGTAAGTCCGGATATGTTTACTAAAGTATAAGCTACATAAAGATTAAGTAACTTAAGTACTTACATTAGTCAAGGCTCCAGCGCCATAAGGGACAAATACGTGGTCCGGTGGTGGTGCTCCGAGCATTGCTAACTCACGCTCGCTGGGCGTTCGCTCTCCATGAGACATTAACTATTTAATAAAAAATTGTTACAAGTTACGAAAGTATATTCAAAATAATATTAAATTATATTTTATGTATAATGAGTAATGTTTAAGAAAGGTTACAACAGTATTAATTATTTTGATAAAAACAGACATTATGTATACACGACAAATAAAGACAAACTTGTATCACCGAGATTCCTTTATAGCAAATCGTCATTCCTTGGGCAAAATGTTCGCTTTTATAATAAAAAAATCCCATCAAAAACATAAATGTGAAATTGCAGTTGATTTGTATTTTTCAAGACACAATTGATTTCATAATTATGTTTTTATATTACGAAGTACTGTGTCACCTACGTGCTATAATTTAAGAAATACAAGTATCAATTTATCTATTGATAGTTTAATGTAAATATATGTCTTACCACGTGGACTTGTCGCAGTATTGTGACTTCGACTGTATTGTCCCTCATCAGGATCACGGCTACGAGGGCTAAATTAAAAGTATTTTATTATTACCTACGTATAATGTACATAATTTGATTCATTTACTTGTAAATACTCTCATATTTATATTACTTGTAATTGGTTTATCAAAATAGTTAAAAAAATCGATGTAATTATCTTCCTGAAAAATGTATCTGCTTTCTTAAAGTATTTAAACTTCAAACGGCTCTATGTTATGTATAAGAATAAAATTTCTTAAAGTAATAAAGTAACCGTCACATGGCTCGTCAAATACACCTATCTTATTATGGAAAAGGATTTTCTGGAATGTATACAAACCGGCGATAAGAGAGACGCCCACCAACACGCCGAGGCAACAGCAGGTGTGTTCGATGCGCATACCCGGCGTCGCTTCCGCCGCGTTGGTCGGCTCCTCCTCGCGACCGCCCTCTTTCCTAGAAAAGTATAGTAAAAGTGACAGCCACATTAACATGTCCCCATACTGGGCTCAGGCCTCTTCTTTCTGTTAAGGAGATAGCTTGAAATTCATTCTACCACGCTGATGTGCTGAAATGCTGATTGCATTTGAGCAACGTGGTAGAATGAAATTCAAACCAGCGTGGTAGATACACATGTGACTGTTTTTTTTTTTAATTAGACCTGTACCGCCGAGCACGGGACAAATTATAAACACAAATCAAGCACATGAAAATTTAGTGATGCTTGCCTGGGTTTGTGAAACCACAACCGTTGGTTAAAATTCACGCGTTCTAACTATTGGGCCATCACGGCTCCTTTCCTTTCCTATAAAATAATGTTTATTAATTAACATATTAAGCTTGCTTACATAAATAATATCGCTCTAATAACTTATAAGATTTGACTTTCGTTATGTACTCGTGTCATTGTCTTAACGATTGCTATTTGCACGTTCCGTGCATATAGAGTTAACGTCTCAACCGGCTTAAACCGATAGAATCCAAACGCCAAGCTGGTATGGACACCGGACCATTTAAGAGATTATTTGACAGCTTTTCTGTTTTTATTGCAAAAACACAGCGACATAATATAACAAAAGTGATATGCGAATATAAATGTCATTCGTTTGTTCAACTTGCACATCTAATATGCATCCACAACAGTATTAATTATTTTGATAGAAACAGACATTATATATACACGACAAATAAAGACAAACTTTTATCACCAAGATTCCTTTATAGCAAATCGTCATTCCTTGGGCAAGATGTTCGCTTTTATAATAAAAAATCCCATCAAAAACATAAATGTGAAATGAGAGCCAAATTCAATATTATGATATATGCCTTGGTTGTTGACTTCAACGACAAAATAAGTGAGATCTAAATGGGTGCCAAGTGCAATGGTCAGTCTTGAAATTTATTTATAACAACATAAAATATTTTATAACAGCTTAAAATATCAGCTTAATATTTTATAACAGTTTTTCATATAACATAAACTAATATATTAAGGCCTTTTGACTTGGCTAGTGTTCATATACGAATTATTATTAAGTACCTACTAAAACAGTCATAGAAGAGCCCTTTGTTCAATGGCTAGTTTCTACCAGCAAGCTAAATTTGCGGAAGAATAAAATAAGAACTTATAGCTGTAGAACTTGCTAACCCTATAATATAATTATAATAAAATGATAAAAATTTACTAGTTTCTGATTTGTTCCCTTTTTTGGGTGTAAATAAAAATTTGTTATTATTATTTATTATTGCATTGTATTTATCCAACTTCCTATCTGGATGCCAAATTTGAATTTTCTAGGTTACCTGGGACTGGCTTAGAGTTTTGATCTATAGGTCAGTCAGTGATAAAAATGACTATTTTTGGATGTTAATATCTAAATAACCGTTATACGTATGTTTTTATTATTTAGAGCACATATGTATTTTGCAAGTCTCAATATATGAGCAAAATTTAACATGTTTATGTGAAATAGTTTTTGAGTTATGAGGGGTCAAAAGTGGTTCGTGTAATAATAACAACAGTGCTGCTCGCCAGTTCTGTTAGCTTGAACTTGGCTTGACACGCTACAGCGTGTCTAGATTCCATAAATACTAGCTTTGTCAATTACAAGCTTAAATGTTTGTATATAGATTTGTTGATTTTCATGCAGGATATATATCCTGCATGAAAATCAACAAAAAAAAAATAGAATATTTTGCTATGTTTATAGTATTTTAAATCATTTAATATAATCAGTAATAATGTAGTGTCTATTAATTATTATTTTTTACATAATATTTCAAATTATTAATATGCAAATGTAAATGTATCTATGGGTAGGAATTTATACTATAGATATTATTAAATAATCCTATTGAATATATATCATCAATGATCTAGAATAAAAAGCTACTTAAATTGTCGTAATATATTATCTATTATTGACACGTTTCGATAGTTGACAATTCATCTCAACAATAATTAATCAAAGGCACGCGTTTGTTTATACACTATAAAAAGTTAATAGTTAGAATTAGCACAAATGCATTCGAAACTCACATTGTCCTCCGCCGGGTTAACAGCTCTACATTGTAGTCCTATCGTGACCCGTGCCTTCACTTATAGCATTGCATCCCAAAAAGTCTATGACAGTTTCATTATAAACACAATGGGTGTGTAAGATCGTAGGTTCCGAACAGACGATACGCGATACAAGTAGGGCGGAAGTGCACGAAGCGCGAAGTGATGTCCCACTGAGAGCGACACGGGACGTTCGTCAGATTCACGGTCGTTTCGACCTGCCGTTCATATGATTGACTTTGTCCAATCGATTGTACGATATCTATTTACACGTACGAATGAACCGACCGACGCGCGACACTGTCGTTTGAATAGGTGTACCTGCGCCCCGGTGACGCCCTTGCCGACATCACATTCAATTGAAACTACTGATTTTATCTTGCCATTATAATACATCCAAAATGATTTTTTATTTGACATGCAACTTATTGCTAATTTAAATTTGAACTTTGAATGATCGATTATTATTTACTATACTTATCACACGCTCGCTTTTTAAAGTTTACATTTGGATTTGCCTTTGATAAGAATGTTATAAGTATAATAAGCTTTATATATATTAGTAAAATAAAGTCGAAACAACATTTATGACCCTCGAGTAATACATCGGTTACGGTTGATTTTGTTTGATAGAGTGAATTAAAAGATTGCGATGGCTGTATGCGAACGAACTACACCTTCCGTTTATCCTCGTTTGCAAATTGCGATGTGCTTCTGATCCCCCAGTGCATATGATAGAATATTGAATATTAACATTAATAATATCTTTAACGTTAATTTTTTTTATTGAAATATTTCAGAAGTAACTTCTAATTAGTCTTAACAGTCTACGTTGGTGATAGAATTCTAAATATTAATATGAAAAAAGGTTTTTTTTTTGTAGTACTTACTTATATTTTTTATCTGCGACTCGGTCGGTTACTTTATTGCACTAGCTTAATATTATCGAATATTTAAAAAATGAGTTGTGTCCATATTCTAAAGCCATATTGTTTATGCTTTCTAAGACAATATCAATACTAGGGCTATCGGTATTTAACAAACACCTCTAAAATAAGGAAAAAAAATCGCAAACCGCTTTAAATTTTATACAGAAAATAAAAACATAAATATATTTTCATTTGCAACTGATAAAGAAAAAACAAATACTTTAAATGTAAGCCTAATAAATCTATCTTTTTAGTATTTAATAATGTATAAGTAGTTATTTTCTATATCTCACTAACGGATTCCATGAAATTATTATTTAGTTCCATATTTAATAACAAAATTCCAGATAACTTTCCATAAATGCAAGTAAAATAGACTATATTTTTTAAAATGTATATAATATATAATTAAAATCACTACCGGTAAATAAAACGGACACAATGGAAATACTTACTTTGAACACACAATGCTCGTTAAATGCACCATAGCGTAGCAATAATGTAATTCGCGTACTTGTTCGTGTCACAGAATTATAATTTAGCAAAGTAATAAAACTGAATATTAATTAACAACCCTAAGCGATTCAACGAACTAACCGTCTTTGTTGAACTCTACGTATCTTATTTGTTAAGAAATCTGATAAACTGTAATTAAATATAAGAGTATGTCTAGGACTATTTAATTGTTATCGAGATAAAACTGTTTCTATGCATCATTATACACTTAATGTTTCATATGCGTAACGATTATAGTTACTTTGTTAAGATAATAAATCCTTTGGAACGAGTTTTCCGACCAGCCAATCGCAAAAACTAGCCATCGAGCTCAGGATATTATAGTACATGAGTGCATGTGTGCAATCACAGATGCACCTGATTACTCACAATCATAATGGGAGGGGAATTCAAACCAACACGACCGGAGAGAAATGAGGCGTAGGACCGCTAAGATACCGTTTTCCGAGACACGGAATTATAAAATTGTCTACTTCCTAAGTCCAGGCTGCTACTGAGCATTTCCGTACCAAAAAATCTAATGTCTAATGCCAACTTTTTAATGCCCCGATCTTATATGCTAGATCATGGTGTGGTAGCATAGACAGATGTATGATCAAATTTACGAGCTGTTCCCGTCGCGGCAACGTCAATAACCGCGATTTATATTATTTTTCCTTGTAATATTTATCGCTTTTTTACTATTTTGATTTGTGTTTAGAATAATTATCTGATTATTTTTTATTATTAAGCAATAGCCATAGACAATTACTATTTTAGCGCGAGACATCTGTCTTATGCATCATAAATGACAATATTAATTTGTCTTGTTGTGTTAAAAAGTGTAACATACCTTTATATATAGGACGTATTAATAATCAGAAACAGAAAAAAAAACATCGTAAATCACAGCCAGTTTATTGTATGCTCACAATTATCATATTACGAAGAAATTGTATCAAATGGAAATAATTTACTTTCACTATTAAAAATATAATTGTATTTTCATTGAAACTGCATTGCATTTTTTTTCTTAAACGTATTAGTCAACAGGTTTCATTTTAAATGAGTATGTTAAGTTAAATTATCGGATTTTGAATCCGATAAGTTAACATAACACAGCTTTTTATGATCCTTTCGAGATATTACATACTCTTGCGTTAAGTTAACGAAAGTGTCATAGTCGCAAAAAACTTGTCCTCCGCAACCATCCATGGGTAGCACAACTCCAGGACCTCCGCCATCTGCAGCGTACGTCGCCTTAACAATGACATAAGTTATATGAAATGTTTTATATCGTAAAGACAAAATAAATTAAATCACGTATTAAACACAAATACAACCTTGTGTTTTTATAAATGTATTTTAAAATGTTACCAAATTATATAATCAGTAATTTGTGGGCTTAAAACAAACTAAAATTTAAATAATTAATTTTATACATGAAAATTAATACGTGATTTCGACATCGGCCTCGTATCCAATTTTGGTTTAAATAATTAATACATTTGCAACTTACGGTAAAACCGTATTGATCAGTTAGAAGTCTTTTTCTGAATTCTAAAGATATTGTTGATCCATATTTAGGCTGATGTGGTTTGAAGACCTTTATAGCTGCCATGAATCCAGCTACGTTATTTTCATGTGCTGAATAAAGACGTAACTTTGGTTGGTCCCGTTTGCCCTCGATTGCGGCGTTCGTAGCATTCAGTGCGTCCGTCAGAAGTACTCCTGCGATTGAATCGTTACAGGTCATTACCCTTGACATTGACATAAGGAATAGATTGATTGCCTACCATGCTTGTTTAATTGAAATTGTTCCTAAAAGCACCGTTACATTTTTTTTGTTACCTGATGCTAATTTTATCATTTCGTTTGTATAGAATTCCAATGCATATTCAATTTTAGTCATTTCTTTTATTTGTGGCATTACGTCATTTGCCCACTTTGGAGCCCTCACGCCAATATTGGCCTGTAAATTTTAATAGAAATTCTTCAAAGATATCTAAAAACATTCATAAAATTATGTCTGACAATATCTTTAATAATCGTATAGTTAGAAAAACCATTCAACTTTTGAAATATTGATTTCAAGGAAAATAAATATTATATGTCAAATGTAATAATTATAACAAAGAAAAATATATACGTACGACCGACAATACCATACGACCTTTCTCACTGCTATTCTGAAAATGTATAAGTTATATATGTACCACATATATTATATGTTATATACTAACCAAAGTCTGAAATAAGTTATCTAAATAGAAAACATCTTCGGGTACGGTAATGTCTGTTCCTGTTTTTATTGTTAAAAACTTAAAGAGACCTTCGTAAGACTTAAGTTTTTTTTGAGTTTCAGGTAATTCGTAAATTTGTTTTCTTCGTTCAAGATAACGAGGACAGTTATAATAGTATAACAGCTGAAACAATATTAAATTGTGATAAATATATAAAATAATTTTTAAGGTTTTATATGTATATGATCCTATTACATATTACTGGTGGTAGGGCTTTGTGCAAGCTCGTCTGGGTAGGTACCACCCACTCATCAGATATTCTACCGCAAAACAGCAATACTTGATATTGTTGTGTTCCGGTTTGAAGGGTGAGTGAGCCAGTGTAATTACAGGCACAAGGGACATAAAATCTTAGTTCCCAAGGTTGGTGGCGCATTGGATATGTAAGCGATGGTTGACATTTCTTACAATGCCAATGTCTAAGAGCGTTGGTGACCACTTACCATCAGGTGGCCCATATGCTCGTCCGCCTTCCTATTCTATAAAAAAAAAAAAAAAATTTAATTTCAAAGCAATATAATTTGTCATAATGCTTTGTAAGGAATATCCAATAAACATAATAATAGATGATTTATCACATGATTTTCAAACATACCGAAAACTGTTAAAACAGTTGAACAAATACTTAACATCGTTAAAGATTTTAGGCTTTTTATTTTATTCGTTTAAACAACATTTTTGGGATGGATATAACTAATAACAAATAGTCGCAGACCACCTTATAATTTGCAACATAAGATGGTCTTCACGCGAGTATATATAATACTAGCCGTTCCACGCGGTTTTATTCGCAGTAAACCTTACTACCAGTAGGTACACTCTATAACCATTCGCAATAAAAGAGTCGTCTAACGCAAACATGTTTTTTTTTCAAATTGGATAGATAGATCCTAAGGTTGATCTCGTTCAAACAAAGAAAAACAAAACCTTCAGCTTTATATATTAGTATAAACACTTTTTAATTTAGTTTTATTATATTACAAAATAATATAAATATGAATATTTTCAAATGCCGTTTAAATTTTTGTTTATACATGATACTCACATCGTCATCAGCAAAAGCTAGTGTATCGTAAGGTACGGGTTGCCAGTTGAGGAAAGGGTTCCATTTCTGAGCTGGTGGAGGCGGATAAATGGCACTCAGGGCAGTCAACGCTGTCATTTTAGTGCGAGAGTAGTCTGTGGTTCGAACGGAAATTTCATCGGGCAAATACAATTTAGAAATAAGGTTGCCATAGCGTTCTCTCAAATATTCTCCAACAAGATACCCTCGCTGTTTACCTTTCTATTTAAAAACAAATATTTTGTATAAAAATAAACTGTCATTATTTAAAGTGCATATTAATAATAGTTTTTTTTTACTTACATTCGTTAATGCTCTTTTCCCGTAAGGAAAGAATACTTTGTCATAGTTTTGGTCTGTTGGAAATTTTTTTAATTCTTCTTCGTCCGGCGTTCTGTCACCATGTCGAAATACCTAAGAAAATAAATGCTATGGATCATAATTGTAACGACAAAACTGTTATTGGAGAAATTATTATGTATTATAGATGAAAATTCAAAATTAGAGTGCTTCCTTTATTTATTTTAATAGAACATTAAATTCGAATAATCTGAAATACAATAAATTGATTTAAGGACCAAATAACACTTGAAAAGGACGTACCACAAAAGACATTAAGAGTTCGGTGTTGGCTAACTCATATTCTATCGGATCATACTTGTTATTTGAGTCCAAAGTATGACCCAGTGGAAACTTCTTGTGATAATTTTCCTCGCCAGCTCTAACGGCCACGGCCATTAAGGCTATCATATACACCAAATCCATATTTTTATTTCTATAAACAATTAACGAACATTTATGCAACGTTCCTTATCGGAATTATCTACGCGCGTTCGCGAACCGATTTCGACTGCCGTACTCAGAGCCTCTCCTCCATTTATATAGACATAAGTATCATGTACGTTTAGTTAATACTGAGTCGCAAGTAGTATTTTATCATTTATTGAAAACGATTAACGAAACTAATGTGTAGTTAAACGATTTGTGTCTATGTTTAGTGGATACAATGAAATTCGGGAATTATTAAAAACATTACTTATCCGTTTATTGTCTTTAAATACTCGTTATAAGCAATAACCGGATTTGTTAAGGTTTTCAGGATTATTGTTAACGTTTTTGCATGGTTTAGATATCACTACTTCTACGTTTTCTTAATTAGTGTGTTTAAGTTTTAAAAGTGAGAGAGCGAGTGGCTTTATAGTATAAAAGATAAAATTTAAGTTAAAGCACAAGTTTATACCATTGACGGTGTAAGAAACGGTTTCTGATTTCATTTGTTTAAAGCAAGGCGGTATTCACTTAGTTGATGGTTTGTAAGGATTGATTTGCTCCTTTGCCTTTCTGAAGTTTAAAAAAATAACCGAACGCTAACGCCGATATCGTATTGGAGATTGTAAAAGAACTAACTTTGCACTACATAAGTAGTGTAAAATTTTGACACAATCGTTTATGTCAAACTAGAGTTCCTAAATTTGTCACACACGTTGTAAGAGATAAAGTTAAGTAAAATCTTGGAAAAACTATAACAATTAACCTAATCTCTAGATTGCCAATTATGATAATTTCCTCCGGACCGGTTTTGGTCACGGCGGCCAATCTCAAGAGAGATGAGCCACCTGCGCTAGATATATGTATTATAGTGCACAGATCCACTCTCTATTGCCTTACTCTCAAAATTCGATAGAACCTAAGAGGCAGTCAAATTAATTTATTCGATCAAAGTCATTTATTAAGGCTATGTTCAGATGGCAGAATTTTAACCTGCGTTTTCTAATCGCGCATCTAAACATACTAATATTTATCTAACAACCGATCACATGCGCCCGCGTTAACTCGCGTCAGCGAGCGTCAACGCAGCACTCAGAGAAAAGGTCTCTAGACGCAGGCAATCGCGCGTTGACGCGCGTTTTGATATTAATGTTACGTCCGTAATCCGTTTGCTGTTCAGTTGAACGCGCGCTTTCATCGCGATCGCACGTACTTCTTTTGCAATTTTGTTAATTATTGTAATTGTATATTGTTTTCGCATTGGCATAAAATGAGTGAATCGGAACATATTAGCGTCGACCTACTAATTGATGAAGTAGAAAAGAGGCAAAGAAAAATTTGCAATATAATTTCAGAATCCTAATAAAAACAAAACTGAGGAGTAGTGACGAATACTCTCGCAACGCGCGTTGGCGCTTGTCATCTGAACTCTCTTTAAATTTGATCGAACGTTGACGCGCGTTAACGCGCGTTAAATGGGAACTTAGCCTTATACGGTTAGTATGTCAACCCAATTAGTTCGTAATTATTTAAACTATTAAACACAGTCATTATATTTTTTTAAATATCACACAATATATCTATAATAAATATTTTGTTTAATGAATATATAACTGTTAATGTTATTAATAAAGACTTATGTACATACCTAATTCAAATGTATTATTTAATAAAAATTCTAAAGGTAATAACCTCTTTGTAATGAAAATTTGTAATTAGTCTGGTTTAAGGAAAATCGGTTGTACAAAAATTAGCGGAGCAAATTTTTTTGAAACGTGTTAACCAGCGATCGTCGACCGTCATGCTTGATGAATTATACCCTTTTAATTTCATGGAAGTAATGGATAAACACTTAAAAATTTAATTACACCTAAAATAAACAGTACAATTTAGTCAAGATTCGTTTATTACATATTAGAATATAAAAGTTTTCGGTTTTTAATATGATTTTTATACTAAGGCGTTAAACACTGTTTATTGTATTCGCTACGAGATAGTAACACATCTCTAGTAAGGGTAAGAAACGTTTCATAGTCACATATCGGTTTTCCTCCACAGCCTTCAATTGGTAATACAACACCGGGACCTCCTGCTTCCGCGGCATATACAACCTGTAATATAAACAGAATACTAAAATTAAAAAAGCAATTTCACTTAACTGTTTATTGGCTACCCTTAGTGCCATGAGCTCCTATATATGTATGTATTAAATAAAGCTGTTAGTTTCATTGACAACTGCTTTTCCCATCAGGTTTCTCTTTTGTGACACCATAATATCCTCCGGACCGATGGCCAATCTCAAGAGAGATTAGCCAACTGCGCAGGACATATTACAGTCCACGTGTGTGTGCGCAAACACAGGTGCACTCTCCAATTTCCTAACTCTAATAATTTATGATTTGTACGCTGTTTAATTAGACAACAAATAATATAGATGGCTCTTTAAAAAGTTTAAATTTAATTTGCCACTTCTCTTAAAAATTATATCTTAAAGTATCAATTTTGCAACTCAGTTCATATTTAGTTTTATGAGGGCTTAAAAATATAAGTATAAAACATTTACGTCCAGTTTAAATTTAAGCGACCGACGAAGACTCCAGATAAAGACAGTTCGATGTCGGAAAAACATAAAATATAATGATGTATTTATTCAATAATGTTCTATGTAAGAAGGCAAACGAGCAAATGAGCTTTGTGATAGCCCATCTTAGCAGTTACAGTAAGTATAAGTGGGTACTTATCACACACATTCTACTGAAAAACAGCAATACTTAATATTCTTGAGTTCTAGTTTTAAAGGTGATGTAAGTCAGTGTAACTACAGGCATTTATATTTCTATTTACTTTGTATATTTATAACATAAATTATAGGAAAATTAAGCCGTAAACTTAACAGTCACCATTATTCCATATTTTCCTGTTTTCACATTCTTTCTCGATTCTAAGGAAACAGTCGATCCATATTTAGGCTGATGTGGCTTAAATACTCTTGCGGCCGCTAAGAGGGCTGCTACGTTATTTTCATGTCCCGAATACAGACGTAATTTCACTTGTTCTTCGTTACCGGCGATGGCAGCATCTATTGCTTCAATTATTTCAGCCATGAGTACACCTGATTTTTCAAAATGTTTTTTTAAGTATTATTATTTTATAAACATATTATAAAATGTACTCAATCGTAATGAAATTGAAAGTGTTTAAAAGATTACCGAAGCATTCGATTTATAAATGCTTAGTCACATCTTTTAATTATCACGATGTCTATAACGTATAGTGTGACGATGAAACAACACAAATTACAAAATTAATTTACAAAATTGGCGATTTTATTAAGTTATGCGATTTCAAAAAATCTTCGCAGACAAGGGCTACTTCTAGAGTGTTCCATCATAGTTTTGATAAAATTCCGTTACAGGAATCCGCCTATTTGCAAGACATTGGCGAATAATTCTTTATCAAGTCGCCGGATTTCAATGATTAGCGATAATAGTTTTTGTTTATATCGAATATTATCAGGGTTACTTTCATAAAGACTTTTAAAGACCTCGCAATGATCCATGACTTTTGTTTATTTTTATAATATTCCTTCGAAAACAGATTAACAAATTCAAGTTAAAAAAGTTACCTCCAGATAATCTTATCAATTCATTATTGTAGAATAAACAAAGATACTCGATTTTAGTCATTTCTTTAATTTTAGGCATTAGATTATCAACCCATTGCGGAAGCGATACACCAGTGTTATTCTGAAATTAAAATTATTTTAATATTATGCTAGTTGCCGGTCCCAAAATCGTATGTGTGAAATAAGTTTACACACACGGACAGAATAATCATAAGATCATAAAAGGTTTTTATTTTACTGTATAGTTAATTTACTATTGGTATATAATGATGATGTTATATCGGCTCAAGTAGCCGGAATAAGAATAATACACGAAAATAAATAAATGTACCTACATATGTATTTATTTTGAATATCATAGTTTTTACTAAACTTATTAATTATCTCTATATAATAGGAAGTTTCTTCTATTTCATTGCCGTACATAAAATGATTGACTCACCCATTTCGACAATTGACTAAATAAACTATGGCTGGATAAAAATACTTTCTGACACTTTTCGTCACGGCAATCTACTAAGGTATTTAGAAAATCTAGTCACTGATGTTATAAAAATACGATGATAATAATATATCTTCGCCATTGATAATGGAGTAAGACAATACTTGACAACATAGAATACATATATCATACCAATGTCTGAAATAAATTGTCCAAAAAGAAAACATTTTCAGGTGTTTTTATAGTCGCTCCCGTTTTAGCGCTTAATACTTCAAATAAGTTTTCATATGAACTTATCACTGTGCGTAATGCTGGCAATTCATAAATTTTGTTTTTTAACTCTTCGTATCGTGGGCAGTTATTAAAATGTAGAAGCTGAAACAAATTGAACTATTTTTATTTACATAAATATCTCGCACAAATGTCACGTGTTCTCTAATATCTATTCTATTTTAGTTTTTATTGTATAGGTAGGCGGACGAACATAATGGGCCACCTGATGGTAAGTGGTCACCAACGCCCATAGACAATGGCATTGTAAGAAATGTTAACCATCGTTTACATCGCTAATGCGCTACAAACCTTGGGAACTAAGATGTTATGTCCGGAACACAACAATACTGAGTACTGCTGTTTTGCGGTAGAATATCTGATGAGTTACCCAGGTACCTACCCAGACGAGCTTGCACAAAACCCTACCACCAGTAAAGTCTATCGATCTATTTACATGTGTGTGTATAGATGTGTGAGTGTGTGTGTATGTGTGTGTGTGTTTGTATATATTATATAGCATTACTTACATCGTCATTCTTCCATGCCATTGTGTCGTATGGTATGGGCTGCCAATTCAATTTTGTGTTCCACCTCTGAATTGCTTGCGGTGGATACATTGCCGCCAATGCAATTAGAGCAGTCATCTTAGTACGCGCGTAGTCTGTCGTGCGCACAGATATCTCATCAGGCAAATATAATTGAGATATGGTATCATTATAGCGTTTCCTCAAATATTCCCCTACAAGGAATGCGCGTTCTTTGCCTTTCTGTTAAATTAAATAAGAAATAATCATGATCTATCCATATTGTGTTAATTAATTATATTCCCAAATAATTATTTATCAGCCCTCTGGCCAAAGTTTGGCTAGAAGAGTTCGCTGCTTTAGGGTCTCCTGTTGCACCCAACGCAACTTTCGTTAGTATTTATGTATATTTAATTTTTTGCTGACGGAATGCAATAAAGAATGAAAAAAATAAAAATAATAATGTGATCAATAATCATTTAGAGTAAAAAAATGCAGATTATATAATTTGAAGAGTACTGTGCACATATGTACAAAAATAATGCAAAGGGGGCAAAGAAGTGTGAATTCCGACCTCACTCGATGTTAATGATACTTATTACGAAATCATGTAAAAGGTCGAATTAAAACAATTTACATACATATACATTTTTAAATAAAAACATTTTAAAAAAAAAGGAAACAAACAATTGTAAAATTTTGCAAAACTTTTTACCGGAACCTAATTAATAAGTTAACCTTCAACTGTTCGCCCTAAATATACACATACATTATTTTAATTCATTATTATATATTAAACTTACATTTGTCAGAGCCTTCTTTCCGAATGGATAGAAAATACTATCATTAAATTGTTGTGATGGATATTTATCTAACTCCATTTGGTCCGGAGTCCTATCGCCATGTCTGAAAACCTAAAGGTAAAATATAATATGGAGTTAAATATGAAGGTTTATCATAATCTATCATTTTAAATAATATACTTCAGTTTTCGAAATGTTCTAATTTCTAGAAACCTTGTGGGAATTAACAGATTTCGTGTACCAACATATTATCAACAATATCTTAAAATAATACTTCTACTTATAATCTTTAATTATTAATGATAATAAAGGGTAAATATAAAAAAAATTGTAAAGAAAAGTTATTACTTTTCTTAACTGACGAGTTGAAAACGGTCTCTGTATAAACTTGCTTACCATACAAGTTGATGATACTCATAACTCACGTTATTACGTTGTATTTATTTATTTTTTAGGGAAATATATAATGTGATGACACTTAGAACATAATAATATAAAATAATACATAAAATCACATAGCTAAATAAAAAATAATTAATTAATGAAAACTTATTTAATTTTCAAGTATGCCATACTTGAGACAAGCAAGTAAGAATATGACTGCAGTGAAAAATTTATAACAAATAAAAGATTAAATATTATGATAAGTCGGCACATCTATACATATATTAATACATTATAATTTTTATCTTATTTATTACATAAGAGTATATGTGATATAAACTTCTTAAAAGAATAAAATACGTTAATTTTATCTAACGTTTTAATGAAAGAAAGTACATTTGATAAACCATAAGGTGCAATGCAATTATAATGATAAATAGCATAATGCTATATTAATTAAAATGTAATTCATCACCTGAACACATTAGAAACCCTTAAATATTATAATATATAAAATTTTCGCTTAGTAAAAGTTTTGCTGTGCAAGAAGTACGCACTTAGTTCTTTTTGTACAGCAGACTGTTACAGAATGGCAATAATCAATTAATTAATATTCAAAAATTTTAAATGTTCTCAGATATTTATATTTTATTCATTTTATACCAATCAAGTGATAATTTTATAATAATTTAATTGTTAATGTCTTTTCTATTTATTATAAATATTTTGATTTTTATAATTATTGTTTTTTATTGTTTTTTTTTTCAACTCGAAATGTTGATATATTTTGCAACACCTATAATTTGTATAAAGTCATGTTTAAAGACTCAATTGTGTTAATTAGTGTACTTCTTGTTGGTGTTGATATTATAATAAATAAACAAATAAGCATTCTTTATGATTTTGAGCAGATGAAGGGCTCATCTGCTCAAAATTAAAAAAAAAACGTCACAAAAACAATTACCTATAAATGTCATTTTTGATTCATAACTTGAGTTTTCATTTTCGTCACCGACCTAAGTTGCCATTTTTTCTCGAGCGAGATAAAAAATAAATGAATTTTTACTTTATATACATATTTTTTTATTATTTATTTTTTATTATTTGATGAAATTAATTGTAAGAAAGATATAAATCAAAGATAGTATTATATGGAATTAGAATACTTACCACAAAAGATAACACCAATTTATTATAGTTCAAATAATCAGTTTCAGAATTAATCGTATTGTTATTATTGATTTCTTTCGGTAATTCTCCAAGAGTTTGCATCCATTGATCCACTGGCGAACATAAAGCTGGCACTATCACAAAACTAAACAAAATAATCATTTGCAACATAATGTCGAACAAGATTTAATATCATAATGTCACTGCCTTAACGAGTCCACATGGACTGCAAATATGACAGGTCCAATTCTATTTATATAGTTTGTACCAATATAATTTCAATCTTCAGTATCCTCTTAGATAATGAGTCTGTTTTAAAATGTCTACTTTCCATGTTTTCACGGTGTATTTTGATATCAATTGAAATCATACGTATCTAATGTGCTCATTGCACACTCGTACAAGAGCTAATATCACACACTAAGAAATTATAATACATATCGTGTACAATTCAATATACATATGTTATTATTATATTACAATACCGGTAATTTTATAAATGTCAAAATTAGCAATCTAAGTCCTTAAGACTAGATATAAATGATGTAACCAATAAAAAAAACTTGCTTGTCTTGATATCCGGCTATAAAATACAAGTTGTTACGTATAAATAAACTGAAAAAAGTATAGACTGATTAGTAATTGCGATAAGTAAAATATAGTATTATAATAAAGAAAATTCACATTGTGCTTATCGCAATTCTTTAATAAATATAATTTAAATGCATTGTAATTTCTAACATACTGCTCTTAATGTAATGATGTTAAACATCTATTGGCGCTCCTTCGTATTTGGACGTAAAACGTAAAATGGCAAAAAAAATTAAACCTTTTATGCTTATGGATGACAAATAAAAATATTTTTCATTTAGTTATTTAAAAAATAGAATATTACTGAGATGTTATATTTATGCATAAATTCAGAAAAATAAAATTAACTATTAAACTAAATAAGAAGAAAGTCATAAAGTGTTCGAATAATTATTTCATTTTTGTTACAGGTATGACAGACGTCCATTACAACGAACAATCGCTACTAGATCAACTCATGCTTTGTACGGAGTACGTGGATAAGGCGGAAAGATACGAACTCCTGGGACCTTTGTACCGACTTGTAATTCCGATATACGAGCGAAGGAAGGATTATCAGGCACTCCTTACGTGTTACCAACATCTTACCAAAGCTTACGCTAAAGTCATCGAAGTCACTAATTCGGGGAAAAGACTTTTAGGTAGATTCTATCGAGTGGCCTTTTTCGGAAAAGCCCACTTCGGCGATGACGAAGAAGGCGTAGAGTTTATTTACAAGGAACCCAAATTGACATCACTGAGCGAAATCTCAGAAAAACTTCAAAATTTCTACGAGCAAAAATTCGGTGCTGACTGTGTCAAAATTATAATGGATTCTGCGCCGGTAAGGAAAAAGAAACCGGTACTTACGATTAGTTAGATAAGTCACTAATATAGACATTAATTTTGGAGTTCGAACTCAATTCTGCGAACGCGTAATATTTCCATTTCCACAAATTAGTGTATGACTTCAAACTTCAAGTCTGTGTAATAAGAATTTAAAACTTTGAAAATTCAATTCAAAAGTAAAAAATTATAATAAATCAATTTCTTAAAAACTTAATACCGTTTAATTAGATATAATTTCTATTGTCGAACGTTTTAGGTCAGTTATTTGTAACTAAATAAATATATTACAATATATATTAACTGACAGGTAAATCGCGACGAGTTAGACAGCAAGCTGGCTTACATCCAAGTGACATGGGTGCGTGCGTCTCCCGAAGGAATGTCGGCCACACACTCGGGAGGAGAAGGCTCCTTCGACAGGGTCCACAACGTCAGACGTTTCGTCTTCGAGACCCCCTTCACGAGAGACGGAGCAGCCCGCGGGCCCGTACATCACCAGAGACTTCGGCTTACTCATCTCACTGGTATAGCTTATTATATTTTAGATACATACAAAATATATACTTGCCTCGTTACAAACCTCAAAAAACCAGAAAAATAGTCTAATTTAATCTTATACATAAAAACGAATCGATTGATTTACTTGGACATTTGATAGATCACCATAAAAGTTCCCAAATATATATTTTTTGCATGGAGAAAGTTTTATACTATTTTCTTTGTTGTGACTCGCCGTTAGTTAGCGCTGCATCATTTCATCCTCTAAACCGTTCATATCAAAATATACACAGGCGGGACAACGCTAGGATAATATAAATAAGGAAATTAAAAATTAACGATGAAAATATCTCTAAACAGCTGATAGCTGGTTCCCGTATGTAAAGCGTCGCGTGCCGGTTATCGAAACCCAAGTGGAAGAGAAAAGCCCCATAGAAGTCGCGGTTTCCGAGATGGAAAGTCAGGTGGGCGAGCTAGCAGAAATCGTCAACGCCAAAGCACCAGATATCAAGAAACTGCAACTCAGGTATAAATACACTTTCAATAAACATTGTAAATGCTAAGCTTTAAATTACGAACTAAAGTATCTTACCTTGCAGTCGTAAAATTTTGAGATGAGGACTCAAAATCTCATATATTTAAAATTCAACCTTAAATATTTCAATTCAAGGTCTATTTTACAAAACTACTTCTATTTCATAATTAACATTATCATAAAAATCCGCTATACGTAAGGATAATTTAATAATGTCATTCGCTCGTATTTTTACAATATTAAATACTTCCTACAACGGGCACAACTAAATGTTAAACAATATCTATTAACGCATTTCTAAACTTTTTTTTAGATTACAAGGCAGCATATGCGTGCAAGTGAATGCAGGTCCATTAGCGTATGCGAATGCGTTCCTAGACCCAACGTTAGCTCCAATGTATCCAGATGATATGGTCGATAAATTGAAGGCTATATTTAAGTAAGACTTATTGAATAAGTTATTTTATTTTATATATTTTATTGATATTTGACGAGCCGATTGGCGTGGTTTGTGGATGCTTGCCTTTCACGCCGAAGGTTGTGGGTTCGATTCCCACCCAGGACAGATATTTGTGTACATGAAAATGTCTGTTTGTCCCGAGTCTGTGTGTAATTATCTATATAAGTATGTATTTACAAAAGAAAATGTAGTATATCAGTTGTCTGGTTTGCCATAGTACAAGCTTAATTTGAGATCAGATGGATGATTTTCATGTGTGAAAAATGTCCCAGGATATTATTATTATATTTTTTGTCACAGATGACTTTAATAATTACACTAGCTGTATAATTCAAACTTTGCCTTTTTCGAAATAAAATGAAGAATTCAACAAAAAAAACACATTAATAGTACAATGCAAGTTGTTACAAATCTTAATAACAAGTAGTAGTAAAATCGATCGTTAATTGTGGTACTTACTTATTTATTACCTTTTTTTTTCAGGGAATTTCTGACAGTTTGCCATGCGGCTCTGCAGCTGAATGCGAAATTAATAAGCTCCGACCAGGTGACGTACCAGGAGGCTCTCGAATCAAACTACTATAAGCTAAGCGATTCTCTCTCCAGCATGCTGGGCCAGCCCCTGCAGGACATACTCGTCAATGGAAACCTCAGTACCACTGTCACTGGCGTCGAGCTCGATTCAAGCAATGCTTAAAAAATTAAACTCTTACTATCGCTATATATATTGCCAGTTCATATATAATATATATATGACTTTGGCATGTTTGCAAATTTTCGAATCACGAAAATATAAGTTAGATAAACATATGTTCACTTACACAAATATTATACATTTTGATCGTTCACTAAATTTTAAATATGTAACTACGTTAGCTTACAACTATATACTTTTACTTGCTACCAGTACTTGGAAAATAATAAAACTCGGTAATGTATGTACGACTAACTATTATAATCTAGAAAGAGACGATGTTCAATTCGTTCTTTTTTTTTACATTATAATAATTCGTTTGCTTTAAACCTCTTTAAATGTACGTTATTTTAACGTACTTTTTTTTTGTCTGTCGACAAACTAAATTTTTCGGCATATTACCAAAAATTATATCTTCTGTAGAATCGTAGATGTTCTTTTTTTAGGTTGTATTTTACGACAATCAAGTGTATTAAAAATAAATATCAAGACATTTTATAAAATAAAGGTCTGCATGTAATCTCATTTTTATAAATGGTAATTTTTCTATAAAATTTTAGCTAGGACTTCTATAATTCTTATAATCTGTCTCTACGGTTGCTTTTTATTTTGTAGACAGTTAATTAGCAATCGATTAGTATTGTTCAATTATAATAAAATTATAATCTCAAAATGTAATACTATTATATAACTAAATATTCATTTATAAATACGAATCTAATACAATTTACATCAAAGTTTACAGAGGCAAACTCCCACCTATAAAAATAAAAACTTTTTATAATTTCAATAGATATATATATAACACCAACTGATACTAAACAGTCCATATATACAATACACAAGTACACATAGAAACAGTTAGTAAACATAATAAAAACTGAACAAATTATACAAGTCAATTACAAGATCCTTCCTGTTTGTACACAATTACTTGCAAGTTCAACGAAGTATTTCGGTACTACCATATGATTATACATTATAGGGTATATATTCCAATCGAAAAAGGAGTAAAATAATTAATACTAAGATTTACCAAGATGAACGAAGCGATTTTTAATTAATATATCTTTATTTATAATACAACACTATTTCATTTAATATATTCACTTTAATTTTACTTCCAAAGTTCCGATAACTTCGCCGACATTCAAAACGCCATTATTTCGCATATCCATAATGAATATCATATAATGTATTATTAGATCTCGACCAATGATATCGCGTCAATTCAATGACGAAATGAAGTTATTTCTTTGTGTTTACTCCTCGCGGTCGGATAAGACTAGAGTCATTGTAAACTCTAGAAAATATTCAGGAAGTAGGTCAAGTCAATATGTTAAAGAAGAACAACCTTAGGATTTAAGGTTTCTCACTCAATTATCTACTGAAGTATTAACTATATTATATTTAACAAATACAATTTTAATAAAAATTTTTGATCAATTTAATAAACTCGTTAAATTTATTTTGAGCTCTTGGTTTATATTTATTACATCGTTAATTTAAAATTGTTATTGTTTTATATCTGCCAACATTCTAGTATTTTCATTCTGGCTATGATTTTTATCATATATATTGAGTTCGTATACATTTATCTTATATATATATATATATATATATATATATATATATATATATATATATATAATATTTATTTATATATTATAATATTACGATGTATTTTTTTTCATTTAAAGATCACTTATCTAAAATACAACTCAACTCCTTTTTATATACGTATATATAGAAACCAAATATTTTTTATGTTCGTTATTCGACATATTGGACTAGTTTACCGAAAATTCATATTTATTTAGCGATTAAGTAAATTTTAACTGAATTATCAGTTGATTCTACACGTAATATAGGTCTAGCACTATTTCGTCACGAAAACTTACAAAATAAGTTGTCTGTGCTTTATACTTTTGTGACTTATATTATGATAAAATAGAAATATTACTTTTTAATCGCTATCTAGTAATAATACCGCCTTATTGTACAAACATGACAATGGCAATAAAAATAAGTAATAAGTTTATACCAATTGTTCAGGAACTATAAAAACAAGGTGTTCCCATATATATATAATTTATTCCAACAAAATATTTATTCTTATTCTTGGCACCCATAAGCTTTGTCAGCTTGTTTGGGTGCTGAAACAAATATATAAAACGTGATACGAAATCGTTGCTAATATCCGATATGATCGTAATAAAATCCTTCCGTATTTTGATCTTTTATCTTTACTAAGATGTAGCAACTACAACTTTATATAACTTGTCCCAATTTTAGAAGTATTAATATATGAAATAAGATTTAAAGTTTTCCTGTACTTTAGTTCTAAACTTTACCCATTGAAATTTAACACCTATTTAATATGCATTGTAAAATGCAATCATTATTATTGTGTAGATTGAAATATACTTAGATTAATATGGATATATTATTACAACCAAAATGTTCTTTTTACTACACATACAAGACCAGAGTTGGTCATCAACTACTTTTGTATTAATAATGTGACTCGTCAAGATTACAATTACAGATTAATAAATAATCATCAATCACCCAATATGATTACTTTTTTTAATCTGTAATCGTGATTAATGATTACACATTATAATCGTAATCAAACTCTGATTACATTTTGTCCAAGTCTGCTCAAGACCAAAGACAAAAGCATCTTGATTAATAAGATCTTTGATACAGTTCATAGACAAAGAATGGAGCTGACTAGTGAAAACAGAAGGAAAAGTGAAAAGTAATTGTACGGACATAAGTTATCTGAGAAAGATAGGTATCGACTGTTTAGTTGCTTCATCTCTTTGTAAAGTGAGGACTATTGCTTAGTTCTCTGTCCATGAATTGTTTACTAGTTCTTGAAATGTGAACACGCCACGTAAATCACGTTACGCTACCTACACTGCTGTAAACAGTATATACTTTATATAATACACATTCGTTACTGATTATCTTACAATTGTAACATAATACTACCTTAAATAAGCTTTTTATAAATTTTAAACTTTCTTACATTTTATACTTATTCAATATATGCAAAGCATAAGATAAATATTATAATAATATTATGCTGTTTTATTTAGTTTTCAGCAATATCACTGTTTGTATTATCTAATCCTTTTGAATTACTTTAAAAACTGACGCTTTTGAGAAACGCTGCCACGTGCGCAATTATAAGTCCTCGTCCACCATCCTATTCTATAAAAAAAAAAAAAAAATAATAAGTCACATAATTGTTTTCTTTGTACAAAAACTGCGATACTGTACCGCTTTTTAAAATCTAACTATTTAAAGCCTAATAATTTAAAGTTTATAACAAAAAAGAAATGATAAATTTCATAATAGATGTAATTTAATTTTAAAATTTAAAATACTTTTAGTACAAGTTAATGTTCCGTTTTAATTTTATGAGAAGTTTAATGTCAGTGTTTATTTATTGTGTTGTTGCTAATGGTAATTATGTTACATATTTCTATTTTTTTTAAGTAATATATTCTCATAATAATTACTTTTCTCATTCCAGTAATTTGTAACATTATAATAATTATTGTAATATAAAATTGATAACACATGTTACCTAATTAGAAAACATTGCAAAACAGTTTAAGTTTTATAAAGATCATTTATACATTTCTCACATTTAACAACTACAAGACTAATTTTTGTTGTTTGTTAATCATTTTCAGTTATTACATAAACTGTAAGCAAATAAGTTGGTAATAATTCAATATTATTTAAATTAAGAACAATGTATTTAAAATTATATCATTTCACTGATCTTCAAAATTCTTTTTATTTAATACATAAAAAAAATAAAAAAATTTTGGTATCTGCAATAAATAGTACCAAAATATTTTCGGTGAAAAGTAATGAAAATGAACATAAAATGTATTATAGTTTGTAATTAAATTTAAAATTATTATATTTATATCCAAAGATGCAGTTGCTGTTTTTATTTATTTTAATAAGGATGAAATCTTATTCAATTTTATTAAACGAATTTTGGTGGATATTGTGATCGATAAACATACTTTTAGTTACTTTATTGAATGACTATTTGATAAACATTTTGTTAGATAAAGTACTTAAAAACCCTATTTTCTTTTTCCAAATGTAAATTATTTTTATTTAAATGTGAATTATCAATATACTATAGATAAATTTTTTTATGTACTCGGTAGTAATTTTACAATGTATCTGCACAAATTATTATAAATCAAGTAATTTATAACTTGATCTGATTTGTAATCTGGATTTGCTGTTTTAATACATTTATAAGAATAGTAAATGTGTTTTATTGACCAATGTTCCCGAAAAAAATATTAGGAATTAATCTTTTATTTTAAATGATTTTGAAATTCTGTTTCGGTATAATACAACAAAAATATATATTACCGCAACTTCAGCTAACTCAAAGCGCGTACTTATGAAGCAATGCAATAGGACAAAACATTTGTTTTGACAGCATTAAAATAAAGGTCATTTGTTTATCTCAATACTATACTTTTTAACATCATTAGCTAAATTATATTGTAACGATGACATCCATCATATAATTTAGCACATTCTTAAACGGCGTACCTATTTTCATGCCAAAAGTTGGTACAGGATTAGTCCGATTATTATTTACAGATTGATTATTTAATAAAGCTTGTTTTTAATGTTATTACTCCTCGTTTCTTTTCTTGCTATTTTATTGAAGTATTATCATGTTTATTTTTATATTTTTAAATATAAAGCAACATGCAAGCTAAATATATTAACTATTTCTTAATTAATTCTTATAATTAGATTTATAATGCTCATGCTATATCTGCTGAGTAATGCAGGTTGACAATCCACAATATAAAAATAATTTGGAACAGATAATATCTAATTAAATAAAACCTTAAAAATTATAAAATAATAAAATTTACTGGTGGTAGGGCTTTGTGCAAGCTCGTCTGGGTAGGTACCACCCAATCATCAGATATTCTACCGCAAAACAGCAATACTTGATATTGTTGTGTTCCGGTTTGAAGGGTTAGTGAGCCAGTGTAATTACAGGCACAAGGGACATAAAATCTTAGGTCCCAAGGTTGGTGGCGCATTGGCTATAAGCGATGGTTGACATTTCTTACAATGCCAATGTCTAAGGGCGTTTGGTGACCACTTACCATCAGGTGGCCCATATGCTTATATGTCCACCTTCCTATTCTATAAAAAAAAAAAAAACAATTTTGTATAAGTCTTGTATTTTTAAACTGATTAAATTCAAATGATATATCTCCTAGCTTTTAAAAGTAATTTAAGGTACTTTAGTTTTATTTTGGAGGCTAGCAATCCTGCGTCGGAAATTCAGTCAAATTAGAAATAGATCACGATTCACGAATTTATTATTGTCTTACTTTTATCTATGTATTCGTATTGCTATGCTTCTCAATTCACATTTCATATAGAAAACTTTACCAGAAGTTCATTAATAGTTTAATAACATTTGTTTTTTTCAAAACCATTTTAAATTCTTGCCAAGGACATGGAAGACGAATTAGAAGACAGGGTTTTGCACCAAACGTATGTTTCGTTTATGAAAATCTTTTCGCGATTTTCTAGTAGTGTTGCGTTTGACACTCCAGTGAGCTATTTATGGAAAATGGTGCGACTTTATTTACTACGATCAGAAGTGCTAGTGTTCACCTTAGGGATAATTATATTCTTTATGTATCTTCAAACCATTGGACTATGGAGTCGAACTCTATTAAGCAGGTTGTCACAGGCTATGAGTCCTATAAATGCTGTCCAGCGCATGAAATTAATGGAAGGCTCTGAAACCGATAAACAAAGCTGGGAACTGAAAGGTTCATCAAGTGCAGCCTATGCAATCAAAGGGCGAAGAATGCATATGGAAGATAAATTTATTATTAATGAAAACATAAATAATACCGGCATTTCATTGTTTGCTATTTTTGATGGACACGGTGGGGAATTTGCTGCTAACTACGCTAAAGAACACCTTATACAAAACCTTTATAACAAAGTTGTAGAATTAAGTGCTTTCAAAGAAGGTAAAACAGTCATCACTCCTCTAAGAGATAGTCCCGAAGAATCAAAGAAAGAAGAAACAACTGTTGTAGAAAAAAAAACTAGTTTTAAAAAATCTGCAAGTACTGCTGATGATACATCCAAAAAAGAGATTACAGATCCTGATCTACTAGCACAACTTTCTAAGGCAAGACCAATAATCACAAGAGAAGTTAGACCAATTAAACCTGTAAGAAACATTGCTGTTCCACTATCAAGCTACATGGATAAGGGAAAGATAAATTATGGAAAATTATTGACAGATGAGGTCCTTGCTGCTGATAGGCTTCTAGTGGAAGCTGCAAAGCGATCTATGAATGTTGCCGGAACCACAGCCTTAATTGCTATGCTAGAAGACAACTATCTTATAGTAGCTAATGTTGGTGATTCAAGAGGAGTTATGTGTGATAGCCGTGGTAATGCCATTCCTGTGTCATTTGACCATAAGCCACAACAGGTAAGAATCCATATAATAACACTTTATTTTATAAAATATAATGCATTATATTAAGAAAAAAAAGAAAAAATATTATTTTTGAATAGCCATTTATTTTTTGCATGTGATAGGTGCGGGAACAAAAGCGGATTGAAGCGGCAGGAGGTTACATTGCTTTTAATGGAGTGTGGAGAGTGGCAGGCATTTTGGCGACATCTCGAGCTATGGGTGATTATCCTTTGAAAGATAAAAAATTTGTCATTGCTGATCCTGATATACTTACTTTTAACCTTGATGACCACAAACCAATGTTCTTGGTATTAGCATCTGATGGCTTATGGGATACTTTTACAAATGAAGAAGCAGTTAAATTTATAAAAGAAAGATTGGATGAACCAGACTATGGAGCCAAGAGTTTAACGCTACAAGCTTATTATAGAGGATCTGTTGACAATATTACAGTTTTAGTAATTAACTTTCTAAGTAGTCAATTCTCAATGCAATAACCATTTTAATTTGATAAATATTTTCTTTTTGTATAGTTGATCCACAAAAAAAATATTTTATACTATGTACAATAAAAAAAAAACTTCTACGAATATTAATATTGGACTTATAAGCAGAACATGTATTATTATGAAAGAAACCTTTTTGGTTTGTATTTAATTGAATGTTAATTACCAAGTGATGAATTAAAGTCCAATTGAAAAGACAGCCTTTTTACAGATAATACAAATATGTTTTTTAAAAATTTACCAATTTAAAAGTCATAAAATTTCATTACATAATTTTATAATATAACATATGTTGTATTATGTGTATATATTTAAATTTTAAAATTTGATAAATATGTACATACATGTCTCGTAGGGATAATAAATTGTATTTTTAATGTTAACAAAATAATATCATATTTTTAAAATTGAAAGTTGAAAACTATTTGTGTGGTTGTGATTGTTCTCTGTAAAATGATGTCATAATATTTGCAATTTTTATGCATAATTTATATTTAAGATCAAGTTTATTATGTACTTAAAATATTATAATGATTTAAACATGCCTTTTTAAAACACTCCTCAGCGTCTTAAATTTAATCTTTTTTTTAGTTTATGATTGCCTTACTTTATTATAATTCATATTTTTGTGACTTTGTCAGTGTCACAAAAATATGCTGCAAGCTAAGAAAAGATAGGTAAATTTAGCCAAATGAAAAATTGATTTAGAACATATTTAAAAAAAAAACTAACAAATGATTGAAAAAGAACTAACCATTGAATATATATTCAAATCATGGACTCAGGTGAAAAATCTTTGATAAAATTTATAATTAGACATATAAGTATAAAATATTGAATACTTATCTTGCCATCTGAATGAGAACAAATATGTTAAAGATGTTATTTATCATATTGTGTATTACTATGAGTGAAACCTTCCTGTTATAATAGCTAGTCAATGTTGGATTGGTACTTATTAATGCTATTTTTTACTAAACAGTTATTGTCATCTTACCGAAATTAGAATAACAAACAATGAAGGCCCTTGAAATCATTCAATATTTTTGAATTTTTAATCTTTTCTGTTACATTTATTCAAATCCAAGAATGCATTTTAACCCAAACTATATTTTTTATTTAGATATAGTTGAATAAGTTTACTTTTACCATTGGTGCTAGTCATTAATTCTTCACTATTTTACATGTTATGCATAATCCTAATTTAGTGCAATATGAGTGAATAGAGAATAAATTTCACTATATCTGTTGTCATAGACTAAAATATCACATAGAAGTTTGTATCCTGGTAAAAATACTAATTGTAGTTACTTGTAATTTGGTTATGCTGTATTATAATCATCTGAAAGGCTTTTATTAACTTGAGAGAAAACTATGTATAATATATTGTAGTATCATTTAGTTTTTGCCAAAACATTGACAAAATTTGGGGCCAAATTATTCTTATATATTTATTTTCATAAAAAGTATACATTTCATAATTATGTGTTGCGTTTGTTAACAAATTATTTTAAGTTTACTTAAATTTGCATTGTTGAAGCTTTATTAGCATTTTAGCCGCCTTGTGTTTTAGTTAGTCACTTAACTTTTAAATTTATACTATGTTTTATTACATAATAATTTTGTTCTTACAATTTTCAAACAACATGTAAAACATTTTTATTAACACATGCCACACAGTGGTACTAAATAGCATTCTTCATAAAATATTCTATTCTAATACTCATGCCAATTAAACAGTTTCAACTTTACAGAACTTAACAGGTGTAACTCGTTTTTAATATGTACCTGCATGTATTTATGATTCTATAATAAATATATTTATATATGAGTGTCTAAAAATTGTAGGATTTATGAATAATAACTTTTTATATGTGAAACATATGCAGGTGTAATAAAATTAATGTTTATCCTATTCAGTCTTTGTTCTTCACTTCTACATACACTCTTTCACAAAACATATTAAACTAATATTTTAGGTTTTATTTGTTTTATAATTAATTGCACTTTGTATTCTCAATATTGTCTATACATGAAAAATATGCATTATAAAATGGGCCTAATGCTTTTTTGCAAATACTGCGAATGTTATTAATGAGAGAAAATATGAATTGATCTATTTTGTGGATCTTCATATTGAGGGAAGACCTTTTGCATTTTTAAATCTAAGTTACAATAAAAATCAATTGAAACTTAATATTTATTATTTGTTAAAAAGATACCAATAAAAGACAGTTTTTGAATAATAATGATAAGATATTGTTAACGAAAAGGAATCCAATCCACAACAATAACATTTAAGATACTTCACCTTTAAGCTTACACCATAAAACCAAAACGCCGCATTTTATATCAGCTTTTTTTTTGTTATACGTATATAAATAAAAAATTATATAATTATATTATTAAAATGTTTAGTTATATTTTTTACTATATTAAAATATTGTCAGCCGACATAGATTGGTGCTGTTTGTATATAGAATTTAATGTTTACATTTTTTTATTTCCTTCAAAAATTATGAAGTCTTGTGGTTTGGATCCTTGTCATAAATTAAGGTTTATGTACCTGATTTTATGTAACTATTAAAACTGAAAAAATTTATATAAGAATTGCTGCTATATGGTAATTTTTAGTTGCGATTCGCGGGTAAATTGGGCGGGTCTAAGAAGGCAGTAAAACATATTATCTTGCCTATTTACACTATGACTAGAGTTGGCAATAAGAAGGTATAGCATATACATTCGAAGCTACAAATGCAAGAGCTTAATTATCTAACATTGCACATTATATTAAAATTTCAAAAGGCACTGTAAATCAGAACTGCTTATAAAATATATAAATATTTATTATTATTATTTTCTCAGGCACATGAGCTTCAATCTACATTGATTTTTAGCAGTGCGTTATATCAAGTAACATTTAAATTTCATACATTGATCAATAATGGCTTGATCATATATCTTCTACAAAATTCATTCCATAAAAAAATCATGTACCATAATATTTATCTACCTACATTAAAACAAATAATTAAAGAACACAAAATTCATTTACACTGCACACAAACATAAAATGTGAAATAAAAACAAATTTAATTGTGATGTATGTTAATCAACATAATATAATTTATTTTCGTTGCTTCAAAGGATTTCGAATTCATCATCTGAATCATCAAACTGCCGATCCACCTCTTCGAATTCTAAAACAACAAAACAGATATATCAAAAACTGTGTGTAAATTTCTAAGACTAGCATTATTATGACTCCTGGATAATAAGCTGAACATGAGAGATGTTTTTTTCCATATACGTCTTACTCTTTCGCACTGTGATACTCGTAAGTACGTATCAATATATTGTACCATACAGAATTAGTAATAAAATTAATAAGTAAAAAATAAGAAACAAATCTCTAACTGATTGGCTTTTGTTCTTATAAGTAATGAGTAATATTATGAAAGCATAAGTTTATATTATAATATGTCAATCAAATGGTTTATATCGATAGTAATAAAAAAAAGCAGTCTTTAATTGTACAAAAGAATAAGAATTTATATTTTTTACTATTTAAATAATGTTTACGATAAGTACCTGTAAAAAGTGTGGTATTTTGCAAATCAATGTCATTAATACTTGGTCCCCAATGAGCAGGTCGCTTCTCACATATTTCAAATAGAGGTTGGCTCTCTTGCATTAATGTATTCTCTATTGTTATGCATAACTCATCAAAATCACTTTTTGTTCGACAGAGGAAGCACTAGAAAAACACATTCAATATGTAAATATTTATGACAAAGTAATGTTTAATACCACCAATTAACTTTCATCAGAAGAATAAAACTATTATAATAAATTTTCTAATTCTACGAACTAATTCTTTAGATGTATTGCTGAAAATAATATATAAATAATAATAATAATATCCTTGGACATTTTGCCCACATGGCCATCTGATCCCAAATTAAGCTTGTACAAAGCCTGTACTATGAAAACCAGACAATACATACTTATATAGATAATTACACCCAGACTCAGGACAAACAGACATGTTCATGCACACACATATCTGTCCTGGGTGGGAATCGAACCCACAACCTTCGGCGTGAAAAGCAAGCATCCACCAACCACGCCAATCGGTTGATAAATGTTCAATAATAATTTTAATTATACTTATAAAATTGTATATTTCAACTCATATGCATCTCATAGTCAAGAAAGACTGATTACATGACACAGTAAATAAAAAAACGATATTTTTTTACATATTACAAATGAATAGTCAGGGATCAATGATCACATACCACAGCCACTGAAGGATCCATGGAGAGCATAGGTATTCTTGAAGCATATTTACAATGATATGTACAATCCATTTCCTTCTGTTCATCTGTTATTTTATTCTGAAGACATTCAAGATTAATTAAATATAAAAAATCACTTATAAAATTAAACATACCTAAATTATATCTTCTGGCTTTAATCATATAAGATATATTTGGTATTTTTGACAAAAAAAAAAACTGTCTGATAAGACCTTTCTCTTTTTCAATTTACTATTTATGTTGTTAGATTAAATTTAATATAGTTTTTATACCTCAACTAAACCGGACCGTTGTGTTGTGTGTGGATCTAAGTATACAACTTCATCACCAACACAACCTATAAGATAAAGAGCCTGGTTGGGTTTACCGCCGATTACACCAACTGATTGCGGGGATTGGAAGCATATCTACAATAAAAAAATGGTATTATTGGCTTTTATCACTTTTTTTTTCAAACTATCTACACTTGATTTATATAAATATGAACTTATTGTTTTAAATATTCAAAATAAAATATACTTTATTCAAGTAGGCTTTTACAAGCCATTTTATAGGATAACAATAAAAATAAAGCTTTATATTAATGGTTCTACTGAGAAGACCGGCAAGAATTTATTTTAATTATAATACCTTTAGTCCATCAATATATACAGGGTTGATTTCACTTAATCCAAGTCTGAGAGGTACTATTAATAGAAGCGGCATCCAATCTGATGCAATAATATTGTCTGGATTATCTGATGAGTCCCCTCTGTCATTATTTACAATGCACTGTTGCACTAAAATAAAAAAAAAGTAAATTTTAATAATGTAAAAAAAAGTAGTTAATGCAAGAAAAAATATTTCTTTTTTAATTTTTACTATCAGACAATTTGAGTAAATCTTTTTTGTTACTAATGTATTAAAGCTTTTTTTTCAACAGTCATTTTTCCATTAACAGTTATTGTATAGCTGGACCAAATGAACTCACCTCATCAAATGTGAGTCAAATAACACTACAAATGATGATTATAATTCTAAGAAATACAATATTTAATGACATTTTTTTTATTATATAATTAGGCTTATTATTCATCTTAATTATTAAGTTCTAACGATTAATTAATTTTCAAGACAATTTAATTTTAAATTATATTCTACAAAAAATTATGAATAATATTTTCCTGTTTATATGTACTTACTGATATCTTCTTTAACAACAGTATTATCTAATGCAACATGGATGACCAGTGAACTCCATTTATCATATACAACTAGTTTTCTGGAAATTGTACAAAAAAAATATTAGCCTAAAATGCTAAATAATTAACATGCTTTTGCTTAAAGTCTTATCAAAACTGTAAGATTTATCTTCTTAGCCTAATAGATTGTTTGTTACAATTAAAAACAGTTATATTAAAAATCAATTATTAATATTAAATATTTTACCAATTATTAAATATTGAAATACTTTTTGGTCTAATTCTACATTTAAAAAAAAAACACATAATAGTCATATATAATTATTCCTAGACTAATGCACTGACAATAAATATGAAATTTTAGATATTTGATACTCAATCATGCAAAATGTGGATGGAATTTGGAATGGAGATATCTAATACCCTGACTTAACATATATACCTACCTAAGTCCAGTCCCCTCTTCTACATAGATAAAGCAGCGAGTGGAAGCTAGTACTAATTATATGAATGAATTGTGCTATCATTTGTGATATTTATTATTTACATTATGTAATTAGTCCAATGACTTGTGTTAATAAGATAACTTATGAACTATTAGTTCTTAGTACTATCTGAATTACAGAATATAATTTTAGAAGATATTCTTACTTGAGCACTTGTGCAACCGTATTGGGACCAAACCATTGACCAACTTCCTTCCCTTCACAAGCTCCCATTAGTGCTACCTGATGAATAGAATATGGCGCTTGTTTCCTTTCTTCGAATCTTTGAACTATTTTTAAATATGTTGGATCTCTAAAAGCAGACATTTTTTTTATATGAAAATTTATTTAAAAATGCTATTATTTCTAAATGTATTTTCGTAGACAAAAATAATAAATTGATATTAAAAAATTACCTTGTTTCTGGAGTCCATACCCAATCTGAGGATAAATGTATTCTCACAAGAGCTACTCCAAGTACCATTTGTCCACATCGTAACATACAACCCCACCCTTTGTCCGAAGTTAGACCCTCATCACCTATAGGGACAAAACCTTTTCTGTACGTACACCAGATGATGGAACTTATATCACGTCTAATTCGGTCTAGATCTGAAAAAATATTTTGGGTTTACTCTTTTCATTCTTGAACAACGAAGAGTTTATTGCCATATTTTACCTTGTACCGCGCTGTATTTTTTACCCAGTATCCAAACATTATCTTTTGTTTTAGGAATATCATCTGGTTCGACGTTATTTCCATCAGGCGAAAGGTAGCATATATCAAACATGGCATCCATGTTTGTGCATATTTTTTTTACAATTACTTATTGTAATAGATTATATGTACAAAAGAACATTAACAGGATATAACTTTACAAAACAGCTGACAAAGAAAGCAACTTCAGAAACAAATCACGACGTAGATAGAATACTGTTTATTATTATGTTTTGTAAACATGTCATTGCAGCTTGTCTCAACGTCACAAACTGTTGCAATGCAGATTGTCAACTATTCAAATATTTTACTCGAAAAGAAGCTTTTAAGCAATAAATTCTAAAATAATAAAAAAAACCATTGACAATATAAATAATTATATATTTTTCGTGCTATTGCTCGCACTTCGTTTATATAAATGACTGTTTCGCCAAACGTAAATTAAAATGTCATCTTTTTTATTTGAGGTGAAAAATAAAATATTCTTGTATTAACTACGGTATGTAAAAAAATCCGAATTTCAAAAAAGCATTTTTTGTTCCTTTAATAATCCGTAATAGGATATTTTACCGTGCAGTATTGTAAAAGTTTTGTTTTTTTATTATTAAGGATTTAAAGATTTTAAGTAAGGTAACAGGGCTCGAGCTTAACGTTAAAATGACAATTGACATAATATGACAACGACATAAACATTAGCATTTTCAAGTTTCAAAGCGTAACATTGGCAGAATATTTCAAGCTCAACTGGCGTATATAACTAATATATAGACACACGCTAGACAAAAAATAATCGTAAAGTGTTTTTCCATTTCGCTTTCAAAACAATAATTTGGTCTTGTAAAGTAATCGCATAATAAATTTACAAAAAAATACTTTAATTGATTAGTGTAGTAGTAATATCCGTTTTATTTTACAAATATGGATTCAAGTCCACTTGATTATGTAGCCCAGGCATGTATGGATTTAACTGAATCAATGATATCTGCAAATAGTGAAGCTGAACGAGACTCTCTCATAGTAAACCACATTAAAAAAGTTTGGGCAGTGGTACCGCCGATTGAAGACTTTAAAAAAAGTAAACTTTCAAACGTTCTTAATAACAATTCTATCAAGTAGAAGTAAGTAGACCATAAATGAATTAATATTTTATTATAATTATATTGTAGATTTGGAGTGGGTGAATGTGTCTGAATCGCTTTCCCTTAATCAGCATTGTGCAGAAAAAGTGGTTGTTTTGGACTTTTGGACTTACTGCTGCATAAACTGCTACCATATACTACCAGACTTGGAACATTTAGAAAATTTACATAAAACTGATAATAGCCTGGTTGTGGTATGTTTCTTTTAATGTATTCATAATATGAATTATATTCATGATATTAATTAAGAATTACTAAAAACGTTTTATCTACAATTTTATAGCAAATCAAAAAGCAAAGGTTTGTTTATAAGCAAAAATAAAATTTAATTACATATGTTGAATTTAAAGATATTTTAAAATTTGTAATATTTTAAGATTTTCATAATTTAGGTATTAACATGTAAATCCATATAAATTTATTTTAACTGATAGAATTATCAAAGTAGTTGAAATAAAAGGAAGAATTAAATCTAGATTCATAAAGTTTACCAAAATTGGTCACAGATCAATTACATGTAATGTAACTAAAACAATAAGTGTGAGTTGACTTATACAATATTAGTTTGATGATTATATTAAAAATAATTAAATGCCATCAAAACATGCATACAAGAACACCACAATGATCCCTGTTGAGTGAAGAATTTATCAAAATCATAAAATCCTTAAAAAAATATTTACATTGAAAAACAATTGCCTTGTTGAGGTGGCACATAGTTTAACGTAAATTTCCAACAAAAAAAAGTGGGTTCAAACCTAGGAAAGAACCATTTAGTGTTCATGTGCTTAATTTGTGTTTATAATTTATGTCATGCTCTGTGGTGAACGACAACATTGTGATGAAACCTGCATGTATCGAATTTCACTGAAAATTTGCCTTATGTGTATCTAACACCCAGCATTGGAGCAGGGAATTGGCTATGGAACTTTCACAGGCTGATGCTACTTTACTTTAATAAACAGTATTTGCTACATTTCAGATTGGTGTACATTGTGCTAAATTTAGTAATGAGAAGGTATTCGGGAATGTGTTAGCGGCAGTACAGAGATACGACATTCATCATCCTGTGGTGAATGATTCTGACAGTTGCATGTGGGAAACACTGGGGATTAGATGTTGGCCCACCCTTCTTATATTAGGTATGCATATTTCACACATTATATGAATTTCTTTTGGTTAACACAATTCATTCCATTTACTGGTGATAGCTTTGTGCAAGCTCATCTGGATAGGTACCACCCATTCATCAGATATTTTACCGCAAAACAGCAGTACTTGGTATTGTTGTGTTCTTGTTTGAAAGGTGAGTGAGCCAGCATAATTACAGGCATACAAGGGACATAACAGCTTAGTTCCCAAGATTGGTGGCACATTGGCGATGTAAGCAATGATTAAGATTTCTTACAATGCCAATGTCAATGTGTGTTGGTGACCACATACCATCAGGTGGTCCATTTGCTCATTTACTTATACTATAAAAAAATAAATAAAAGAAAATGAATATTATTCCATAATATTTTGGGTAAATAGATAAATAATTGTTGATAGATAAATTGGTTTTAACAGCATTTTAAAGTAATATTTATAAAAGAAACATTTTTACTACACATTTTAATTAACTACACACAAGAACTATAGAATTTTCACATGCCAAATTTGTTTTCAAAATAATCCCACATTAGACATTGAAGGATATTCTTATAGGGAAACTGGCATGTAATATTCAAGAATTTCAAAATTCTGCTCAATATTCACGAATGGCCATCTAGCAGTGAATTAATATATATATATATTATATATATATATATATATATATATATATATATATATATATATATATATTAATATAATATAATATATATATATAATAATATAATATAATATATATATATATATATATATATATATATATATTAATATATATAATAGGAACCAGATTCAACCTTTAATTTACTATGAGAAATTACCTTTGCCGGGCAATTGAAGCTTTTAGATCTTACTATTTTGTTTTTATAATTTTTCATCTGTTTTGTAGGTCCATCTAACAAGCCAATCTTTATCATAACCGGAGAAGGACACAGAGATGAGCTTGTTTGGTATGTCGGAACTGCTATACGACATTTCACATCACGTCTCTCGACAGTCTCACTACCTTTGTCAATAAATACTCATTTAAAATCTAAGGAGAACAGTGTCCTTTATTTTCCTAGTAAGGTTTGTGATAGTTTTTGTTTAAAGCTGTCATTATATATGTTGATGATGTTCATTCTCCATTATCAATATTATACAATGAATTACAACCAGATAATTTGTATTTGTTCATGAATTATTTTTTATTAAATAATGTGGATAAATCATTACATTTTCACATAGTAAAAATGTTGTTTTTCCTGATACAAACATAATATCCTTTTATATTAAAATCAATAAATATATATAAAAAAAATAGTAGGATCACATTAAATTAAATGATACATATATTTTATTGTCTTTTAGCTTGCACTGAACCCATTCTACCGCGGTCGTGGCGAGGAGCCCTTTCTGGCAATATCGGACACAGGTCATCATCGAGTACTGCTGACAGACTGCTCGGGTATCATACTTCGTATAATCGGTGGACCTGAACCAGGCTTTAAAGATGGAAGTAAGTAGTATTAACGATCACAATTATATTTGTAAAAATGATAATATAATAAATACAATTTGTACGAAATACCAAGAAATTTCATTAATAATAATCGTATATGCAAATGGAGGGATTTTATATGAAAACGTTTCCCAGAGTTCAGCGAGATGCAGTTCAACGCGCCGCAGGGCCTGTGCTGGCTGTCGAGCGCCGTGCTGGTGGTGTGCGACACCAACAACCACGCGCTGCGCGCCGTGCACCTCGACGAGGGCAGCGTCGAGGTGCTGGCCGGCACGGGCCGCCAGGCCGCCGTCGGCGACAAGGGTAACCGCCTCTGCCGAGCGTGAAAACATATTTATCCTGAGCCTGAGTATACAGTAGTACAAACTTTAATACAAATTCTTCGTAGTTTTTGTAACGTGCAGCTAAACATTTATCGACAGGTACACAGAAACAAATCACTACCTAAAACTGTTCCATAAGCCGTCTGCTACCCACTATCTGTCCTTTTGTGAATATTTCTAATGTACAGACAAAACTTATTTAAGTATAGGTTAACATAAATGGTAATTTCTTCACTCAAATAGTAAAGTAAATTACTATCTTCTAAGAAGTAGGTAAAAAGAAATGAAATAACAGATAACAAAATATCGCCACTGCTATGAAATTATAGTCAAAGATATATATATATATATATATATATATATTTATTTTTTAAACAAAATTTAACCATACTTGAAAATATAACTGAACTGGTTGTTTATCCCTCTTGAAATGAATAATAATAATGAATAATGTTGCAGGGGGAAAATGTCTGGGTCTCCAAGCGCTGTCGTCCCCGTGGGACGTGCTGCTGTACTCCACTCCCGACATGGACATGTCGGTGCGGCCGGCGCCGCCCCCTCCGCCGCCGCCTCCCGGACACGCCCCTCATAACCTAGAGAAGGCTGACATAGAGCTCGTTAAAGGTAAACCCTCATTTTGAAATTAGATTAGTTTTTTGAATCGTCATTTATTGTCATAAATGAAGAGACCATAATTTTATACTCGAATTTCGTGAAATCACTTATTATAGTGAATACACTGTATAATCGAAAATGTTAACATTACTTTGCCTTCGCCTTCACCGAAATCGTCTGGTTGTAGCACTATCGCTATCACCATTGATAATTTAATTGGCATACTCAAGTTAAGTCGCATAAGATATTGCAGAATTCGATGTACATATTATGTCTTTCAAATATAAAACCGTGTGTGACGGCGATGGCAAGCTAAAATAATAAGCTTTAAAGTATATCTCGATCGTGCGAAAAAAATATTTATAATTGGATATTATGTAATGTATCATTAATGGAAAAAACTACTGAAAATATCTCAATACGAGTCTAGCTCACAGATTAAGAAACTAGAATGTAATGTCGTTCAACTAATATAAATGCCGTTAGTTTTTTTGCAAGCGAAAATTGAGTAGACCAAACATTGAATAACATTTCAATTTAAATTATTTTTCAGAAAAAGAAAAGAAAGACGAGAAACGCCGAGTACTTTTGATCGCTTGCGCTGGTTCGCATCAAATATGGGCTCTTTTCCTCGACAATACCATTTGGTGGAAATATAAGGCATTCTCCGAGGGTGAGTTGTATAATATTTTGCTTATAATTGGAAAAATCGCTTATATATATTATATATTTATATAATATCGCTTACAAATATTTTTTTAATACATAATAACAATGTATTCAAAAATTATCGCTTGGATTGGAATTAACGGCAGTTAGAGAAATAAACTAAAGGCTTGCTTGGGTTTTACTTATTGGAAGAAGATATATGACGTAAAAGTCGCAGAATCGTGGCGCCGTCCGAACAGACAGATAGACAGACATCCCTCCCGCAGGCACGTGCGCGGCGGTGGCGGGCTCGGGCGCGGAGGCGGCGCGCAACAGCGCGTACGCCGCGTCGGCCGCCTTCGCGCAGCCCTCGGGGCTCTCGCTGCGGAACGGTGAGCGTTTTTGGATATTTTTTTTGCTTTTATTTTACTTTAATAATTAAAATATACATGAAACTGATGAGTCGAGTATTATGTTACGATGACAATATACGATATTATAAAAGAATAATTCTGTTGTACACAGCTAGCAGTCCGGAATTATTCATAGCGGATTCGGAGAGTTCCTCTATAAGAAGATTAGCGCTTTCGACTGGACAGGTTTCGACCCTTTGTGGCGGCGATCGAAATCCTTTAGTATGTATTTCAGTATTCAAAGTTTCAATACTTTGTGCTAAGCAATTTTATGACACGGATATTTTGAATTTTATCTGAAAAGTTTATTATTATGTAGCGGAATATCTCATTAAAACGTTACAAGAAAAATAGTCGGCTAGCTGACTCGGCAGGCTACCTATTTGACTTAAACACGCCTTGGGGATGTTTTAGGGATGTCAAACCCGAACCCGAAACCTACCGTTTTGTGAAGGCGCTACCTGCTGACATTGATGGATGTACTTAACACCATCTATTTCTCCCAAATCTTGCAACACCTACTGTTAAAATATCGTGGGTCTATTTAACGATGGATCGAACGAAATAACGAGATCTGTTAATAAATGTGCTTATTTACAGAATCTTTTTGCTTACGGAGACGTTGATGACGTGGGAGTCGAAGCAAAATTACAACATCCGATGGCCGTTGCTTACTGTGAATCAAACAAAACTTTGTACGTTGCCGATACTTACAATCATAAAATCAAGAAAGTTGACGTTGGACCCCAAAAAGTGACCACGTTAAATCCAACGATGATCGAAACGACGGATCCAGCTAAGTTCAACGAACCCTCGGGTCTCTCTACCAGTATAGATGGAAAATATCTCTACATAGCCGACACGAACAATCATAGCATAAAATTACTTAATCTAGCCAAAAATGTATGTCAAGAATTCAAAGTACGTCTCCCAGATCCGAAGTTCACTGAACCCGAGAACTTAATACTGTACAAGAATGACTTATTCGTGAATAGAAAATGCGGCAATCTCATAATATTCTTCAATGTAAGTTTAGACGCTGAAACGAAAAGCGTCAAGTTCACACCGGGCGCGCCGCAGAACTGGCACGTTTGCGTTCGTGACGAAAATGATAAGGACGTGACGATTGACGATTTCGAATTCGTCGGTTGTTCTTACAAAGGTACAAAGTTACCGGGCAGAGTGGAAATGAAGCTTAAATTCAGAACGGATAAGACGCATTATCGCTTGTACCTCAGCTTCCAAACAGCGTTGTGTGACGCTTCCGTATGTTTTGCTCATTCTTTCACGATACGATCTACAATTTTGGTTCGAGAGTCGGTGAAAATGATTGAATCTTACAAAATAACTTGTAAGGTCAATCCGGTAAATCGAAATGAACAAAAATCGGAAACTAATAAAACTTAAATCTCAAACGATTCAAATAAAAGTATAGCATTTATTATACAACATATTGTGTGCTTATGGATATAAAGTGACTATTTTGCCAAATTCAATAAATACGTCGTATATTTACATATACATAATCTAAATATAGTTTTTTTTTTACACTACTTGAATGCGAAATAATAATCGCGGTCTTGGTACACTGTTGTTGCTATTTCTTTCAAATATTTACAATATTTAAATACTGTACATATACTTAAATATTCTTAATAGTTACCTGTAAATATAAAGTAGAAAATGAAAAATAATCTAAATTGAACATGTATTCAAATTTCAGATAAACAAGCTTTCATATGGATTTTAAAAATTAAAATTTTTGTTTTATTTTTGTTAAACAATTATAAAATAAACAAATCCAGAACGCGAATAAGTTTGCACTATTAAAAAGTTAACGAATGATTTGTAAAATGTTGATTTCGCATTCGAATTGTCAAAAAGTATATCTATTATATTGCATAAGCAGCAATACGTAAACATTAATGATTTAAGTCTATTGTTTTTCTAAAAAAAACTTTTTAATTTAACAAATAACAAAATTTAAGTTTACTTAGGTTAAATACTAATATATTGTTACGTTTTTATTCTTTGCATAAATGCAAACAATGTATATAATAATATAATGTATTATTTTGTGAATAAATAATTACAAAAATTACTGCTATCTTGTTTAATAATAAAAGTATAACATCATAAAGATTAAGAATTTGTGATTTAATTATTAATAAGCTTGCCATACCCGCTCCTAATACTTGAAGAGATAATTGCTTTAGAAAAGTTACGTAAAAGTCCTTTAAAAGTATAAATATATATATAGATATATTATATATATAATATATCTATTATATATATAATATATCTATTAAGCTTATTCATTAGGACCATTCCTATGAGCTCAAACACTATACCTACGAGAGGTAAGTCGGTGAGGAGGTATTGGTTCCAGATAATACTGCATCTTCAAGTCAGGAATTTACAGTTTTTTAATCCAGTAGATGGTTCTCTCATCCCTTCAACAACTATAAATGAACTGATGATATGCAAACAGCTAAACCGGTTCTTTTTAATCATAGCAAAGAACATTCTCTAATCTGGGTGAGGTTCAAGCAAAAAACTAAATTAAAATCGATTCATCCGTTTAGGGAGCCATCATGCCACAGATGCCTTATTGCGTCTGTAGTATTAGAACTGGATGGAAGTCTTTAAGCAGCATATGCTGAATCGTTAAAATCATAAATCTATCTTCTAATTCTATAAAACAGTGTAGTCCGTACCGTTTTGATTGTCATTAATTAGTTAAAGTGAACAAAATGCACTTTGAGTGTTTTGGAGTTTCTTTAACAGCCTGTTTTCACAAAATTGATAGTGTTGCCTCTATTCTTTCACTGTTCATCTGACTATGTTATGCGGACGATCTTGAAATATGCACTTCAAAAGCTGTAAATGATTTTTTTTGGTATCTTTCAACCAGATAAAATAGCATGAGTCTACTAGAGCATAGTAATTAATTTACTTTGGATCATACTCATTTCTGGGCGCCTCTTATTGTTTGTTAACATTAATCGTAAACCTTTATTCTGTTTAGTCTCTTAAGTGTTTATAAAACTTCCTTTTCTTTAATACACAAATCTGTCTTTCTTGACATTTTTCAGAAAATCATTTCCAAGCTTGAAAGCCTTTTGCATACTGCATACACTATGTTTTATTGTGTATGGCATATTGATTATCCTAGTTGGTCTAGTGGATTGATGTAAGGCCGCAGACCCGGAGGTCCTGGGTTCAATTACCAGGTCGGGCCAATAAAAAGTTATTGGGTTTTTCTGTCAGAAAATTCTCAGTAGCCCAGCTCTGGAAGTTGGAAGTTTGTAAACTCCCGTGTCTCGGAAATCACGTAAAGCCGTTGGTTCTGCGCTTCAACTCTTTCCGGTCGTTTCGGATTGCCGTCCCATCGGATTATGAGAGTTAGGAAATAGAGAGTGCATCTGTGTTTGCGCACACACATGTGCACTATAATATCTCCTGCTTAGTTGGCTAATCTCTCTTGAGATTGGCCGCCGTGGCTGAAATCCGTCTGGAGGACATTATTATTATTATGCCTTAAATCATAGCTGTAAGAAATATTATACATCACTTACATAGGGCGATGATGACCATTTACCATTATGGCACATTTGTTAGACTGCTTTCCTAATTTAAATTTAAAAATGTTTCAAAAAAACATGTCTTCCATAAATTACGTTGTGAACATTTTGATGACTGTATCATTAAAATGTACCTAATACTATAATCTAGAAAAATCTTGTATCAAAAATCAAGTATTCACAGCAAATAATTATTAAAATTACGATCTTTCCCTTAGCATAGTAAATAACGATTGAACATTAAAAAATATATTAAAACGAGAAAGGTGTCTTTGACATTTCTTAACAGGATACGAACACTTGATAGAAACAACAGCAATTTAATATGATCACGACTTCTTTGACCTCGCCAAATATTTCTGTTAAACCAGCAGCAAATGAAATGTGGTTTCGGATTTATTGATTTCATGCAAGAGCAACAGGATGTGACTAGAGAAACATTAAGATACAGTATTAGCTATTGTATTAAACACTTTATAATAATCATCTTAAGGTAAATTTACAGAAGAAAACTTACAAAATAAAAGACAAGATGATGTCATGTCGGTAGGTATTATATTTTTCTGTATTAGGTATATGCCCAATTAATAATTAAAAGTAGTAATCGTCTATGGAATTATCTTAATATATATGATAAGATTAGAGGTGAGTATATGCGAACAGCTGAACAGGTTTTCTTTAATCATAACTAGGAACATTCTCAAACGTCACCTTTCAAAAAAAAAAAAGGTTTTTATTGTATAGTATGCCATAAGGATACTGATTATATTAATAAATAAAAATACACGTAGGAAACGCCGCACGCAGCAAAAATTTGTCATTTCTGTAGTTCAAATTAAATAAATGATTTTGAAACTATATATTATTTTAATATATATAAATTATTATTAAACTATGCAGGTGATTGGTTAATATGATATATGTACTTATTTATGTACTCATGTTTATGAAACAGCCTTGTATAGTCGCATTTTAAAACGGGTAATAAGGGTAGCTAGATAGATACATTGAATTTAATATAGAAACATTTTTTGCACTTGCTTAGTACCTACTTATTGATTGTCAAAAGCAATTAATAATCTTTAAAAATAGCTTGTATAATATTAATTATTATATGTTATTCCATTTACGCACTCTAATAGAAATACAAAATATATAAACAATATATACAGCAATAAAAAAGAATAAAGTTAATTCGTTCTCTAATTTAACATACTTAGAGTAAAATAAAGACGTCTCAGTAGACGTATTTCATGTTGCGATATAATACAGTATCGATTGATCAAATTAGGAGTCGACAAGGCTTACCGTGATAATGAGCCACGTGACAATGGTTGCATATAGGCCGCGTGTAAGGCCTTTTGGTAATGTACGTGTGCGCTTGTGTGCGTAAAGGTACATTTACGAATATAACTATATCAGCCGTTCATATGGCGCATCCGATCAAAAGACCCTGGTTATTAATAAACGATGTTTTACTGAGGTCTCGGCAGTTTGCATTAATAAACGTAGGAATTGGATCAGTGGCCTCTATATATAAAACGCTATTTAAGCCATTATTATGGCATATTGATACGTTTATGAATTAAAGGTCTTCTGCTCATATGCCAGTAATTTAAATGGACGTAAAGTCACGATAACGGGTCGATTGAATGACCTTTAATATTATACCTGCTTTATTTTAGCTATCGCCCGAAGCTTTTTTTACGCAATACTCCATTCCCTAGCCGTGCTTAAAGATAGCAACAATTACTAATTATTTTTGCGTTGGACATCGTGGAACAAAAAGTTAGAGGTCGTTCACTTAGTAACATACTTATCTACATATACGTACGAATTACTTGATTAAACAATTACCTTGATAAAATATTAGCGTTTCAAATGTGTCCAGATATTTTTGACTAATATTAGTTTTGTAAAATATATAGGAATTTGAATATAACAATTTGCAGCGACCTTTGCTAAACCGCAAATTTAGCGTTGTGGCAAAGAGTAATGTCATCTTAGTGAGTGAATGATTTGAACAAGTCAGTGCTATCAGTCAGGTGCGAGATGCTCGGGCAAGCGGTCTAAGGTCGGCCCAATCATTACAACCTCAATGTCCCAAAACAATCGCATCGTGGGTCGTCAATTAGTTTCTTCTAGTTCGTGTTTTAAAAATATTTAAAGTTACGAATAAGACTCCGCAACGCGTGATTACTTTCAATGATGAGGTACTTGCGAATAATTATACTTAACATAATATATGGTTAGAAATGATAATATGTTATGATGAATACGTAGGTACTCGTCGGTACTTACATCCTGCATATATATTTTTTGAAGTTGCAGTTAAATATTGTTATAATAAAAATGTCAACTTATAAGCTTTATTTTATTTTATTTTTGTGTTTTGACGAATGAGTTTCATTTTACATTATCAATCAATCAACAGCCAATCGTTGTCCACTGGTGAACATAGGCCTCTCCCAAGGTGCGCCAAAGCTCCCTGTCCTCCGCCTTCCGCATCCAGTTGGTGCCCGCCACCTTCTTAGCGTTCCTGCACACGATGCCGTCACCGCGCCGTCGCCGCGCCGACGCCGCGCAATTACACTGTAGATACGAGTCGCGCGAAGCCCGCCACCGCGTCGCCGCCGCGCCGCCACCGCGCGCGTTCCCCTCCCTCCTTGTTTGTTTGATTCATTCCATTACCGGCCGCGTACGAACGTGCACGTGCGTGAACTTGTTAATTAATTACCATGGATAGTTTTGATTACGAAACGTTTATAAGTTTAGTGGAGGACAGAGAAGTGTTATGGGACAAAACTTTGGAAATATATAAAGACAAGCGTAAAAGTTTAAAAGCTTGGTTTGAGATCTGCCATATAATGAATGAGAACTTTGCAGACCTACCCGATACGGAGAAAAATAAATACGGTAAGTATCTTTTTACAAAATTTTATTTATTCTTGTTAATGTATTTCTATCTAGTGGGGCTAAACGAAAAAATATATAAGTAGCTGACTTAAAGGAAGTTTGGGGCAAGACACGATCAGTATGTTTTTTATTTAAATCGTAATGCAACAGTGTATTATATAGTGTGTGGATAGTATATCTCGTAAGCAATTTCGTGTGGTAGGTACCTACATTAAACAAGCAATCACTTGCTACTAGTAGTTAGTGATGGGACTCGAGCCGTGTTTCACTCGAGTTACTCGAGTAGTTTTGTTTTTACTCCCACTCGAGTCATATTTTTGATGACTCGGATTACGAGTGACTCGAATGATTCACTCGAAAAAAAAACACTCGAGTCTCATCTTTACTCGAGTGACACTCGAGTAAATCGGTTTTCACTGGCGAGTGACTCGAGTGAAAAAAAGTCACTCGAGTCCCATCACTACTAGTAGTAGCTTGAGTATTCCCGCTAGATAGAAACACGTTTCGCATACATATTAACAATAATTATTTTGCCATGGTACACTGCCATATTCAGAATTAAAATACTCCTTATATTTGTCACGTATTTCATTAGCTGTTGTAGGAACCATTTCTGTTGAATCAAATGGCAAAAACTCCTCTAATTCACACCCGCTTAGAGATTCTTGGACCCCTTTTACGCCCTCCTCTTTGTGTATAAAATTTTGCAGTAAACAACAAGCTTTCACAACATCAACAGCCAAATCCAATGACACATTTAAAGGTCGATGAAAAATTCGCCACTTATTGGCCAGTATCCCAAAGGTGCATTCTACATATCGTCTCGCTCTTGTTAACCGATAATTAAAAACGGTTTTTTCTGCATCAAGCATTTGACTATTATATGGGCGCAGTAAATTCTGATGTAATGCAAATGCTTCATCACCTACGAATACATATGGCAAGGCAATGTTGGTATTAGGTAAGGAAGTAGGTCCTGGCAAGTTCAAAGTATTGTTAATCATGTTGTGCCAGAAAGCTGTGTCTTTAAAAACACCTGAATCACAATCCTTTCCATAAGCACCGACACTGATATAAATAAAGTTGTAGTCACTATCGGCGACTGCCATTAATACAATCGAGAAGTAATGTTTGTAGTTCAAAAACATCGATCCACTTTTATTTGGTTTTATTACTCTGATGTGCTTTCCATCTACAGCACCGACACAATGAGGGAAATTAGCAGACACTTCAAATTTATTTGCTATTTCTAGCCAATCGTTTATACATGGCATTTTCATATATTTTGGGTAAAGTTCAGACCATATTAGAGAACACACTTCTCGTATGATTACGCTTAAAGTTGATTTTCCCATTCTAAAACGATATTCAAGATCGGCTAATGAAGTTCCGGTTGCTAAATACCTGCAATTGAAAAAAACATTACAATAATAAAATGGATTATTAATATTAATTATTTCAGGTAAACTAATATCTCAGAAATGGAAGAATATAAGGGATGTCAACAAAAGAAAGAAAAACGAAGAATTAAATCCTGTAGATAAGAAAATGATTAAGTTTATGGAAACGTTAGAAAAAGATGACGATAGTAGAATGATGTCTTTTTTTAAAGGTATAGCTCCTACCGTGGAACGCTTCAAAGACGAAGATATTGTTGAATTCCAGTACCAAGTATTGAATATTATAAGAAATATCCAATATAAAAATAGTTATAGCGCTCCACATCACGCACAGCAGGCGCAATGGACACCCCGGCACACTACGGTTACAATACTACTGCTGGACCCAGTACGAGAGTTCAATCACAGGCTTCGAATTATAGCATTGAAAACGATTCATTACAAAGCATTCCAAGTCCATCTACTTCAAGCTTGATTGATTTTGATTTTTCTACATTACATCAGAATAATTAAATATATATTATATTTATTTTATTTACCTCAATGTAACAACCAATCTCTCCTTAGCAGATATACTTGCTCGCATATTTGTATTTGTGTGTTGCAGCTTATTCTTTAATAAATCTAATAATTTATCAAATGTCTTGTAATTCATTCGAAAATAATCACAAAACTTGGCCTCGTCTTTTCGGAGATCTTCGTAAAGTGTATGAAATTCACCAAATCCCGTGCCGACAGCATAGGATGAACCCACAACTTTCTAACTCGACGTTCTTTTTGCCATTTTCTATACATATAGTAGGCAAGCACAAATTTCTTTTTTTTCATTATATAAGACATGTTTGCGTCACGTGCGATCTCGCGGCGTGCACGTTCGTACGCGGCCGGTAATGGAATGAATCAAACAGCAGGGAAGGAGGCGAACGCGCGCGGTGGCGGCGCGGGAGCGGCGCGGTGGCGGGCTTCGCGCGACTCGTATCTACAGAGTAATTGCGCGGCGTCGGCGTGGCGACGGCGCGGTGACGGCATCGTGTGCAGGAACGCTTAAGGTCGTCGGTCCACCTGGCTGGAGGGCGCCGTACGCTGCGCTTGCCGATTCGCGGTCTCCACTCTAGGACTCGTCTGCTCCAACGGCCATCGGTCCTACGACATACGTGACCAGCCCACTGCCACTTCAGCCTGCTTATTTTGCAAGCTATGTCGGTGACTCCGGTTCTTTTCCGGATAATCTTATTTCTGATCTTATCCTTCAAAGATACTCCGAGCATAGCTCGCTCCATAGAACGCTGAGCGACTTTGAATTTGTGGACTAGTCCTGCAGTTAGTGTCCACGTTTCGGCACCGTATGTCATGGCAGGTAAGACGCATTGGTTGAAGACTTTCGTCTTCAAACATTGCGGTATAGACGACTTGAGGACTTGACGAAGGTTGCCAAATGCTGTCCATCCCAAGCGAATTCTTCGATCGGCTTCCTTCTCGAAGTTGTTCCTACCGACTTGTATTATCTGTCCTAGGTAGGTATATTCACTAACAACTTCGAGAGGTTTCCCCTCGACGTATATCGGTCCCAGCACGACATGCCTATTGAACATGACCTTGGTCTTGTCCAAGTTCATACCGAGACCGACACACCGGGAAGACTCGCCTAGGCTACGCAGCATTTCGGTGAGTTGTTCCAGCGACTCGGCTATGATGACGATATCGTCGGCAAATCGAAGGTGTGAGATGTACTCGCCGTTTACATTGACTCCATACCCAGTCCAATCCAGCGTCTTGAAAACGTCTTCCAACGCGTTGGTGAACAGTTTCGGGGATATTACATCCCCCTGTCTCACCCCTCTGCGCAGTTGGATCGCCTTCGTCTTACAGTCCTGGATGTGGACAGTCATTGTAGCGGCGTTGTACAGACATCTCAGTACCTCGATATATCTCCAATCGATATGACATCTCTGCAATGAGTCGAGCACTACCCAGGTTTCGATGGAGTCGAAGGCTTTCTCGTAGTCCACAAATGCCATACACAGCGGCGATTGTACTCTTCGGTCTTCTGCACAATCTGCCGAACAGTATGGATGTGGTCCACGGTGCTGTAGCCTAATCGAAAACCGGCTTGCTCTGGGGGCTGGAACTCGTCAATTCGTGTGGCGAGACGGTTCGTGACGACTCTTGAGAACAGCTTATACACGTGACTCAGGAGGGAGATTGGTCTGTAGTTTTTCAAGGGGGTTTTATCACCTTTCTTGAAAAACAGTACCACCTCACTCCCGCTCCACGTTTCCGGGGTATTGCCATGTTGGATGACGGAATTAAAGAGGCTTGCTAGCTCTTTCAGGACCGGAGTCCCGCCTGCCTTAAGCAACTCTGATGTGATTCCGTCATTTCCCGGAGCTTTGTTGTTTTTAAGCTGTTCTAGAGCCGCCCTAATCTTGGTCAACGACCGGGAGCTCCTCGGAGTAATGGCGCGTAAGAGGGGCGCGCTGGTCATCAATACTGATTCCCACGGGTTTATCCGATCTTGAAGAGAACAACTGCCCATAAAACCTCTCTACTTCTCCGACAATCTCAGGCCTAGAGGTAACGACCCCACCATTTCAAGTTTTAAGTTTTGTCAGACACGGCCTCCCAAACTTGCGAGCGAACACTTTCGATCCCCGATTTTGCTCAATCGCAGCCTTGATGGCACGGGTACTGGAGCGTCGGAGATCGCGTCGCGTCAGCGTTTTTATTGTTCGATTTAAGGCCTTATCTGACAAAAACGATGGTAGTTCTCGTCGTTTTCTCATGAGCTCGAGTGTCTCAGCAGAGAGTTTTGGTGCGTTGTCTCTTCTCTGTGACGGAAAACACTTTCGGGATGTGTTTTGCAGTATTTTAACCAGCGTATCGGTTTTCTCATCAATGCTGCTTACGGTTTCCAACGCGGTGAATTGATTTTGAAGTTCCATTTGGAACTTTTCGGAGCCTTGAGCAGCTTGGAGCATGGTAGGTCGGAGAGTAGACCTCATCATTCTCGATCTTTCGGCTTTTAAGTCGATATTTAGAGTGCCTCGAACCAAGCGGTGATCACTTCCAGTATTAAACCTGTTGATCATTGAAATATCTCTAAATATGTGCCTTTTATTTGAAATGATAAAGTCTATCTCGTTCCTTGTCACGTTATCGGGGCTTCGCCAGGTCCACCTCCTCTGAGGCTTCTTTTGAAAGAAAGAATTCATCAAAAAGAGCCCCTGCGCTTCGAGAAAGTTTACCAGCATTTGCCCCCTGTGATTTCTGCAGCCCAAGCCGTAAGGTCCGACTTTCGATTCACCGCTATCTTGTACTCCCACTTTAGCATTAAAGTCTCCCATAACAACATTGTAGTGGGCCTTCGAGGTGTCGTTGAGGGCCTTTGCGATGTCCTCGTTCATCGCTTCGACCACATCATCAGAGTATGTCGAAGTTGGCGCATATACCTGTACGACCTTCAGGGAGTACCTGTCGGAAAGTTTTAGGACAAGGTACGCTACCCGGTTCGACACACTACTGATTTCCACAATGCTGCTAATGAGATCCTTTTTGACTAGAAAACCGACACCACCCTGGGAGAGGTTATCACCTTCGCGGAAGTAGAGTAAGTTACCGGACTCTAGAGTTTTTTTTTTTTTTTTATAGAATAGGAAGGTGGACGAGCATATGGGCCACCTGATGGTAAGTGGTCACCAAACGCTCTTAGACATTGGCATTGTAAGAAATGTCAACCATCGCTTATAGCCAATGCGCCACCAACCTTGGGAACTAAGATTTTATGTCCCTTGTGCCTGTAATTACACTGGCTCACTCACCCTTCAAACCGGAACACAACAATATCAAGTATTGCTGTTTTGCGGTAGAATATCTGATGAGTGGGTGGTACCTACCCAGACGAGCTTGCACAAAGCCCTACCACCAGTATAATATAGAGTTACAGTTATCGTGTCCTCCCCCTGTCTTCGGACTTCAGATAACCCCAGTATAGGCCAGTTTATATGACTTAACTCTACTTCTAATTCTATTATTTTACATTATAATATTATTTAATTAATGTATGTTTTACAAATTCCTGTTATTACAAAAAAATGTCTCGTCATTGATCAGTATAGATATAAGATATATGTGTACATATAATTTATATACATCTATTTATATTGAATGCAAAAATGCAAATACATGCATTTGCTTAAGATGCAAAATAAACAATTACATACGTCTTGATTTCGAACTGAATTGTAAATGAAACTTACGCATATTTTATTATATAAATAGGGCAGGGGTGTTAGAAAAAGTATTTTAATAATACCTTTAAGACTTCTTAGTAGTATTGTAGTGACTACTGATTAGGATTACCAGATAACTTTTTAACGATAAAATTATAAAAACAAAGACTAGTCACATACATACATACACAACTATAGTTAAACTATTTTGAAATTATTTAGTGAAATTCTCCTGAGCATAAGCTATTATGTAAACAATAACAGTTGTAAATGAAAAAATTACATACATTTAATTAATTCAAACCGTCTGTTTTAGACATATTAATAATGTCATTATAAGATTTCAGCTATTAGATTCAATTATCCATGTCACCCTTGTAGATGTTATTGTCGGCATTAACAGTAGGCCTGAGGTTCCCTTCACACCGATACAATATAGCAACAGAATAGAAATGTTATATGTTTAAGCTGTGAAATACGTTTTAAGCAAATCAAAATGCAAAAAGGTTTTATAATATATAGTTTTTTAGTAGGGTTGGAATTTTCATGTGACTCACTCTACTTGACTGTTATTATTATTATTATTTAAAATTTGTGATGCAAATGACAATGTATACATATTTTAAATATTAGGTTACTAAGGAAATCCATCATTTGTACTTCTTGGATTCGAGTTTAGCTGTTAACATTTATTTATTTGTTTGGTATGCAAAGCTTGCCGCCAATCGTTGCATTATGCGTAGAATAATAACGCACATTCTTGGCAAATTAATATAAGCGTACCGATTCCATAATTACCCTGTTATATAACGTTTAACACATGAGAATCTTTTTTAGGCTTGGATTATAAAAGAGTCATAAAAATTATGAAATATTTAGTTGTAACTTTTTAGTAAAAGTAAAAATAACAGCCAGTAAAATACCCCACTGCTAAGGCCTTATCAGCTTATTCCACCACGCTGCTTCACTGCGGATTGGTGGATAGACATGTAGTGTGTGCAACTTTTTGATATTGAACAAGTATACTCTTAATATTGTTTTAACGTATTAAATAATTCACGGAATATGTTTGTGAATAATAGTCAATGATTTTATAGTTAAATAAAATAAATAATTACAAAAATATTTGTAAGTTTTTATTGTATACATATTTTAAAAAATACTGTCAAGGTAACCCTATTACCTTACTGCGCAATGAATATTATAAGGTACAAATGTGTTAGCTAATCAAGGAACCCCCTTCTTCGAGTCTTATAATCCGATGGAATGTCAATTCAGCACAACAACTTTACGGTATAAACACTACCAACTTCGTAGACCCGACTCAACTCAATCTACCTCAGATTGATTATTACTTAGCGTTTTTTTTCTATACATATATTTGAATGTTCTTTTATGATTTCGTCACCGTTGGAAGCCCTTCCACCGTAGTCATTAATATACTAATACTATATGACTGACAAAAACATATATACGTATGTATTTGTATATTAACCGTCGATTTGCGAGAAAAAAATTCTATTTTTATGATTATTTGATTGATTCTATAACATTTAAATTTGTTTATCTCTTGGTTTCGCAAAAGTTAAAGATTAAAATATATTAAACTTAGTCTTATATATATAACATATATTTTATGTAATATATATCTATAATTAATATATATAATGTTTATATCAATCAACTTCTATATATTATATCTATCCTCAAACTCTAACCTACCTAAAAGAGCGGTTTACCTTCCTTGGCTCTCATACACCAATCAATTTACGCTATGAGCAAGACAATATATTGCTAATCCCTCTGAGTTGCACTAAAATATATAGCAATTCCTTACGGTTAAAGCAGTCAAACTATGGAATTCCCTGCCTCGAGAAATTCGTCAAGCTGAATCCGTACATATTTTTAAGTCATTTGCATAATTATTATCTATCAATATGACTATAGCATGTTGTATTATTATATGTATATGGTTATTTATTTCTTATGTAAGTTTATATGTATGTATGTATGTATGTCTGTTAAGAGAACCTTAAGTTGACTTAAGTTAACCTTCTCCTCAAAAAGAGGAGAGGAGGCCTTTAGCCCAGCAGTGGGACATTCACAGGCTGTTACGGTACGGTACGGTACGGATGTATGTCTGTATAAGTGTATATGTATATATATGTATGTAGGTTGGTATATTACATATTTGTATTAAGCTCAATAAATTTTAAGTATAAGTTGTTCGCACACTATGCCCGATTAGTGATCCTGGCTAAAAAACACATAAACATTTCTCTTTACAGAGGTTGCCTGGAAGAGATCACTATTAGTGATAAGGCCGCCTTTGCATTCTTTATGTTCTACTTGCTATTATATGTTACTAAACGTTTGTAAAGTGTGTACAATAAAGGATTAATAAATAAATAAAAATAAATAAATATTCTTACACGAAATAAAAACATAAAAGTTTTATATATATAATATCTTATTTTATTTTCAGGCTTGGTTCTGTTAAAATACCCATATAAATATAGAGATTTAAATGAATTCAAATCTTGAAGGTGAGAGCAACATCACGTGTTGCTATGCAAATTTCATTATTAGTGAGCATCATGACATGTCGTTAGATATCAACAATCGTGCCTGGTATCAGCGGCTCTTACATTATTATACCAAAATCAAGTTAGAATGTCGTAATAATTGCCAAATGCTGTTATGTTTTAAGCTTTGTTTTATTTCTAAATACATATAAACCCGTAAAAATATAATACAAATATTTCTTCCGTGTTAAGCTTTATGTAGCTTAATTTATTTATTTGCTTGGACAGAGAATTGTAATTACATTTTATATTGAATGTAAGTAGTTGACTCGGTAATATCATTAAATGTACATTTTTAAGATCTTACAATTTCCACAAAATTGTAATACTTTTGTAGAACAATACCTTTCCCATGACGAACACAATAACGTTTGGCAATTGCTGCTAAGAGTATTAGACAAATACTAATAAATGCACAAAAGAAGTCCTGATTCAACGATAAAATATATTTTATTAATTAAAGGTAAGATTTTTATATAATATAATTCATTGAAGGATGTCAATTAGTGCTGACATTAAGCATTTATGGTACTACGTGGTTATATAGCTGAACTATTTATTATTATTTTTATAAGAATGTAATATATTACTTTATTTTAATAAAATCATCAATGCATACCTTTAATTTTATTCTTCTTTACAAGAAATCGATTAAAGTATTAGATAGATATTATAATATACTTTTGTACCGTATAGATCATATATGTATACATAAACAATTAAAAAATTAAAAAGAAAAATTAACAAAAATTTTCAAGTTCGTAGATTTGGGTTTATTTAACAATACCTAGATTTTTTTATTGGAAGATCTTCCTTCTGTTTTGTATATATGAGATTTTCACTCTAACAGGTTATCACGGAATACCTATTAAATAATCAAAATACTTTAATTCCATTTTATACGCAAGTGGCGGGCATTGTTATGGCGGTCAATAAACAGATTGATTGTAAATTAAATTATTATAAAAAAATAAAAAGGTCACTCCACTTAAATTTGATAGTTATTCAAGAACAATAAATGTATTCCAAGTGCACAACTTTCGAGGCTTTTCATTTTTCCTACTTTACTTGTATTGCGTAATTTTATGCATAAGGTCACCAAATCCTTTTTAGCTGTATGTCCCGCGAAGCATTTTGTATTAGCATACAATTCATTGATCATACATAACTAAATATACGTATTTTATAACAATGTATGCTCGTAAGTTAATAACTACTAGTCGCCGAGTGCTGGTGTGAATTCAACCTCCACGCTTAGATTTAGCGATAGAGTTCCTTTGTTTTAAATACAAACGAAAGACAAATGCAAAGGCATATAATTATTTATTGGAAATAATTAGGCCGTCTCGCGTTGTAGTTAAGTTACAACTTAATAAATTTTAGAAAGTGTAAACAAAAATAACTTCTTAATTCTTCAAATCTGATGATGGGTTTTGTGGTGGTAGAGCGGTTATACAGGTTTCTGTATTGATGTTTTGGAGTGGATATGCCTGAGACTATCCCTAATCCATGGACGATGATGGCGAGAAGTACTTGTAGAAAGAAATGGCGTCTCCAAAAACTTTTAGTGGGAAAGTGTACAAAAGCTATGTAGCTTATATGGTTACAGATCCCAGTACAGTTTCAAAAATGTTTCTCTCAAAAAAATCTTCATGTCAGATAATAGCAGTTTTGAAGTTAGCGGTTACACTTCCGGGCCTCGAAAGCACGTAAATCCATTGGTCCTGCGACTGAAATCCCATCGGTCGTGTTTATTGTTGTCTCATATAATATTATCCTACTATAATATAGGGGACCTCGTGGCCGGAATAAGGTTTGAAGAAAATAATTCATGAAATTTATCCTTTTATACATTGGTAAGAAAAAAATCTTCATTTAATGCTCGTGTATTCTTAAGAAATAATAACAAAGTAGCTTGAAATTTTTTTCATAATACAATAAACAAATTAGTACACAAGTAAATTAATACATATGTATATTATTTATTAAGCTAAAAATATCTACAATTTAATAACATGAATTATTTAATAATATACCTACGGTATAATTTGAATCACATGACTAACGACTTAAAGCTATTAAAAATAATTCTCCACACGTACAAATATGTCTTATAGAAATAATTTATGCGCCAAGTTTTTTACCTAGCGACTATTAAACGCTGAGATGAGCCGGAGATCCGTTTATTAGATCCGCGTGTGTTTCCTGCGATAGATGTATAACCAGCCCAAAACAATGGCTACGGAACCTGACGAAGGCTACGACTGATACGGGTACCTGTATGGTATACGATACAATTTAAAAATTTCCTAGAAGATTTAATAAATACGGATTGGTGGTGCACTGGTGGTTGAGAAATGTGTAAGAATTTCACACGACACACACATGTTATCTCAAGTTGTTTTTATTCACCGTCGAACACGAAATGAATTTTAAAGACAAAATAAGCACGTGAATATTCAGTAGTTTGCTTGCCCAGATTTAAACACACAATCTTTGGTAATAATCCACATGTTCTATAACTGGCCAATCACGGTTTATCAATCATTCGTAAATGTTATTTTCAAGAAGAGTTAACGACACATTTTATTGACAGTTTTATCTGTTGTTTATAGTTTATACAAATTATACTTAAGTGATATCTTATTGCTGAATAGTCAAGGTCGGATGCCGTTACAAAGCAAACCGACAATCGATTAATAAGTACAAATGTAGTTTTATTGGTCTGTCGATCCTACAAACTCGTATATATACATAAGTCATTTATAATAAATTACAGACTATAAATGCAATATTAATTATATCAATAACATCAAATATACAATTAAATGTTTTGCAGGCTTTATTTTAAATGAAAATACAAAATAGGACATACAATTTTATATTGACTTTCATGTTGACTTTCTTGGGAAGGATAGTTGCAGTGGTTTCCCCTTGCCTTCTGCACCAAATCTTTTGGAGATTATTTGTATCCCCAGGCTGTTGAAGCCTCTCCTGTCAGGTTACCCAGCCAGGTCTTAGTGGTTATACCGCCACAGCTCGGTCGCCAGAGCCTCGTCAGTTATCTAGCAGGGGGCACCACGGGCAGGCGAGGTTGGCGTTTGGGGTCGACTAGATGGTATTTCCGTTCTCCCCCTTACCCCCCGTTCTCCCCCTTACCCTCGCTCGTGAGGCGAATAACATCAGCGCCGAATAATTTATAATACTTCATGGCGACCACGACCGCTCTGACAAGAGTGACACGACGACGAAGAAGAAGAATTTTATATCTTTAGTTTTAATATTATTATATTATATTTTTAATAATGGGTAAATTTATACTTTTTATATGTAAATGCACTTACCTGTTCTCTTACAAAATTCTTTCACCAAAGGTTGTCTGTTAGAGATCGCTATAAGCGATAAGACCGCCTTTGCGCACCATTTTTTATTTTCTTTTTCTTTGATTGTTTCCTACTTCTCTCATTTTATGTATATGTTGTGCAAAAAGTGTTAAATAAAATAAATAAAATAAATTTATTACATTACCTCACAGTTTAACCCCCATTGATCTTGGATATACGATAATAATATAATTATAAGTCACATCGCAAGTTTTGATAATTCAAAATGTTTTTCAAATCTCAGTTTTCTGATCATTACCTAATTTCTGGTTTTACCTGGTTTTTGGGTTATTATTAATAATTACTATAATACAATAAAATTATCAAATATTAGGTTAATTTTTGGTAAAGATATTATTTCTAAGATGTATGTTAAGAATAAATATTTCGATATAAGAACAATTATTACGAAATTACTATATTCACCCTTTATTGAATGTAACAACAAATTGTAAACTTAATTCCGATTTTGATTAATATGAGTTATAAGACTACTGGCCAAACAAAATAGTTACGGTTTAAAATTTCGGTAAAATACAGATACATTCTTCAGCTCCATTTTTGAGTTTGGATGTTTGTAACTTATTTGACATTTTAAGTAAAATTAATTATTAATTAAGCATTAGGTAGACTGGTTATCGGGCCACCTGATGGTAGTCGCCACCGCGCATAGTCATTAACATTATATTGTTGCGGGTACGCAGCAATGGTATGTACGCAACCATTGCTTCGTACCTTGAAAAGGTTCCTGACTTAAAAAACTTAAGATTTGATATTTGTATGTTAGTCCTTCAATGTAAACTCGATGGAGGGACGGGTAACTAGTATAATATAAATATAACTAACCTTTAAAATTTATATTTCATTTTTTATTTTATTTGCGTAAAAAGAGCAAATTTTAAACTCATATGAACATTTTTTTATTTAAATATTCAATTTAATGTACTTGTAAAATAATATGAAACTTGATTTAACAATAATAATAGAAGTGAAATAGTACAATGGATTTTATTCCAGTTATTTTTGTGTACAATATTAACCACGAATTGATACAAAAAGTCTTTTCAAAATAATATTTTAAAAATTGGAATACACTGATTTTAACAGCATTGTGCGACGAGCATGTATACATACATGATTTGCTCTAGGAGGAAAAATAAATTACGATTTTTTAAAATTATTATTATTCCGCTTCGTTTACTCAAACACACGCCTATTGGACCAAACGTATACAACTCACAAACCAATATGGCGCAAAGTTGATTACAGATTGCAATCAAATATTCTGCTTAAATATTATATGTATAATATTATAGGTAATTAAACGTTGTTTATGTAAACTATATGTTTGCTCGTAATTGAATCTTGGAAATTATTGTAATGAATTATATTGAGAAGATCTTAAAGTACCGATCCTGTTATCCCTGAGCACATTACATTCTCTTCCTTGACTTTAAATAATCCGATTACAATTCGATCGATGCAGCTACTTACATCTCGCAAAAACTAAAGATATTTTTTCAAGGAAAAATAAAAAGCAATAATCTGTGTTATTTTTTCTTTCGAATTTCATATCGTTGATGATAGAAAGAGAGAAATTAGTGTTTAGCAAAACACACGCTAAGTAAATTTTATAATTTTTATAAAAAAAGGTCGTTAATTATTTAAATATAAGAAAAAAAACTCGTGTCATGTGGTTGGTAGCCCGGGCAAGCACTACTGAATCGTGAGGAAACCTGCATGTGTCTAATTTCACTGTCTGAAATTCTGCAGCATGTGTGTTCAATATTGCAGGTATGTGCATGTTTTATTATGTGCATTATGCTGCTACGTAACATAAATTCAGATAAATAAATAAAATAAAATAAATATTAGATGTAGAATAACATTCATTATATATATATATATATATATATATGTTATATTTTAAGAATTATATGGAACTTTTGACCTGCAATAATCCAGCGAAGTTTCTTTCGTCAGTTCTTCTAAAAATATGTATATATATATATATTTTATATTCGCCGGGAGGGCAAATGACTCTACTCCACCTGATGGTAAGTGGTAGTAGAGTCCAAACGCGACGACGGCCAGTACAGACGGGAAAAACGTTCTGCACTAGCCGCCTTCGCCTTGCCGATGCCTCTTCACGCCTCGTTTGAAGGTACCCGGGTTGTAAGAGGAGGGGAACACGTGAGCTGGTAAGAAATTCCATTTTTTGGAAGTGCGACAAAGAAAGGAGTTGCCAAATTTCTTTGTTCGCGATGGAATTGATGTCACAGTTAGGCGGTGACATCGAGAACCAGCTCGCGTGGACTTAAGAAGGAAGGGGGAAGCAGGAATATATTATAAATTTTTAAAATGTTATATATGTTGTTGATAAATTTTTGACAATTAATAATGTAAGTAGCTTTTAATTTTAATAAATATTTTGAATCTGCAAGTGCTACAGATTTAGTTTTAATACAAAGTTTCTTAAACTGTTCAGAAGTCGAACCAACTTTTCTCTCTTCTCTTGAATAGGAAAAAGGTGAAACGGCAACGATTATATTTCGACTCGATTGCGACAAAGTCACAATTTGTTAGTAGAATTAGTCCCCAGTAAACGTGTACATAGTTGATGAAATTTAACACAGTGCCACATATCCGCATAGATTGATTTAATATCGGAAGACCACCTACTGGATAGTAGGTGATCGCTGCCCATTCCACATTCATCACACAGTCAACGCGCCACTAACCGTGTGAATTAAATTGTTCTCTTTTGCGCCTGTAGCCATATTGGCTTTTCGGTCTTTAAACGTAAACACAAGAATTCGAAAGTTTTTGAATTCGTAAAGTCATCCTTCATGGGGCAAGGTATTCAATTCTACAATAAAAACCACAGACCATTTGACGTTTGCCGATAAAGAAATTACGAGCTGTTAAAATAATAATAAATAAAGAATATACAGTAGCAAATTCATTGATTTTCATACAGGATACATAAAATTAATAATATTTCATTTTAAGTGATTACACAATATGTTTGATGGAAAGACTATAACTAGCGATTTTCTTACCTCTTTCTGCTTTCTCGGTAAACTTTACATTCCGAAACGTGTGGTCGTGTCTTGCAAAATGACAATTCAAAGGTTCTTGTAAGAGCCGACTTGATAAATTATATTTTGATATTGATACAAAATATTACAAAAAAATATCAAATTCTCACAACTCGTGACCCATTGATGTGAATCACATTCACGTCGTTCCAACTTAAGGTTATGATAACACTACTAAGAAATCGTTGCGATTAATATAAATTTACTATTAATGAATATTAATAATTTTAAGAAGCGCTCTATAGAAGCGCTCTATAGAATTGTATAGAAGCAAATACAATTTGCATTTACCTGTGAGGAAGAAAAATCATATTTTACTTAATAAATACTAATACCATGTTACTTACATAGCTTATACGACGGCATTCTGTCCTATAGTAACAAAAAAAAGATATCTAAACCCACGTATAATCTAATATTCACAACACAATGATGAAGTGTTGATGAGTTATTATGCTGAAGTGTGTACGCAAACACAAGTGCACTCTCTATTCTCTCACTCTTGTAGGTCGACACAACCGGAGAGACGTCACGCGCAATACCAAGACTACTGCTACGACTGAATCCTACTGGTTGACTGGCAGGTCCATTTTTGGGATAACCCCGTCTTTGTGAACGTATGATTTAAAATAGCATTAAGATTTTTTGTATATAACTATTCTGCGTGTTATGTACAATAAAAAGACAAACGACTGCTTCACATACTTTCTGAGGCGCGAAAGTTAATAGTCTACTTAAATCAAATTTAAAATCTTAATTCAGTTTGGAAAGAACTACTTTAGACTTAAGAAAAACTGGCGTATAAACTGAGTATGATTATTCTTTTTTTTCTAATGTTTGTTAACAGTAAATATATTTTTTTTATTTTAATAGCCTAGAGGCGATCTTTTCATTTTCAATGTGTCTTTTAATCTAAACATTTCTAATCGTTTTCTGGGATCACATAAGTATTATTAACCCTTTATAATAAGGTAACATATTTAATTTCCTAAAATTTAATTCTGAATGAAACTTTAGGGAACCTTAACTTTTTTCTGAGTTTCTTGACAGTCATTTATAGCATATGCAATAAATTAGGACATATTAATTGCATTTAATTTATTTAAAATATATATAATATTTTTTTCTACGATGAATTTTCTACTGAATGATGAGTCTTCTGTTACAAAAAATCGTTGTCGGCAGCATAATACATTATAGTATGCTACTTCCTTTGCTTAACATATATAATACATGTGCTAAAGTTTCTTCACAATGCATTGCCGGTGAATTGCAATTACAAATGATGCACTCAAAAAACACATCATAGGCATCTCAAAATATTAATGATGCATTAACGTTGAGACCGAGTATATTCAAATTACTATTACACATTTCAACAATAATAAAAAAAAAACAGATTAAAAAATATAAGTAGTATGAATTATTTACATTTCTATTATTTTTAGCAAGACTTTTTCGTAGAGAAACCAAAAAATATAGATTTGTGTTTTTTTTATTTTTACGACCCATTCATTTTATCAAATGAACATGTTTATTCATAAATTAACGAATAAAATGTTGAGATATTATATTTTAATATAACACTGATAAAAATATATAGAAACGTTATGATTTACTATTTTTGTATAACTATAGCCAAAAACAGACAAAGGCTCTTACCACCAGGATTTTCAGAGGTCAAGTTACATTGGCGAAGAATAGCGCGTGAAGCTGTCCCACCATGCGCGGGCGCCTCATCCCCGCTACGTTGACTATAAAAGACTTCGTCCAAAGCAGCCGCGCGCTATTACAACAGTGTCTTTGTGAATTTTTCCCGCCGTATATTTATCATCGAATAAGGTAAGTCACATTTAATAAAGGGTAGTCGGAGGGATGATTCGGGATTAACAGTCTTTTTGTATAGCTAACTGTTTAATTGAAATTATAAAAATAAAAAATATATATACACATCGAGGTGCTTTAGCTATATTCATTTATACAGTACATATAAATTAATACGTTATACGAAACATATTGAATCTTTAGTATTAAAAATAGTAATAACCTTAAAAAACTTAATAATAATTAAATAACGACCGCTACGTCATTAAGAAAAGTTGCTTCAAAGTTCACGCAAAGATTGCTGCTATTATACAGACAGCTTGACACAAAGATTGACAATAAAATTGGCCACTCTTCCAGTTGCGTCCTTTTATTTTCAATTTTGACAAACAAGGATTGTACAAAGTCGTATGTGTGTCAAGCTGCAGTTGCAACACGATGTTCAGGTTATCGTGTACCCTTTTCTGCCGAACCAACTAGTCTTAAAAATAAACAATAAAAAGTTATTATGAATCTATAAATAAATATATTATTATTATCATTACAAATAATATATTCTTATTTATATGTGGGTATAAAAATGCTTTATTAGATTAGATTATAATGCATCTAATTTTTTAATTTAATTATTGTCGATAATGTTTTATTTTATATGTTGTTTGCCAATTTAACTTGACAAAAATTGATAAACCAAAAATATAAACAAAATTATTATATTCTTTTTGTTAGTGTGTTATTATTTTTAAACTAAACAATAAAAAAGAAATAGTTTTACTATATGTAATGTTTTATAATTGTCAATCATTTGAAATAAATAAATAATAGTGAAAACGCGTTCAGTATGATTTCATCTCTTACCGGTAGTTCTTAAAATCGAACAATATATAATTTGACTCCTGAATTTTATTAATCTCCAAATAGTAAAACATTTAATAATATAACATTTTTGAATAAAATAAAATAGATAATTATTTGTTAGTTTGTTTATTGTATGCCTAATTAGTGGATCAAAGTCAAAAGTTTCATAACATAGCATTGTGAAGGTCGCCCCACCGGTAAAGATGTCGACTTTCAAATTAATATTCTGTGACAAAATATACAACCGAATGTTTAAGATAAGTGTTGGATAAAACCTGTTCTAAGTAGACTTTTAGAGAAATGGTCGTGTCACACCGCCTATACTATAAGCCTAGAATAACATTTACTTTTTAAACATAAGATATGAATCATACTTTTTCCTTTCTATTAATGTGCGTCCAAAAATAAACTAAATTTAAACATCAGACGACAAGTCCATAACATACTGAATAAATATTATTTGCTTACAACTCAAAAGCTAAATTGCTCCAAATTTCTAAAACTAATCATACGGAGGTGAGATATACTTACGTCAAACAATTTTTATATTTGCAAATCTAATAGCAATCAAATCATAATTTCATGCAAACCAAGTCTACGTATTATGACATCATAATGACTTCATAGACCTATATCATATTTCTGTTTTATAAAATTAAACACAGTTGTGTTTACAAAATAACTAGTAATCAAGTAATTGTTAAAACGAAACTAAAAAAATATACACATCAAACATAAAATCTTGTTTTCGGTTAAAATTAATTGTAGATTAAAATTTAATTAATAATAATAACAAAATCCATTCTCAATACGCAAATTCGATTTTTTTTCTTTATAAATCGTAGCTTTTGAATTATTTTAATCAACAATCATAAACAAGTTTCATCAGAATTTAATGAGTGAATATAATGAATTGGACGAGCAATAGGTACAGATTCTAATCGGTATCGAAATTCTTAAAGTTTAACATTATAAAGTTATTTATCAGGTTTTATACAATATTCAGGTTTTTATATATTTGTTATTTGCTATTGTAGGCGTTGGAAGGCGGTAACTATTATTCCTAATACTAGTATATATTTTTATAGGATCCATAAAATTGTAAGCCGATAGACTTTTACATAATTATAGTTTTACATATACTATAATCATGTTTATATATTATATATTTTATGAGTTATATTATATTAGATTACGACAATATAGGAGAGAAAATCGCTAGACTATGCGATTTTGTATATATACCCCTTTTTTAAATATAATAATAATAATAATAATTTATTTACACACACAAAAGATACATGTACATAATTTTTTTGCAGTATTATCTAACTCTAGGGTTTTTATTAACATTAGCAGCATTATTGGTGGATCTCTGACTCCGAAACTAATATAAATTGTACCATCAGAGTCAACGATTCTGAATATATACTAAATTTAAAAAAGTAGGGGTAAATAAAACTAAACTAAATTTACTATTTAACGTATCGTATGTTAAATAATAAGTTTTCTACTCCTCATAGTACACTAGTTCTTATAAGGTAAGCTATAAATTTAAATTTATTAATATGTAGGCAACGTTTAAATTCCGCAGATAAACTTTGATGTTTAATAATATTAATAGATAAGGCTTATTACACAATACCAGAATATAAAGATAATAATAAAAGCGTAAAAGCGTCAAGTCATAATTCGTTGATTTCCATACAGAACATATAAATTTAAATGTATTACAGTTGGTTATATATTTAATTCGAGAAAGAGTCATTAGTTCATTTAGTACCTAAATTTCGGTGGTCAGTAAGGTTAAAATCAGTATATTAAAAATCCTGTAAAAAGTAGCTTCTTGAATAAAGAAACACGAAACATTTTTTTGAATTATATGTTCATAATGTCACCTGAATGACTGTATAATTAAATTCAGAAATAATTAAATATTACCTAAATTGTATACAAAATAAATAAATATATTTCTATTATTTATGAAATTTTTATTTTAGTTTTTTATTTGCATTGTATTATATTATTATAATAAGAAGTATTTTCTATTGTATTTATGTACGTTGCTTCTTATAACTTAATGGATATGAATAATATATTTGGCAATAATAGTAATTATAATGATTTATATCTGTAAAAATGACAACATATAAAATAAATGATATCTCACAAAGATTTATTATATTTCTTGTTCTTGAATTAATTATAATATTTTATTAATTTCGTAATACATTCTTACAATATTTGAGTTTGAGTTTAGTTTAGTGTTAGGTTAGGTTACAATTTAAAAATAATAAAAATCTGTGTTTAATTTTGCTGTAGCATCGTATGAAATATCTTAAAACGGGATACGTTAAATAGAGCATGCCCGTTATAGTGTTCACTCGTGGTCTTTCTTGAATGAAGTCATCAAAATTTAAAATTCGAACTGTATTTTAAAATGTGTTGATATTAATCGTTCCAAATACCAATAGCAATTTTTATTCTATACTAGCATTGATGGCATATTTTATTGTTATTTTAAAAGGTACCTTCTGTCATATTTCACAATGTAATCAACTTGCATGACAAATTTTAATATAATTTGTCCAGTTCTTGGGATGTCCAGTTCTTGGGATATTTTAGCGTAAAGAACAGCCATATACAAATTTTATAATTATTGACAATAACCCATTCTTAAATAATCGGTATTCGGAATTATGTTAAGTTAATATTGTTTTTGTTGCTTTAAATGTTAACTTTAAAAGAGTAACGTTGCTAACGTGTACATGGAAAACCCTATCGTCCAAAAAACCGGCCAAATCTGTGTCGAGCTCACATTTATTTAGTGTTACGTAAATTAAACATGTCGAGTTAAAATATCTTCATTATGATACTTTTCAAGGAAGACGAATTCATATTTATTGGAAGGAAATAATATATACCCACCATTTTTATTTGTATTATTTTATTTATTTAAACCGATTTTTTCCAACTTATTTAAGAACTAAGTAAATGGTGAAAAAAAAACCGTAACAATACTTTCACCTACGAACAGATAATATTAATGTATATATTTGAAGTAAAAGCTCTGAAATTAAAACTAATTTATATGTCAGATGTGTAGCGCAGGCTATTATGAAGTCTGACAGGCGTTTTGCGTGCAATAGTCTCTTTTGACTCATCGACCATGTTACGTTATTTGTCTGTGTCATTCGAAAATGAAAATTATTATTTATAATTTGATTTATTTGTAAAACATATTTACAAACAAATCAAATTTGAAACAAATAATTTACCTACACCTAGGCCCACTGGTTTGTACGCGTGAATCTTAACTGTAAATTGCGGGAAAGCACTACAAGATTATCATATGCTTAATTTGTATTTATAATTAATTTATTTCGGAACAAAACATCGGTGGAAGAAAGCGGTGCTTGTATCAGATGATAGTTTGGTACATTTTTGAACAGTGTGGTGGAATATACTCCAGAATCTTCGCCTCAAAAGGAGAGAGACCTTAGCCAAGCTGTGCGAAATTTACAGGGTTTTAACATTATATTTAATAAGATGATATTTAAACACTTAAGAAAATGGAAAAAAGGAAAACGAAATATTTTTTAGACTAGATCACGAAATTGTAACTTGTTAATGCAAAAAAAATATAGTCTATTTGTTAATGAATATTTATTTTCGTAGTACACTGTTAGTCTTGTCTACAAACTCACGTCAACATCACAACCTCAATGGATTTTTTTATTTGTGAGAACATGTCTTTTGTCGGCACCTTCAGAAGACATTGTAGTAAGAATTTAAGTCTCACGGCAGCAATACGATAGAGCTACTGATTATGGACTCCTGCAACTAAGGCCGAATTGAGTAAGGCTTGCAGAATTAACACGAACTATTCTATCTAGTGCTAAGTTTTTGTTATTAAATAAAAGATTATAAAATCAAAAACGAATTTAATATACGAACTCGTTAATTTTGCTTTTTTTTGTCTGTTTTATATCCACTCTAAGTTTTTCAAAAAATAATAATAATGCTCGTTTTTAAGGAATTAATAATATTCCTACTTACCCTCTCTGGTTAAGCGTACAGCTTGAGTTAGGAGTGGGGAATAGAATAGCTCAATTGAACCTCATTTTACATCGTTAGGCGGTCTGTAAACCATTGCGATATCGACGTATAGTTATAAAATAATTGCAGACTTATGACACCATTAACAAATATGTAAATACTTACGATCCGATGCTATCTACATCAAGCCCTTTGTTTGCAAATCGTTTGTTAATCATACTACAGAGTTGAACTAAGGTTAGGGATTCGATATTTTAACAAGAATGTATTTAAACAAACGAAAATAACGTCCATGCGTAACTAAAAATACTAAAGATTACTTTATAATATTTCTCAGTTCAAAGGTGATAAAAAAATAATAACTGACACAATATATTGAAACTCAAATAGAACATGAGAATAAAATGAAAATTTATATTTATTTCAACATTGTGCTAGATGCCATTTCTAATATAATTACTCTATTCTGAGGTCGCGTGTTCGTGGTGGTTGTGGGACAAATGGCAAGTTGCGCAACGGTTCAAGGCTACTATAAGCTGAATATAATAACTTAGCGCATATTATTTTTTATTGTTAAATCGCCGGATGGTTCCCTGGTAGAACAATAGTGGTATGGAGTAATATGCGTGAAATTATTAAATCCGATGAAATTAAACTCAATATTAAAACTTAATTTAATAAAATTAATGAAGTCATAAGTGAGTTTGTGATTAGACAGTATAAATATCTGCCATGTAATTTCAATTTAATTTGATTGTGATTTTGTTTTAAAAGTTTTTACATTATTTTTCAAGTCATTAATTTCGTTTATAAATGATTAAAAATTGAGTTAAAATATTTTGTATAAATCGCTGTATATTTTTTATGACTAACTAGAATTAATAAGACAAAGAAAAGAGAAAATTTCAAGAGAGAAAATTTATATTATCCGACTTAGAAATAAAAGAAAATACATCACAATTCGAGTTTTTATTAAAAGGTTTTACGTTATACAAACCGTCTAAAGTCGGTGCCAAGCCATTAAATAATAATGTTAAGTTTTTTTGCAAATTTAGTTTTATAAGATTAAAGCTTAAATAATCCAAAATGGTTCAGTCGTTTTCGAGTAATCGGTAAATATATAATAAAAAGCAAAAGCGCCAATTATTTAGCCATCTGCTTTTTTAAAATCGGTTGTAAAGGAGAATATGACAACGAAAAAAAAACTTTAAACTTTCTAAGAAAGTAAAGCCTAATACTTTCTTAATCATTTAAATTCATGTATTAACAAGAATATTTGTTCATAAAATATTTGAATAGTTTTTGTCATTGAAAGTTGTTAATAAAGTTGAACTTGAAGAGCTCGTTGATGTCTTCTACAAAGATCGAATATCAAGTGTCGCAAATCGTCAAATATAATAATTTTACATTTAAAACCAGTTAAATAGTTGCGTATATATAAGTCATTATTAAACCTAGGAGATATATTATAGTAATTTGGTCAATCATGATATGGCACGTGTTGCAATGATGTGATCAAACATTGCACAAGACACGACTCGTGTAAGCGTCTGTTTCTGATGTGATCAATTTCAATAAAATACATTTATATATCGACATATTAAAAGGGTTTGTAGGACATTCTAAGATAAAAACAATCTCATGATATTGTATACCGAAATGATGTTGAAACAATTGTTATTCTTATAAATCTTGTAATAATGTTGCATTCATTATTAAATTAGTAATTGTCCTATTTAGCAGCAGTGATCTTCTTGGCGATTAAATTCAATTCAAAATTCACTTATGTCAATAGTAAAATCTATTAAGATCTCAATGATTTAAAAATTGCTTAAATAATCATTTAAAAATATATTAAAGATATTATATAAGATACACAGGATTAAGTAACTTTGTATAATTTTGAGTAAAACTTTTTCCATATTGATAACTTGTTCAATTGTATTCATAAAAAAATAATTAGTATTAATTGTAAGTTCACACGTAAAAAAACGTATAAGTTTCGTGTTAAGTTCGTGTAGACGACAGTAAGAAGGTTGAATTATGCACACATTACATCAATGTGAAGTCGAAACTATCGCAATTTTAATTAGGAAACTTCTAACAAGACTATTTCGTAACTTTAACTCATTAAAGAGGTACCTTATTTAAATAATACTTGTAATTGCAAAATGTTTTTTAACTTTCATATGTAGTCATAAGTATTATGTTGGTCAGTGCAGGTGTTATTATTTTCTTGACGAAATCTGGAAATTACGACGTAAAAAAATTTCGATCATGTAAACACTGACTAGAAAGTTTTAGACTAGAAATTACTTTAAATTTAGCCTTACGATAATAAATCTTAGTTATATCTAATAATGTTAAAACTTATGTGGGAATATAGTAAAAGTTAATCATAAGCCCTCATACTTTATCCCTTAGATTGCAAAGAAAAATTGGTAGAGAAAAAAGAGGAGACTAACAAACTGTGAAGATATACCTATTTGAAATTAGCTGTCAAATTAAAATTGATATAATTATTTAAAAAAAATTATGTCTATTTTTATTATATGTAATAATAGATAAACATTGAGCCAGTATTTAATGTATTTTACTCAGTAATAGTACGTACAATTTACATAGTTTATCAAACAAGAGACCGCGTCTTCTGAAAATTATAGTATTACAGGGTTCGCGATATAAATATAACGATAAAAATCGCATAAAATCAAAACTTATTGCACCAGGAAATATTACATAATTCTGAGTTTCAGAGGAAGCAAGGAGCTTAAGCTCAGTGGCATAGCTAGGCAGAAAAAGGTGCGGTGGTGCATTGATTGATTGCATTGGTGGTATCTACGGGCGCATATTATGAGTGTTATTGCTAGTATATGTTAAATAATTTTCATAAATGGTTTTATTTTTCTACGTTGCACCGCACCGTTTTGCCCTATAACAGCTACACCACTGCTTAAGTATGTAATGTAAGATTAACAAAGATGATGTTCGTTATATATTCTAATGAAATCGTAAGCTTGATAAACAGCATTGAACTTGGCTTCGACTACGCGATCATGAAGATATATCATTCCGCTAATTAATGTGTAAATATCATTGACGGCATGTGTGATTTCCTTGCAAACATTACCTACTAAACATTAACGGTAAATAATAAATATTCAGCATTGCTAGGGGATGAGATAATCATGTGTATAAGAATAATTTATATAATTTACGGTAAAATAACACGATTAATTTACAAAAAAGTATTTTCATGAAGGACTTAAATTAATATATCCATATCACAATTGTTAATGATGGCCGAGTGAAATAATGACAAGAATACCACCTGTAGTCAAATAGTCGAAACTCCTCACGAGTTAAAAATGAACCATCCCTTCTGTCACCATTTCAGCCATTAAGCAATAAAACGGGATATTTACCTACATCTTTTAGATTTCTTGCACTATTATTCTCAATGTTTTAATTGCGAACGACTGAAGTATATTGGAATATATTGTTGTATGAGAATAAGATTTAAGTAAAATTTGCATACGTTGCAAAACAAATTTTAAAGTTCATATGTAAAGTAGATCAATGATGCCTTATAAGAAAACAAAATTGACTCAATAAAATATAATGACAATAATATTATTATGTTTTTGACTTAATATAGTTTAAGTTTCGGCAATAAATTTCAATATTATTCTGAGTTCACATTGAATTATCATTTAACGAATTCTTAATAAATGTCAAATATAAACAATATTAGTGGATGCTTTATATGTATATCGATTTATTTTTTATTTACCAAAATACAAATGCCACACATTGAAATATGTTTTTAGTAAAACAGATGCACCAACGGCATATAGCAGTCATTATGAGTATGCTGACTGTCTCGAAAAGTAATTACATAAAATATAAGTAGTTAAATAAAGAAGTTTTGGGATTATAAAAAAAAAACAATAAATTTATCTTATTTTACTCTTTGGATAACTTTAAAATAAATAAATGAGACCAGGGTTTAATCAAATAAGGAGTAGTGTAATTTATTAAAAACTTTTCAATAAACAAATATACTTTTTTTTATATAAAATATTTAATTCAATTATTTTATGTATAAAAAAGGTAACGTTAAAAATATTTATTTTATTTATAAACGATCAAACGACGTTAACGTCTATGCGATTTTAACATATCGTTGTAATCAAGTTATTAATATGTCAGTAATAGTTTCACTTGTTTATGGTACATCGATGTTGTAAATAAATAAAAAATTAGCTCATGAATAGAATTTCGATGAAGTGTAAGAGTTTTCGCGTTGTAATAAACGTTGAATACAAATGATATACGCAAACTGCTTAATAGAATATTCACGGATGTAACTTTATGCGGAACTTGTTCTTTTATGGTTGGTAGCAATGATAGGTACTTATATGTAATTAGAAAAAAAATTATATGCCTAGGAAGTAATAGCTACTTTGAAAAATCTCTGAAATAAAATGTTTTTTCATGTGACATCATTCTTTCGACCTAATGTAAATCCTTTGTACAAAACATTATTTACAATAGATCGTAGCGGCATATGATTAGAACGTTTCAAGAATTGACAAGACGTACTAGATTGTCTGCATAAAGCACCTCACGAAGCATCGTGAGTCGCGAACGAATCAGATGGTCCGGCCTCGAAAGCTTGCAAAACTGTGGAGCATTGTGGTGAGCCTCGCACTAAATTCACGATTGGTAAATATACAGAATACCATTGAATTTGTCAGCATATTTGATGAATGTTCGACATGTGGTTAGGTTTAACTTAACAAAGTGTATTTGATTTTAAAATTATACGAACTTATGTACAACCGAACTATACTATTTATTATTCGTATTATTCGTGATGTTTCGTTGAAATAGGTTAAAAGTTAAATATATTTTAGCTTTTACTGTTACTAGTGTTCAATGGTTGATAACACTTTATTTCATCATCATTATGCTAATTAAATAACAAATTAAAAATAAAAGTCTTGAGATCAACTTGAAATGAAAATCGTTAAAATATTTGATTTAATGAACAGCGATACCTACTCATAGCAATCATGACGTAACCATAGAAACAGATCCCATGAATATTCAAGACTTAATAAGATAAGCGATCATACGAGAGTACATCTTTACTTTTCAATGTCAACTAGTGAGGATGTATAATGTGACATTATATTACCATTAATCTAGATTATCACGACTCTAAGGCGATGGTATTAATTAGATCTAACCCTGATATTACACGACGCGCCGTCACAACTGCGCCTATGGTGACGTGTTGTATTCTATATTGATGAAGTGGATCGCAATTATCTTCTTACGGCAATTACATCAGTTAAAAGCGATAAAACGTGTCAAGGATGGCCTTACTTGCTAGGCGACTCCTCTGCATTCCACTTAACGACAGCCACCTGCTTCCGGGTATTTACACATGCTGCTTTTATTCTTATGTTGATGCCATGGAGTCTATATTAGCATATCGAGTACGTGTGTATATAAAATCAACGAGTTTTTACTCATCGACGCATATAGTGACATAAATTTGATCCGTTGATTATTCTGATAGAACTTTGCAATAGACAAATAGATTGCTTAACGTTTAACTCCGACGTAATGAGCGTTGTGTGATAATCGTGTAGAGGAATATAGCAAAAAGGCAGTGTTAGCGATTGCATTGTCGCACAGATTGTGACACAGTTAACAGTTTACGCTTGTTAATAAATTAGGTCGAAGTGTTTCGTTTACATGTGTATTGTCGCCGGTGGCGGCCGAGGCGTCGTCTCGGGCGCGCCCGCTGTTTCGCGTACCGTCCGACAGAGTTGTGTAACACACGATAGGCTTGCAGGGCCGCATGATCGATGTCTCGCAAGCTATAAGCTGACACTTTGTTGAAGCCTATCAAAGGACTGATATATGCAACTAAATCAATAATGTCTCAGATACTATAAATCTTACAACCCGAGAATAAGCAATAAATTTTCTTTTCTGACTATAATAAATAACGCATCTTTATTAAGACATTTGTTTTATTTCACTTAGCTTATTCCATGAAACTAATTTGATTTATATAAAAATGTAATTACATAAAATTTAAAAGAAATCCATTTAATCGAATTTCCTACCCCACAAGCACTCATTCATACATTTAGTTTGGTCACCAAAACGACGAGTGACGGGTTAAATTTGTAATATTATACTAAACTTTAAAATATAGCAGTGGCGTAACACAAAAAGCTCGTAAGCTATAAAATACGTATTTCGAATGAACTCTTAATGCGACTGCACATTTGGTGAAAAAGAAAAAAGCTTTTAAAAATAAACTTATTCGTAACTCTAACGAAACTGATAAAATATGAACGTAAGCTATCATATATTTTTGTTTAATTGTAGATACTTTTAAATTCTTAATGCTTAATTTTCTGATAATGTTAATATGAATAAATACTCAGGCGATATTTCGTAACTAAATACAAATGTTGAGCTTCTAAAAGTCAATCGTGAGTTCGATTACCTCTCGCTCATTATTCTTGTAAATTCTGACGGCCTATTAAAAATCTATTAAGTCGATACGTTGGTATTTAAATAGCTCCTATATATCTTAAAGTTTAACGTTAAAAATAATATTCCTCTGCTTATGCAACACGTTCCTTGGACCAGTCCATCCGGTGACACATTAATTATTATCAACATTTCTGCTTGGTTACGTTGTATGTAATCCGATCTTGGCGTGTGATGCAGATTTATTATAATAAGCGATGAAGCATTCATGTAATGCGTTATAAACATATTTTGTTTATTTAATTCTCATTTAACACTTTACTTATGTAAAACTGACTTGAGCATATTATTTATTAAATAAATTTGAGTTTGAATTTCAAAATAATAATCTTTTCATAGTATTTTATATTTATTTATTTTAACCCTATTTACTTGATATTTATTGACAACAAGTAAATAGTCTTAATAGTTTTCAATGCAATATAATTTGCAAGATTGCACAGAAAACTTATAGCACTTTTGTATTATATTTAATTTTCTTTTTTTGTCTACAGATGCAGGCGTGGGTAATGGTGGCGTGCGCAACTGCGCTAGCGGCGTTGGCCTCTGCACAAAAACCTGGAAGATTCCTATCACTGCCTGTGCCCTCGAAATGCGCCAATAGTAAGTAGTTTGTTTAAAATCAGGCTATTTGAACATGCCTCCGCAGCCAAACCATTACAATACTAGGTCAGGATGCAAGAGTTGGCAAAGTCGGTGCAATACAGTTGCATCATTTATTTTTGTGGTAAAATGTATGTTCTAAGGAAATAGGCGAACATTATCCTGGCTAAAAGATCTTGAGAACATATATATTGCAACTACATGGTGACAAAACTAATATAGCGTAAAAACACTTAGGGCTTTAGGTATAACTCTTATTACTTCCTACCTGACGTATATAATCCAGCAAGAGGATCATAAAGTTTACTTTTTAGATTCGATTGAATTACTTTTAATTAAGTATCTTTTAGAAAGTCATATTTAAATCTATTTACATAAAACATTATTTGCACAATTATTATTAAACATTTTTACTACTATTGATACTTAATCTTTTGTTTCGTAGACATTGTCTTCATAAATATTCTTTCATATGATGAGATAATAAAGTAAAAATTAAAACTAAAGGTGTAATCTAAGAACAGGTTATAACCCATCGAAATCTTCTATGAAATACTTACTTGGTCTATGAACCAGTCAAACATTACTTTTATGCTAATTTTCCATTAGGCTTGTTTTAAATTTGAATAATAAATTTAAAAATACTTCCCCAGCTTAAGTTAAAAATACGTGTATAAGTTATAAGTATTTTATAAATGAATATTGATAGTTACATGTTTCTTATTAAGCCATTTATTTATTTATGTAAAACTGGTACTTATTAGATATCACTTATACAATCTTCCTATTTTATAGACTATACATATATTTAAAAAAATATAAAGAATATTCATAAACAACAAATATTAAAAGTTAGTAATAAATCTTGGTATAAGCATAATTTTTTTATCTATTTTAAACACAAACACATTAAGTCGTTCGTTTTTTGGCATTGGCTAAAGCTTGGCCTCTTATTTAGTAACCATAAAAGATCAGGTGATGTACAGAGAGGAAAAATAGTATCGCTATATATATATATTAAAACTAAACTATGAATCGGCTTTGTCCTCAAATATCATAAAATATTATAGTTTTTATTATATATTAATATATAACCTTTTAGTTAATCAATAATAAATCATGTAGACATTTTAATTAATGACTTCTGTTTTGGATAAAATAAAATGATTATTTCATTTAAAGTTTGTTTGTTATCAATTTGAAAAATAATAACTAGCATTGAAAGTAAAAGTTCAGTTCATTGACCTGCCAAGGTCACGGGCGGTGGGACGCACGTGACGTACCCAAGAAAAGCGCTTTTCCTTGTCTAACACAAACGCTTTGTCCCTATATATATATATATATATATCTAAACATGTGACAATCGTCTGTATAATACTGTAAAGTAATACGTATGTAAAAATCAAAAAAACAGGGTCTTTCATTTTTACAAATATATATAATTGTACTATAAGTCTGTGTGTTTGTGTGTATTATGCAGCACCAGTACCCAATACAACGCATCGGCATTTAATTTTTCTTGTTATTGATTTTAACACCTTAAACCATAGTGGAAACTATATCAATTTTTTTTTACTAGTTTTACTTAGTCAAGAGGACTTGATCTCTATAAAGAAAAATCGAGTTGCTGAATTTACAAAGGTAATGGTTGAAAACGGGAAGTACATTAAGCCAACTATTCGGCTTACTGGGTGAAACATTACACAACAGACATGGTGAAAATGAATGAATCACGTAACAACAAAACCAGTCAATGTGATAAGGTTATTCGAACCATGTTCCAAGATCAAAAAGTTTCGTAACACCATAATAATTTACCGCAATTTAAAAACTTGAAAAACATTAACGAAGATTAATAGGTTTAGAATTTTTGTTTTATATCTGTTTTACAATCAAGTATGAATAAATAAGATAATGAAAAAAGTATCGACTAGATAGCATCAAAAGTTATACAAAATATATTTTATTTTTCACCCTCGGCATCGCTTCCGTGTACTTTTGCGGAATGAAAAGAGGATTGTCACTCTCCATTTCATGAACTGCTTATAAAATTCCAAGTCAATCCATAGAACATTATCGAGCTGCTCCTTTTTGGAGGAATATATGTATAAAAATATAATCATTTAATTAGTCATGGTAGGAAAGCATATTTAGAATTTGAAAGTCAAAGTAACTTTTCGTCTAAAGAATTACTTATTCATATTTCAAGCAATTTATATAAATACGTAGTTTTATTTCCGCGTGTAAAATGTCTGGCTCACCACAAATGATAGTAACAATTGGAAATGATGGAGAAATAAATATAATAGCACTTGTCTACATTAAAGACGGAATTTAAGCTAAATCTTAAAATCTGATTACAATTTTATGTTTAAACTGTTTAATTTAAAGTATTTATTTTACCTATTCCTTTTATTACATAAAGTAACTACCTATCCCGGTTTCGTACGGGTATAATAAGGGTCGGTATAATACATTTATATCGTATTATAACATAGCACTATTTGTTTACGCGGCGCACGCCAGTCATGCTGGGAGCAGTCCGCATAATTTTATTCGATATCGTACACCTTAACATTCCTAATGGATCACTCACTCAATCAAGCACCATTGATGAAAACCGTATGAAAAATAGTTTAGTAGTTTTTGGGTTCATCGCTTTCAGACAGATAGACGCGGCAGACGGACTTTGTTTTATAATATGTAGTGTTGTAAGAAAAGCCTTTGAAATAAATGATATTTTATCTTTATAATTTAGCAAAATTTATTGGATAGTATATATTTTAACTTACTAAAGATGAAGAATTTATAAATATCAATAAAAGAAGAGACAGTACATTGTACATTTTTAAGACATCAAGGATGTAATGAAAGATAATTATTAGGTTATGAAAGCTGCTTTTTAAAGGTATAGAGGTAAAAGATCGACGTGTTTAAAAATCTGTAATTAAATTTTCGTAATAATACATTTTTAAATAAAAATAAAAAAACAACAAAACCATTACCGGTGGATTGACTTTGTGCACAGTCCGACTTGTTAGCTATTCATCAGTTATTCTTTCGATATAGCGATACTTTGTATTGCTGTGTGAAGGTGTTATCGGAAAATGAAACCGTGTAATTTACAGGCACAGGCAACATAACATTTTAGATTCTATGGTTTGTAGTCGAAAGCCTCGCATTGTAATAGTATCTAATATTTTTTTTAAACTTCTGCGAGAAGTATATGCAACTATCGATAGGAAAATGTGACCAATTACCATTTAAAATCAACAAACTTTGAAATCAAAAGAAATACTTGACTGGATCCAAAATTGTTTTTCCAACTTTTATAACGAATAATATACTCGTAAACACTACAAGTGAAAGAACACTTGTTTTTTACCCTTTTTATCGCTGGAAAAACGCGTTACGCGTTACACGTACGCGAAACGGGTATGTGGGTGGTGGGTGGTGGTGTCCAAGGCGTTGAGTGCGCCCCGAACATCGGAATACCCACTAAAAAACCAGCGGTACCCTTTCCGTCTTAACGAGGAGCGCCACGGGATCGCTTTCGCATGCTACCGTATTTGTTTTCTACCCTTATTTAACTTTTAGGGATAGGTTTTTTTTCTTCTAATTGAAATGGGATTCTGCCGGAGGTCCATTAAAAAATGACATTAAAAAAACTTGTAAATAGGTTTTCAATCGGAGAAGATATCAAGAAACGTACGTACACGTATGAATTAATTACCTCCTCCTTTTTTATAGTCAGCTCATAAAAAAAAGCTACAATCGTAGATTATGACACATTTTTACAAATATTAATTTTACTATGAGCAATATTTTAAAAGCTGTTTCTCTCGCCAGTGTTATTTATAATATTTTTTCACTTTTATGTACCTACTATGTACTACTATGTATGTATCTACTTTCTAATTATAGTAATAAAATAATGTTACGGTGTTTTATGATACTAGACATTGGTAAGGCAAGGTGTAGATTTAAAAATCTTTACATATATATATATATATATATATATATATATATATATATATATATATATATATAGTCCATTTGAATATAAATTTTGAAATAGATAAAGCCACTAACAACATCTCGAATTCAAACTTTAATTTTAAAATTAATCCCAAGGTTTTACCTATGATGAAACTTAAACTAATATTTTAAATCACTATCAAATGAAATTAAGGTAAATTTAAGATATATAAATATGAACCATGACATTTCATTATTGGTAAAGTGTGCTTTATAAAAATAAATTCTCACATTGATTAGATCGTACGCTAGTAAAATAAAATCACAAAATCAAGGATGTTGCAATACAACCTTCATCGGATTCTAACCTTTCGATTCTATAAACCTATTGTAAAAAAATACTTAAATTCGCTGCAGCAATAATCATAGTATGTTATAGAATATAACTGCCATTGGAATTAAAAGCATCGATATTATTAATCGTTTTATTGCTTTAGTCTTATCTTTTAAAGTCGTAAGTTATTAAAAATCTCATAAAATCTGATTATACGGATATACCAAGTTTTTTTTAATTATTGAATAAACTTAACCTTACGTGAAATAGTTACAATATATTTAAATTATAATTTATTGGTTTAGTATTTATAAAAATTACCCCATAATATCCTTATTCTGGGCAAAAGCATCCATTGCGAATTGGTAGAAAATAAACATACAGCGTAACTTCATCCCACACATGAAATTTTCACTGTGTTTGTCCAAGTTTGAACCCGCGATCTTCAGTTTAGAAGGATCGTTTTTTACCCGTCTTGACTTATTTATAAAACTTTGATAGTATTGTATAATTTTATTTCGGCGCAACAATAAAATGGCGTTATATATTAAATATTATATATAAATTGAACTTATATTATTTTATTAACATTAGAAGCCGAGAATAATACTGAATATCCACATTAAGCTCCCGACGAAACCTGTTGAATATTTTACAATTTGAATATGTTAAATCGTTAGCGATTATTCGTGGAAGATTAATGTGATGTTCTACTCGCTAAGTTTCTATTGTGCTGTGTGTTCTATCTCAGACAATCACACATCTGTTTGTCTGTCAGCACAAGGCCTCATTCAGTATAATAATTGTCCGTCGTGCGAATCTTAGCACATTCAACTTACATAGGTACACCATTGCAAAAAAATTTGTAATATACATACCTTACTTCTTCTTTATCTTGCTTGTAATAACTTTAACGTGACAAGTGTGTGAAAGAATACAGTAAAAAACATATCATATTCATGCTAGTGTCTTGAGTATTTTAACCCGTAGATATTTTAAAAAATAATTGTAGCATAATAAATTATGTGTTAAAAGTATTTTTGTATTAGTTTATTATATATATAACTGTTATTATACGTTATGCAAATTAGGCAATTATTGTCAAATAATCATGTAGCTAAAAAATGTAGAAGAGTACTTATGCATGTTCCTTGGCCTAGATGGAACCGCGTGACAGACGCATCTGTTCGACTAGGTCGTTAAATAAACAATGTCAAACATCTACTGTAACGCTTTTGATAGTTAACTTATTTTATTAGACTTAAATACATTGTAATAACAATGTTTACAATGACAATATAACTTTTAGAGACCTAAAAACTTGAATATATAAATATAGTTTTGATCTATATTATGGCGTTGCAAACATTTTTTAAATGTAGAATATTAATAAATCATAAATTTTTATTATATTACACAAATATCCATCGACATAAATGTCTGTGCACTTGGTGTATTTTATTTTGTTTTTTTTTTAACTAATTTATTGTCTGCAGGTTTTTATTTCCAGGTAGCGTTTACTCTTTTATAACTACACGTTAGGTGACCACTCTTGTTGCACAATACGAAAAGGTCGCCGTCGCAGGGTTATGTAAAAACGTGTTTCATACGCCTTTACGACAAAATTCCGGGTTAAATTTGTATCGTTTATTTAATTCAATTAGATGTCATCAATGTCATGACCATGATACAAGTTATCGTTCAATAAATGACCCGTAGCTCGAGGTTCATCTTTCATTAAGACAACAGTTTTGTAAATAAAACTAGTAAATAATTTTATTTGTATTATTGTATATTATAAATTTAGATAGCCGATTGTCTATGCTACAACATAGACAATCGGCGGCATTTACCTGTGGTCAAAATTGTTATACCCAATAACCTTGTCTTAATAACTTTTTAATGCCAATTGGTATTAATAAAGGGTTATACGAAACTATCTACAATATCAAATAGAAATAAATGAATCTCCGTTTTCAGGGCCTAAGGAATTCTTCTACCGTGGTCACAATTACTTCTACAGCGGACACGTTCCCGAGCTCGCTAACAGGAAAGTAGACTGGTTAGACGGACGCAATATCTGCCGCGAGTATTGCATGGACCTTGTTTCAATGGAAACTCAAGAAGAAAATAATCTAATTTTCAAGCTTATTCAACAAAGTAAGTCTTTAACACAATATTAGATAAAAATACGTATAAAAATATTTATACTTACCTTTTCTACAAACTTATGATACATTTTTTGCATGCAAAATTAGGTTTTTAAATATTTATGTCACATGTCTTATATTTTTAAAATATAATGCTTCATGTTATTTTATAATATCATAATAATAATTGTTGCAAGAATTAACATTGCAAGTATGACAGTGTTTGTAAAAAAGCGTACTGAAGATATTATTATAACGAACGAACGAAATATAAACGGTTATCCATAGACAAAATTTAAAATTACAATTTTCCCGCAAATTAATTTTAGTGCTTTATATCAAGTTTTTATTAATTCCAGACGATGTTCCGTACATATGGACCTCTGGCCGTCTTTGCGACTTCAAGGGATGTGAGTCGCGTAAAGATCTCGAGCCTAAGAACGTCTTCGGATGGTTCTGGTCTGCCAATCGCGAAAAGATGTCGCCTACCAACCAGGTTTGTAAAAAATTAGAAAACACATTACTTAGGTGTTTGTTAAAACTAGATCTACTATAAAGTCTGAACAAGTAAAACAGTTTTTAAATTAATTGAATGTATAGTTTCAACAAATCTTCTATCTCTCACGTTATTATTTCTTTCCACATGTCACTATACTAATTATTATTATTAATTTCTCATTTCATCCGGTCTAAAAACTTTTTAGAAGGTAGAAAAAGAATCAGTTACTTATCTAAGTTTGAAAGCTATTTTTACTGAATTTTCAAACCTCTATAGTATTTTGATGTTTCAAAACCTGAATTATGTACAAATATTTTCATTTCGTATTTTTAATAGATTCCCAACGGTTGGGGCTACAACCCATGGTCGCAAACCGGACACAAGAAGCAACGTCAACCTGACAACGCAGAGTTCGACATCAACGGAACCTCAGAATCCTGTCTCAGCGTCCTTAACAACGTTTATAATGACGGTATCGCGTGGCACGACGTCGCTTGCTATCACGAGAAACCTGTGGTCTGCGAGGACTCGGAAGAACTCCTTAATTACGTCGCAAGCACCAACCCTAAGATCCGTCTGTGATTTAAAAATATCAAGCTTATTTTGAAATCACTTCAATTAACATAATTGTGTAATTCGACGCGCAATTTACCTAAAGCTCCATTTACACCTTTGTATTAAATGCGCAAGTGTGAAGGTAGCTTTAGCCTTACAACAAATAACAGACTAACGTCAATAATATAAATAGCACCGTATTTTAATCATGCACATCTCTCATTTTATTAGGACTTGCCATATTCTAAACGTGTAGCGATCTCTTCGCATATGCACGCACTGCCTTTCCGTCGTACAAAATTTTTGTACAGAATAGCATAAGTCTAAATAAGTTTAACTAAGTTTATTTTATGTAAGGGAAGAATTTCTATTTGTATATAAAATAAAATCAAAAACTTATCATATTTGTTTTATTTGTTTTCTTTCACAAAAAAAATATATACTGAAAAATAAACTGTATACTATTATTATAGTAAATTTACATCAAACTTAATATTTATTAATAAATCAGTTAATAACAAAAAAAAACTCTGGTTTAATTACTGAAAAGTAATTAGTTAAGGTACTTCTTAACTCTTTCTTTATGATGTAGGTAGGCGAAAGGGCAGATGCGCCATCTGATGAAAAGCGGTCGCCACCCTCATAGACGTTGGCGCCGTAAGAAATAATAACCGTGTCTTACATCAACAATGCAACACCAACCTCGAGACCTAAGATATTATGTCCCTTGAGCCTGTAGTTACACCGATTCTCTTACCCTTCCAACCGGAATACAACAATACTAAGTATTGCTGTTAAGTGGTAGAATATGTGATGAGTGGGTGGCACCTACCAAATCAGACTTGCACAAACCCCTACCACCAAAAATCTCCTATATAATATATAGATATAAGAATGTTGAATAAAAATTTAATAAAATGTTAAGGTGAAATATTCGATTGCCTGTATGAGAATCCTCTGCCAACACATTTAAGATCATAATCTTTGTAGCGCTCACATATACTCAAATCTCTGGCTTTATTCATTAAAATACTCAAAACATTATATTCACGACCATGTATAGTCACATAACTGTTAGAATATTTTTCTATGTCAGATGGAGATATTTTATATGCATTTTTGTCCTTACACTGTCCTGAAGAAGATGCAAGATCAGTATTGCCATCTTCAAATAGAGTTTCCAAATTTCGAACTGTTTTTAAAATCTCTTGATATTCTTTCAAATTTAATTGTGTTGTTATTTCTGGAGGATTAAACCCAGGTATTTCTGGCTTCAACAAGCAAGCACGGTGATGTCTGCGGCTTACGTATAGTTTTGTGAAATCTATAACAAAAAAATAGGCATGTATAATAAAATATTTAAAAAAAACTTCAACTTAAGTACTTTATTTACCTGTAATGTAAGTTTCCTGATTTTTTTCTAGAAATACTGGCCAAGTTTCCAATTCATCTATTATATTGACAACTCCTTTTTCTGGTATTTCAAGAAATAAATCTCCAATGACCTGTATGAAATATAAGAAAATATATGAAAATATAATATGAGAAGATTTAATTATTTAATTTTATTTCAATTACCACATAATTATGCAACGTTGTTAAAAGAGCTATTGGCAGAAAATAAATTCTCAATGCATTTTTTATAAGTTGCTGAGATTTTTCTATGCAACCTTGTGTCCAAGATGTACTTGTTTTATTCTTAATTTGGCAGTCATATGTCAACATCTAGAAAAATAGGAATAGATTAATGAAAATAATAATAGCATAGATTTTCATTATAATATAAAAAAGTGCAAGTTAAAGATATGGAAAAAAAACACTAGCTTAATACTTGATAATTAATTACTTTATCAATTGGAACGACGCCATGTATACTCGCTTCAAATACTTTCGTTGGTAATTTTCTGTACTCTAATGGAAGATCTATAAAAAAAGTTTTTTCATTTGGACGCAAAAATATTCCATAGTCTATCAACCATATCAAAAACTGTTTTTCCATCGAAACAACACCACGAGTCCACTTATCTTTCCACATAACAGCAACATACTGAAAATTATTAGAATTGAGTTACTTTTCTTCACGTTAGAAATATTTAAATTGGTGTATTAACTTACTTGACCATGGTTTGCCTCTGTAATTATATTTTTATTAACTGAAAATTTATTCACTTCAGAATCATTTTCAAGTTTAAAATAATGTTCACGAAAATCTTCAATAACACAAAAAAATGAGAAAGGATTTGTAAAACTCGTTATTTCTATATTCATTTTAAACTATTAATACGTCTAATGTATTTTTTGCTAAGTAAGACTTTTTTTAAATACCCTAATAGTAGTAAACTTAAAATTGTCATAAAATATCAAAACAAAAGAAAACGAGGGTTGAATAGAATATTATTGTAGATAGTTGCCGATTAGTAATTGACAGCTTTATTAATTTCCGCGCGAACAGCAGCATATTTTGACTAATTGAAAAGTATTCTCAGTAGATACCTAGTAATCGCGGGATTATAAACACTTTTATTTAACAATTAAAAAAATGATTTTATTAAAACGAGATAATTTATTGAAGTTTATTTATTTTTTGATATTATTGAATTTATATGATATTTATTATTACATTCAATACACATAAATTCAAATTCTTAACTGTACGTGTAATAAAAAAGGTATTAAATAAATAAGACATTATATATAGGTTGACTTATAACACATTTTTGTAGATAGAACAAATACCTATACAATGTTTCATAAAATGTTAAAATATTATTTTTATGTCATAATATTACTTTTCAAAATTGACTTTTCACTTAAAAAAGGATAAATTTAACTATTTTTGCCATCATACATCTTATAAAACTGGGGTATGTGTGTGTTTATTATAATGTATTTTTTTATATAATCAATTAAAAAAACATTGTCGTTCATGTTTCTATTTGACTAACGTTCAATATTTTAAAACTTCTTATTATAATTTTGCGCCTACAATTAACCTGGACTAATAACACAGTAAAATTAATAAGCATTTTAAAAGCAAAAGGCGCATGTATATTTAAATTACGTATATACGTGATGGTTACTAGGTTTATTGCAGGTAGTAAAACCATGACAAATACAGATGAGAGAAGGCATTGTCTGCGTCATTATTATCATATTTATATTAGTTTCAAGACAACCACAAACGTACATGTAATCATAAACCACCACGGGACATACTTACATATGTATCTACCAATTAATTATTCAGTAATATCAATAACGTCGTCTTCTGTACGGAAATATCCACGCTTTGGACAAGTTTTGTGTGCCAGAGAGGCACACAAAACTTTGAAAAAATAAATATATTTAATTGGAAAAGAAAAAAAAGAAAATATTTACATTTAGAAATTCATTTTTTGCAATAATGTATCTACAGAACGTATTTACAACACGGGCACACACTGAACCTTCTGCTTTATTACTATAGTGCTATAATTCTTACATACTTACGGGATATGTGAGATTTTTTGACTTAAATTGATTTTAAACTTATTATATTATAAATAAAATTTTATACAGGTAAGAATTATCATCGATGAATTTTAATATATAAATAATAAATCAATAGATCACGCACTAATGCAAAAACTCAAAGTAAGAGGGCGTAAATGTGGATCCACTATTTCGATTTCGAGACTAGATTAGAGAAACAAAGCATGTCTAAGAAATGTCTATCCTCTTATGACCTTAGTATTTTGGGATTAGTGAAGTAATCTTTTTCATAAGATGATACACGTTTACCATGGATAGATGTTTACTGCACACCATTCAAATTTAATTTTGAAAGTGCGTGAAGCGATTAAAGAAAAACGTCGTGGTAAATAGTCATTAGGCGTGTTGTTTCTTCACTACAAAGCTTGTAACTCATCGATTGGAAATTACGCTCTACGCAATCCGTAGGGCATCGATATCATCGACCATACCATATCCTTCGGAGTTAGCCGCTAGTGATTTTTTATTATTTCCAAAAATATAGGGGCATATTCGTGGAGCTAAATTATAACAATGATGACGCGTTATGCTGCTGTAGATGAGTTTTTGAGGGTCAACAAATGTTTTTTTTTTTTCGACGGAACAGGAATGTTAAAAATAAGTTATTCCAAATGTATTTTTAAAGACTTTACCAACTTCGGATATTCACAGTAATGATTAGAAGTACCTACTGTAAAAACATAAATTGAATATATTTTCAAATATATTTTATCTATAAGCGTAATTCTGAAAATGTATGAGATTACGAGCATTTTCGTTTTCTAGGGAGCCTGTTAGTATATTTCGTCATCAGTTAATTAAATTTTAGTAAAAAAAACCCGTAGGTTTAGCCTTAAATATGTCTATAACACTGCTGAGCAATTAACCTTTACTGGTAGGGCTTTGTGCAAGCTCGTCTGGGTAGGTACCATGCACTCATCAAAACTCGGCAAAACGGCAGTACATGGTATTGTTGTGTTCCGGTTTGAAGGGTGAGTGAGCCAGTGTAATTATAGGTACAAGGGACATCACATCTTAGTTCCTTAGTTGGTCGCGCTTTGGCGATATTAGGAATGGTTATTATTTCTAACATCGCCAATGTCTATGAGCGGCGATGACCACTTACCATTAGGTGGCCCATTTTCATGCAATAAACTTACCCATTCCTCAAAGATGAAGCAGTAAAAACGTTTTATGCAACCACTGACAGATAAAGAAAAATAAAAATGGTACCTATAAATAAAACTTTTTATTTTCACTTACCCCTAGAAATTTTATTTTTATTTTTCTATATCATAAAGGAAAAACACCTTAAATAGTTTTTTCACACTTCGCAATTCGCACATACACGTCGGTCAATTCCATCATCAAGAATTATATGTCAATTACTATTCGAAATAAATATATAGAAATGGGTAGTTATGGGTTAGTACCTATATTTTATTGTTTGAGATTAATACATTTTGACACGGTTTGTCATGGCATATATGTTAGTTTGTATAGATTTTTAAGCTTATGTATACACTGTGATGTAATTCCTCCTGGACAATACATTGGGTGACGCAGTCCTTCTTAAAAATACTTAAGAAAAGTCAGTTTGCACATTGAGCGTGGTAACACTGACAGCAATTGGTCTGATGATGATGTCCTCCTGGCCGATTTCGACCACGGTGGTCATACTAAAAAGGAAATTAGCGAACTACGCAGGATAATAATCCACAAGCGTGTGCACAAACACAGTTGCATAATCCGATAGAATGGCAAATCCGACACGACCGGAAATACTTATTTGAATTCTAGTTGATTTATCCTACTACTAACTGTTGCATTGGCAATCAAAAGTAAGTAATTATTAAGCTATTTATTGCCATTAATTTTTATATTTATATTGTTTACACTTTAAATAGGCCTAAAAGGTCACGAAAGGATAGATTTATTAATATATCCTTTCGTTTTTCGTAGCCAATTTATCACAATGGATAAAACAGGCGAATATTAACCATAGATTGCTGATTCAAACCCGACAAGCAATAACATACGGTCTTACTTATAAACGTGGCTAGCGTCTGTTTAGTTAAAAACCGAGTTCGATCTTACTGTTATTGTTGTTTTGACATTCGAAAAAAGAAGTCAAAGCATTGTTTAACTAATCACCCGCTAAGCATAGTTTAAACGAAAGGCTGATAGTTTTTACGTGATAGAGTGTTTTTATTTATCTCTTGTCGGACGACGAAGAAACATCGTATATATGCAAGACTGCTGGGTCGGATGAAATTGACAAATGTATATCCAAGAACCCACACTAGAGACGTGAGGAGTTCCAATTAGTTCCAAACAGACTCTTACTATACTTATTTCGATTAAAATTAAATATTTTGTCAGTATATATTACTTACAATTAAATTTGTTTTTGTATTCTTTTCGATAGCTAATAAATAAAAGGAAGAAGTTTCTTTTAACTCGTGCGAATTTTGTGTTGATCTACACATCTTTAATGATTTTCGAAAAAAAGTTCATTCTTCACGTTTTTTGGAATCAAACCATCATTCACACTTATTGTTAGTGTGTTTTAGTTTATAGCTACATAATAACTTTATAATTAAAGAAATGTATGTTGCAAGTAACATACCGTGTTACAAATAATACGCAGAACAAACAATATGTAGGTAGGTACATTGTTATTTTAAAATTATTTTTATAGACTCCCACATAAATTAAGGCCTACATTAATACGTATATATATATATATATCCTATTATTGAAGCTATGTACGTAACGAAAAAGAAAAGCACTCAATGTTTTGTTTATTATGTTATCAATTACATCACAGTTTTCATGAAGACAGATAACTCCACTGATTAGTATATCACTCGCCGTTTGATATGCTTATTCTTGGTCATACCAATCAATGGTTGCAAATGATTATCGCACGTCGATTGTTTGTTGATGCAAAGGTATTTTGTGGTAACTATGTATCATTTAGCAGAGTTACATTTTGTTACTACTTGAAATTGTTGTTAGAGAATCGTAGATTGTCATTAAGATATAATGAGTTGTGGTAAGGTTGGTATGTGATGGCGATGATGGGCTGATATCGGTGAAGACTGGAAGCGGCGGCTCTCCCGACGACGACGGCGGGCGTACGCACGGAATGCAGCAGGCGGGGCGGGGCGCGGGCGGCTGCTGCTGCCGCGGCGACGCTCGCTGCTGCCCGCCGCCCGCCTCGCCAGTCAGCCGCGCGCCACCCGACACGACTGTTGTTCGAGAAGCGCGTCTCGCCAACTCCGCTCGCAAGCAGGTATGTACACGCGACCTTCTCATTACTTCATACACCCGTCCAAAACCGAATAGGTGGGCGTCATAAGAAGCGCCCGACCGAACGGTTTTTACCTTGCGATCCTGTCGCCCGGTGACCAGAAATAGCCGTTGACCGCTCGAACAAACTATTCTTCCTCTTCAATAACGGCGATATCTTTACCTTACAAATATTTGCAAAATGGGAATCTCTAAGCGACTTACCGGTCAACGCTTCTGTGGCTTTATCAGTGTTACATATTTATTATTTGTCGGCGGTGCGGTGAGGTCAGCGAGCGTGCGAGGCGATGTGCGCCTTATCGTGAATGGCGTAGGGTCGTAGCGGACTGCGAGCGCCGCAGCGCGTCCGACCTCGGGTTGTTCTCTGTCTTTACTCTGCTCTTGCGTCGTTCCTATTTACTATAGGTTTGAGATATCAACGCTCTCGTACCTCATTATTGCTTATATACATAATGTAACAGTTGACGAAATACGTCCTCAGTTGTATTGCGATAGCAACAACAGCTATTTGTTACAACCATGAGATAATTTTTAAAGTAAGTAGTTGCCATGAGGCAACTAAGAAGTTGCCTCTTGTTTAAGACTGTTAATAACTTGTCATGCGGTGTTGATCATAAGAAAGAAATTCAAATGTTACGAAACATCTTAGATATCGTATCGTACTATTAAAAAGGCAACACTGTTCATATGTCAAATGATTAGATGACTGGTAAGTGGAAACGTGACTTACCCATATAAGCTTGTTAACTGTTGAGTATTTTTACACTACAATCATTGTTTGTTACATGTATATACCATCTACAATGATGTTAATTCCGCGTGACTACAAAACTTACTACTGCTTCAACACTATTTCCACAGGATTGAAGCACATTAGGTAGTACAATATATTTGTAAAATGATGCGTGTAGAGTTATCGAGGGATCCTACGCTCGTCCGGTGTTGTCTTCGCCAGCACCGCGTTGTGCGTGTACAGTAATATTACATAGCGCAAGGTAATCTCGCCCCTACATAGATAAAAACACGTCATAAAATTGCTTGATATACGTTTCTACTTAGTGTACCCTCGACGCATCGTTCAACAGCTCTCGGCCTCGTTATACTCAATATACCCTAAACTCGTCCCAATAGACGACCGCATTAGGGGCATATCTGCTTGCCAGACCTACGGTATAAACTATTTTTCGAAACCAAGGCAGGATTGAGATCCCGTCGCCCAAGAGAGTGAAAGATGGGGGTGGGTGAGAGGGTGGTAGCGTTCCCCTTAGGTCCGCAAGAGTGGTTCGCCCCGGACTAACAACTAGGATTTGCCAAATCTGCAGCTTTTACGGTGAAGATGTCGTATAATTTGTTGTGTAATGCGTTAATAAGGTGAATTATTTGGAAATATTTTTCAGAGACTATGCATTAAACTTGTCAGCCATTATAACAAGGCCAGCGTAATCATTTCAGTTCAAATACCTAATTAGCGCATCTTTCTACCTCTCGAATATAGGTAAGGTTTCATGTCAGTGCGCAGACAAGTTCTCGTGCTACTGCCAATGCCATACCGAGTTACGCCCCTGACACACCTTATAGATTGTGTGGCTTATTCTTTGTATAGACGCTTTGTTTTAACATAACAAAACATATAAAGAAAATAGTTTACTTATCTATGTTACGATGACATTTAATCCGATATTATTGTCACGCTGGAGTAAGAATGAATACTCAACTCTGACATTGATTTGTTTACCATAAGTAAGTTCAGTAAATATCTTTTATCTAATATCATTCCTAATCTATTCCTTGAGTGAGATATTTTTGAAAAAACCTCTTATCTTTGATATGATACCAAGATTAATATAATTACTTACTTAAATTTATGCTTAAAATACCTTAAGACATGACACGTCATTTATTTTAGACTCATTCTGACTCTCTTTCTTGGCTTTTAAAGTCAAATATTTAATTATTAACTTCCACTTACTTAACATAATAATATACAATGTGATATATATGGCTGAAAAACATTTCAGCGATATTTTTTCCTAACGGAAGACAGAAACCCGATCAAGGACATACCCGAGTTGATTACGTAATTGTCGTCTGCCTCCGCTGTTTTCACGCAAAGCACCTAGCGAATTCAATTTTGGAGAAATATTTTTCGACAGCATTACGCTGCGTAATGTTTATGTACCAAGATTTTTTAGTCTCAAAAAGTCCATTTATTGATAACAATTGTTAACGGGAAAACAAACAATACATTAAATTCAAGTAAAAATTCGTTTTAATTCGTTCTATGTACAAAATTTATTTAAACATTTATAAAAAAACCTTTAGGTACTAGATTTTCGTGTTAGTTACTTCTTTCAAGGTGTAATTTTTCCAATTTCATATAGCGTGCTACAAGGAGTAAGCCTCGATAAAACTTTACCTTAAACAAAAGTACAAGGAATAGGCACGAATGTAAAAACCATTAATATTTCTCAGCATTGCTTAAGGATAGAGTTAAGTGTTGAAGATCTCTTAAATTGGCATCTTAGCATCAATCATTATGCTTTTAGCGTTATATTAACGCTATCTCGACGACGTTGCGGCAAATCGTGTATTGAAAAAGATATCACACTGCACCTGCATTAGATGCTCGAATAATTCGTATGTGTCGTGGTGAGATTGTTAGGCGCACCTCGGGCGGCGTGCGGCAGCTGCATTGCAGCTGACAGACTTGTACTTTTGCTCGTTTTGCAGCAACCAACAGAATCCTGCACACACCATATCTGTATACATGGACAACGTTGAATGTCCTTATTCTAACTAGTCTGTTCCTAACGTCTGTCGTTGGTTAATACTGATTAATTATGAGCGACGCGGACGAATGAATTAACGAGATGGAGAACTCGATTGTTTTTTATCCTTATAAAACTTTTCAAAGGTTTCAATATCATGTTTAAGGTTTTTTAATGGCATTTTGTTCATTTGTTTCGGCAATGGATTTATCTTACAAAACTCATTTAAATAACACTTATCGCTAGTTCGTTTAATTTCATATTTTTGTTAAGATTACAAGATTTTTTCCAAGACGAGGAAATGACTGACTATGGAAACGACGTTTAAATTATTTGTTTTTAAAACAAGAAATGAAGAAAACAATTTTGGGACGTTAGATTTATGATTTATTAAAATCTATTTAAATAACGCAACACTATATAATATATAACACTAACATACTCATCACTCAATATAACACTAACACTATACTCGTATTCATACGCTAATAAACTAAAAACAAAATTTGATAAAATAAAAATATTCTTTAATCTGTACTTATTAATTATATTTACTTAAATAAAAAAATATTTAATTTGTAATGATTAAGTTCTTAACATAAATCTTTATTAATTGTAGAATTCAAATTCTTGTGTGGCACTATTTCGCTGTTCAAGTTATTTAGGTATCTTAATTTTCTTAATCGCATCGTTCAAATCAGATGACATTAGTCCGTCGTTAAATTGTTGGAATTTACAAATTTTTAATAATCGTTATTAAAAACTAAATTTTTCACTGAAATAACGGACAATTGCTATGTTTTCAAATAGTCTTTAAAAAATCACTAAAAATTTTATTTTTTATTGATAAATTAAGATAAAAACAGAACATTTTTTTAACTTTCATAGTAAAAGTATTCAAAAATAGAAGAATATTTTTTTCACTGTTCCATTCAATTATCATTTTCAACCAGTGCATTATTTTGGCTTATATGGCAATTTCGATTTAATAAATTTTCTTTGAACTTATTCCATGAACTGAAAGAGAAATTATAAATAAATTGTAATGATTGTGATACTACGTAAATAGTCATTAGTTTACTTTAAAAGATTCCACAGGATTTTTTGAAGGCAATGTAGTTAGTTAGTTAGTATAGTTATTTTGTAAAAATCTCCCAAAAATACTCAAAACAATCAATTCTATTTTTTGTATATTTTAATGTTTCAAATTTTTCATATAGTTTTTCATACTTATTTATGGTTTTTTACATATATTAACACCAAGAAAATATAAGTTCTTAAAAGCTGTAAAGCTTTTTATAACAAACTCTAATATGAATGGTGGTTACAAATATATTAGAACATTATCAGTTTTGCAAAGTAATTTATTTAAGTTAAAACTAGTGTGTGGTTTTTAGGAAGACAGACTAGCAAATTGGCCTGCTGACGGTAAGTGGTCTTAATTGCTCATAGACTGGTACTATAAGAAGTATAAACCAATTCTTACATTGTCAATGCTTCGCCGACAACGTGATCTGTAACGTTCACCCTTCAAGAATCAGTAATACAAAGTATTGCTACTTGGCGGTAGACCCTTGGTAAAACTGGTTGCATTTGCGAAACTTATTTTATATAATCATAAATCAAATGTTCGTATAGTAAATAAGTCCAACACAGTCCAATACAGTCCAAACCATAATATAAATAATAACTTTATATTTTAAATGAACCTCTTCGCAACAAGAGCTGTGCTAAATGTTGCCTGATGAAATATCGGTAGTTGTTATTCACTCTGAATAAAAACTAGAATTTCATTTTATACACTTAATACAATTGAACTGTACTACAATATTTTCGGAACTGTCAATAGTTCTTATTTTATTTGTAATGATAAAAAACGATTATTTTCTTTGAACTTTCATTTGGTGCATGTAAAAGGAATAGACACAGTCGTTTAATATATCTACGTAAGCCGAATCAATGTTTAAAACTAATTGTATTTTACGCATATCAGAAAAAGAAAATAGACTTGTGTTCTTGTGTTTACTATACAGTATGAATATATGATATTGTTTGAGTGTTTCAATCGTTTGGATTGATATCACTCAATATGTTCGTGATAATCTATATCTTTATCGTGCTATTCGGGAAAAATTACTCAAGTCCTTCTTTGTAACAGCTCAAACACTGTAACGTTATATCCGGCAAGTCGAAGAATGTGGACATGACTCGGCTATGCGTAATGTAATACGTAGGTAGGGGACCGTGGGTAGGCGTTGAACTGCCGAAGAGACGGGGCGGCCCCCGTCATTCCCGGAGGTCTTACGATGTAGACTAGGGGGTTACTTTCCTGCTTCGTTTCTACACATTACAATTACAAGGCCGAGGATACGAGGTCGCCTCTTATTTAGCTTCACTCTTCTGACCGGCAATTAGGTCAGCAGATAGCAGACGGACTCAATTGAATGATTAATTATTACAAGTATAGTTTTGATGCTTAAAGAGAAGTTGTCAAAAAATATATTTCTTGTACATACTCTTACTTCATTAGGAAAAACTCCTATTTAACACTTTCTTATTAAGAAATGACTATTTTAATACTCTTACAATGTATACATATATTACGATAGCTAACTTCATCATTAAGTATTAGCCTACTGTTATTTTAAATAATAAAATCATATCGACGGAGATAAAAATGGCTAAAGATATTGTATCAATCAATATTATTAAAAAGGGTTTTTGAAAAAATCGTCTGATTACAATAGCGATGGATTTTGTTAAATAACACTTTCTTCGTCGTAAATTGTTATGTAGTTACGTGCAGTCTTGCAAAATACCTTTGATCGGTACAATATGCTGAATCGCCATTGCTGTCATTTAACTAAGGTATCTTTATCAACGATACGCCTTGCTCGGGGTATTCTGTGAAACCACATAGGACAGCGTTACTAATCACTTGTGCGTACGCCTTTCTCTTTGCAATTTCAATAAATATACAAATTAAATACGTTCTAAAAGTCAAAATACAAAAAAAACACTAAATTAAAGCAATATGTAATATAACTTAATAGTATATTTGGTATTTGTAGCGAAAATCAGGATAGTCAGCAGACATTCTCAATTCAATAATACCGCTCCCCTGTTATGTCCGCGTCGTTGAAACGAAAAGAGGTCGTTCGTGTTCGCGCCAGCCATCGCACCCAGCCAACAATGAAGAGCGGCACGCGTTGCCAGTGCTATATTCAACAACTTACTATACATACAAAAGTCTGCGTGCAGATAGACGGCCGCATGTTTTGTAGGCGGCATGTAATATATGCGTGGTCGCTCTCGACTGACTCTATATCCATGTGTTGTCGACGCTTGGCTCCGAACGGGCGTCGCACTCGCATCGCCGTGACCTCACTGCGCAGGCGCCGCTGCCGGTCGCAATACCTAAATATGACCTAAACGCGAACGTTTCTTTAATACACTTTTAGCAATATTATTTGTTATCTTCAACAATAACATTTATCAACTTATTTTTAAAACGTATAATCTATTTAAAAGTTATTCTAGATGATAGTATTAACGATTCTTTATGGTAGAATGTACTATTTACATAAATATATATATGTTATTTACACACACAAAACATTCAAACCAGTGCCCTCTTAATCATTATGATATGCTCGATTTAGTTGTTTGTTTGCGGTTGTTATTTGGCACATGGTGCATTAGATTCGAGGTGGCACGTTTCTTAAGTAGAGTCCACGAGGCCACACAACACCTGACAAGATAGCAGCTGGCGGCCGGCTGGTTGCGCATGGACACAACGAAACTAGTTTCCAATCAAGCAGACGTTTCTATATGACATACCACCGACAAATAACCTTAGATAATACATCATTTATTTTGTAAAACGTAGATTTTTTTCATTTGATTTTTAAAAATCATGGAATTATTGATGTCTGTAATAAAAATGTTATAATATTGTCACTGTATTTTATTAGAAATTAATTTAGTATGTTTCCTATCGTCTTATCGTGGCTATCGATGTAGCGACCGTCCATTACTTCGTCTTCGAGCGTATTTTTCCGATGTTATGAGATTCGCGAAAAGGCAACGTACCGAGTTTGCTAGCGACGCACAGTAGTTGTTTACACGAGTGGATGTAGGTAGGTATTATATAGCTGTACATAGACTGTGTCGTAAAGATTATATATATATGTAGCTGCGTAGGCAGCGGCGGCGGCACCACAAGCCCACGACGACGGCGTCGTCGGACGACCCTGATAATTTGCTGCGTTCACGTTACTTCAACGGCTTCTTACGCCACAGAATTCCGTTCTTCCTAGGTTTCTGAAGTTTTATGCAATCGATAAGTAGACTACTTACTTTCTGTGAAGTATTCAGACAATTTTATATACCTAACTTTCGACAATGGTAGATCAATAAGAAAGATTATGATATTAACGGCACTACGTGTTTTATTAGAATTAGATAATGTATTATATAAAGAACATATGTTTAGAAATTTGTGTAAAATATTGAAAAGATGCGAAACAAAATTGGAATTTGCTTATCGTTATGCCTGGGGTGGAAAAATATATACAAATGTATATCGTTTTAGGTTTTACACCATATAGGTACTTTTAGGGATCCAAACAAGATCATTATTATTTAGTGTGCATCGCGGGATAACAAGGGTGCAATGAATGGCAATCTGTGCGCTGTTAGAGTTGGATGTTGTTTTCTAGTGGCGTCGATATTGACTCATAATGTAAATCACAGAAGTAACTAACAAACAAGTCAGCGTGACTACGCTCATGCACGAGTCGATCGGTCAAAGCGAAGCGTCCATGACACCTAAATGAGCGAGCAGCACCTCTGCTATCTGGTGCTTTGATAAGACGCATTATCTGCGTGCCTCGGCGCGGGAGGGACACGAATTGCGATCGGTTGAATGTTGAGTGGCGCATGTCGGTTTCGAGTGACTCGGGGCACAGCCGACGTTGCTCGCACATGTTGCGGAACGTGCAGGCGGCAGAGGGGCACGCGGGGCGGAGGACGGGAGCGCCAGGGACGGCGTCAGGCGTCAGCACACCGGCTTACCGCGGCACGCACACACGCGCATCACCGACACGACGTCCGCGCCCGAAGAGCGTCATTGCGCCTTATCGTAGCCATCTTTAAACGAGCACGATGCACGCCACCGACGTCGGTACGAATTCCATTTGAGAACGCTGTTGCCATGATTGCCGTCAACAACTGCACTCCTTTCATTGTCCTTTAGAAACGCGTCGCTTAGCTGGCACCTCCTTCAAGGTTATGGTGACCTGTCGGACCGGTGATATGCTCGTGAACGAAACGCAATATTCTGTTCAAATGGGCTTAATTTTTTATTAAACTACGTATGATTATATCTTATTAACTTAATAATTAATTATATTTATATTTTTTTTAAGAAAGATTTAAATGCGTCATTATATTGTGTTATTGCTGTATAGATGTGTAAGCCGCCACAAAAGATCATTCGTGTGCGCTAAGTAGGTAAGGTACTTGTCACCTCTAGCAAGATGTTCTTGTGGCTACCATCTGTACAGTATCGATCTCCGGAGGGTGGAGTGGGTCGACATCCCGTCGAATTCATCCCCACAACGACAGTGGTATTAGTTAGGCTCTTGTATTTTCCAGCCTGGAGGCTGTCGGGCGGTTGATAAAGGAAACTGCCTACGTAGTCGGCCTCTAGCGGCTGTTCGGTCGAAGTACGGAATATGTTGTCGTGCGGCTATATATAGATTGTGTTGGCGAAGCTGCGAACTGCGACCGCGCCCGCCGCCGTCGCCGCCGCCGCACCGCCGCACCGCGACGACGACACCGCCCGACGAAAGGTCAATTGGCGCGCAAATTATTTGCGTCGCTAAATCCGCAATGTTGCTTACCATTCTACAGATATACATTATAATACTCCGTATATTATTAGCCGGTAGACAATTTTAAATCTATTTCCTGTTATGCCTCTATCGTCTGTTGTCCACCTGTGAATAGATAAATATGCATGACGGCGTTAATTTGGTCAGCGTTGTTGCAAAGTACAACATTGTCAATTTAGTAACTTTAAACCCCTGGTATGGTAATAATTGACTGGAAATAAAAATTAACGTTAAACACAGTTTTTATTTAAATGTCGTTCGCTGTTGTTAAAACTGCTGTATCGCTGATTATTACACAGCCTCGATCAGTCTGTCATTTTAGTTATGCTTCGGAACGGGTTTGATACAAGAAGTGGTGAGACTGTCGAGGTCGCGGCGAAGCGAACGCTTTGACACTAGTATTGCTTATTTGCAGCCATGGTTAGTCACGCTTGGAACGATTGAGCGGACTGCTAACAACTATAAGAGCATCGTGTGAGACGAATGACACAACACAATATTATGGAACATCACGTGTTAGACTACGGATCTGCAAAATTGTTTCCTCTTAGTGTGATTCATACTAAATAAAATTGTAACTTCATAATAAACTACATTTCCTTTGCGATTTAATTAAACTCCATAACTTTTTTAAACTCGCAAAACACTTTTAAAGCAGAAGTCCCACCTAAACCGATTGTTATAAATAACATTGTATAATTGTGCTCTTTTTAGGCAATTAACACACGTAAAAGTATTAACAATACAATATGTCATTGCGCTACAAAATACAGGATTTAGGAGGTATCTTGTGCCTGTAATTACATTCGCTCAGTCACTATTCAAATAGGAACATAACAATACAAATTTTATTGCTGTGTGGCGGTAGAATTAACTGTTAAGTGGATCGTACCCACCTAGCAGGATATCATTCGGTAGAATCGGTAGACTTTTGATTAGTGGTGAATATCGGGGTATTTTAATTTCTTCATCATTTATTAACATCTATATAACATCTTGATCATCTGTCCCACCTATGACAACTTTTAAAATTGTTTTAGGCATCTCGAACAGTCTTAATCATGGATTCTGGTCCGACCTCGTTTTAACTTTGCGACCCATTTTTATACTGTCGCATAGATAGAGCAGTACGTATCTGTCTCCTACGTATTTCTTTTTACGCAAATTGTTCAAATATTTTTTTTAAGTAATTCTTAGTTTAAAAACAAAAAAATATATACAATATTACGCACATCGAATACGTTATTTTTTTTTAAAGAATTTTTCAATCGAACATAAATGAACATTTAGATTTAAAAGAATTGTTTTTAGTAATTTATCTTAAATTACATATTTTCAGTCATTCAGTTTCTCGATTTATGTTTCATTTTTAACGTTATATTAAAATATTTAGGCCAGAAATGTATTAATTCGCCATTGTATAACTAAGCGTCGGAAAATTGCCGATATTATTTCGGGTGTGTTGCTAGCCTTATACACTGAACAATGCAAACAATGAAATTATCGAACTTTGAAGATTCTTAAGAACTCTTATACTAATATGTTATGAGTTGCTATAAATTAATTTCGACTTTTTTAACCCGTTTTTTTTAAACATTAAAAGACTGACTTCGTGCGACTATATTATCTGTTTGTAATTACTCATCAATCTCATTGTGATGATATTTGTCGATGAAAAAAACGCGCCTTCTAAAAAATTACATAAACTTGTATGGTGTGCACTTCTTAAAATAATACAGTTATATGAAAACAGTATATGATAAAATTAATACTATATTATGTCCCTGTTTATTGTTATCTGTGCGTAGCCACGGCGAGTAACTAGTCAATAGTCTGATAAGCTTAATACGGTAATCCTGTACCAGTTTTTAGAATAACAATGCTTTTACACTAATTAAAGTATCAGCGAATAGTTTTCGAAACACGAATGTACCTAACACGTGAACCAACTAACATCCTTTTAGAATCTAATTTAAGTTACATAACAATTTCACGCGGGAACCCGTTCGTTGATATACATACGCCGACGTGACTTTATGCGACCGCTATGATATTGGAGATCGCGGGATCGACTCGACTGAACTCCCATGCTGGTGTATGATTTAACGCTATCGATAGCTATCTGTTGTAATGGGAAGAAGTAATAATAGCTCAAGTTTATACATATTTGACATTTTTCAAGCAGCATTATCCTAACTAATATTATAAATGCGAAAGGTTTGTTTATTTGTTACGGGTTTATTTCTTACTGATCATCATAAATTGCATACACGTTGACAGATGTACACAAAAGGACATAGACCGTAGTCCCTCGCACGTGGGTGAAACGGCGGGCGGACACTAGTAGTTTTAAAATGTGGACCGCTTTGTACGTCGCTCTACCTGCGCTGGGTCCTACATTGTACAGTTAAGCTTCCATTTGTTTAACGTAATTGAATGAGTAAGTAATAATAATAGAACACAGCAATGCTACAAATTTTAAGAGAATCTCCATATAAGGTACGATTTAAAATTTTCAAGAAAAAATATACTAACAGTAACACCAGTAATAGATGGTCGTGAAATAACAATAGTGTGTTAAAATCTACTTTCTGACGGTTTTTTTTCTCATTAAACATATTTTAAAAAAGAAAAACAATATTGTACTGTATTTTCAAAACAAAATAAAGGAATAAATTAAAATTAATCTATATGCGTCATGTCAAATAAATATTGATCGTCGCTTTAATAAAGTAATGTTCCTGTTTGGTTGTACATACAATATCGGATGAAAGCAAGAGTTTGCTGTCCTCCGTAAGTCCCAACGACGCGATATGCCCGATAGGGGTCGAACTTGAAAGAGACGAGAGTGAAAGGAATACTTGATTTTATTTTATGAAGTTCCGAACGTCGCGACTTTTAAGTTATTATTGAAATGTTACAGATTAAGTTTAAGCGTTATTACTTACTAACATACCTTATATTGTATGATATGAAAATATTTGTTTGAATATGAAATATTTACCGATGTATTTAAAAACTATTTGAAGAACTTTTGTTATTATCGATAGTTACAGTGTTTCGTGTTTACTACTCTCCAAGTAGTTGTTCTTCTGTTACTTTCGCGTTTGTGGTTTTGATAAACGCTATCCGTTCACAGTTTTACATTATATCTTTGGGGAAAATATTAAAAATATGTATGCAATTATTTTGTAATTACGGTTACATATTTTGTTTAGGTGCCTTGCAAGAGGAGCAACTCTTTGTCTTTAATATTAAATAGCGGTTTTAAGTGAGTGGTTACTATTTTTACATTCATTGTCATAATAATACACGGGCGTCACCCGCATCGTGGCGCGGTGTGCGAACATTGTAAACACACGTATGCGAGAGTACCTACATAGGTAGAGGTTGAAGCCCGTGGTAGACGACATCCCTGCATCCCCGGGCAGCGCCGGCTGTACGGCTCTATAAATACACAGCAGGTGTGGTGAGCGAGCGGGGATCGGGGTGCGCGGGGCGGGGGCATCCGCCTCTGCAGCGCTCCAAAGCGTTCGCAGCGGCCAACGGACCTTAGCGACGCCATATCGATTGCGAGGGCTCCCCCTGTGGCGCGCCGTCGCTCATTGTGCTCGGGCTGGGATGCCTTCTCTGGCGTTTCCTGCCTCTGGCTCGTCAAGTTGTCTGTGTGGACCCGTCCCTCGCCCCGCAACCCGCGTCGGCCTGTGCCGGTCTCACCAGGACGTCCGCCAGCTGCTTCAACTACATAAGTGCTTACACGACGCGTACTCAATTTTTAAGTAGTTCACCCCACCACTACAAAGTTGTTACTTGTTGGCTTTGAATTGGTTTCTTAAATTGTGCAAACATAAAAAAAATTCAATCTTGTTTTAAAATGGTCAAAACACAGATTTAAAAACATATAGTAACAAATATTTGACTCGCCTCGATTTTAAAAAAATAAAGTCATCGCAAGAAATTATAACAATAAATAATTGAAAACTTTTCGACAGCAAAAATAATTTTACAAAGTAGTAATCAGCAGTTAGTGGTTAATAAGTAATTTATGATAATTTATAATAGTTTAACTAATGATAACTTGTTGAATTACTCAAACATCAATTAACAACATAATGAATAGATAAATAACAAACTAGCAACAATAGTATCTTGATAGATATTTGAAAATAATCGCATACTTTAACCGAATAAACAAAATGAAAAATTAATAGCTTATAAACAAACCATGAGACGATATTTTATAAAAAAAAACAGCATTGCAGTTAATTGCTGCAAAATAGATAACTCTATGAAAAAGAAAGACAAATGGTGGTATAATGTTATGAACGTTTCTGATATTATTATTCGTTGACAAATAGTATGAATAAATAATGAGCATGTCGATTGGAGATTGACACAACTTGAACTTGTTTTTGAAGACTTCAGCAAGTATAAAATCTTATAATTTCTTTTTCACGTGAAGGTATACATTTGGTCGTGTTACTTAAACATTTATTTTGTATTTATTTTGCAATTTTGTATTTTATTTTGCGGCGATCCACAAATGCCATACTTTAGCTTCGCAATACCATATATTTATGTTTGTCTTTCATTGAATTAGGTGTTGTTAGTTCAACTACTGTTTCTTCTACTATAAGGCAAAGACATGGAAAAGAACTATAACGCTCGCTAGATGGCGCTTAAAACATTTATAGTGCTTTGTAATGAGTAATGACTGTCGGAAAAAAAACTGAAACGATTTTGATTGCATTTATTGTAGCAATATTATTTCGTTGAATGTCATAGTTACTAATTTCGGTACTTGTATAACTTGTGAACTTAGCTAAGAGAAATGATACAAAATTGAAAAGATAATAAATCGCCATAAAAGTATGTACCTATGTATTCATTTAATAGTATCTAACAAATATACGTTTATCACATATAACATTATATATATAATTTTTCCATATGTGCATAAAATCCCATCAACACTTACTATGATAGTAAATTTTACAATGCTGCATAAAAAAAACGATTATTTATTGTAATTAAAGTCGGCGGTAATGTTTCGTTTGTGTAGTCAAGGTGTACCTCATTTACCTCTGCCCCTTTTACTGTCAGAAAAGACTTCAACGCCGTCTACGCAAATATTTAATATGTACCAAATACAATTATTAACTATTCGCGAAGTCACTTCGGAGCTAATTTTATTATTATTGATATCATATTGCAATTAGAAGGTCAACAACCGAAGAAATAAATAATTTCTACAGCACAGATGAGTAACACAAACAAGATTAATCTTTAAACTGATATAATAGATTGTTTTATAATTTGATCAAAAATGATGATATAGGCGTGTAAATAGCTTTTGTTTCATATGATTACATGCCACGGCTGTGACTAGACATTCTTATATTATGCCTTTTTTACGTTTTTAGTTATTTGTAACTTTACGGATGCTTTGCTTTTATATATTACGTAACGAATGAGGACTGCCTCAGTCGAGGTCGCCTGCTGCGTCGACTCCCCTAACCGCGCTCGGTATCGAGGAGGAGAAAAACATAGGATCATCACAACGGTCGGCGGACCCTCCGCACCCGTCCCGCGCCCACGCGCCCTCAGGCCGACCGCCAGCCGCCACCGGCGCTTGCCGGTCGCCTCATCGCCTGCCAGCCGGCCGCTTCATTCTGCCGGCGACGTTCTCGCGCTTCGCACACGCGGTTACGCGACCGCTGCTGCGCGCTCCTCGCCTCGTCAGTGCACGACACCGCGCCCCTCGCCGCACGCCGCACCTCGCCTCCCGCCGCAGACCCTTGTCTCGGAACGTTTAACCGACACCGAGCATTGTTTTGTTGCAGTGGAGTATGCTACAACAGATGTCCTCGCCGCACAGCGCGCAACTCGGCGAGGCCGCGACTCTCGTGCGCTCCCTCGAAGGCCGCCTATGCGGCGACGCATCTTCGGAGGCTTCCTCAGATGCCGCCGAAGATTGTGAATTACCACAGTGCAAGATAAAAAGAAACTACAACTGCACCAAGTGCATGTTTTATACGCAGAATCCACGCGTTTATCTCGTGCATACTCGCGACGTGCACTTTGAAAAACTTAAGATATACGATTGTCCACATTGTGTTTATGCTTCACGACATCATCAAAAACTTACAAGACATATCAGAATGGTACATGAAAGTTCAATTTTAAGCAAAGAATCTGATACTCTACCATCTACATCTGAAAACTTGGAACCTCTGGACAGAATAGAAGAGATGTTCGAAGAAATAGAAGAATGTGATGACTCGCAGATGGATATCGATGATGATAACGAAGAGTCCCTCGAGCGCTCATTTGATGCCGAGGCAGTACCGTCAGGATTATCAACAGATAGAAGTAAATTCTTTTCTTGCAGTAAATGCAACTACGTTACCCACATTCGAGCTAGATATACAAAGCATGTGAAGTATCACTCAATGCCTATGATTAAGTGTACTATGTGCGATTTCCGGACGCCTTATAAATGGAATTTAGATCGTCATATGAAAAACCACGGAGGCAACGGAAGCTTCCACTGTTCTATGTGTAACTTTACCGCAGATATTAGACAAAGTTTGACGGTACATGAAATGAATCATCACACACCGCCCGCTGGTCAATCAAGTTCGAGTCGCCGTCGCAACCGGGTGGGCGCCAGTGACATGTCCACTTTTGTCGATATGACGGACGGAAACACACTCATCTTGAAAGAGGAGGAAGGGAGCGGAGATTCACGGTCCTCACACTCTGCATCGGTGAGTGTCGCGTTGAGTGCAGAGGCCGCGCCTAGGGGCCGCAGTGGTCGGTGACGTCATGCCTCTTATCACTCCGGCTTTGCGGAGTGACTGCTCTGCACTCCATACGGCCCCTCGCGCGCTCTTGCATCATGCTTTGATCTATGCATGTTGTTCAAGTTTGCGTTTGCGTGCATGAAAATATTTGTCTACAAAGTCCATTGTATAACGTAATTAACTATGATATCAATTATTTTCATAATACTTATTTTCGATACTAATTTAAATACATAATACTATTACATAAATTATGTTTTACAGTTACATTATAAACAAACGATTAAGTATTAAAGAAATAAAAGACATTACGAAGCAGAAAAATACATTAGATTTTGTAGCTGTTAATTATAACAATAACACAACGGTTACATATCTATCTCATAAATGCTTGTGCGAATGGTTTACGAGCAGTACGTCGTAGTACGTGTAGTAGGTAGAACATTAGTTTATAAAATTAATCGTTATTACAAAATCTAGTATATTATATTTATTTTTTATTTTAACGGATAAGTAATCACAATGTATTTAATCAAAATATCCTGTAATATATTTTTATTTTCTAATCTAAAATACGAGCCGTATGCTCGGAGTGAGGGAGACAACAATCCAAGTAAGGATCGAACCTGCGACTTTGTAACTGCGGCTACCGTTGAGCTGCTTACATTAATTCTATTATCGAGGCAACAAGATTCTATTATTGTTAATCTTATTCGTAACATTCACCTTTTTCAATATTATTTATTATTTTATTCATGAACGATATGATTATGCATGCAGATAACATTGAACGTTTTCAGATGTTCTTAACTTTTATAAATAATCAGAAGAGGTAATGTCTAGTCACAGACCTGTATATGTAAAGAAATGTTACGTACTAGTGAGAGTAACTTTTGTCCGTCTATTTTACTTTTCTTTTTTTAAATATCAAACTGGGAAATAAGCATTTAGTTAATCTTTGTAATAAGTGTACGTGACATCGATTATTTTAAAATTTAAATGTAGGGTGAAACGTCGTTGACGATATTTAAAAAATCAAGTTACACAAAAACGACTTAGATAGTTGTTAAAAATATATTATTGTTTGAAAGTATAATTATGTAATTATTTATTACATTGCACGAACTTAACACATTTGTTAATTAGGTTAGTACACTTTTTGGGAGTAAACAATACGTACACATACTACACGAGATGGTAATTTAATGATAATGTACGACGTTATTTAATTCGTAATATTAAATAAGTACCCACTTCATTGCTTTTGAATACAACAAAAAAAATCGTAAGCTAATTGGCACGATTAAAATTAAGCAGTCGTATCAAACAAATCATTAAAAAATGTTTTTGTTTCGTTTCAGGAAATGGGTCTACAGTACATGGACAAAGACATCGTGAGTTGTAATAGCGACTCTAACGAGGCTTCATCTTCTGACGCTGTAAAAAGTGAAAATTTGCATATTACAAAAGAAGTAGAAAATGATATTACATCGGATGAAGCAAAAAATCAAAAACAATGTAAAAAAATACCAAGACCGATTCCACAACTTATTCCTTTAAATGCATCAACGCCAAATCAAAACAAAACACTTCCTGGTGAGCCTCCAGCTAAAAAATTTAAGGAAACTACAACTCAGTCAGATATTCAAAAAACTGATAATTTACCTATAGATATTACTTTGACTCCAGTAAATAATGTAGTTAGTAAAGATAATTCTAACCGCAAAAAGAATGAATCATTTTTTGATCGATTAAAAGAGAGGTTATTAACAGAAACTGGAGAAGAGGGTTCACTTATATGTAAAAATTGTGGTTTTGAAAGTAAATGTTTATCAGAACATTCTGTTCATGAAAAAAACTGTACATCTCAATCAAATCGAATGTTAACCAACGCATTACATTCGAGCTTAGGATCGACTAGGTGCCAAAACTGCAGGCATCGATGCAAGTCAAGTGCCGATTTATACATACACATGCAAACGTGCGGAAAGAAAGATAACAAATTTGAACATGCATCAGAAGTAAATAATCAAGATAGTAGTGAAGCTATAACGGCTAATCAAGAAAAGGAATTAGAGCCACATCCAATGGAAAACGTCGTTTTTGTTTGGAATAATATAAGTCACGACTCAAATAAATTTGATGTACCATTAGACATAAGTATTAATGATGATTCTACGCTACCAGAACAAAATAGAAGTTTTGATCCAGATATCGTTGATGATAATGAAACCATGAATCTATCACCTAGCCAAGCAGTTGGGAAAAAAGTTTTTAAATGTCCACACTGTTTGTTCTGGGCATCAACTGCTTCAAGGTTTCATGTTCATATAGTTGGACATTTAAACAAGAAACCATTTGAATGTTCATTGTGTAAGTATAAATCAAATTGGAGATGGGATATTACAAAGCATATTAAACTTAAATCGGCTCGAGATCCAGACCATGCAGAAGCAAAAGTACTTATGACCGATGAGACTGGTAGGCGCAATTACAGCAAATACAATAAATTTTTAGCAATGCCTGTTTTAAATGAAAACGGTGAAAATGAATTTCATTACATTGACCAAAATACATCTGTGGACACTGCGTTAGACGATGACGCGTTTAGTGATGTAGCTGATGGAATGAATACTCCATTTGAAATGCAACCACTTAATTTACAAACTCTGAACAGTGATCACAAGTATGAATTAGATAACAGAAATATTGATGCTAAAAAACCTAAAAAAACCCTATGGAAATGCAAAAAATGCAATTACAAGTTAGTATACTTTTTAAGTTTACTTGTTTTTTTTTAATGAAATAAAACTATACGTTTGTTGTATAATATTATGTATAAATGGGAAAAATGGTTTGGTGGGATGTTTGTTACTCAATAAGGATCACTTTAGCTCCCATATGTATGTCGTAGAATAGACCATAGGTATTTTTAATTTATAAAAAAAGTAAATATTACTATTTAAAAGGTAATTATTCCCCGCAAGTGTACGCCTATTTGTGCGATTTTTAAAATGTTAATAACTTGCAGAGATTCATCGAGAGAAGCCTTACTAGAACATGTTCGTGAGCACTCGAGACCGGATGAGTGTTTGGAAGAAACGAAACCTATCATTAATAAAAAACCCGAGAACATGCCTGATCCGGCCGACTTGGCGTATAGATGCGGACACTGCAACCAATTGTCTAATTGGAAGCATGTTATACAGGTCAGCATAAACTGTTGAAGAAAAAAATATAGTAAATGCTTACTGATCTCATCACTTTAACGACCTTATGTACGAATGTATATTTGCAGTGGTTGTTTACAATTCACAAGTGACTTTGTTCAGCTAGACATTCTTTTTACCTACAGATATAGTTTGACTTGCCACCATTGCATTTACCAGATTCGGTAATGCTTATTTTTAACAAACATTATATAATATCTATGTTATACTGATTTTTTAACGTAGATTTTATATAATATATATCCAAGTTAACATACTCTGTCCATATATATCATACCATATTAATCAAAGTAAATACAGTAAATTAACAGCCTGTTAATGTCCCAATGCTGGGAGGAGAAGGTTTAGAGCTTATTCCACCACGCTGCTCCAATGCGGTTTGGTAGAATACACATGTGGCATAATTTCAATGAAATTAGACCCATGCAGGTTTCCTCACGATGTTTTCCTTCACCGTCAAGCACGAGATGAATTATAATCACAAATTAGGCATATGAAAATTCAGTGTTGCTTGCCCGGGTTTGAACCCACGATCATCGGTTAAGATTCACGCGTTCTAACCACTAGGCCATCTCGGCTTTTCAAATATATAAATACTAAACCATATTTTCTTTTGCATTTTCAGAGACATTGCCGATTAAAGCATGATGGAGTAATTAAAGTCATCACCACAGTTAAACCAAAACCCGATATAAATGCAACGTCAGCCAACGAAATCAGTACTGACACTTGCACTAAATGTCCATATAAAGCCAGCGATAAGCATACACTTATGGCGCATTTACAACAGCATCAGCCGTCACCGCACTCAATATTTAAGTGCTACTTTTGCCCATTCTTTGTGAAAGACGAGCATGAATTAACTCAACATCTTATTTTACACGGCATTACTGATCCAGAAGATTATATATCAAAAGCAATGGGATGCAAATCGCCTTTACCAGAGCAAGGACTACACGCTTTACCAAACTCTTCATCGACGAAAAGACATAGATGTACAGAATGTCCATATGAAACTAATAGTAAGTCTCAGTTTATGTATCATGAGCAATTCCATCGGTTACCGGCTGATACTCCATATAAATGTCAAGAGTGTAATTATAGTGTTTCAAAAAGGCACTTGCTTCATCAACACATGCGGGTTCATGGCATTATTGCGAAAAAAGGTGAAATAGAAGCTGAGTTAGAATCTTTTTCATCCAATTCTAATCAAATAGATGCACAGTCTGAATTTTCGATGAACCTTGATGAAATTCCTTTCGTGTGGGTATCGGCTAAGAATGAGTTTCACAAAATGTATAAATGTCGTTATTGTTCATACGTAAATTCACAAAAATGTAAAATACCTAATCATGAAAAAATACACTGTATTGTATTTGAAAATAGTGATATAACAATATATAAATGTTTGGAATGTAAATTCACGTGCGATAATAAAGGGAGATTATCGGAACACTCCAAAACTCATGGGGAAATATACGGCCGAATTTACTGTCCTGTTGAATCAGGTTTACCGGATGAAGAACAAATAGCTAAGTTGCGTAAAGTGATAGAGAAAGAAAAAAATAACATGGAAAATGAATTAGTTAAAGAAGAGGAAAATCAAAACGAAGGAAAAGAAACGAAAACATTATACTTCTGTCAAAAATGTCCAGCAAGATTCTTTGCAGACAGTGAATTAAAAGTTCACGATAAATTCCATGATTTAACATTTTCAAATAAATGTAAGGCTTGTGAATTTTCAGTACCACTTGAAAATGAATTAATTACCCATAATTTGGTACACACAGATGAATATAATACAAAAACAAAAATGCTTAAATTCGTTCATAAAATTCATAGTCTTTATAAAGAACCCAAACTGCAACTTTTTCATTGTCCACTTACTTCAGATATGACATGGGTAGTAGCTAATCCCGGAAAAAATTATGAATTTCATGAAAATGTTACCAAGAAATCTTCAGATACAAAACATGTGCCAAAACAGTACTTTTGCAAAGAATGCCCAGCCAAGTTCTTTAAAACTTCTGCATTAAGTTATCATATGGGACTACATGGAGGAGAAGGTGAACATAAATGTAAGAAATGTAGTTATGCTGTTAAAAATATTGGAAACCTAGCTAAACATGAAATATTACATGAAAACGAAAATAAATCTGCTACTTGTGATTATGAATCTGGTGATGATTTAGATTATAAAAATATACCTTTATCAGGAACTGACTTATTCCAAAGAAAAACAGAGGCCCAGAAAAGAGTTTTAACAGACAAAGATAAGCTTGTGAAGCCAAATGATCATTTCCCACCAGTGCTTCAGGCTGATCCTCAGTTTGGATATTTAATGCATGGCAATCCAGAATTCATTTATCCAACTTACCTTAAAAATGGACGACAGAAGGAAAAACGTTATAAATGCCACAAATGCCCATCAGCTTTTGAAAAACGTGAACAATACAAAATACATTTATCATTGCATGGTTCAAAACAAAGATACAAGTGTGAATTATGCGACTATTCTGTGAAATATTATGCCAATTATGTCCAACATATGAGAAAACATCAAATGAACGATGAAGCCCAAGCAGAACGAAAGAAAGACGTAAATGGTTATGTAGAATCTGAAATCGAAAATACTGAAAGCAAAAAAGATGAGAGTGGTGAAAACATTAACTTAGCTATTAAAACTATGCCCAAAAGGCCTCCTCGAACTGATTTCCAACAATTTTCAATTAGTGATCAACAAACACTCCGATTATTACAACGTCGACGTTCTATGAATCATACAGGAAAGGACGCTACTACTTCAGACCTTTCACCGACAAAGGACCGCAAGCTACACATGTGTCTTTTATGTCCATATACGAATCAACGTCAAGACGCCCTTAGTAATCATTACAGAAGACACGATGAAACTGACGTCGTCAATGGTGGTAATCATAAATGTTCATTCTGTGATTTAGTAGTGGTTCAATCGCATTTTCTCCGCGAGCATTTAAAAACTCATTTTAATTACCAAAAGAACCTAACCCCCGAGTGTTTCGTGGCTAATGAAAACGTTACTTTTTCTGTTACAAAATTAGAAGAAAATGAAGAAAATAATACGACTTGTGATCTCAAATTAGATATGCTAAATCAAAATAATATGTGCAATGAAAACAAAATATTTGTAAAAATTAAAACAGGTGAACTGTTTGTTGAATAGTTTATATTTAATATAAGTGTAGTTGTAAGTTAAAATAAGTATTTACAATAAGCAAAATTATTACGAAAATAAAAATAGTTCCATAAAAAGGAGCCAAAAACTGAAACTGTCGATATTCACCAAAGTATAGCTTGCCATATTAGTTTAGAACACTTGGCGAATTTTTCGGATCATTTTTGGGGTGCATTACAAGTTGCACACATGTCTGGCCAGTAACATAAAGAACACTTCAAATTAAACGCGAAACTACTTTCTATTGTACCTATAATCATTAAATCAATAAAAGATTTAATAAGGGATCAATGAAAAAATCTAATTTTAAATCAATTATTATATTTTTGGAGCATTGGATAGAACTGATCAATAATAAATCAAAGATAAATTACAAATAGATCAGTTTTATTCAAATGATGTGATAAAAATATAGAAATTAATGATGTAAAATGACCATTTAATACATTCATAACTTTGTTTAGATCAACTAAAATGTATTTCATTCAAAAAAGTATGCTTTTTAAAGTGTGGTTATTCTTCTCATGAAAGGTGTTACAAGTCCATCCATAACATATTTCAATATATAATGCTGAAATATGGACTATTATTTTAATCATTAAAAAAATTATCCTGAAAGTACCTAAGAAACTATTCAAATATTTATGGGAATATCATTGCTTAATAAATATAATAGTTTTATTATTATTATGTTTAAAATTTAAAAACTATTCAATTACAAATTTATGTTATACTAAAATATAATCATAAAATTACTAGAACAGAATATAGTTTTCTTTAGAGTTGGTACTGATAATAAAATTGAAATTGCAATTCTTTTAAGTAGTTCTGAATGTCTGTTTTAAGTAAAAGGCTTTTAGTTTAACTATTAAAATTATAGAATTGACGTTTTTGTATCATAGTTATAATAATTTTATATACATTGAAGATATTAAAAATGTGAATTTGATCCACACATTTTAACTAACAGACAATAATTTATTAACTATGTGAATTCAGTATAAAAAATTTGAAACAATATCTTCAGAAATTGTCACTCTTTATTGTGTATGTATTTATTTTCACTAGTGAGTAGGATATTTGAAAAACATATTTTTGCAGACTTTTTGATTGAATTTAAAAAGTAAGAAGCGAAGGCACTGTCAAACCAATATAAATATAGAATATCATTTTAATATGCTCTTAAGAGCACATTCCTTTTGTGAGTAAAAGAATGTAGAGAAATATATAGCAATGTGATAAAAAATCTTGTAGTTTAAATCATTACAGAACCCACCCACAGATCGTAAAAAAAATTCCCAATCACTTAAAGCAGGTTAATTTATTCATTAATGTTAAAACTAAGATCCTTATCTACTTCACACAATTCCATTTTTCAATTATAGCAAAAGGACAATGTAATGAAATGGGAAAACAATTTATAGTAAAAGTTAAGAATATTTATTTCATACGCCAGTGTATCATACAATAAAAGATACACTATTTTTCTAAATATATTAAAAGCAGTCTTAACAAAACTTCCAGCGATTGCCACATTCATTGCATAAAACAAAAGTAGTCATAGGTTCATCTGAACTTCTAGTTTGTAGTTGATTGTAAGTACAATTCTTCTTCTTGCACTTACCACATTTGAGCATTTCTGTTTTAGTACCTTGCACCGTTGCGAGTTGAGCGTCATCAATGGCTTCTTTTATAAATTTCTCCCGTAGTTTTTTCATTTCATCACTCGCCATCTCTTCTGGTGTCATTTTGGCAAGACGAGAAGCAGCGATCACTCCATTCAAGAAATTTGTTCGCAATGTAGGGTTTTTAGGATCTTTGAGGTTTGCTACTCGAGAACGGACCCGATTTTTGTACCTCATGTCTGTGTTTTTAAACTCAGCATAAATGCATTCTTCCAACTCTTCAGAAAGTTCCTCAGGAGATGCACATGCATTAGGATTTTCACCATCAATTTTTAATGCTTGCATTAGCAACTCTCTACATTTTAGTCTGACAGCATCAGTGGTATTTGACTGTGGTGGAAAAGATGCTGGTAATTTTTTATCTTTCTCTTTTTCATCTCTTTTCTCTTTATCTTTGCTCGAGTCTTTCTTAGACTTTGACGAGCCACCTGAATCCTTGGAAGGTGTAGCTGGTGTTGATAAAAACTTTTTCCAGTTTTTAATTAATGTTTTGCACAATGATATCACTTCTTCATCCTTACTGGACTTGCGTAAAGCATTGACTGTCATGCCTATCCTAGTTTTGGTAAGGACATCTAAGTTAATGGCCATTGTTTGTAGAGCCTTTAAAAGCTCCAGTGCCTCTTCTTGACCCTACAAATAAAAAATAAATATTACTTATTTATAAAACAAACCAAACAAGACAACTATGTATATATATAAAATCGCATTTTTATTTAATAATTCTGATATTCAGTTTTCCGTGTTTCAGTTTAATAGTTTTGTCTTAATAGTTCATCTAAATCAGGTAACGTGCACACGCGGTGTTGCTTTTATTTATGTTGCATTTCAGTACCTACTAAAATTATTGTCGTTCTATTATACACTATTACCACACCTACCGTGCCATCTTCTGAGGTCATCTTAGTTAATTTCTTTTGTATTTTCATTACATCTTCTTCAACACTCATTTTTGTTTATAAAATGCCAAAACTTGCTTCCCGCCTAATTTAACAAACAATTTAAGAAAAATATTGGTAAATCGACGACCATACTATACAAGCATAGACTAGAAAAAATTGACACACCGGCTTAATGTCATTTTTTAAACATTGCCTTATACAAAATTCATCGCAACGATTAAAAACAAAGTTGTTCAAATAATTTCTTAAAGTCTTTAAGTTTAAGTATAAAATACAGGTCTTTATAGTATATTTCTTTAAAATAATTTAAAGATCTTTAAAATAAGACCACATTAATGTCACACTATCACAGAAAAATTGCGACGAGTTGCCTTACGTCACTCACTTTGGCGTCACCATATGAAGTCAGGCTTTTTAACCATTATTATAGTAGATAAGGTAAAGGCATTTGAATTCATTTTTGGAGAGATAACGGGATCTCTTTTTTTTTAATAATTTTTTTTATAAGTAATATGGAAAGAATCTTTGGAATTCATAAAAATCATAATAATATTTTTTGACCAGATGCTCCAGACGGAATAAGAATTGCAACAATTTATATCAATGGTGGCAAAAAGCATGCGCCTCAGAATTATTCATGCGTTCTGTTTTGTTTGTCTTAAATATTTCCAGACCATCAATTTTATTTCTGTAGGCTTGTCCATGTACAGTTTTACAAGGTATTCTGTACAGAAATAAACCAAAGAGTAGAGTTGGAAATTGACCTGGACCTGATTGTTAAAGAAAAACAAAGCTCTAGAGCAGTCATACATAATCTTTTCTATATAAGGGCCTCAAACGCGTGTAAGTCATGGTGTCTCGGGCCGCTAACAAAATATTTTTAGGTAATGATTTCTTAGGTTTCGGTATTGTTACAAATTGAAATAAAAAACTGTGAACGTATTTATGACAATTTCAACCACTTTGTAGTATCCGTGATCACAAGCAGTTCTTAAATTTAAATTATTTTGGTGTTCATAAGAAACTTTTATTAAAAATAAAGTAACCAAGTGGGCTAACCACAAAAGCCTGGTGGGACGCAGGTTGAGTTCAGCTGCTCTAGAATATCATCGGCTTGATTGCAATTATTTGTTCTGCAATTAGAAGATAGGAACAATTTTACTGGAATCTATTTTAGCATCAACATCCTCCAATCATTATTTTGCTGAAAAAAGCTGTTAGATAAATAAAATCTTTTAATTTATAGACGACAACTTTTATTGCGCTAGGACTCAATACATGCAGATTCAAACCCAGGCGAACATCACTAAATTTTCATGTGCTTAATTTATATTTTTAATTCATCTCGTGCAAGGCGGTGAAAGAAAACATCGTGACTACTATGTGACTAATTTCACTGAAATTCTGCCACAGGTGCATCTACCAACCCGCATTGGAGCAGCGTGGTGGATGAGCACCATGCCTTCTCCTCAAAAGGCAGAGGAGGCCTTAGCCCAGCTGTGGAACGTTCAATGGCTACTATACGTTACTTTAATTTACTTTTATATTATACGCAGCGCTCCATCCGGTCTTCTTAACAAAATTACTTTGAAAACAAAATTGCTTAGGAGGAGAGTGGCATCATAATAAAACTTTTATAGTTGTGTAAAATCTTTAAGAATGATGTGGAATAACGTGAAATGCCTTATTCAAAAATTAAACGAGTATATTTACAAAAAGAGAAATAAAAATTAACCGATAAAAACAAGTAAATCATAAGATGTAAAAATATAAAAACAATATCCAATGTGAACAGTACACTAAAAGTAGGATTCTGATAAGCGCTTCCTATTTGCTGTCTTGGTCTCGCATTTTTCTCCCGCGCTCGATCTCGACCGTTTATCCGGGGCTAATACTACAAATAGTAATTTTACCGCGTTGCCTCGTTCATCCTATAGAAAAACCACCGCTCACGATCGCTGGTCGCTCACTGGACCTTCCTGAACGGGTTCACAGTTCACAGTGACAGTTCGGTTAGGTGGGCAAAAAAGTACATTCCATGTATACATCCATAGTAAATATATTGTATAATAAAAATTGAAAAAATGAATTACTACTTAGTTTTTAACCTCTCTGAACTTGGCAGTTTTAATTTCAAAATAATTAAAAATGAATTTGCAGTACCGTTTGTCAACTTTCACAATAACGAAGCACAAAGAAAGAAAATATAATAATATACGTTCTAGACCATGCATACTACTTAAAGACGTGATGTAGACAACAAATGCTCTTATTAGAAATATTTTATGAATTCGAAACTGTCTTAATTGGCATTTGATGCATTTTATAAATTTTTTTTCATAAATGTATGTGTATATCATTGTGTGTTTTCATAACAACTAAAAACGTAAAACGGAACACGTTTATTTGTTTGATTTAGGCATGGGTAATATCGCTTTGAAGCGATATCGTATCGTATCTAGATATCGGTTTCGAATATCGGATATCGTATCTATATATTTTAATATCTAGATATTGTATCGAGTCTATGGTACTCGGAAATCGAATCAGTACCAGATGATATCAGATATTGGTTTAATTTTGTTATTGATAATAACATGGTTAAATAAGTAAATATTTGTTTATTAATAGATATGTTGCAGTTCTGAATTTGAAAATCAGTGAAATGAACTTTCCTTCATACTTTTTTCAGGCTTTTTCTGTAATGCCGGCGTATTTAAAAGTTCATTTCTTCGTATATACATCTCTTTGTTGTCGAAAGAGTAATAACTCGTATCTCTTTTGATCTAATTTGACTTTTAAAAATATCTGTAAAATGCCTGAAGAGCCCTTGTCTTTTTTGCCTACAGTTGAATTTATCGAAAATTACGCTCGTATTGGGACGAGACAATTCTTCATTGTATTTAACACAAACATTAATCTAACTAAAAATCATTCTTTAAAATTACATTTAATGAATATTAACACTTGCCCTAAATACCTCATTTCCTTGAAAAGTTCAATACAATATGTATATTATTTGACACACATCATAAATTATTATATACATCTACCTAAACAAGGAAAAATACATGAGTTACGAAAAACACCTAAAATTTAGAAAAAAAAAGCGAGTAATTAAATTACAAAGCTAACAACGCGACCGCGAAAACATAAAACGAAAATAAAATAGATCATAAAAATAATAGCAATTTCTAAAGTGACACCCAAGGTCAAACAACCGATACCAGTAAAAATATCATAATATCCTTAACGGTTAAAATATCTAGATATCCGTAGACAGAGAAACTAAACTTTGTTTCTCTGTCTACGTAGATATCGAATATCCGATATTTTAAAAAATATCAACAGATAACCTAAGCGTGAGTCGTATTTATGAATTGTTCTGAAACCGATTATATTTTTATTAAATCAAATACAATATAGAAATATGTAATTATTAAATATTAGACTTGCGCAAACTATATAATTAAGAAGAAAAAAGAGATATATATCTTTTCGCTCTAAGATATAGATAAACATAAATAACATAATAATAATAAATAGTACTAAATATAGATATTTCTAAATAATAAGTTCGATATATCGATATTTCACTAACAATCCTACTCGCGTTTGCGCCTACTCGTTTGACAATTGATATTTACAAATTTATAACGATATTCGATATCGGATATACTGTATGCAGAGTATACAAGACCGATATCGGTGGATATCCGAATATTATAAATACTGTGCGTGCGCTTCGATATCTAGATATTAGATTTAGTACCATAACAATACCGTATACAGATTATACAGAAACGATATCAGTGGATATCCGAATATATAGATACTGTGCGCTCCGATATCTAGATATTAGATTTTGTACCGATATATAGATATTGTATCTATATACGATTTGTATCGCCCATGCCTAGTTTGATTCTATGTCAAACGTCAATGTAATGTCATTGCATTCTTCGTTGCGTACTGTGTTTGTGTTTTTGCAACTAGTTTCTAATAATTTTGAATCTTGATCCCCGCTTAGCTCTGCAAACTGGTACCTACCACTGGATTAAGTTGTTTTTAACTCTGGTGACTGTACTCTGATTTGCATTGTGTTTCGGATTCGATTTGTAAAGTGTTATGAGGTGCATCAACTGCGGAATAGCAATTTACTTTTCCTATGTTTTATTTGACACTGAACATCGTGATTCTATCTTGTAAGCTATTTTAGTGTACTATTGTAATTACGTGGAATTAATTGTAGGGAACCGGAGGACAGTTTGTTGTTGTCATGGTGGGACAATAATCCGGTACTTTGGTTGGCCAAGACACCAAAACAATATTCCTGCTCCAGCAATATATTAATAACAATTGAAGGTTATTAAAATACATTATTTTAATGAACAAAACGTAAATGTTTCTTAAAAGTCGCAATTGCAAAATAATATACCTGTCTGCTTGTTTTTGTTTTATCTAATAAATAAATAATTATTTTTAATCTTTTGTTTTATTTTGTGTTTTCCTATACCTAAAAACCACATCAGTTAACTGTGATATTTTTTTTCCTCTTCTGGCGCGCAAATTATTCTGCCAATACTGATAACTCACATATGTCAGCTATTTTAAAACGCCTTAATTTTTAAATAGCAAAATCATTATCTTACTTGTTTCCAGCGATTGGAAGAAAGGTTTAGTGAATTTGAAACTGTTTACGTCTAGTCTGTTATAATGCAAAGTTCATTGCGCTTTCTATCTATAGCAATTTAATTTGCCAATATTCACGAATACAAAACACCACAACTCATTAGAAAGCATTAAATTCGATGCCTATACAAACGCACATACAGAAATTGGTCATGTCCTTTCGTAATAAAATCCACATTTGTAACAAGTATATGCAACACTCAGCGAGCCTGATGTTAGATTTTTGAACTTTTGACCAACTTGCTGATAAAATAGAAAGAGGTCGATGTACAATATATCCTTTATTAGCTAAGTAAACTAAAGTTTTGCAAGTTATTTTAAGATAACAGACAGTATTAGATATCGTATAATCCTAAGATCTACGTAAGCTGGGCACGAAATGGAGGGCCTAATTTCTAATACAATAGATGTTGCCTATACTTCTTATGGAATTTGTTTCAGGTTAAAATGGAAAGAGAACTGTTGCCTTCGAACCATAACAAATGTCAATGTTTGCAATTCAGTAAGGCCAGGCCAGCTGGCCTATTATATATTTTGTTAAATGAGGCTTTTGTCAATTTTTTACTGGTTTTGGCGTGCAAGAAGTTAACACCAGCTTTATATAGATTAGTTTTCACTGACTAAATACCTATTTAAATGTTTTGCATGTCTTCGGCTAAGACTTAAAATTAAAGCTTTTAGTAAAGATCTGCCTTCTTTTAAGGTATAATAATAATACAATCCAAAGGTAATTAGATGATTTGTATGAAATATCAATATTTAAACTAGAATAGGCTTGTCAGTTTAGAGGCCATATTATATACTGCAATTTGACCTTTATGACTATTTAAGGGCGAACGAGCAACGTATTAGGTTAGTATAGTCTGCTTAGCTAATGCTAGTTAAAATCGCAGCTTCGCCCGCGGGAAATTCGTTTTGGTAGAAAAACCCTTGTTCAGCTATTTTGTAATGACAGATTGAAGGCATTTTCAAGGACGTAGATATTTACAATATGAATTATTATGATACAGCAATAGTCTCGTGTGTAGACGGTTGGACTGGACATTAAATATTTATCTCTGTATATATTTTATATATTTTATAATATATTTTATAGCTAAAAGGCGTGTGTATCGAGGTCTTAAAGATGGCATTGAGTGAAAATTTGCTAGCAAGAACGGACACGGATTTTACCAATTACGATTTGTTGCAAGAACAGCATATCGCTAAGGCTATTTTGGGTCTCAATTTTAAAGTATGTATAAGCTTCCTCATAACTAGAGAAAGTTTTAAACACTAGTTATCCAATAAACTAGGAATTAATTTAATTCTTCTAAAGTGCATGATATAGTAAGGCGACCACTCGAGCACACTACGGACATAAGTGAATAGAGTGATTTTATGAAATCTATGTTATTAAAATTACGAGACTCTTTTAAAACCCAGCTGTTTGCTTTGTCTGCTACAATATCAATATGGTCATTCATGAAAGTTTTTAATCGATTATTATGCCTAAATCTCTAACAGTATTTATTATAATTTAGTGTACACCATTAATTTTGATATTTTGAATACTGTTGATTTGAATTGAATTTGTTTTTTATTGTTAGCATAATACTCTATTAAGACATTTAAAACTTCCTGCAACTTAAGATACTCATCCATGTAACGTATTCTGAGGATTATTTTTGTGATCTGATTCATAATTAATTTTTTACTTCAAAAAATACTATATACAGCGTGTGTAAATATAATGAATATTTCTCTTGATGCAATCACACATTTCTTGTTGATTTAGACTTTAAATATTCAAACGTTAAATTGGAACAGAATATTATATAAATATATTCTAAAATATTTAAAAAAACACAAATGGCCAGTTATTAGAAACGGAAACATCGCAACAATAATAATGTTCAACCACAATAGGAATAAACCAAAATATACAATTTTGACACCGATATCATTGGTCACCGATATCAATTGACGCGACATCATCGGTTGCGTTCTTGAATAATTATATATTCACTATGGATTCGCGAAAAAATTGCGTTTTCAATGTCCACGAAGTTGTAACTTCGAAAATTAAATTAATGTCGTTATAACTAGTTAAGTGTTGTGTTATAAATAGAGGTAAATTAATCAAGAACTGTTTATAGTGCGTAAAACAGCAAAACAATTAGAAAATCGCATGCAATTTGTAAATCTAAGGTTTGTTTACCTTTATTCCTACTCCGATTGGAATAGGGTATACAATGCTTCATTCGTTCAGTAATCAGTTTATAAGGTATGTTCGTATCTTATAGTTGATTACCCGTATAGTCATTAGAAATGATGATACACTGCAGACAAAAATTTAAATTGCTACTTACTCATTGTGACACAGGTTAAAATTTTCCTTATAATGGAAAAACCAAGATGAAATATTTTAAGAAATTACAATAAATTTGTAGAGGTTTACATCACTGTCCTATTTTTTCCTTAAGCTAGAATGCGTAATAAAATTTATCCCCGTTTACCTATAGGGTATAGTATAGTTTAGTATAGCTTAAAACAGGGTTACCAGTGCCACAATTATTTTGTTTTCAATTTTTTTTTAAAGAAAAATAATGGAATTATAATTACAAACATTTAAACATTCAATTCATATTTTTTTTAGTTTTAAGCTCCGCATGATCCCAGCCGCATCAGCGCTAGACCGGCGTTAATAATTAATAAAAATATATTATAATCTCCTTCTTTTTGTAGTATGTCTTCCGGTGTTACAGATGTCCGGTGCGGGTGGTCACTTTCTATTAGATCCTAACTTCTTATGCACCATGCTCGTTGGCCCGATCTTTAAAAAAAAGAAGTACGAACCCAATTGATTTAAAACTTTCATCTTATTTCAATTTATAGCTGTCGGAATTAGTCCATATTGCATATTTATTATTTGATTTTTCTATCAATAAATTGTCACGGCTTGGAAGGGCTTACATTCCATTCCCTTCGGAAAGCACGTAAATCTGTTGGTCCTGCCCCTGCACAATCATGTCAGCCTGCCGTCTGCCATTAGATTATAAAAATGAGAGCATATAAATGTACCTGTGTTTGTGCGCTTGTGCACAACAATGATCACTATTAGTCTTTCCCTAGGAATGGACCCACATAGGCAGAGATCCGCGTTATTCTATCCAAAATGCAATGGTGATCCCTTCGGGGCGTCAGCGCACTGTACAACTTCACCCCTAGAGAACAGAATGACTCCCTAGCATCGCCTTAAGCGTCGCCTCGGCTAGGGCTAGACGTTTTTCCGAGGTTTAAACAAAAACAAACTCTGCTTGCGTAAAAAACCGTTATTGTAATTTATAACTTTAATATTATAGCTCTAACCCCTTCTACTAGTAACTACCCTAACAATTGAAACAAAGTCTTAAAGTGTAGATAAAGTAACATCATTCTCACCTTAAATCTATTCTGACATACTTGAATGTCTTTCCCTGCGGTTTATTTATTGTGACTGCAAACGAAACCTTTACAGGAAATTGTGTCCTTATAAAACTAAAACGTATATCTGTTTTTTTTATTAGTACTTATGATCAAATAATTGACTAACTGGTTATTTTGGATTGCAATTCAAAGGGAAAATGCTGCTAGCATTCGACCATTCCACGCGGTCACGATTTGTGCAGTAATTATTTTTAATTTTTATTTGTATATATTTAAGGCTTTACTTCACTTGTCAAACTATTTGACATCGAAACGAAACTACCTAGCCTATTGACTTTAACTTACTTAGTTATTTAAAAACAAATACTTATGTATATATGATATATTATATAAATAAAAAATATATAATTAAAAACTAATGATATTACATTATTTAGAAATGTTTTGCTATACTGATTTTTTGGCAAAGTGCTTGTGCACGTTTCTACCTGAGTTAAGTAAATCACCAATTAAGTTAACAAGTCTTGATCAAACATTTACTTCATTCTCTTAATATTTTATAAAGGGTAGATTAATAATTCCAAGTTAAACAATATAAAATATTACTATTAATATTAAATAAAATACTAAATTATAATAAAAAGAACAAAGTACACATTAAAAATTTAAAGCAGAAACACGCAGTCCAAAAGATTGAACAATGTTGTTACATTTTGATTACAATTATGACAAATACTGTTTACAATGAAGATGTAACAAAAAACTACTTTCATGTTTACCCCTAGGTATTGTTATTAAAAATTTAAATTTAATTTTGCTTGCTTTAAATCAATAAAATTACATGAATATTATGGAAATTACTTCGTAATCGATTCGAGAGAACACGTGAAGTAGTACTATAGATATTATCAAATGAAATATATATAAATGTTTAATGGACAATATTTATCTCTCAATTCCAACTGCTAAATAAAATTATCAATGAATATTACATATACATATTATGGAATTTCAAAAATATTAAATAATACCTATGCTTTATTTTTTATTAACATAAGTAAGTACTGTAAATAACTCGGTTGCTTAAAGGAAATATTCTATGAGTGAGTGGATTAAAACCAATAATGTTTTAAGCCTTGCTGAACCCTTCCATCCATCACTCTCATTAATTTTTTTTATTTTTTTTTCTTTCTCTTTAGTCTCTTATAAACTGTGTGGTTAATGTTATCCTTTATGTTTTAGTTAATCGTGGAAACTTGATTGTGTTATTAAAATATATAAATAATAATAATAATAATGTCCTCCAGACCGATGTCGGCCACGGCGGCCAATCTCAAGAGATATAAGCCAACTACGCAGGGGATATTATAGTGCATAAGTGTGCGCAAACACAGGTGCACTCTTTATTCCCTAACTCTCATAATCGGATGGGACGGCAATCCGACACGACCGGAAAGAGTTCAGGCGCAGCACCAACGGCTTTAAGTGCTTTCCTAGGCACCGGAGTGTACACACTTCCAACTTCCAGACTCCGGTTATCATGGTTAGCATTTCTTACAATGCCAATGTCTATGAGCGTTAGTTGGACCACTTAACATTATGTGGCCCATATGCTCGTCCGCCTTCCTATTCTATATATAAAAAAAATAATAATTTCGCAGGCTAATGGGGTGCATACTTGGTCCGAAGCTCGTCAACGCCGCCGTCGCCTTGTGCCACCTTCTACCCAACGTGGGAGGACCGGGATCACTATGCCGACGCCTCTATGCCGATGTAGTGAGATCGATGGCACTGTACGATGCCCCGATATTGGTCGCCGCACTCACCGCTCACAACGGGGCCCTTCTGCGAAAGCTGCAAAAGTCATAGCGGTGAGGGCGATAAGAGGGTATTGCACGGTTTTGGACAGCGGTGTTGCTCCTCACGGGCGATCCGCCTTCAGAACTCCAGAAAGAGATTGTCGTACAGGTGTACCGCTTCCGCGCCGAGGCGATAGACCACGGCGATCGTCCAGGGTCAGCGGAAGTCGGGCAGATCAGGGCTCTATCCCAGCAACCCCTGACAGCCCGATGGGAGAAGGACCTGGGGTCCCCAACGGCGGGCCTGGCGACAGTGGAGGCAGTACGTCCCCACTTGAGTCGCTGGGTCAAAAGAAAAAGAGCAACACACCCTGACGGAGTGTGCCGCGTGTGGGTCCCGGAGACATTCCCTGGCGGCCGTTGTCGGCGGAGAACATCATCACCGCGATACTCGGAAACGAGGAGTGCTGGTCGGAAATGGCCTCCTTCTGTGAAAGTGTGATGTAAGAGAAGAAGGCTGCGGAGCGGGAAGAGGACGCCGCTGCAGACCTGTTTCGCCGAAGAAGACAGCGGAGAAGAAAAAAGCGCTATGCGCACCTTCTCCCCCCTGCTGCAATAGGCGTCACTGGGACTATGGGGTTCTCAGTACCCTGTTAATGCCCCCTAGAGAATGGAGGCCCGCATAGGCGGGCCGTCCGTCAGAGCGTCACATGCGTAACATGCGCAAGCGATCCCGTAGCGCTCCTCGTTAAGGCTGTAAGGGTACCGCTAGTTATTCCGATAATGAGGGTGCACTCAGCACCCTAGACACCGGCGAGTCCCACATACACCCAGACTGTTCCTGTGACTATTATAATAATATAAAAGATCCATAATGTATAGATACATTAGATACATTCGATAGAGAAGTAAAGACATAATTTATATATTTAAATTGAATAAAAAAAACGATTAATGATAATAAATTTCAATGAAATATCGGCCTCCGCTTATGAATCAATAAACTATAAAAATATTTTGACCTGTTTGCATTATGCAAACAGGTCAAAATATTTTTATTTTATTTTTACTAAGGAAAGACGATAGATACTATCCAGTGCATGTATAAAACAAAATTACAATAAAGATAATGTTCCCAGCACATAAATTCTCTTGAATGAAGTACAAAAATTGTTTATATTTCTATGAATTACAATAAAAATAAAGGAATCGCAGAAGCACCTCTAAGTAATAAATAAACTAATAGTTATATACAAATAAATTGATCGATAAATTTATTTTATAATCAAGTACCATAGCTGCAATTATAAAACAAATTTTTAAGGAATATTTATTATTTTTCGAGAAGATTACGGTCACCATTTATATCAGCCCATAGGGCTGAATGCGTCGAAATCACTTCGCCGATCGTAATCTTAAAACGTCAAGTATTCGCCTACCATGCCCCTTCCTAATAAATTAAAAAAAAAATATTTTTGTATATTGTTTAGGTATAAAACAATCTTTGACATGCCCCCTTCCAAAGCGAATACAGCGTTGGGAGCGATATATAGCTTGAAAGTTTGCGAGGTCGCGTCGTTGTGATCCATTCACGCAATACGTTAGTAGCCTGCTCCTCGAGTCGTCTAACTTTAAGGTAAAATATCGTCAAATATAAATCAATAAAGATAAATAATTTGTATGTGTTGTAGATTAGGTTACGATATTTAATCGTAATATATATTACGGAATTAATATGTTATATATATATAAAAAAATATTATAAAATAAGTACCTATACTTTTATTTTTAATGAATTTCTATAAGCATAGTATATGAAATGTATATTTTATTATTGACAAGTTTTTGTTATATAAATTTCAATTTAATTCGTTTAGTTTTTTGCATGTACACTTAAACTTGACTTTGAATTTTTTTTACCGGTCCAATTTTATCACTAATTGATTTGCTATATATAGTCAAGCAAACCTTAATTCTATATAACTAAGTTACACATATAGGAAGGTCATGTCAAGCAACATACGAATCGTAGATACAAGCGTTAGTCTCGTTAAGTTTTATTTATTTTGCATATTTGAGCAATCGCCGACAATCCGTTGGTGTTTCAACACATACAGAACCAGTCTCTAAGAATACGTCGCTTGGGATAAGAAGAACAGAAAGGACCCTGACCGAGTTTAACATGTTTTGTTTTGATTTTCGATTGATTTTAATGTTATTATTGGGTCAAATTAATATCATCATTATATTCGGCTTTATAAATGTTGTCTAAGGGGCGATTAGTTAAATAACGCTGTCTTAGTTTTTCTAATGTCATATCAATAATTACGGAAAGTAATAAATCAGTGTTTAATTAAACAGTCCCTAAACAAAGCTTGTAGGGCTTACAATGTTTCAGAGGTTTAAAAATACCTATTTTGTTACAGAAACAAATTTAAGATGTGGTTCCGGTATTTCGCTCTGTTCCTCGTTGTTGTGGCATACGCAGATGGATACTCCGTGGGTGCTCCTGAGAGCGCTTGTAAAGACATGATCCCAAGACATCCTGTTCCTCCCCAAAAAAAAGCTGCACCATACATCATTTCTACAAGCACCAAGGTGAGAATAATAAAAAATATTTACTTATAATTTTATTAAATTGAACAAATTATGTGAAATTGTTTCATTGTTTTTATTGGTCATAATTTGTTATTTTTTTTTGTTGTTAGTAAATTTTTAAATTATATAATAATAGAACTTTAAAATAACCAAATCAAATATTTTTGTAAATATTTACAATAAACCTGAAATATCCTTTCACTTTGCCTAAAAGTACGTAGGAAATATACGAATATAATTTTTGTTATGTACAAGAAATGAAAAGACTTGACGTCTATAATTATTGATAGTATAGAAAATAAATAAAATTTTATTTTGTTATTTAAAAATTCATATATAATATCATGATTGCTTAATTTAGTATATTATTAAAAAATATATAATATAGTTTAATAAATACTGGAATTCTTAAAAATATATAAGCATTAGTAACCACCTAATTAATTTGCTGTTATTGTCAATACATTTAAATTATTAATTCTCCTACAGGAAGTCAAGGCGGGTACACCCATGCAAGTCACGATTTCTGGTAAAAGTGCTAACGACACTATTCGCGGGATTATGTTGCAAGCGCGAGCAGGTGACAAAATCGTCGGAGTGTTCCAAGTAGACCCCAACCACCCTCTTGCCAGGACTATGAACTGCGGCGTTGATGGGGTAAGTACTTATTATTTACTTGGTGCTCCGCGCTGCTCCATTCGCGTTAAGCGTTACTGCTCCGCTTCCGTGGGTCGTAGCGTTATATTAAATTTCTTTATAAATGAGTCAACGAACGCAATTTTTTGTTAATCAGTCAGTTATGTACTAAACTTAACGCGTTGAAAACAAAAAAAAAACAAACCCTTCAGCTTTTATATTATAATTATTAGTCACGATAGGTTCCCAATTCTATTCGGATCCAACTTCGGTCGAACTACAACTGCATCGTCGTGTTAATAGAATAGGTGGTGAAACGGTTAAAATGCAAGGGTTAAGTTACGATTCGTTTGCTATCAAGGATTTCTTAGTACATGACTATTACTAAAAATGAAAATCAAGAGCTCAATTTTGCTAATTATATTTCACACTGCTCAAGGCACAAACCAAAATTAGCCTTACTAACATAAATATCAATATTCTAAACGAGAAAAAGTGCTGGATTACCCTGAAAGATTACGGCGCTTAATAGACCTTGTATTTAAATTATACCTTAATTCATATTCATTGGCTCTAATATTCTAAATAATGAAATTTGCCTTCTTTTTATGCATAGGTTTTTTGCCTTCTTTTTATGCATACTTACTAAGAAAGTAAATAGAATATATATTTTTTAAATATTTCGATTTTAGTTGCTAAAATAGTAAAAGTACGGTTCAAGTTCTAATGCATATACCAACATGACTGTTATGACCACAATAATTACTAATTATTTTTAATGATCTTACTCTTTTTAGCTGGTAGGTATATTACGCGTATGGTATTGACCTAACAATTTTTTAATTAGATAGCGGCTAAAAAAACCTATTTAAATAGATTTATAGACGTGAGACATACCATAAAACATAAAAAAATAAAAAACCGTTTCCTATTTATTCTTTTATACTTCATAAAAGAAACCACCAAACTGTTTATAAGGAATAAATAATTAATATTCGTTTTTCGAAAATTATTGTTTGTTTTAACTAGAATTACACATGTTATATTCAAAAATGCAATGGAATCTGTTTTTAACTCTGGAATTATTAATTATATAATTATAATACTTTTAATCAATAGATTAACATGACTGAAAAATGTTTCAACATAGGACCAAGGTCTATAAGATACATTATTTTAACTTCCTTGTTACTGCTACGTCTAAATAACGTCACGTATTGTCAGTATTTTTGATTGTAAAAAATGATTACAATCATTTATATACCTATACTTTTATTAGAGACCTTCACGTTCAAAGCTGTCAGTTTTGTGTGTTACAATATAATTTTTATACAAGCATATAACGCCTGCCTCGTTACGCTAGCTTAGTTCAAACCCTGGGTTGAGCTAATATATATATTTTTCTGTCAATATTTTAGTAGTAGGCGTAAGAATGTTACCTGGAAGAGATTCGCTATATAGCGATAAGGTCGCCATAATTGTACATTTATTTAGGCAGCATACATGTTTTGTATTTTTCTCTTAGTGGTGTGGTGAATAAAAGTAAAAAAAAAAGTATTTTCGGATATAAAAATAAAACATCAATTTAAAAAAAAGGGGTCGCATACAATAAACGCGTTAGAATGTTTTATCAATTAATCAGCTACTCCGTGCTAAGCATGCATATAATATGCATGTTAATATTTATAAGATTATAAACATAAAAAGCTGAGGTCAAATATATTATTAAAATAATTAGAGTCCTTTATAGACGTATTTTAACAAATACAAAACACATTCCGACAGTAGATACCATCATAAATCACATCATCCAAGCGCGACCTCATATATTACAATCAGCCTTGAATGTTGCAATCTTCGGTTTTAGAAGTCCATAATAAGCGACTTAGACCTTTGGGTGCCGAGTGTAGGAATTCTTGAATGTTAAAGTAAATTAGTTATTTAGCTACTTCTGTATAACTGTTTTATTACTTATGAACAATAATAACAAATATAGCTTACTGAGGTTTTTATTCCCATTATAACAGGTTTTAAATCATATAGCATAAATTATACTTTCATTTTATTGTAAAATCTTATTTATTAGCTTGTCTAGTCAGTAAACAAAATTCGTCAGTATGGAGAATTATGCCGTTAATTAAAATAAGGAAACTCCTAGACTTTTATAACAAAAGAGTATTTTTTTTTCACTTTTTAGGACACAATAACCCACAAGAAGCACGAGCATGCGGACGACCAACAAACAGTAACTTTCACATGGACTCCACCAGCTGACTTTAACGACGTCATCAAATTCAGGTGAACGAATATTTCAATACATTTTTTTTATAAAAAGAAAAGAAAAAAACAAACCTCATGTGCCAATGTGCAAAAAAAAAATGGTCGAAATTCGTTAAAAAGTTGGCGAATTTGACATGTTCTAACATTTATAAATGCTTTAAACCATTTTTATTATATTTAAATGCTTTAAACCAAGTCATGTACATAAAAAAAAGTATTAAACTAAATTATAAACAATATTTTTTACAGAGCTACTATTGCTCTCAACGGCGCTGTGTTCTGGGTAGGAGTGGAATCCGCACCGATAAAAGTAACACAATAAATCGCTATATATTAGAAATACTTACTTATTATGTATATTAAATATTTTTTTATAATTTGAATATGCTGTGAAATGTAATTTATATAAAATAAAAA